>NC_045429.1:168122996-168758888 GCF_902635505.1 Sarcophilus harrisii | reverse complement strand
CTAGAAGCAATAAGAAACTGCTGAAGGTTTTTAAGCAGAGAATAAAACAATAAGGTGTGTATGTTTTGTAGGAAAATTAGCACCTAAGGTTCTAAAGCTTTTTAGTTATAGGACTATTTTTCATTCTTAATAAATTAAAAGCTATTTTTATTTGGTTTATATCTATCAACATTCAAGATATTTAAAATTTAAGCTGATAAATTTTATATATTTATTAAATCTATTTAAAAATAGCAAAAAAAACCAATTACATGTAAATATAAATTTTTAAATAAAACTTATTGAAAACAAAAATTTAATTGAGTTTCATTATTTTATACATTTTTGAAATTTTCTTTAATTTTTGACTTAAAAAATATGTGGATTCTCATGCTTCTGAATGCAATGTTTCAATATGTTGCATTGGTTGATGTATACAAAGAATATCTGGCTAAACAGGTATGTAGTTGGAAAAAGATGTAGTATTTTAATAAGTAAGCAATATATTTAAAGGGAAGGTCTTGACCTTACAGCCACCTAAAAGGGTCTCAGGGCTATCCAGGAGTGATCACACCATATTTTGAGAGCTACTAATTTAGACATCTATATTGAGGAATTGACTACAAAATCATAATCCAGGAAAGAAGTAAAAATGACCCGAAGCAGGTTATTTTGAAATAAGAGAAATGTGTAGATAGAATCAATAAGAATCATTGTGTATATGTGTGTGTGTGTTTATGTATGTATGTGTGTGTGTTCAGTAAAGAATGCATGTATCTCTTGTGCTGACAATAATCAAATCCTATGCATTCTGTCATTTGTAATTGTGTTACCTAACAAAAAGGCCAGTTAAGCAGCAGTACATGAACATATCCAGTATTTTAAATTCAAACCATTTCCCAAAACATTTTTTTTTCCATTTATAAGCATAGAAGTAGGAAAATAAGGTGAGGGGGTTTTCATTGATAGCCATTGAAATAATAAAAAATTTGTTCCTTTCTTCTTATAACATGAAATATTTAACATTTATTAATTGATAAGTTAATAGATAATACACTGAAACATAAAAAGGAAATGTAAATTATATGCTAAAAAGCAAAATGGCAAAACTAACTTCTGTATGAACAAAAATATACAAACACACATTAAGCAGCTGGGGAAAATATCTGCTTCCACAACTCTGACTACATATTTCTAGGCTCACATTTAAAGAACTAGACTATTTTGCAAAGACAAGCACATTCTTTCCAATTATTTTAAATATTACGTCTCTAGGCTATAAAATCAAACATTCTGCCCCAAGTCAACATTAGTAATGAATTAAGTTAATTATCTTTAATTTTTCTGCCTAGTTAAGTCATATCTTGAATTAGCCTTAGATAGCAACACTTAGTTCATCACAAAGTTACAAACTGCTTTACATATAATCAAATACATTCCATATCAACCAACAAAGGGTGCTGTTTAGTAGAGGAAATTCATGATGGCCTTTTAACAGATCAAGCTGACAAGCTTTCATTTTCTATATAGGAAGGTCTAGATTATATTGGCACTTGGCCCCAAGTACAGTACAGCAAACCAGCAGCTCTATGAGACAAATGATTGCAATATCCAAAAGTTTGAATAGTATGCTGCTCAGTTTCTTTCTTTAGCTTTCTGTAGCTTTCCTGGGGAAGAATGATCTGTTTGTCTCAGAACCTAAATTGGGAAGTGCATTCTTGCAATTTTAGATATTTTTATTGCCTCCAATGAAATCCACTGGTGATTTATCGCAATATATTTTCAAACAGACGTTTTGCTTATTTACTTCTTTCATCCTATTATAGAATAACTTTACTCTCATATAATGGGATACTGGTCAACTCTACAGCAAGATTCAGCAGAAAAACTAGTGTCAACATTTCAAGTTTTTAGCTGACCAAGCGGTTTATATCTTTAATTTCCATCTGAACCTTTAAAAGTTCCATGAAGTACATTGCTATTCTTTCTCCTAACACCCAGTAGAAGATATAGTATGCCAAAAGAAGGACTGCCACTTCTTCACTTCTTCTTCTTTTTTTTTTTTTTTTTTTTTTTTTTTAGGACTACCACTTCCTAAGTCTAGTAAAGAAACTGGAAATTAGGACAAGACAAAGTGAATCTAGTGTTGCTTGAGAAAGAAATATGTGGAATAATGATTCCCAATGACAGCTGAGTTCACAGCATTTAAAACTGTGAGAAATATTAGTCCAAATCCATTTTATTTTTAATTAATTTTTAAAAATCTATGTTTTCTCCCTTACATCCCTACATTTATCATTAGAGGTCAAAAGAAACAGAACCTCTGTAACAAATGAAGCTTAGTCAAGCAAAACCTATTCCCCTACTGACCATATCATTTGTATGAGTATATGTCCATGTATGTATGTTCCTGTCAATAAGTGAGCAGAATGTAATATCATGAATCCTCTGAAATCATAGCAACTCCTTCATTTATCACATGATGTAACATTATATTCTCACAATAACCTTTTATCAATGTCTATATTTGTACTGCCCCCAATGCTTCACAGTCTATGAATACATATTAAATGAAGTAAGGAAAAGGAAAAACAAAAGCAAGAGTTCAGCAGCAGAGGAACTTGGAGTACAGAAAAAGCTGCCAGGAGAATATGGTTATTTTTGTCCCCATCCATTCAAAACTGCTCATTGCATGCCTACCTTTACTATCTCCACATTCTACCTTCATATATAATATTTCATAAAATCCTTCTGCAATTTCCCAGAATCACCTCTGGATCATTACTTTCTACTCACTAAGAAGCAGCTCTGTTAAATTTCTAGAATTACAGCTTCATTTCTTGACAATTATATAATTACTGAAGATATTTAGTGGAAAAAAAATGTTCTTCCTTCTAAGAGGCAGCATAGTGCAATGAAAGGAACATGAGTCTAGAGTTATTAAACTAGGCTTATTAGAACAAGTTGCTAGAACAAAGGTTCAAGCATTTATAAAACTTGGATGAATCAATGAATTTTTCTTGGATATTCATTTTTTCATGTGGGAAATGGAGCTTATGATCCTGGTACATTATCTACCTTACAGGATTTCAGTGAGAATCAAATGAAGTCATGTATATAAAAACTATTTGGGTGAAAAATATCTCAGACAAATTAGACTACAGGAAAGTGGGGAAAGGTTCTTTCAGAAAGTGAGATTTGCCTGAATCTTGGAGAAAGCCAGGGAAGCCAGGAGATGAAGGTGAGGAGACAAAGCATTTCCTGAAATCCAGTGAAAAGCACTGAGATGGGACAGGGAAGAGGTCATGCAGCTAGACCGAAGAAAACTCAGAGAGGAATAAAGTATAACATAAATGGAAGGATAAGAAGAGGTCAGCTTGTAAGTGATACTAAATTCAAATCAGAACATGTTATATTTTTTTCTGGAGGTAATAGAAAGCCACTGGATTTTACTGAATATCAGGACCTATATTTTTAGAGTTTCATAGAAATGAAGGCTGCTGGACAGTGGAATGGCTAGGAATGTGAACATATCAGATGGTGAGAAGAGTTTCCTGGCACACCTATTTCAATAATACTGCAATCCCAAAGCTTATTTCTGTCACTGTTGAGTTTGTTCCCCTTACATTCATCAAGTACTTCAGAGTAAAGAGTCTTTTTAACTTGAAAATGTGATAGAGATTAGTCATACCATCATAAACAGAGTTTCTTTGTAAAAGGGGAAGTCATAACTGCAATTTCTATACTACTCTTCTTTAAGAAAATGTAATTTTGTTTCTGGGGATCACATGTTGATTTTTTAAAGGTACATGTAAAAGGTTACTGTACAGTTCTTTAAATCACTCCATAATCTTATCCCTAATACATTATAGTGTGGAGTCAGGGATGTCTGATGGCACTGGCATTAATATTTTTCCCCCTTCTGTTTCTATGCTTTCCTCTTGATGAAACATTAGTACATCTATAAGTCAAATACATTATGTACCTGAAACATCAGGAAGAAAATGCCTGCCTCAGCATGCCACTTCTGTCCACTGTAATTTAGACATTGTTCATGCTGCATTTGTGTCCAGGAGGGTAATAGTTCCTACATTTAAAAACCAGCCTTCATTAAGTGGCTCCCCCTCAAGTAGTCCATTATAGGCTTTCTTTCACTCACTGACCCGGATTCTTGGTCAACCCCCCAACTGCTACCCAAATGTAGTAAATAAACTCTCTTCTTGGAGTTGAAGTTAAATATACCAATAGGTATATGAGAACATACATGGAATGAACACCATGAAACTGCCCATAATTCTATTCCTGAAAGGCTCCATTGTGGATAAAGTCATGCATTGAAAAATATTTTTAAACTTTCACTCCAAATTAACTAGGAAAGCATTTGCTTCTCAGCAACAAATGATCTTTGTACCAAGGTTTCTTTTCCTTGTCCTGTATGTTTAAGCAGATTATAATATCTATTTTCCAAAGTTTGCTTAGAAAAGAATCAGAAAACACTCCCCCAAAGGACAACACCCATCCCCACACCCACACCCATCCACCTACTACCCACTGAAGGGGGAAAGAAAGAGGGAAAAGAGAAGAGATATTAAATCAAAGAAAAGCAGAAGCATCATTATATGTAAATACAATATCACACAAAAAGTATTAAGCTCCACAACTCTTTAAGACAACTAATTTTCTCAAAGAGTATTTTGTATTTTATTAGAAAGATGTGGAGGGGGAAGATACACTTTTTTGAAGTTTTCTAATCTTAGCAAAAAGTAGCATTTTACTAAGGAGAGTGGAATATGAGGTTATAAAAAGTTAGTAAAATATACTTCATTTTAAAGAATATTTTAAAGGATAAAGAATAATAATCCTATTATAATAAACATTGTAATAAATGATGGCTTCCCCAAGATCATGGAAGTAGAACACAATGTTTAAAATTGGAATTCTTAAACTGAGGTCAGGGGACCTCACTCCCATTCCCTCACTTCATATTCCCCTTCTTCTCTTCCCACCATGGACAAAAAAATCCAATAGATATAGATAGATTTTAGAGGAATCTGTGAACTTTGATAGGAAATCAAGAAATTAAGAATCAGAATTTTCACTTACCTTGGTGTTCTTTATAATCCTAGGATTTTATTTTATGCATTTAAGAATATCATTTTGAGCCATGCTTCACAAATTTAATCAGAAAGCCAAAGAAAACCAAGAAAAAACAAAAAAAGAGTAAGTATCTCTAGTCTAATGAAAGTTTTTGCTTGACCATACATATATAGAGAGAGCAGGAGGTTTGCTTTTTATTCTTTCTTTTTTCTCAATAAGGAAGAAAAAGGAGGGAGGAAGAAAGGCAGATTTCAGTTGATTAAAAAATTAAAGTTTAATTTAAAAAAAAAGAATTCCTACTAGAGGTTTCTACGTCAAGCTGGACTAGATGACCTGTAAAGTCCTGTCTAATTCTTAATTCTAGCTTTCAGAGATATTCTAGGAAAAGGAACAAAAAGGAGACAGTTTCTTGTGCTTTGAGTCAGTTTCCCAATAGAGGTAATATGTTTATACAAAGTCTCTTAAAAGTGTTGTTTTTTTTTTTTTTAACTCACTCCACCCATCTTTTTCCCTAGTGTTTCTTGCCCTCCTTATATCCTGTTCTTTACTTTTCTTTTTCTCTTTCTATTCCTACTTCTTTATAGGGTTATGTAAATTTCTATACACAGCTGAATGATTAAATTATTCTCTCTTAAAGGCAAAACTGAGAAGATCAAGCTTCAGACAATGCTCATCCTCCTCCTTTCTTTCCTTAGATTGTAATAATTCTTTTGCACCTCTTCATGTGAACTAATCGCCCCATTACATCTTCCCCTTTTCTCTTTTTTCAGTACAGACTTTTTCCCACCCCTTAATGTCTTTTTCTTTGATGTCATTACATCAGGGACCATTCACAACCATTAATCCATGTGATTCCCCCCCCCCCTTTGTCTGCCCAAGTGACAGATAGAATTCCCAAGAGTTACAAATATCATTTTCCTATCTAGGAATGTAAACAGTTTAACCTTTAAATATATATATTTTCCCCTGTTACCTTTTTATGGTTCTCTTACATACTTGTGTTTATAGATTAAATTTTGTTTAGTTCTGTTTTTTTTTTTTTCAAGAGAAATCATTGAAAATATTTTACTTCATTGAAGCTCCATCTCCTTCCCTGAAAGATGATGCTGAGCCTCACTAGACAATTAATTCTTGGTTGTAATCCCAGGTTCTTTGCCTTCTGGAATATTGTATTGCTGCAGGCCCTCTGACCCTTTCTTGTAGAAGCTGCCAGATCTTGGGTAATATTGCTTGTTTTCTCCTTGATATCTTAATTGTTTTTGTCTGGCAGCTTGCGGTATTTTTTTCTTTGACACTATAGTTTTGGAGTTTTGCAACAATGTCCCTTGCAGTTTTCCTTGTGAGATCTCTTTCCAAAGGTGATCCATGAATTTTTTCAATCACTAATTTCCCCTCTGTTTCTAGGATATTGGGACAATTTTCCTTAATGACCTCTTGAAGAATGCTATCTAGGCTCTTTTTTTGGTCATGGCTTTCAGGTAGGCCAGTAATTTTTTAAATTATCTTTTCAGATCTATTTTCTAGGTTGGCTGTTTTGCCAGACATGTTTTACATTTTCTTCTATTTTTTTAATTCTCTTTAGTTTCTTTGACTGATTCTTGCTGTCTTACAAAATCATTAGCTTCCATTTAATGTGCAATGTTCTTCAGTTATCTTTTGTATCTCATTTTCAATTTGGTTTACTCTACTGTTTAAGGATTTGTTTTCTTCAAACAACTTTTTTTCTCTTCCTTTTCCAAACTGTTGACTTTCTTATACATATCTCTCATTTCTTTTCTCATTTTTTCTTCTACCTCTCTTATTTACCTTTTGAAGTCTTTTATGAGCATTTCCAATAAGTCCTTTTGGGCATGAGACCCATTTACCTCACTCTTTGAGATTTTCTCTGTGGACATTCTGTTTTCTTCTGAATTTCTGTTTTGTTCTGCTCTATCACCAAAGTAGCTTGTTTCTTGTTCATTTTCTTTCCTTTTCTTTTTTTTCTTTACTTTTAAGGTAGAGCTCTGCTCCTGAGATAAAGTGAAATCTGTCCCAAGCTTCCTATGCAGCTCTGAACCTTGACTTTGAACACAGGAGCTCCTTTTGTTTGTATGGGGTAGTTTTGCCTGCTCTGTTCAGGAAACAGGTTTCCCAGAGTTTGCCTTCTGAGCTGGGACTGAAAACTGTCCCCTTAATTTGTTTCTCTACTGAACCAGGACTGAGGATCTTAGTTGCTGATTTGCTGTAATTAAGATCTTCATGTTTTCCAGAACCTATCTGACCTGGGCTGAAGATGCTTTTCATCCCAAGGAGACTGACCTTTGTTGAAGCTTTTTCAGTCTATCTTCAGCTGGAGAGTGGTTTCATTCCATTAGACTCTGTTCAGAGCTTAATTTCATGTGGTTTTTGAGGACAATTGAGAGAGCTCAAGCAGCTTCCTGACTTTATTTTACCATCTTGGCTCCCATTCTGTGTTCTCTACAAAGTCTTTTATTCAATGCACTCCAGATGACAAGCAAACACAAGCAGAACAGGTAAGATAGAAATTAGTGAAAAGTCATCAAAGCTAACTGATCTATACTAGATATGGAACGTCAGATTTAGGTCTCATCAACACCAACCTCTAAGTAATATATTAATTATTACTGAATGCCAGTAATTTAACTATATAATATCAGTATTATAATGCCCACACTTTCACTCCAAGAAGATTTTCTGATTTTTGATCACTATGATTACCTTTCATCAAAGTGGATCATGGCTTAATACTTAAATCCAAAAAATACCATATGAGGAGCAAAGAGAAAAGGGACCAAGTATTTATTAAGTGCTAGGCACTGTATTAACACTTTATAAATATCTCATTCAATCCTCATAATGATGGGTCAGGTATTATTATTATCCTCATTTTATAGTTGAAGAAACTGAGATAAAAGATAAATGACTTGTACAGGGTCGCATAGTTAGTATCTGGGTAAGGACCTATTTGAATTCATATCTTCCTGACCCCAAATATAACAATCTATCCACTGTGCCACTTCAAAGGCTAAATTATTTGTGTGGAGGTCATACACAACTAACAAGTGTCAGAGATTAGATCTAAACCTAGATACTTTTCACTATAAGCCTAGGACACCAAGATGCCTAAATATTCCAGTTCAAAAACTTCTATAACTATAATGTAACTCTAGTTTCTTTTTTTTTTCTAGTAAATTTATTTATTTTTATCACACATTGCTTTATGAATTATGTAGGGAGAGAAAAAATCAGAGCAAAAGGAAAAAATCATGGGAGACATTTAAACACACACACACACACACACACACACACACAAAGAAGTGAACACAGCATGTATTGATTTACATTCAGTATCCTTAGTTCTTTTTTTTGGATGCAGATGGCATATTCTGTCTAAAGTCTATTGGGACTGCTTTTGATCATTGAAACACTGAGAGGAACCAAATCTTTCATAGCTGATCATCACACATGTTTGCTGTTATTGTGTACAATATATTCCTATTCCTCTTGTTTTGCTCAGCATCAGTTCATGTAAATCTTTCCAGGCCTTTCTAAAATCAGCTTGTTCATCATTTTTTACAGAACAATAATAATAACATGCGAGTTCTTTTTCCTCCTTTATGATTTCCTTGGGATACAGACCCAGTAATGGCACTGCTGGGTCAATAGGTATTTGTGCCTCTAATTACAAATGCTATTGGTAATTCTTTGCTCTTCACTACTTAACACCATCTGACATGTCATGTGACCAATATACATCCTCAAACAATACATGGAGTTTTTACAAATAAAAGGTAAGCATTATTGAAGGATAGCTTCATTATATTTCTCAGAAACAAAAACCAACTATGCCCAGTTTGGCCCTTAGCAGCTTTACCTCAGGGAGACATTGTGAGCAGATAAAAAAAACAAAACCTGAGATCTCACCAAGGGAGGTTGGCAATGAGGAAGTTGAATGAAGTACTAGACATTCAGCCTGGCACCTAGCAGCCTTTCCTACTGTGTGCAGGTGCAAATGCAAAATGCTTTATTTGGCACCCCTGGGCCTTTCAGAACCTAGCCCCTTCCTACTTTACAAGTAGTGTTCTTATACTTTATCTACTGCTCAATACTCTTCAACCCAGTAACACTGGCCTTTGTGGCTGACCCACAAAGAAGACACTCCATTTCTCAGCTATGGGCACTTTCCCTAGCTGTACTTCATGCCTAGAACAGTCTCTTACTTTGCTTGACTACTTGACTAACTTTATTTGACTTTACTGGCTTCCTTCAAGTCTCAGCAAAAACGCCCCTACAACAGAAAATCTTCCTAAGTCTCTCAATACAAGCCTTCTCAAAACAGCCTTTTCTCTGTTAATTATTTTCTATTTATTCTGCATGGTAATTATTTTGTATATATATTTGCATGTTGTTTCTTTCATCAAATTCTGAAATCCTTCAGTGCAAACACTGTCTTTTGCCTCTTTTTTTTTAAAAAAATCCCCAGCATTTAGCATGGTATCTGGCAAACAGTAGATGCTTAATGAATATTTACTGATCTTTCTAAAAAGTCACAATGCTTACTATCATCTCTTTCTTGTCCATGACATTTTTTAATCTCACGTATGTTTGCTAACTTATTTTTTGAAGAGGACCGTGAAATTAGGAAGGTGATGCCATGACATGCAAGTGAATTGGATTTAAGTGAGTGAGGACTGTGAAAGGTCATCTGCCTTACCTTCCCCAAGAACAGAATGGAGAACTAATAGGCCTTTACATAATAACAATATATTTCAGTAAATTGTATAACCCAGAAGACAAATCATTCATTTTAACAATGCTCAAATTATGATAATTATAAAGAGTCCTTGTGTATGTTTACTTTAAGAAAAAAAACTTTGAAAGAGAATTATCAGTGAATATATATATAAAGTGCTAGACTAAAGCTAAATTTTAATGTCTTCATAATTTTAAATATCATCTAAAAAGTATGTCAAATGCTGAGTGAAATGAGCAGGACTAGGAGATCATTATATACAAAAACAATACTATATGATGATCAATTATGATGGACATGGCCCTCGTCAGCAATGAGATGAACCAAATCAGTTCTAATGGAGCAGTAGTGAATCGAAACAACTACATCCAGAGAAAGAACTTTGGGAGATGAATATGAACCACTACAAAGAATTCCCAATCCCTCTATTTTTGTCCGCCTGCATTTTTTATTTCCTTCACAGGCTAATTGTACACTATTTCAAACTCCGATTCTTTTTGTACAGCAAAATAACTGTTTGGACTGTTTGGACATGTATACATATATTGTATTTAATTTATACTTTAACATATTTAACATGTATCATTCAACCTGTCATCTGGGGAGGGGAGGGAGGGAAGGAGGGGAAAAGTTGGAACAAAAGGTTTTGCAATTGTCAATGCTGAAAAATTACCCATGCATATATCTTGTAAATAAAAAGCTCTTAAAAAAAAAAAAAAAAAAAGTATGTCAGAGAATATCACCCAAAATCTAATGAGGCATTTAAAAGATTGAAAGGAAAAAACAGCAATAGTAACTTTAATGGGATAAAGGAATATGTATATTTTGGGGATTTCAATCACCAACCATCCTTCCAGTAACTCAGGTTTGCCAAAATACCCAAAAGTTCTAAAAGTTTTCATCTCTGTGTGTAAAAGGTCCTTCCATAATAATCGAGAATCAACTGTAGCCCGGGGGGTGCTTTCACCCAAGAAGTCTGGGTTATGTTCTTCCTTCTTCCCCATACTCATTCCTCCCTGGGCTATATATTTCCTCTACTCTTCTTCCATGTGTTTCAGGTGTGGAAGATGGGAATTAATAGTCATGACAAGCAAGAGGGAATAAAGTGTTGTTTTTTAACTGTAAAGAACCATATGAATATCATTGTTGCTATTATCAATAACATAAATAACTCTGGAAGTAATATAATTTTAAAAATGAAATAATGCCTAAAAATAAATTGCCTAATATATGTAAGAAAAGGAAAATTTTAAGAATCTGGCTAGTTTTTCAAATTACAATAAATTCTCAACTAACAGAATGCTTAGAGCATTTCCTAATTAAATAACATCAAATTTTTTAAAAGGTGCCACTACTGTAGAAAATCTTCCCAAATCACATTATATATGTGTGACTGGAAATTGCATAGTTCTTCTGTGAATCAGTGATAGAGATCAGTTATCAGTATAGACCTTTAGATGCTGAACTTGAAGAGGTTTAGGGTTCCTGGAGGTCAGGGAATCAAATGAAGAGTTTGGGGTTGTGTCCCCAAATGATGAGGTTTGGCGCAGGGTCCCCTCAATTCCCCTAGGATTCAGCGCAGTGCAGGGAGTTGTGGGAACCCCTTTGGTTGGCACAGAGGCCCTTCGTAAAGGAACTTATAAACCCAAAAAGCTAGATTGGCAGAAAGAAGTTTATTATTGGCATTGGGAAGTCAGCCTTTGCTATGATGAAGAGAAAGACTGAATTCCTTGGTCGCAAGGTCCCGACAGAGGAATATAAAGTTTCTAACGGAGGAGTATTGGCAGAGAGTTTCTAGCAGAGAAATCCTGTAGCAGAGACAGTGAATAAGGTCTTGTTAGAGAAATAGAGAGATAAAAGATAAAGAGGTAGTAACGCTAAAAGAGAATATCATTTCAGCAGGCAGAGGATTGCAGCTTATGCCAAGGGGGGAGAGAGAGGTTCCTTGGCATGGCATATTAGGCCTCTGCAAGGAGCAAGCCCCAAGTTGCCTCTTTTTTATAACTGAAACCCTGGCTAGAAGCAGCTCTTGATGGGAGCTGGGAACTGAAATCAGAATAGAAAATTTTGGAATTGAATGAGTGTCTCTGGGCTAATCTCCAACTCAATAGGGTTAGGAGTAGTCCTGGACTCAAAGAGGTCCCACCTAGATAACAGAATGAAACCACTTTATCTTGAATCCCTGGGGCAGGTATTTCACAGAGGCAGTATTTAAGGAGAATCTTTCCTTCAAGGAGTGCTTTATCTCATGGCTCACTCTCAAAGCCAGAGAGAGAGAAAGAAAGTTTTGGGGCTCCTTCGTCATAGCCACACAAAGATTAATTATTATTGTCCCAATGAAACATGGAAAGCAGTTTCCAGAAGACTGTTTCAGGGACTGTAATTGCTTGACTTTTAGATGTTCAACATATTTATCGATAAGCAATTTATGTAGTAACAACAACATTGTACAGAAAAACAACCTGGAAAGATTTTAAAACTAGCCAGTCCAATAATCTGCCATGACTCCAAAGGATGGATAGAGAAGGATACCATTCATCTATCCACTTCCCAACAGAAAAGTGATGGATTCATGGTACATAAATAGAGAGTCCCTTCTGGACATGATAAAGTCATGGTTTGTTTTATTGGATCATGCTTATTTGTTACAGTTACTGAATTTTTCTTTTTTATGGGCCTTGAGAAGATCTAATGATAGGGTTGTCTACCTAAGAAAAAAATAAGAAAAGAATGATTTTTAAAGGCAAAGATCAGAAAAATGTTCAGAAGAAAAGACAAACAAAAAAGCTTTCAAAGTAATGTCTTGAATTCATTATATGATTTACAAATCTGCAGGTTACACAAATTTGAGAGGACTGAATATTATAATACACGACAGGGTCAGAATCAAGATCTCTACAATCTCTTAAGAATATGGGAGTCAATTTAGTAGATTCAGTTTAGTCAGAGAAAAATGCATTTGGATTTTAAAATGAAAAATACAATATGGAAGAGACAAAGTAAGACAGAAGTCTGACAATAATTACAAAATCTTAATATAGAGCTGCAAAAAATCTAAACCATAATCTTCATATCTTAGAAGTAAGGAAAGTGAGAAGAAAAGGATAATGATATTTGTTCAAGATCACATAAGTAACAAAGCACCTAAAATATAAATGCTTAATAAATGTATCAGTAAACACCCAAGATGAATTTCTTAACCTGCTCCACTGATTCCAGAGCCAGCATCTTTCTCCACTGTAGTATAAACTCAATGACTTTTAGAGGATTGCAAGCCTAACATGAGCAAATGATGCAAAATGGCAAATAAGAATCTAATTCCACCATGGTGTTTATTGAGAGGTACATGACTGAGGGAGAAGGTGACAAGAGCCCAAGTATATTCTGTCTACTTTAGAACATATTTGGAATGTTGTGTCTAGTTTGGGGCACTACAAGTTAAGAAAGATAATGATCAACTGGACAAAGTCAAAAGGAGGATAAATAAAGAATAAAGAACTGTTTTAATTTCATAAAACAATCAGTTGAAGAAACCAGGATGTTTCACTTTGAGAAGAGAAACATCAGAGAAGGTAGATCAGCTCAAGTATCTGAAAGACAATTATGTGGAAAAGAGAACTGGATTATATTTCTTTAACCAAAAAGATTTATCAAAGATCTAAAATTAATATGAAAAAGTGACAGAGATAGATTTGTAGAGTTTAATATTGGGGAAACTTTCCCAATAATTAGAACTATTTAAAAGTGCAAAAGACTGCCTAGAAATAGTATATTTCTCTTTCATTGACTTTTTAAACCAAAACCTAAATGGCCAATTGCAAAAGATATAAGGGGTAAAGAGGAGATAATTTCAGGAAGCATAAACATTGAGGGTACCAGACAATTGATAATGTAATTATGTTGCCATTTTATATGTTCTTTTCTGGTTTAAAAAGTAGATCATAGATCATAGACTAGAATATGGAAAGAACTTTACAAATAAAACTTTAAAGTTAAAAACTTGAGAACTACAAAATGTTAGATAAACATACCAAGGATCTCACGTTATCTTAAGCAGGATATGATCCCCCATGTTTCTGACTCCAAATTCAGTTCCTTATCCTATTCTATTCTAGATTGACCACAATGTAATTGACCTATTCTATATCGACTTTCAAATGTAGAAGACAATTTAAAGATTAATCTAATCATCTCATGTTTCTTGCTATGTTCAATTTATAATTTAATTTAAATGGTAAACTAGAACACTGATGCTAAATACTAGCAACAAATATGAGTGGAAATCTATCTTATAGTATTAACTTTCCCCAACATGCAGATATATGGCTCTGTGGATCCCACTAGGCTCTCACTGAAGTCAAGGATCCTAATCTCTGCTACTAATTGGAGATCTGCTAGATGGGGGAAAAGATTAGATAGAACCAAAAAGTTAGCCATTAAAGGAAGTTGGGGCAGGGAGATGGATAGATTGACCATTCGATATGCAAATTAGAGCAGAAACTAAAGACATCTGTTCATTTCTCTATGAACAAACAACAGCTTCCAGACTCAGGAATTCTCATAAACCTTAAGAGTAAAGAGTAAAGTACAGTCATAGTTCTGTCTCAGTCCAAGAATGGCAAGGAAAACTAGCCTCTTTGTACTGGAAAAGATAGCAAGAGAATCAGCAAAGACCAAAAAGAATAATGAGCTCAGAAACCTGTTCCTCTGCTCCTGTGCAGATGTCGAGAAAGGAGTACAATGAACAGATACTCTCTATAATATAATAATAAAGGAAATAATAATATAATTTAATGATAAGGGAAAAGGAGAAGGGGAAAAGTAGGAGTAGGAAACTGATCAGTTCTGGAGGTGTTAATATAGACAAGAAATAAAGGACTTGGGTAGGGGCAAAGGGATTCAATCTTTGAGTTAAGAAGGGCTCTAAGCTCTTAAGATTTATGTAGGGCTTTGTAGGGGACAATGTAAAAAGTTTAAGGGAAACTAATATGACTCTAAAAAGAAAAGTACTATATCTGTCTAACCCAAAAGTACTCTATGTTATTTTCTATCTAAGGCATCCCATCTTTGCTCCTATTCAAAGCACTGGATACTACATGTTCAGAATGTTCTTCAATTTCACTTGCTCCTCAGCTCAAGTTCACATCCTAAGTGAGGCTTTCCCAGATTACCAAATTATTAGCAACTTTTCCATAGTAATAGATATTACTAAGTTTGTAAACATTAATCTATAAATAGAGTTTATTTCTAGTAGAGAACAAGCTGCTGGAGGGAAAAGGCAATATTTTCATTTTTACTTTTTTTTCTTTGAGTCCTCAGCTCTCAGGATAATATCTGGTACATATAAACATTTAATAAATGCTTATTAAAGGAAATCATGTCACAATTTCATATGTGTGGCTCACTCTAGCTATCCCATAAATTATCTAGCATACCACAATTTATTCAAAAACCAATGGATTCTGCTTTATAAAAGTGTACTGTAACAAGTGTAATTGTTTTAAGTCATTTATTCCATAACAAGAATTACATCTAAACATCTATCTTCCAGAGTTAACATTAAATGACAGTGTTCAATCAATATAATAAAGATATAAAGATAGAAATGGAATGGCAGATGAGAAGGAATGATTGCTTTTTGTTTTTTTTTTTTTAAGTTAAAATTTTCCTCCACCTTATTTTTTTGAACTAACAGAAATTATGTTGGGTAAAAATAAAATGGTCATGGCCTTTTATCTTCCTCTGCACGATTAATTATTTAATGTCCTATTAATTAGAAGATGTAGCAGAATTTTAAACCCTTTCATTTTCTCTGTATATCATCCTATCTAGGAACCACAAATTAAGTTGTTCATCAAAGGTGAGTCATCAAGGTCATCTAAGCCAGTCAGGACCTCTTGAGTTATTCATTACCTAACTTCAGTAGTAATTAACAATGGCAACATTTCCATAAATCAACTTCTTTCTGATTATTCTCTGATGATGAACAGCCAAAATGTGTGTATGTTCCAATCCTCTCCCCTTTTAATTTTGTCCTAATATTTCAAGTTAAATATGCCAGAGAATAGTGATGCTAAAGAAACTGCAAGGGTTTTTCTAATTAAAATATACCAACAAAACATCATCAAAAGAGAGAGATAAACATATGTACAAAAATGAAATATTATCTGTTGACAATATAGGAATAAAATTTAGAAAACAAAGGATCTTAGCATCACAGTGAAATTTTTTTCCTTTGCAAAGAAAAGACAGCTCAGTTTAGCTTCAACAACCACTACTTGCCTACTCACCCATGGCAAACAGCAGTTAGAAAAGAACACAGATTTCAGTCATCTTATCAGTTTTATCACTACAAAAAAGAATTAGTAACATAATTCTATGGCAATTGACCTCTTTTCTGTGCTTATTTACAAGGTGGGATTAAAGAGTATACATTTTATAATTTCCATTGCAGGTTTTACTTCTTTTTAGGTTTGTATTTTTGGTTGGTCTTGTTTGCTTTGATTTGGGCTTTTTGGGGAAAGAAGTTGTTTTTTGGGTTTGTTTGTTTGTTTGGATAGACTAATCTATTTTGTATTTTAACTAAATCTGTCATTTCATTAGTTTTAAGAATTCCAGAGAGCAATGTATTTGTTCGATGAAGATCAGGACCTTATTTGAAACTTACAGTTTTAAAGAGATTCCAGAGGCACTGAAATATTACAAACAAGTTTATATTCCAAGCCAATGTTGCCAATGGCTGCCATCTCTCCCCATTTTCAAAGATCTCAAGAGTCTATTGACTAAAGTCTTTTCTAAGCTCTCTGGCTTTGTTCCTTGTGAGAACTGATTGATAGAAGCATTTCCTTAAAAATAAGAATCAATCAGCAAACAAAAAGTACTTGGTACAGTGCTGGGTGCTGGACATACAAAAATAAAAATGAAACTGTCCTTGTCCTCAAAGAATTAAGTGTTTGGTGTCTATTCTCTTGTCACTTCCTTTTTCTTGGCATTAAGAGCTTAGATCATAATTAGTTTATTGTATTACACATCATCAATACAATTATTATTTTTCTTACTTTGATATTTCATTTTGATTTTTTTTTTGGCCTCATTAAGTCTATGATCTACCTGAACACACACACACAATTGAGGTAGAAATAACTCCAATATTGGTAAGCAATTATTTCTTACATATGCAGGTGTAGTTAATTTTATTTTTTGTGCTGTTATTTGGTATTTGCTGTTTCCAAAGCTTTCTTACTCTTTTCTTTAAAAAAATATTTTTGATAAATACAGAGATGGTTTCCATGTGATCAACAGACTTAAGGTTTTTTATGTTATTCTTCTAACATATTTTCCAATATTTTCCATTATCCTCCTCTGTGGCCACTTTTATATTTATTTAGGTCACTAATAAAAATAGTGGTTTCATTTAGAGGCTTTTGTTGATTTCAACAGAATATTTATTCTGCAACACATTTTGAGACATACACTACAGTAATCTTGAATGTGATCTTTGTTGATATGTTTCTCTTGAGCCTTACAATCTGAGAATTGTTGTGTTGTGATGACAGTTTCACATGTAGTATTTTTTGTTGGCTTTGGATAAAAGATAAAATTAACTCTGCCAAATCCTTTGCCTTTCTGGGAAAAATAAAAACATCATATACCATCTTTCTTCTTATTTCCCAACTTCCTGGCTTCATTCATAGTGAAAATATCAAGATATATGTGATTTACTTCTCATAATAGCATTTCAATAGTTCAATAATTAGGATATCATATGTGGTCTAAAATCTGTGTGATTGTTAATCCATTTTTCTGCCATTCTACCACCACCACTAGAGAAGAAAGGAGTATATGATAGAGTGGAGCTTGTATTTTGTTTTATTTCATGAATCATCATGATCAAAGAATTCACCACGTAGTCAGCCTATTAGTAATGAATCTTTTCACATTCAGTCGCGGTCATACTCTGAAGAGAAATAATCTCTAATGGGGCACATATACAAAAAATCTTTCTAACAGAATACAAACTCCCAGAGTTTACATTTAACTGGCACACACCAGGGTCATCACAACACAATGAGGCACAGGAGTAGACATATGGGTAGAATATGGAACAGAAGCGAATAAAGGATATTTTTATGTCTACCAATTTTCTCAAAGTCACAAAGCTAGTGAATGCCAAAATAAAAAAAAAGATGCTCTGTCTCTAAGTACAGCATATTTCTTACTGTATCATACATATCTCATTTAAAGCTTTGTTTTTGTTTTTTAAACCAAATACTCAGCAAAGCAAGAATAAAAAGGCAAAAGGGATTTTGATCAAAAATTTTCTCCCCCTCCCCCTTTGCCTAAATTCCTTCTGGATTTACATTGTTATGTAACCGAGAAAAGATGCATAATATAGTGAGAAAATGCACTAAATGTAATGCTGGAGAAACTGATGCAAGATAGAAATTAGAGAGTATTTAATAATTTACTTAAAAAGGAGAGATTTATTGGGACCAAATGGCATATATACACATGGCTCATTCACAGGGGGTAGACTGAGGCAGGAGCGGAGTCAGGGTGCTGAGAGCTGGAAGGAGCCTCTGACAGGGTGGGAAGAGCCACCAGAGATGGGGAAGACATAATGGGGGGAGACACTCCTGAGATGGGGAGAGGCAACTTGATAAGATGGTATCTGATATTCTGATAGCTTGGGATAGAGAGAGGCATTCTGATATTCTAAAATATAAGATCTTTTTTCCTTATCAAATATTCTGATTAAGAGGGAGGGGTGGTTTTGCAGGATTGAGCAGCACAATTATAAACTGAGGCAGGATAATAAAAGAGAACTGTGGCACAACACTAGAAGCTTAACTTTTAATCCTGGTCAACTCAGTACTATTACTAGTTCTGCCAATATCGATGTTTTCTTTATTTAAATATAATATGGATAATATTATCTCTTACATTTTCCCCCAGAGACAGTGCCAGTTAGCCAGCATTTATTGGCCACTCTATTATTATAATACTTGTGAAGATAAGGCAAAGCTTTAAATTAAAACATTAAAGCTTCCAAGGGAATAACAAATTTAAAACACATTATCCCTAGTAAGATATGGTGTGGCACTTAAAATAAGGAAGAGCAAAGAACATACCAAACCGTGTAATTCTGTGATATTTTAAAAAGTTTGAGAGATGTAGATTCTAGGTTAATTAGTCATCTTATTAATACTCTGTTATTAATAAAATGCCTTACACCTCTCATGGTCTGTGAGATAACAACTTAAATGACCAAGAAAGAGTGGATGTTTTGGAGGATAACAATTAACTCTAAGTGATTAAACAATTAAGAAAAGAATGAGTATCTAGAGATAGGTGACAGGAAGTACC
Source organism: Sarcophilus harrisii (assembly GCF_902635505.1). Classification (NCBI taxonomy): domain Eukaryota; kingdom Metazoa; phylum Chordata; class Mammalia; order Dasyuromorphia; family Dasyuridae; genus Sarcophilus; species Sarcophilus harrisii. The sequence goes on along the minus strand of NC_045429.1, from coordinate 168,739,693 downwards.
CAAATCACAGGAAAAAAACTGGTCAATTTTCCTATTCCCCAGTCAGACAAAAGGGTGAATCCACATTTTCCCAGATCTGTATAGGTAAACACAAAGACCAAGAATCCCCCCATTCCCTTAAACTCAGAATTTCTTTTACAGTCTTTGATTAGACCTATTCCCTGGTAAGTCTTTGCCAAGGATTTTGTATATTCATTATATGAAGAAGTAGAAAAGGGGAAAAAAATCTTGGCCCTAATTCAACAATCAGTTATTAATACTAAAAAAGAAATAAAACACAATATTACCACAATGCTTCTTACCTTGAGGCATTTCAGGAGGCAAATAATGAGGCTCTTGAGAACTAACATGAACCCATTCAAAATCATCATATAGGTCTTGATGGTAATCACAAGCTCCAGGACCATCATCGAAGGTACAACCCCCTAAAGGAAACAAAAGAGAAGTCTTTTATTAATTTCCAGAAAAATTAAAATTTCAAAATATTGTATATAAGTATTTTCAAAGTGGTTTGTTAAAACAGTTTAGAAGTTCAATTCTTTCCTCTCCTCCTAAGCATCCCAACTATCAACAGGGTCTTCAAATTTCTCTATCCAAGAGAATTCTTCCCACTACGACATTTCCCCTTGTGGAAGTAACTAGATTGAGCTATTAAACTGAAGATATAAGTGGGTCCTGAATGAGAGACCCAAAATGCTAGCATTTTAATTAATAAAGGCAATATTATGTTAGTGTACACTTCAAAATCCCTGATATGCAAATTACCTATAGCAAGACTGTTATGGGCCAGAACTCTGAACTTGAAACAAAGGATTCTTATGCGGTACTAAGTCAGTGGAATTAATAGAGACAATAGTTATCTAATTTAGCATGGTTCAGTATGATTGATTTAATCCTACAAGAAGATGTTATGGGCCAGAACTTGAAATAAGATACTAAGTGGAATTGAGGAGATAATGGTTAAATCTAGTTTAGCACTGATTTATTCCTACAACAAATAATGGTTTCCTAGTGATATAATGATTAGTTTGTTCTCAGTGTGTAGCATATAAGCTAGAAGCCTCAGACAGGGAGATTCAGAGATTCAGAGACAAGTAGACAGAAGACTGGAGGCTGAAGGTTGGAGCACAAGCCCTTGGACTCAGATTCATCCCATCTCACAGCACCTTGGTGGCAGGCTTTCCTCTTTTGCTTCTCCCCTGAAACCAAGACTCTGGAAAGGCCTCCAGAAAACTAGACAAGCACCAAGCGAAGGAGATAGGACTTTGAAGGAGATAAAAAAGAATTTGGACTTTAACACCGGACTGCATTTGTGATGATTACTGAATTGAAACAAAGGCTGCCTCCAGAGACCCCAAGAAAATCTCAACAGAGAACATTACATTTTAGAGAGAACTTTACACAAGACCAACTAAAAGATAAGAACAGAAAATGAGTCTGATGGGATAATTTAGTTCTGTTCAAGTGAAATAGTATTTCAATTACTGAAAAATAGATTTAATGTTCCTGACCTTAACCCAGTCCAAACACAAATTCATTCAGGGTCACAAGATACCATGTAAGAAAAGGATAGTTCATTTTATTTCACTTTCTATTATTGTTTTGGAGGACAAAATCTTGTGATTAAGATTAACCTTCATATGATTTTATATCTACATATACTCTGGCCTTTTGAAAACAATAATTTTCCTCCACAATGTAAATCAATTGTACATTTTAATTTGTGAGAATTTTTGAGGCAGTAAAAAAGGATAAGATTTTGCTTCCTGATTTTTTTAATGGCTTTAAATATATATATAGTTATTTTAATCATGCTATGAAAACAATCGCCCATGCTTCCAAGCATTTTAGGAAGCAGGTAGAACTGACATAATCAATGGACCCAGTAAGAAAAATACATATCTTAGTTCCTTTCAAATAATCTGTACATTCTCTTTTCAGAGGAGTAAGTGTACAATCTTGAATTCTCTTAGTTTATTTTTCAGGAAACAGAAGGATATGGAACTAGTTGATTTTGATGAACCTCATCAATTTCACGACCTAAAAAGGAAAAAAAAATTCCTTTTGACTCACAGTTTAAGATTAGCTCCATTCAGCATCATTTTGACAATTATTATTAAAATGTAAATATAGTATGCTAAATGTCACTGTCTGTCCAAGAGTTTCTCAGTGAGATCTGGAAGAGATGTTTGCCAGCAAGCAGTTTTGTTTAAAATATAATCTATAGATTTGCTCTTAAAATTCTTTCTATAATTTCCCTGGGGGAGGAGGGAAGGTCACTTGAAATTTTGCAACAGATATTTTTTTTTTTTAAAGTATGATACTCATATTCTTGTATAACAGAAAGGAAAAGTCTTCCACAAAATTTAGTTTGTTGTCAAGAGTGCTAAAATGACTTACAGAATTGCAAAATATGCCTTCTGGGCACCCATTACCATTTTTAATGGCTTAAGTGCTCTCTATATAAATTTAAAGTACTAGTGATACCTACATTGACTCATTTGGAAGACAAATGACTTTAATTGCCTTCTTTCAGACTCAATGTTAATTTTAGACTGGAGGCATCTGATTAGCAGGAACAACAACCTAGAGAATCAGTGAAAAATAAATGGATCAGCACAGGCTATTAGTTGAACTAGAGGAACACAGTAAACCTGTGAAATTTACCCATGAAAATAAGACAACTACTAACTTTCTGGAATAATTTATCCCAGATAGAAATAAATCCACCTCTTTTCTACCTGATGATAGGAGTAAAGAATTCCAGTTAATCAAACATCATGCTTAATAAACAATTAATTTAGGCTACTATAGAAAGATCGGTAATTTCCAAACACTTAAAATGCAATAAAGTATAATTAAGACAAATTGTACAGAAGTTAATTTTCATTTATTTTATGACTCCCTTTTTTCTTCTAATATTACAGTAAACACATTGAGCTTCCACAATGTTTCCCAGTCTAATATCTTAACTTACAGTGTCCATCTGTGCATTTCAGGACTTCCAGGTAATACAGTGTTCCAACTGGTGAAATGTTCAATAACTGTTCATTCTGGCTTTCTTATGAGGCTGGCAAACAGCAAGTATAGAAAACTGATATTTTTGTATCTATCTACAAGGTATACATCTTAAAATTAGGGGTACAGTTTTTTGAGCTAACAAAAAAAATTATAAATCTATTCTAATTTCTGTAATATTTCTATAATGCTGGCATTTCCTTGCTCAAGTGGAATTAACTAGAACTGTTTTGCTTTTTCTGTTTCTCAGGATAACTAAAATGCTTCAAAACTAAAGAAAAGAATACATTCACATTATTACACTATTACTGAATATGAACATGAACTGTGACACTAAGTTCTGGCATAATGATGATGAGAACTGAAATTGTTCTTTCCAAGGTTGCAAATAATCTCTTAACTGCTAAAATGTAAGGCCTTTTCTCATTCTTCACCCTTTTGACTTCTCTGCCACATCTGACATTTCTGACCATTCCTTCTCTCTTAAACACAAGTTCCTCACATTCTTTCCAAGTTTTTACTGCATAAGATAAGAGACTGAAAGCCAGAAGAGTCCCTTAGAAGCTAGTTAGTCCAATCTGCTCATTTTAGGAAATCCCTGAAAGATTATCACAAGTTACAAATTGGCAGACATGGAACTTAAATTCACACCTTTAATTGCAATAACAATACTTTTCCCTCTGCAATACCCTTTCTCTGTCTGAACTCTTCAGTCTTCTTTGTTGGATCATCATCCCATCTAATCTCCTAAACTTGTACAGCTCACTTCAGAAGTGCATTCTGGTGATCTCATCAGTTCTCATTTTAGTTATCTCTACATAAATGACTCCCACAAATAATTTATAAGCTCTAATGTTTGTCTTCTACATATCCATTATATTTATCCTGAACTTCAATACTCCACCATAAACTATCTTTTGGATACCTCCAACAGGAGATTTATAAGATTATCAAAGCAGATATTGATATAAACTGAGATCTTTTGGGGGGAAAATGATGTAACCTCCCCCTCTCCCCCATCCTTACCCCCAAACCCTGGGAAAAGCATATGTTCTCAGACAAGCCCTTCCCAAGTTAAGTGGCTTCATTCAATTGGAGATCTTGGTCAAATCACCCTCCACTGAAACTGAGATCTTTTAGGGGTAGCCTAGATCCCCTTCAGGGAATTCCCAGACTCTGGGAAGAAGCCTTCAAACTCCTAGTTAAGTGATTTTTTTGATTGGAGATCTCTATCTAATGATCTCTTATTGAATATCCCAGACAGCTCCCAGCCCCAGGCCAACATTTGCCCATATAACTAGGGGGTCTGTTAACACACTTTTGCCAAATTACTAATTAGGAATTTTGTTTGCTAAGAGAACATCCTTCTTAGTGAACAATAAACTTCCTTTTTGTCATGCAGACCTTTCACAGGTTTGCAAATTCTTCTTTCTCATTGGACCTGCACCGACCAGAGGAAGGCATTCCCATCCCAATTCTCACACCTCCCACTATCATTAACACCACATCAGTATGACTGAAACAGAACTCATTATCTTTTCTACTTCCCTTTAAATTCATTTCTCTTTGGGGATTTCCTTTTTTTACTGAATATACACTGTGTGGGATGGTGCCAGAACCCCTTACCCAAACTGATTACTCAGAGGCATCTTCAGATACAAAGAGGAAACATTTATTTGGTCCTTGCAAGAAGAGACCTAAGCAGCTCTCATCACCCAGCATTGTGCCTGGGAATTGGAATTAGTAATTTCTAAGCTGGAAATAGTGAATTTGGTTAAATAGTAAAGAAGCCAAGTCTTTCAATTGGATGGACTTGAAAAACTATTGACCAATGATCAGCAATGTTGTCTACTTCCTGGAGCTTAGACTTACTGTCTGATCTTTCCTGCTCTACAGACCTCTGAGAATAGGGATAAGGTAGCTTCCGACAGGCCTAGATTCTGATCTACTCCACCCCATAGACTTCTTGAGAAATCTTCACCTGTTTCAATTTTACACATCTTTGTCTTTCAAGTTACCCAAATTCAAAAATTAGTGTCTTCCTTGATCATCTTCTCTCTTAATACAATCAGTTGCCATATCCTGTCAATATTGGCTCCATAAAATCTCTCCCTTTCATTCCATTTTCCTTACTTGGTTACCACAATATTTCAGGTCTTTATCATCTCTCACCTGGACTATCTGAACAACCTTCTATTGATTTCACTATCTTGAGTCTCTCACCTGTCCAATCCATTTGTTACGCAGCTATCAAAATAATCTTCCAAAATATAAGTATGATCATGTTGGCCCCCTCAGTAAAAAGCTTCTATAATTCCCTATTTACTATATGTTAACATGAAGATTCCACAAGTGTTGGTGGAAAATTCAAGTTTCATACTCATCTAAAATTAAAAATAAAGTATTATGGAATATCTGGAAATACCTAATAAGGTGAATTCACTTTATAAGATTGATATAACTTATCTGGAATTGCATTCAAAAATCACAAGATCATAGATTTTAGGCCTGGAGCAACTGAGAAATCAAACCTCCTCATTCTAAAAATAAGGAAACAGAATCTGAGGACAAAAAGTTGAGGGGTACAGGGACCAAATCCCCAAAATATATTTAGGGTTTTGGCTGGTGTCTAGAGGTGTTTGAAAATAATGTGTAGGTTATTGCACCATTGACTGGTGTGCTAAGTTTAAAAAGAGAGTTAGTGATTAACAAGGAAAAAGTTCCTAGTGGACCATGCTACAAACATGGGGTGGGGAAGGGGGTTTGTTAAATTCCTAATGAATTAGCAATTAAAAAGAGGAAGGGGAAAGTCTTAGATCAGGAGTCCTCAAACTTTTTAAATAAGGGGCCAGTTCACTGTCCCTCAGACTGTTGGAGGGCCGGACTATAGTAAAAACAAAAACTTAGTTTTGTGGGCCTTCAGTCTGTCGCATCTGGCCCGCGGGTCGTAGTTTGAGGACCCCTGTATAGTAGAGAAATAATCTTGGGGACTGATAGCTATAGTTTGGCCTCCAGATTGTTACAGTGAGGTCAAGATAATCCTGTCAACATCTCTCCCACCTTGCCTTTGAGAGTAGGTAGGCCTCCAGATTGTTTACAATAACTGTGGGAATTCAACTACAACCCACAGCAACAAAGGCTCACTTCCTGCCCACTTAAATTCAACAAAGGCTTTCTGTCAAGGTTCCTCCTTATGGCTCATCTATCTACCAAAGACCTAATCTTTTGCTGCTGTCCTATTCACCCATCAAAATGACTTTAAAGTCACATAACTAATAAATATCTAAATCAAGATTCAAACTTAAAGTTTTTCTAACTCTAAGTCTAGTTTTTTTTGTTTTTTTGTTTTTTTTTCCCTCTGAGTTACTTTATTTGTCTCTACAATGGCCACTTTTGTACAATTAATAGAACCTGGAAGTAAAGTCCAACTCTCTGAAGCATCATGTGTGGTGATCAGACTAGATGTTAAATTCCCTCTAAGTTCTAAGATGTTATGGATTGATCTTTAGTTTTACAACAATGTTCTACTCAACAACAATAACAACAACAAAATTGTGACTCATCAAATTAAGAAAATAGATAATAATGGAAATATTTTGCTTGATTTCAAATGGATAATTGATATATTGCTTGCCCTCTCAATGGGTAAGAAAGAATGAGATAATTTGAATGCAAACAAAAAATGCAAAAAATAAATAAGTGGAAAGGGTTTTAAAAGGGGAAAAAAATGCTTCTGGAAAGATATTTCAATTTCAAAGACTGTTAATTCCTTGGTGTCAATTGATCAGCAGAAAAAACAAATCCATCACTGGTAATGTTTGTCCTCCACTATGATGAAGTATTTAAAATATATGCAAGCTCTTCATCTAAAAATCAAATGCTAATCTAGCTTGTATGATCAGCTCTCACTAAGTTGCTAAACTGCTCACTCAAAAGGACTGGCACACAGGAGGAGATGCTGTGGGCCTGAGATGTGGCCTGCCAAAGCATCTGGCACTTTGAAAAATAGAGCCTTGGGAATTTAGTTACAGAGCTGACAGTAGTTCTCTGTGTGAACATGGGAATGGCGCCTATTTCTCTATAGTCATCAGAGATGAATACTCCACTCTGAACTTTTTTGAAGGCACATAATTTGACAAAATGCTGGGACAAGTCAAAGTAAAATAAAGCAAACCTGTGGCTCCAAAATTAAATCAATATTCCCTAAGCCAGTGCAGGGCAGGAAGCTGGGAAAAGGCCATAGGTGCTTTGGATGGCTCAGAAGTTAGTGGGGAACAGTCGTACTGTTATATTTTAATTGCAGTGTCCTCCAGAAAGTCCTTCCCCTGACCCTCCCCCATCTCCAGGGCAGCTGTGTAGTTCTTAATTATCTTATTGAATATGAGGACCATGAGCACACAGTTATCTTTCATGGTTTTCTTTTCTATTTGCTTAGAACAAGCTTCCATTTAACTAAAGACACTGACCATTTTCAGTTCTTTTGTTCAAATTAAATTTCCCTTGGCATAAATAAAGTTTTAAAAGTTAAGAGGGAAGTATGGGGCAAAATATATGGGGGGAAGTGTTATGTCAAACCAAATGTACTTGGAATAAATGACTGATTCAGATGGTTGATAACCTTCAAGCATAATCACAAACATAATCATTTCCCTTATGAGTTCAAGTCAGAAACCTAAATTTGCTCATTTAAATACCCAACTGTCCATTAAAATTGGATTGATCTTCTCATCAAAAAGCATAGTCCCATACTATCTCATGGGGCACTGGAATATAGAACTACTAACACATGGGACATTAATTTAAACTAACTTTAAACCTACTATTTTTATATGACTTAATGGGAAAGCATAATACAAATGTCTATCAAAAATAAACCTTTTAACAAAGGATACAATCAACGGCTTAAAAAAAATCTAATAGACCAAAATTAAAATTCAAACAAAATACACAAAAATTAAAGATCCTCTAAAGTTTTACATTTAGTTTATCAAGTTTCACAGCTGCACTAGGAGAAATGTGAAATGGTAATCACTGAAAAACTATTTTATTTAAAATTAATAAAGACATATTAATTTCACATATTTTCTTATTTCACATTCTTATTTTTGTAACCAAAGTAATGCCATGCCTATAATATGGGCATAGAAAAAAAACAACATGTAATCACAAGTTAGAGATAGTTTGAGATCAGCTGATAGGAGAAATACTCATAATAACTAAATTTAATATATCAAAGTTTAGGTACAATACCAAAGAATGTGATTTTACTTTTTAAACCTGTTTACCCCATGAAATACAGTACACATACACACACACACACACACACACACACACACACAAATGGAATTAACAAATATCTTCCCAGTTTCAGCTAATAGCAAGTGGCCGAATGCATATGACTGGGTAAAAGTCATTGATAATCTATTGTCAGTAATAATGGTTTAATAATTTTTTTAGAGTTCCAGTATAGAATGACATCTTGTCACATTAAATAAGTTTATATAGATTACATTTCACTAGGCAAAGAATTTTGTCCCTCATATATAAAATAAGGGAGTAGAGGCACTAGATCATTTATAAAATCCCTTCCAGGTCAAAACTATATGACTTACATAAGTATTGGAAAATAAATCCTGAATCCACACAACTTGGACAATACAAATATGCTTGTAGAATTTTTGACAAAATATACAGATAAATATACCGATAAAACTCAAAGGAAAATGAGATAATTCCAAAGTCGACCCTAACTATCCTAATTGTTGATCCCAATTATAGTTATCACTGCCAAATCATGACTTTCCCCATTAGGTTTCAACATATCATTGTTCAGTATAAGAAATTAAAAGGGAATTTGGGGGCAGTTTTGTGGAAATCACTGACTACATGCAAAGGTCAACAGACAACACAGAGCCTCTGACCAGACACTTAAACCAAATTTTACAATAAATTACTGTATACAACCCATAAAAGAGAAAAAAAAAAATCAAACTTCTCTGGTATGAAGGGACAGCCAAAATTTTTTTACATCATATTTTTCAAATCTTGGGGCATACTTCTAGCCCCCATGCTATGAAAGAATATATTTCATTTTTAGATAGACTCCCTTTCACACCCACATATGAGACAGGCAGAGATAGGCAGTATCGTGCAGACAGTGAGACTCTCAGTCTAAAACAGACAGACAGACTGTTAGAAACTGAGACAGAAAGAAAGACTGTCAGAGATAGAGACAGACAGGAAGGCAGGAGAAATTTCAAGTGGCTCTTCCATTTCGTTGACTAATGAAGGCAGGTAGAACAAGTCAAGCTGGTTCAATGGTATTTCTATCGAAGTGCAAAATGCTCACATGTAAAAGTAAAGATATATGAATTTTCAAAGCAGGTGCATCTTCAGACAAATGTGGTAGCTACATTTCTATTGATTTTCAGGAATTATGTGTGAAGAAAGAAACAGAAAAAAAAATCAGGTAAGATTTTAGACTGTGTTGAGGTGTCAAGTTGACAACAGTCTGGGCCCTGGGATATTCTTCATGTTTAATCTGTTTTTATTCCCTCTTAATTGTTCTCTCTTGGAGAAAATGGTCAAAGACTAGGGAGTTTTTCATGGCCCTAAAGTTTGGGCTTGCCCTCATACTCTCCAATGAATAAGAAGCAGACACACCGAACCAAGGCACAGGTAAGTAATGAAAGAATTTTCCAAGTTCAGCAAAAGCTATATCCCTAGGAACAAGCAGTTTCAGACAAACCTAGTATTAAGGGAGGGGCAGGATCCTAGCAACATAATACAAGCTTATTAAACGAATAGTATTTCTATCCAGGTGATGTATAATCTAAAGCAAAGACTTTTCCTCAGCTGACTGAGTACCTTATTCTTCGATAAGAATAGTGCACAGCACGAAGTGGTTGTCAGAATCCTTTTCCATTTTCTGTATTTTACATTAATAAAACTTAAAGAAATTATGCTTTCCACTTTTTTGGTAAACTCCCTTCCTATGCATCCACTGAGGTAGTGATTGGAAAAGATACCTAATCAGGGTCATTCTTTAAATGATACTTTACCCTGTGCACTAGTGTATGGTTATATTCACATACCCAAATTTCTGAATGAAGTGAACACTAACTGCTTTAGGGGAGATTATATCTCATCATTTTGGAAAAGAATTTCATCAGCAGCTTCCATAAAAGTGTGTGGGACGGATGGTAGATTCCCCCCCCCACCCCCTTTCCCAAATTAACTAATTAAAGACATCTTCAGGTACATAGAAAAAGCATTTATTTAGTCCCTGCAGGGAGAGATCCAGGCAAGTAAACCTGGAGACATCCCAGCATCCAGCATGTGCTTGTGGAACCTGACAAGCTTCAGGCTTGTAGAGGTTTAAATAGCAAAAGACCCAGGCCTTTTTATTGGATAAACTAAAAGGAAATAACTATCCTTGGTCACCAATGTTGTCTGCTTCCTGTAGGTCCCATCACTTTCTGTAACTTCACTAACTTCATGTGACTTCCTGCATCCCAGGATTCAAGGCCTGATCTTCTGGCTCTGGGAAGAAGGATCATGTGACTTAGGCCTGGTCTCAAAGTGAGAAAACTTCATCCAGTCAGTCCCATTCAAAAGCAACATCATCATCCCTAATTTTAGCCGTTTCTCTCAACATAAAGCTAATCTGATCAAGTAAATTATCAAGACCGACTCAACCTCAAAGAAGGTGAAACTACATACAGGACATTGTCTGGTGGGGAAAAATACACTACTTTTTCAGTATATACAAGCCCCAAGTGGTAAAAATGAGATTGTTGTAGCACAATCAGGAATCAGTGTAGAATAGTTATCAGCATCCTACATTTGACACCGAATTTAATTAACATTTGTGTGACCATCTCCCATCTCTTTTGCCTTTGCACAGTTGGTCCTCTGGGCTTAGAATGCATTCCTTCTTCATCTTTACTTTATAGAAGCCCTGACTTTCTTCTAAACACAGCTAAAATTCTACCTCCTAAAGGAGCACTTACTTGTCTTATCTTTTAATTAATTAGCAATTTTTGAAATTAATTGTCTATTATTTTTAAATATATCTACACATGTCATCTTGTTTTAGACTGCAAGGTTCTTGAGAGCAAGATCTTTTTTTTTTATATGTTCAATGCTCAGTACAAATAAAGTTCTGTGTAATTAAACATATCACAGGAAAGTCCATAAAATAGGTCTGACAAAATTTGTAATACTGACCTCAGGGAATTGTTTTATGGAACAAATGAGATAATACAAAAAAGTTTTAACTAGCAGTTAAAACTCAGGCCACTTAACCTCTCAAGACTTATTTCCTTATTTGTAAAATAAGGGAATTAGACAAGACAGTTTTCAAAGTAACTTCTGGATCTGAGATTCTAAGTTTCAATCAGCAGCAGAATTTGTTTTTCAAGAACAAGGCACACACCAAGGCTGTAAGATATCACAAACAAGAGTTACAATCTGAAACTCGGGAAGGCCAGACCAACACTTAATATCAGAGAGTAAAAATACAGCCAAGATTATCCGCCAAGAGCAAAACAAAAGTCTAATAAACACTATCCAAGGACACAAGATAAGAAGCAGAGGAGGAAGCTGAGAGAAAGCCAAAGAGAATGCATTTTTAAGTACTAGTGTGCCAACTACTAAGTCACAGCAATAAGAATGCTAGGACAACAGAGATGAGAGATCCGGTGGAATGAATAATGCTGGACTTACAATCAGGAAGAGACCTAAATTTCAATTCTACTACAGCCACGTGGGTAGCTAGGTGGCACAGTGGATAGACTTCTGGATCTGAAATCAGAAAGATCTGTCTTCCTGAGTTCAAATGGCTTAGGACTTTAGATAACCCTATTTACTTCAATTTCCTCATCTGTTAAATGAGCCTTCCAAAGCCTTCCATTATCTCTACCAAGAAAACTCCAAACAAGATCACAAAACATTTCACACAACTCAACAACACTACCTAGTATTTGGATAACCAATAACAGGTCATTAAAAGCCACTGAGCCTTAAGTTTCATCCTTCTTCCCTATGACTGAGCTTCAAATACTTGAACAGCAATTAATCCCCACTAGCTTCTCTTCTTCAGATTCTTTCAACCAATCTTCAAATGAATGTACTTAAGGGTCTTTGCTATCCTGATTGCCTACCTCCGGACATTCTTTGGCTTTTAAGGATCATTATTAACTCATGGGTCTCAGAATAGAATCAAAATTTAAAGTCCATTAAAATACAAGATCTTTTTCAGAGAAACTATTCTCTAACCACAACTCTTATCCAATGCTTGTAAAGGTTATTTTATGAGCTGGGAGAATATAAGCTCCTTAAAGATAGGAATTGTTTCACTTTTTTATCTGTTTCCGTCCCCCCCTCCTGTGAATGTGTAGTTGTGTCTGGCACACAATAAGAACTTAACAAATCTTTGCTTATTAATTGATGAGATATACTTTTAGCTAAATCCTTTGATATTCACATAAGATACTCCATTTCCCCCAGTAAATGTATCTTCACTAATTGTCTCTTATCTTAGAATGCTCTCGGTCTCTTCTTACCTTCACCTCGTCTTTCCTCTCTTCCTTCAAGTCTCAATTAAAATCTTGCCTGCTGCAAAACTGAGTTCTCAATACCTCTGAAGGCTATAGCTTTCCTTCTGAGATTACTCTAATTTATCATTTATCCAACAAATCTTGTTTCTACATAGTTATTTTTATGTTGTCTTGCTCATCATATTGAGACTTGTAAAGCAAAGAATGGTTTTACTTCTGGTGTCTCCAACACTTAGCACAGTTCCTCACACATAGTAAGCACTTAAATGTTTATTGACTTGAACAAAATGTAGGTAAACTATATCTACAGCATTCCCCTGAATGGGCTAAGACTATTTTTAATAGTATTTTATTTTTCCAAATACATGCAAAGATAGTTTTCAACATTCACCTTTGTGAAACCTTGTATTTCAAATTTTTTCTCCCTCTTTCCCTTACCACCCTCTTCTCCAAGACAGTAAGCAATCCTATATAGGCTAAACATATGCAATTCTTCTTAACATATTTCCATATTCTTCATCTGAGCAAAAATAATAAGATCTAAGGAGAAAAAAACAAGAGAAAGGGAAAAAAAGCAAACAAAAAATAAAAAACAATAAAATAACCTCTAAAAAGGTGGTCCACATTCATTTCCCACAGTTCTCTCTCTGGATGCAGATGGCACTTTCCATCATAAGTCTATTGGAACTGTTTTAAATCATTTTAGTGTTAGAAAGAGCCCATTCCATCACAGTTGATCATCACATAATCTTGTTGTTACCTTCTACAATGTTCTCCTGATTCTGCTCACTTCACTTAGCATCAGTTCATATAAGTTCTTCCAGACTTTTCTGAAATCATCCTGCTCATCATTTCTTATAGAATAATAATAACCCATTATATTTATATTCCATAACTTATTTAGCCATTTGCCAACTGATGGCATCCACTCAATTTCCAATTCTTTGTCATTACCAAAAAAAAGGCTACTTCAAACATTTTTGCACATGTAGGTCCTTTTCCCTCTTTTATGACCTAGTATATATCTGAAACACATAAGTCTATTTTTTTTAAAGAAATAACAATCTAGTATCACCCATTCTAAATGAAGTCATGCTGCTTCTTCGTATATAAAGTGCTCTGCAAATCTTGAATTATCATGTAAACATTAACAATAATTTATTATTATTACTGCTAATAAAACCACAAAGCTTTTCTTTTTCAATCAGAAACCTACATCTCAGTTGAGGGAGAAGATATGGAAGAAAGGAAGGTTAAGAGTCTATAAAGTGAATGAGAAATATCCAGGGCTCTACTTCTGGTCTCTTTGGCTCAGAGGTAAGTGGAGTCAAACCAGATTGTGAAGCTCTTTAAAGGTCAAACAGGATTTTATATTTTATTCTGGTAGTATCAGTTAGACAGTAGAGTTTATAGAGTTGGAGTGGTAAAACTTAAGTTCAGAGGATCACTTTGGCCAATGGGTGGAGAATACACTGTAGTGGGGAGAGAGCTGAGGCAAAGAAACCAATTAGAAGCCCATTGAAGTAGTCCAGGTCAATTAGAGTCATACTTAAATAGAAAATATAGAAGTATCTAATTATCCTTGCACAATACATATTGATTATGGAACATTACAAATTAACATCAGCTATGGTGAATTATATTTTTGTTAATTTTGTTAAACATTTCCCAATTACATTTTAATCTGGTTCATTCAATAATCAGTAGTTTTAAAGGAGTTTAAAGTTTCCATTTGAGCAGCAAGTTTGACAACCCCTGGTCCCTGCTAATAAAACCACAAAGCTTTTCTTTTTCAGTCAGAAACCTACATCTCAGTTGAGGAAGAAGATTTGGAAGAAAGAAAGGTTAAGAGTCTATAAAGTGAATGAGAAATATCCAGGGCTGAGGTAATAAAGGCCTTTACTTGGGTAGAAACTCTGTGAGGAGAGAGAAGAGGATGTGTGATAGAGATGTGAAGATGAAAGTCACATAATTTTAAAATAGCTAAGTAAAGTAGAAGTGAAGAATTGAAGATAACATGGAGAACATCAGCAGAAAAACACATGATGAAAGATTGGGGAAAGGTATTAGGTGGAAAGAAATGGCATCTTACCACTTCCACTGTGGCAGTGACATCTCTGAATGCCTCTGACAAATACTAAATTATAGCAATGTCATAGACTGGAAAGGACATTCAACTCCAATTATGTGGAAACAGAAAATTGTAGTCTGTTGCTCAGTCTGTCCAGCCTTCCTGTAATGTGTTTCAGATTTCTACAGTATGTAACTCAACTGTTTAGAAACCATCTTACTAGAAATGGCAAACAGTCCTCAAATCAGCACTTTCAATCTATTCTCAGAGATACCTAGGAAAAGTTGAGGAAAGGAAGAAAAAGAATCAGTTATCCACAGTCTATATAGAAGTTATAAGTTTCATGAAATGTAATAGACCACCCACCAAAAAAATTCTTTCAATAGGGACCTCCACTCTTTCCCTCTCTTGAACTACCAAGTCTGTTCCAGGCAAAATTCCAAGAAAGCAAAGCAAAGATGTTTATAAATCTCCCCTCCCTTCCTAACTTATAAATTTCATCCTAGAGTGAATTTCATTTTTGGAATGAAACCCATTTCTACTACAACTGTAAAACTCTCAACTGGGACACCCCTTTTCTGATATTTCATCTCTTTGCAACAGCCTAGTATAATCACTACTTCTACTGCCGATTTAAAAAAAAAAAAAAAAAAAACTAGTCTAACTATAGACAAGACCTCACTTTTTTTTTTTTCTTTTCTTTTTTGATAGAAGCAGAAACCTTGAGAGTTCAATCAGATCAATCACTGTCTCCAGGAAAGACTATACTTAAATAGTTTTTCTTTTTAAAGATGTACAAAGAAGAAGCTTCCTTCCAAAATTTCTTTGGTATCAAATAATAAATATATAATTCATTTCAAAAAACATTTAAATGCTTGTCAGAAATTGTGCTAGATGCTGGGTATGCAAAGAAAAAAATGATAGTTTTGACCTTCAAATATAAAGTCTACTGCGGTGAAATAACATGTACATAAAAAAATAGATGTCACACACACATCAAGAGAGGTGAAACAGAGACAGACATTAAGGAAGGAAGAAATGGAGGGACAGAAAAGGGGAGAGAAAAAGAGAGAGACAGATAAGCAGGCAGTCAGAGAGAGATGGAGAGGACAGAAACAGAGATAGATTAATTTCAGAGGCAGAGCATTAGTAACAGCAGAAATAAAGACTTAGGGAAGGCAGAGAGTTAGAAAAGCCTTTCTATAAGAACTCTGAGGAAAATTAGGGATTCTGTTAGGAAGTAGTAGGGAGGGAACACATTCCAGGCATGGGAATAAACGCATAAATAGTCACAGAGTGTCATGGCAAGCAGGCCAGTTTGGCTGAACACAGAGTATACAATGGAGTAAAATGAGAAAGAAGCCTGGGAAAACTAACAGGAACCAAATAAAAAGAGATGCCCTTTGATCCCAAAGGCAATAGGGAGTTACTGGACTTTCTTGCACAGAGTGAAATTTTCAGACCTATATTTCAGAAAATTTATGTTGCCAGTTTAATGGAAAAGAGACTAGAGTATGTAGATAGAGACTGGGAAAACCAATTAGGACATGAGAAAAGGTGAGGGCCTGGTTTGAGGCAATTGTTCCATAAGACAAAGAAAGGGAATGAGAGGGAGAAATAAATACAATTGACATAGATATTGGTCCCCAGTATGGAAATTTTTCCCATGTGCATCTACAGTTTTCATACCATAATAATGTTCATTTCATTTGGTTAGCTTTGCCCTCATCTACACCAGCTTCATTAGATAACAAAATTAGATAATAAAATATAATAAAAATTATATTTAATAGCTAATATTCACAGAGGAAATGATATTACATGGCTGGTCTCTTCCCCAGAAAAATAAAATCACTATTGGAAAGTAAACCTTGAATATATAAATTTGTCACTAAGAGCCATAATTTCTCTATTTCCTGGCATGGAAACTACTTCTACCAATAAAGAACACAACCTTTCTGCCAATAAATACTTGTTAACTATTTAACTGATTTAGTCCTTGGGGATTCCTGAGGCACAGGAATTAGGTGATTTGTCCAGAGTCACATAACTAGTAAGTAAATACGAGACTTGAAAAAGGATCTGCCTGAATCCAATACCAGAATCTATGCCATGATGCTTCTGAAAAAAGATATTAAAATATTTCTAATTGAACATTCACTAATAATAAAGTATTAGTAGAAGATTCCTAGAATTCCAGAGTTAGAAAGAACCTAAGATGTCAAGTCACACAATGTGTTAGAATAATTTAACACTCCCTTCACCCCTCTGTTTCATACTTCATTTTAAGGTTTACAAAACATTGGGGCAGCTAGGTGGCACAGTGGATAGAGCACCAGCCATGAAGTCAGGAGTACCCGAGTTCAAATCTGGTCTCATACAATTAACACATTTCTTAGCTGAATGACCCTGGGCAACTCACTTAACCCCAATTGCCTTCTCAAAATAAATAAATAAATAAATAAAAATAAATTGCAAAACAGAACTACCCTGTGAAGCAGGTACCATAAAACCAGATAGGATACTGATGAAAGGAAACCCATATGGAAATTGAGCAACAAACACATATGCCCAAGGAGGTAAATAGGTAAGGTAGATAAATGTGTGCTTGGTGAAAATAAAGAAGGAAAAAAAAAACCAGAATGGGCAAAAGATATAGCTTAAGAACATGGTCAACTTCACCAAACCATTTATTTCCAACAAAGTAGTTCATAACCTGCAGCCCATAAACTTGGCTTTTTAAAAAATATATTTTTAAAAATATATATTTTCATTAGTGACTCTTCATGACCTCATTTTGGGGCTTTAAGGCAAAGATACTGTAATGTTTTGCCATTTCCACATCATTTTTACAAATGAAAAAACTGAGGCAAACAGGGTTTAGTGTCTTGCCTAGAATCATACAGCTAGTGTCAGAGGTTTAGATTCATGAAGATGAATCTTCCTGATTCAAAATCTGGTTCTTTATCCACCTGGATTCTGATTTAAAATCCATTATATTGTAATTCTATGCATTAGCTTTTACTCTTTAAATAACATCATTCAAAGAAGAGGTCCACAGGTTTCCCCAGAGAATTCCCCATGATGCAAAAATGTTTACAAACTCAGTTTGAGAAAGGGGGAGTTATGTGGGACTCTAGCTTGTAAAGTAAAAGAGATTTGTCTTTGGAGCTAAAGCATCCAGAAGAATCTAAGGCTTTTGATACAAAAGAAAAACCATTGAATTTAGGACACGAGAACCTGGGTTCAGATTATTACACTGGCACTTATTACCTTGTCCAAGTCACTTAATCTCAATTTGCTCAACGGTAAAAAGAGGTTGGACTAGATGACCTATAAGGTCAATTTCATCTCTAAATATATGGTTATTATGAAATTAAATAGGAAACAGGGTTACAGAGAGCACCAAGGCTTAGCAATTAAGGACAAGGGCAGACTGCTAGTTATAAACTTGTCATTCTGATAAACCAAAAAGCTAATGACCCATACAGATGGTCATTTTTAAATATTAAGAGTGGCAATATAATAGTAGAATCATTCATCCCACATACCTTATTACAAATTATTGTCTCTCCCTCCACTAGCTGATGTGGCAGAAACCATCAGAAATAAGGATATTTTAATAAGCACAGATATGGAGATTTTGAGAGGGGGGACATGGTAAGTTAGTACAAGCTGGAGAAAAAATAATGAGGACGTGGTCACAATATCATCACACATCAGTATCAACAGTGCAAATCTGCTTCAAAAAACTAGCACACAGTCAGGATCAATTACGTGTTATCTGACATTTAAGAATCACCAAGTAATCCCTTTTTTTTTTTTTTAAATGCTCAACTGTGGTGTGATCCTTATTATATGTAGTACGATTCAATATTTTATTTTAGACTGGTTATTTCAGAAGGGCAAAAAAACTTTACTGGGCCCATAGCCCAATGCACTGAAATTATTCTAGGATAGAAAACACTTACATTAATACTAATAATAGTAGTAATAATAACTAATATCTACAAAGTGCTTTAAGGGACAAGGTGTTTAATATATCAATTCATTTGATCCTTAACATTCTAGCAGGTAGGTGCTATTATCTAATTTTACAGATAAGGGATCTGAGACATGTAGAAATTAAGTGAGTTGACAAGGCTGGCATGTGTCTGGTCAGATTCAGATTCCAAGTTCTGCATTGTACCCACTTAACCAGCAAATGTCGCACTGAATCACCTACCCTCTATTAAGAAAGGCCAAAATAGTTGAAACTATTTAACCTGGAGCATGGAAAACTAGTAATATAAGATTTTTTCAGTTAGTCCCAAAGATGGTCAGTAATCAACCATTCATCAATCCAAAAAGAAAATGACTATAAAGAGACTTATGTTATCAGTGGAAAATTAGACTACAAAAACAGGTGGAAGAATGTATTAAAAGGGGAGAATTTTAATTTGCTACACTGAAAACTTCTTGAGAATCAGAACTACTAATGTTCAGTGAGAAAAAGCTATAATATAGATTTAGAGGAATAGGCTAAAAATAAATAAGGAAAACATTCAACATTAACAAATCAAGTTGAAATAAAAATTCACAAGAAAGAATGGATAAAAAATGAGTAAGAACAGCTAGTTGTAGAAGTAAAAATAATATGGTTTATAAATGAAAGTAGAATATTCTCCTTAATTCAATCAAGGTAGCTTTGGTGAAATCTCAGAGGAATTAAATGGTCTCCCACCAAAGAGATATAAATCTAAGTATTGGAAAAGAGAGACAAAATCTACTTGGTTAAATTGTCACAAGACCAAAGTAATCTCTCTATCTTTCCCTTCCCATTCTCTCTCCTAATTGGAATGTAATAAAGGAACTAAAATAATATAAATTTGTGTTAACTAAAAGTCCTTGAATTATCTAATTAAGAATGTTGAGAGGTCAAAAATCATTTCATTCTAAGACGACTGAATATATACATAACTATACCAACTACACATGCTGAAATTCTTGGGACAATGAAAATATCAAGAGGAAAAAAATATTTTAAATGAAGTTTTACAAGAGGAACATTCTTTTTTCAAATCAGTTGCCAACTTTTTTTTAGCAGAAAATATAATCACTGTCATACCCTAATAGATATACAAGACACAGGGAGAATTAATAGGATTTTAGTTTTGCCTAAGACATTAAATCAATGTGGAAGGCAATATGGTAACATTAGAAAAAGTACCAAATTTGACATCAGAGGAACCTGATTCATTCAACATCTCTATGTCTCAGTTTATTAACTGTAAAAATAAGAGAGATGCTTTTATATGGCCTCTGAGGTCCCCCTTACTTATAAATTTATTATCTATATGACCCCACTCCTATGTTATATATTCTTACTGACCTCCATTAAAGAATCAAGACCATCCTCACAGATCTGGTATTATTCATCTTTATAAACTTAATTATCTAAAGTTTATTCTTAAACTGAGGCAAGAATGGGAGTTTTCTGATCATCCCAAAACAGTATAATTCTGTCCGTACAACATACAAAGCTCTAAAATTATCTTCCCTTCTATCTACTCCATTATAGAAAGTTGCTTAGGAACAAAGAAGGCAGTATGCCTCAAAACAGCATTAATCTATTAAAAAAAAAGGCAAAAAACTTTGAATCTTACGCCTTGAGGTTTCCCTTTGGTGAAGCAAAGTCTCTGGGATAAGCTCCTTAGGCCATATCCATTAACAACTGACTACAATAAAAAAGTTATGTAATAAATTACTTGTCCCATTTGCCATGAAAATACTCTTACAATATCATGGCAACCTTCCTTCTCATTTTAATTCCCTGAAACAGCTACACACAAGTATTCACTTGTTCTGATTTTTAATTTAAACCAAGAACCCACTAAAATTCTAAACATATGAATAGTTGGAAGGGATATGGGTATTAGCTATACAGCTCTCCCAAATTCAGTAGTCCTAGATTCAGTGATTTCAACATACATAAACACAGCACACAGTACTTAAAACAATAACAGAGATTTACATTTTTGTTTTAAATTTTTCACCACTTGAAATAAACTGTGGCATTAACTCATCTCAAAAATGCGGTTAGGAATCAATGATTTATAGGTGAAAAAATTCTTTTCTAGATGATAAAAGTATTTAGCTTTATTATCATTATCATTATTATCCCTTATCTATTTGAATACTATTACAACTTTTCACTTAGTTTTTGGGATTGGGGGGGGGGGGGCACTAACTTTTCACTTAGTTTTAGATACCATAACTTAGTTTTAGATATACTAACCCAAAAGGACACAATGAACCAAATAGCATAGAGTAAGTGCAATTGCAAAAAAAAAAAAATTCCTGTTTGGAGAAATATTTACATTTTGACAAAACTGGAAACTACCAAGCTCATATTTATTTTTTAAAAATATATAATACAGGGAAAGATTACTGGTGGGCCCTGCCTCACACACATTTGACTTAATCTGGCTTATTTCAGAATTCCTCTCCCCAGAGCTCTGGTCTACAGGGAATCGCGTTAAAGAGAGAAATTATAGAAAACAGATCTCCAAAATCCAATACCTCTCTAAAAAAGCAAGGTAACAATCTATCTTATTTAGGATTATGAATTATAAGTTGTATCCAGGTGAGGGAATATTTCTTAAACATACACTTTATACAAATGTGCTTTACCTCATATTAAACTTTTTTTTTTTAAATCCCTAAGCAAATAACTTTAGAAAGCACTAATCCATAAAACAGAAAACTATAGGTACAATTAGTTCAGCTACCAATATATACAACTTTAACATCTCATAAGATCATAAGAACAGCTACTAATGAATGTGATCTTAACATCTCTGAAAAGTTTAGAGGAAATCATTTTTGTGTTTTATTCCTACAAAAACAAGATCTATAAAAGGAGTCTATGTGGTTAAAAAAAAAAAGTAGATCTGGCAGAAACAAATCATAATTCTTTCTAATATTAATCATAGGAGACAAAAAAAGAATAAAGCCACATATTTATAAATTTGTTCCTAGTTACCACGTTCCAAAGAATCATAACTGAATCAATTAATCTTTTAGGACTGCTGATACAGGAAATACTCTGTAAATTCTATTTCTATGCTATTCCTAAGCTTGGATTTTCAGGAGGTTCTTATTCACATTGTAGAACTTCTTAAGAATTTGGAAATTACCACTAACTGGGACTCTGTCCCCAGTAATTGAAGCTTCCCTGTACCCTGATCTTTTCATCCATAAAATTAAGAACCTATTAACGAGTCCTTCCTTTCCTCCCAAGAAATATTTCAAGCAATACACTAAGACTGTTTTATCTTCACTCCAAGAATCTAAGGACTAGACAATATTCAAATTTTTAAAAATCACAGTATTTGGTCAAGAAAATGATGTGGCAGTAATCCTATTTCATATTTGAGTCTAATTTCTAAAAACCATTATCTTGGAAGTTGGAGAAAAGTACATAATGTATGCCACACATGCTCTAAGTCTTAAATCACTTGATAAAATCCTTTTCAAGTACAGAAAATACACATTTTCAATTATAGCTAATTTTCAGTTTTTAAAAAGCCTGCCTGTTGTGACCAGCATAGCTATTTAAATGTAACTTACAAATTAGTCTATTAATTGCACACTGATCAGGATTTCTCAGGAACACTATTTACTCACATGTCTTCTGTCGGAAGAGACAGAATACTTGGAATAAAGTAACTGTGTGCCCCTGGAAAGAAGCAATTATTCTACTATCATAACTGCAAATGTATAGATCATATGTCCATGATTTCTAACATAGTTGGATTTTATGCAGTCCAAATCATTGGAGTGCAAGGAGGACCCCAAAACCCCTTTTAAAAGGCTGGGATTCCAGACTGGCATCATGAGGTGTCTCAAAAGAATTTGCGGGCTCAACCCCACCTCCAAGTCAAGGGAAACAATTTATTATAATTGTAATGCCAATTAAAGCAGGCTAAGTTTCAAAAGAAGTTGGCAAAGAACCAGAGACAGGAAGATAAATTTATAGGGAAAAATTGGAGAACAGGTACTTTGTGACACTGATATGCTAATTTTGTGGGTTAAAGGTGGAGTTGAGGAGTGGTCTGGTTAGGACTTTGTATGGAGATGCAATACCCATAATTCTCAGGGCAGAACAAATGGGGAAGATTCCAAAAGTGTGTTTTTAGGCCTGAGACACTGCTAGGTCAAGTGGTGGATACTCAATTTTGTTCTAAACCTGCATTTCCTTTAAGCACCTCATTATTGTTGCTCATTAGTCTCAGAAACTCTGTTATCACTGACCAATAGGCTATTATATGACAGTCATCAATATCTGTAGCTATAGCACTCTGGTCATATAGAGTAAACTGGGGCAGGATAACCTAAGAGAAGAAATACATCACTCCCCACTACATCACTCCCAAGGCCAGATGGTCTTTGTGTTATTGCTATATCCATCCTAATGGGCGCACCACATCAAGATGACTGGTTGAAGTAATGTATATAATCTAGTTCCTGTTCCAAAAACATAATAATCAGACTTTTAAATCCACAAATAGGAAAGTTGGTGATAAAAGCAAATTTCTTTATAGCAACACTTAAAATGTGGTAAAAATTATCATGTGCAAAAATTTTTATAGCATTTTTTTTTTTTTTTTTTTTGTGATGACAAGCAATTGGAAATTGAATGGATGCCTATCAGTTGGGGAATGGCTGAACAAGTTGTGGTATATGAATAATGGGATACTATTGGTCTATAAAGAAATGATGAGCAGGCAGATTTCAAAAAACCTGGAAAGCCTTATATGAACTGATGCTAAGTAAAGTGAGCAGAACCAAAAGAACATAGCATCAGCAACATGATCAGTAGTATGATCAACTGTTTGGAATAGCAATGCAACCCCTGACTCTAAATACTCAGAGACTTCTCAAAGTGAAGATCAGAAGCTTTATTAGAATCTCCTGAGAAGCAGGCAGTCCACTAACTGGGTTCTTAGAGAGAGACCAATTTTGCAAAGTCTAAGAGATGATTTAAATAGTCAAAAGCCACAGGAACCGGTGATCCCTTCCTTTTATGTGGTTAATTTCCACTGCCTGCTCAAATGGAAGTAGCAAAGGTTTGCTAAATTCTAGTCAGACTACTATAGTTGACTTATTATAGGTGTGTTTGCCTAAATTTATGGTGGGTCAGTTTGTTACAATGTTTGCAAATGCTTGTTTGAACTGGTATAAGCACTCTATTGTAAGGTTTGTACAAAGAATTTCATTTTTCCCAAACCCATCAAACCTTCATATACTAAAATTTAGGTTATAGGTTCAATCTACCTTAGTTATTGATTTTATGAGAAACCACATAATCTTTCACAATAAGGAGATTTATTTAGAGGTAAGTAATCAATTAAACCAGAGGGGTTAAAAGTTTCTAAAATAACTAAGGAGACTTGGTTTACACCTCAGGCTTTCTCAATCAACAAATAGAGATGACAATTTGGAGGTTCCAGGCAATTAAATAATTAACCAGGTTCTTCTCTAAGCAGTTGAATAAAAGTGAAGGGGTTATCTCTTAGATGTTTTCTGCTGGAAGAGTAAGTCTTTTGCTCTTCTTCCCAGTACCTTAATGATTAACAGATCCTTGGTGCTGAGTCTTGAATTACTCAGTTACTATTCTGAGAAGTCCTCAGTTTCCCATTTCACTCATTAACTATGACAATTAAATTTTTGTCAGCAACAAAGTGATCTAAGACAATTCTAATAGACTTGTGATGGAAAATTCTAGCTATGTCCAGAAAAAAAAAAAAAAAAAAACTATGGAGACAATGCAAATCAAAACATACTATTTTCACTTTTTTCCTATTTTTTTTCTTTATCATCATTCTTTCCTTTTATTCTGATTTTTCTTTCACAACATGACTAATATGGAAATATGTTTAAAATGACTGTATATGTATATCTAAAATTTGGAACTAGTATATTTTTAAAATGAATGTTGAAAACTATCTTTACATATAATTTTAAAAATAAAATGCTAGTTTTTTTTTTTTTTAAAGACTGGAAAGAGGAGGATTCTGGGAAGATGGCTGAGGATTGGTAAATTTCAAACTTTCCTAATTTCTCCCACACATAAAACAAATTTGTGCCTCAGGATGAATATCCACTGGTGAAAAATCAAGAAGACTTGGGACAGAACAGGGGTCTTCCAGAGACAACCAGACAAGATCTGAAGAAACAACTCAGGCTAGGATTAACCTGTCTGAAGTACAAATACCTCCAGGCTAGCTCCTCAGAAACATCAAGGGGGGATCACTTTGGATAGCTGATTGTGGCTGGAGCCTTAGCTGGAACTGCAGAGTCTTGTACCTCCTAGACTATTGAATGGAGATTTGAATCCAGGAAGACAGTGAACTTGATTGGGAATGCCAAGTCCAGTTGTGCTATTGAGACATGGTCCTGAGTAAGAAGGAACCAGTACCTGTTCAGTTTGAGGGCAGGGACACTGCTGATGGTGGACAAGTACAGGATGGTAGAGCTCTTAGTTTGGAATTCCTGGACAAAGTGGAGGGGGAAGTTTGAGGCACCATTCTCCCCCACCTCAGGATTAGAGGTACTTACACTAAGAAAAACAATTTATTTGGAGTGTTGATCAAGAAGAGGAAATATAAGAATAATTGGACTGCCAGAAAGTTGTGATTAAAAAAAAGACAACCTTGACACAATAAAGCAGGAAATAACCCTAGAAAATTGTACTGGGGTGATAGAACATGAGGAGAAAGTAGAAATAGAAAAATTCCACTAATCACCATCTCAAAGAGATCCTTTGTGTAAAACACATAGGAATATTATTGCCAAATTTCAAAACCTCAGATCAAAGAGAAAAATTTGCAAGAAACAAGGAAAAAAAAAATTCAAATACACAGGAACCACAATTGGAATTGCACAAAACTTAGCTGCAGCTAAAATAAATGAACACAAGTCTTGGAATCATATCTATAGACGAGCAAAAAAACTAAGCCTGCAGCCAAAAACATCCTATCCAGAATATTATCTATAACTTTTGAATGGGAAAAAAATGGACATTCAATGAACTTGTCGATTTTCAGGACTTTTTATCAACCAAATCCCAATGTAACAGAAATGTTATCATATGAGAGGCACTATCAACAAGCAATTTTAAGGAACTCAACATGGACAAACTGTTTAAACAAAGACATATTATTTATTTATTTATTTTTGCATGGGAATGTATACTTTCTGTTTAGGATTTATATCAAAAATAAGATAGTTCAAAAGAAAGAGTGACAGAGTTAAGATAAAAATATTAATCATGTTATACAAATGAGGTGCTGAGGAAGAATAGACACAAAGGCATTAGAGGAGGGAGGAAGACTCATAGTTCTGAAAACCTACTCATATCTGGAATGGATTCAATAAGCAACATTACACATATACCATGAAGGTCATAGCACCCTCCAAAATCTATAAAGAAATAAGGGAAGAGGGATAGGTGAATGAGGAAGCAAAGGGTGAGGGAAGAAGACAAGGGAGAGATTCCTGGACGGGTGGAGGTTAAGTAATAGTAAGGCAAGTTATGGAGCAGAATTTAATGAAAGAGTCAGTAAGGATAGGAAAGACTTGTGTACATTTGGGGTGTGTGTGTGTGTGTGTATATATATATATATATGTATGTGTGTGTGTGTGTGTCTACATATGTATATATAAATACATTTTGTTTCTTAACTATTGACTTGCTTGGGGATTGGGAGGAATGAAAGAGAAATGTATGTGTATGAATATGTATGCATATATCTACATATGTATGTATAAATATATCCTTTCTTAACTATAGTGTGCTTGAGGGTAAGGGGATATGGAGGGAGGGGGGGAATAAAATAAATAATGTGTGCAACAGAGAAAAACAACAATTTATAAGGAATATAAAAGAAGTCTTATGAAGACTCAAGAATATAATTTCTTCTACTAATATATATACTTTCTTAAATTGGCATTTGTGGTCATATATTTTGAATTCTCTGGTGTTTTGCTGGGCACATGATAATGTTCTCTTTTGTTTTGTTTCATTTTGTTTTGTATTGCTTTTATGTTTTTCTTTTTATTTATTCTGTTTCTTCAAATAAAATAAATTTGGGAGAAAAAAATAAAAAATAAATAAAAAGAAAGGTATCCTGAGGCTACAAATAAAATGTATCAATTCAAGTAAAAAAAAAAAATTCAATTTTTTGAAAAAGAGCAAAAGAAGATAGCAGGGAAAGAAAAAGTTGACTAGTGGATTCAGTATAACTGAGATTAAATACTGGCAAATTCTTAAAAAAAATAATAATTAGATAACTAATAACTTTTAAGGAGCTCTTCCCCATCAAAAACAAACTCTATAACTCTAACATTAGTATATTAATTAATGTTAATTAGTATATAAATACAGTAAATTAATTAAATAATTAGTATATTAATAGTCATAACAACAATGTGAAGAGACTCAGCATCAAGAAACCACTCACTAATAACTTTCAAGGAGCTCTTCCCCATCAAAAATAAACTCTATAACTCTAACATGAGTATATTAATTAATATTAATTAATATACAAATACAGTAAATTAATTAATTAGTATATTAATAGTCATAACAACAATGTGAAAAGACTAAAGCATCAAGAAACTGCCAATAAGTCTCAGAATCTTTTAGCCAGAGAAACCCATAAAAGATGCTTTAATCAACAAAGATTGAAAGAGCAGAAGCATTAATGAAATGGACAGCTATGAGTATAAAAATACCAATGATAACATTAACAATGCAATAATAAAAATAGCAATGATATCTATTGTTTAAAATGATGGGATTAATTGATAGCAATAGTCTATATACTTTCCATTGTTTTAATTAAAATAACAAAGAGTTTGTGAAAAATCATCTCCAAGGGCAGATAGATTGTATAATGGAGAGAACACTGGCACTGGAGTCAAATTCAAATCTGGTCTCAAACATATCTGGGCTGTAGGACCCTAAACAAAGCATGTAACCACAATTGCTTCTAAGAGAAAAGAAAAGGTACAATCATGTCCACTGATATGTCCCTTGGAAAAGAAAGTACTCTACTCACCATGTCATAAAACCTCCAATCAAAATTTGATTGCATATTTCTCATTTCCCAGGATTTTGAGCTGATCATTGACAAATAGACTGGGATTTAATCAATAAATATTGGCATTCAGAAAAGAATGGGAACAAATTAGAGAGAGGCATGAAAACATAAGATGTATTTGTGAAAGGAACAGTCTCAATTTAGCCATTACACAGAGTATATGAGAAAAACAGAAGAGTATGATTGGGCTGGAAATATAGATTGAAGCCAGATTTTTTGAGAGCCTTGAATGCTAAGCAAAAGGGCCTTATCCAACAGGCAACAGAGAACCATTGAAGATTTTTGAGTAAGGAAGTAGTATGATCAGAACTATACATTAACAAAAATGATGTTGCAATGACATGGAATATGTTTTGGAGAAGAAATGATAATGTTTTGATATAGTTTTTAGTAAGGTTTGAGATTTCAACATAAAGTACAAGGAAGGATACAGCCTCACAAACCAGAATACAAGTCAAGAGTCAGCAGAAAAGGTAAAAGTAAGCCAGCTTTAGTGGCAGAATATAATCCCAATTTAGAAGGACCAGTCAGGGAAGATAGATCTAAATCAAGTATCATTGAGCACTTCAGTGAAAAGGAAGTGTCCAAACCAGTAATATGTGGTTGATTTTTATAGGACTCAAATAGAATCAGACAGTAAAGGGAAGGAGTGGAAAGCCTGGACTAGGTATGCAGAGAAAATATGGGGACTGGTATACTGATTTGATGAGGAGTTAGGAGGGAAAAACAAGATGGCAGCTGCTACATAGAGAGAATTGCTACTACCAGGAAAGCTGGTCATTACTATAGGCCTTACTTGACTTGGGATTTGAGCTTCTCTAGTGATTAAGTGGAAGGGAGTGGTTCTCAAGCTCCTTCAAATGGTATCATCAATACAAATAATAAAGGTAAGAGGATGGATTTGTTTTAAAAGAAAAATGCTGAATTCATTTTTACTATTCATTGTTTTCAAGAATATCTTTTAAAATTCACAAGTCACTTAAAAACCTTGGTATTTATTCTTTAAATCCTGTCAATTCTATCTGTGGCATCAACTACCATAATAATGACATTTCCCTGGAAATGGAAACAATATAAAAAGGCTGACAGCATATGCTGAGTTTGGGTGTGAATCATAGCTCTTCAATTTCTTACCTGTATGAACTTCAGCATGTTATCTAACTTTTCTAGACCTCAGAAATCTCATTTGTAAAACATAGGGATTAAACTAGAGGACCTTGCATGCCCCTTCTATCTCTAAATCTATGATCCATTTCTCTGAAACTTCAGCCATGGTAAGACATGAAAAAAAATTATATCCTCACTACTTCTATTTCAGGATGTGGCTAAATTTCAGAATCAGCTGGTCCCATCTTTAGAAGAGCTAATGCTATGGCCTCCTAACATTTCTTCTTCACACTGGCATCAGCAAAACAGAAACAAGATTTAGAATTACATTTTCAAAGTTATAGTGAAAGTTCTTTTAGAGAAAGAAATCTGCTTCCCAACCAACTTTTTAAAGCACATCAGCTCCATAAAGTGAGCTAACATCAGCATAAGTAAATGAAACAAACCTAATAAGGCATATGAATTCTGAAATGGCTTTATCACATCAGTGATGAATTATACTAACACCAATATGATTTCCATCACAAACTTTCTGGATTACAGGTTTTTTTATGAGCACTGACAGTCATTCCATTCAGATTTGCTTAGGCAAACCTGGAGTCGAATGGATTTAGCACTTCATTAAATCAGAATATAATTTTGGGCTAAAAGCCTACTATTCTTAGTAGGGAGATAAGCTCTGACCTCATAGATATCTGTATTCAAAGCCTACCTCTGGACACACTGGCTGTGGAACCTTGGGCAAGTGATTTAAACTTAACCATTTTTAAAGAAATCATTAAGACAATGCTTTCTCTTCATTTTTTACCAGGTTGAATTCTGAACTTCTCCACTGAACTCTCACTTAGGCCAAGACTTCACACATCTACAGTGACCTGACTAAATGATGACTCCTTTCAAAAGGAATTCTCAAATTTAAAGTACCCTCTCTGCCCCTGACTGGAAGGCTCCTTTCAAACTTCCAATAAAGAATGGCACTAAGGGCACTCATTGCTTCCTTTCTCACCAGGATGCACATCAGACTTCTCTTTCAAACCTTTCTCCATTGTGGCTTAAATTGCATACATGGCACCTTTTTGCAGTTTTTTTGTTTCTTTTTCTGTATTATCTTGATCCATTATAATTAAGACTCTTGATAGAAGGAATTATCTTTCTTTTGCTTGTATTTATATTCTCAACAGTTATCAGAGCATCTAGCACATCATAAGCATTTTAAATTTCTTGTTGACAGACTGAATCTCAACTTTCTAACATAAATTGAAAAGTAGTTTCTGATTTACATTGCAAAATGAATTTCCTCATACATGCTAGTGTAGTTCCCTACACTAGCAAATCACAGATTTGGGAGCTTCCTTCCCACCAAATCCTCTTTGTCTAAAGAAGACTATTTACTAATTACTTTGTGTATCTTGAGTATTTAACTACCCCTCTCCCCCAACTAGAGTATGTTTCTTATGGACAAGACCATCTTCCAAGCTTATTGTGAACCTTCTTTCTTTCTGTACAATCACATAAAACCTAAAGCAGTGTTCAACATATAGTTGGGGGGCACAGTTAACATTTATCAATTGTTTGAAAAATGATAGGTAGAAGAGATCAAATTCCAAACAAATGCTAGACTGCAGTCCTGCAGTTAGTTGTATGGAGCAGTCATCTAGTTTTAGTAGAACATTATACTGTCCATGACTAACAGACCAAAATTAAAGATGAAATAACAATTTCTCAGCAAATTTTTCACTTAGTTCACAAAGCAGAAACAATCACAGGTCCTAAAAGGCTAAGAACAGCTTCTTATTCCAAATAATAAGGAGGGACAGGAAGTAGAACTATGATTTAAATAGTACAGGAATTGCATGAACAAGAAAAATACTTTTATAGAAGTAAGTTGGCACCTTTCCTGCAAATTATAGTTTTAGTGAATTAAAGAAAGAGTAGGTAGAACACTGCTCTCAGTTAAGTGACTTGTCCAGAGATGCATAGCTAATATGTGCCAGAAAAAGAACCTGAATCCAGGTGTTCATGGATCTTGGCTAGCTCTCTATTCACTATTCCATGCTTAAATAAAACAAAACACTAAGAAACAAGTCCAATTCTGGATCTCAAGGTATAAAAAGAAAGTTGCACTTTTAAGTCTCCCTCTATAGGACTTACTCAAATAAGAAGAAAGCCTGGGAATCTAACTGATTTTGACTCCAAGATATATATGTGTATATGTATGTATACTATTGGTTTTAAATGCTAATCAATAAGCAAAGTTTTAAAACTGGGAGCCTAGACCCCATGGTACACAGAAACCTATGACCCACAAACAACATTTTCAGAAATCTTATATCAGTTTTAGTTCCCAGACAGAATTTAACAGAAGTTAGAAGAAAAAGGCAAAGATTTTTATGCATCAAAGAACAGATTAAAGGGGACTTTGTTTCAGATTAAAATTATAAACTAGTTAATAAATACTAGAGATTAAAGTTAGAATCGACGTACTAACCATTAAAACTTACTAACCTGACATCTTAACTTAGGTAGGAAGAACAAAGATGAATTAAAAAATCTCTTAACACTAACCAGTTAATAACCTGAGCTAAAGTTTGGTTTCTCAGTTAAATTCTCCAAGTTTTAACTAGTGATGTGACTAAAGCAAATGTTGGCAATACTATTTTTTTTTCCTGATATTTTCATCAGTATACAGAACTACTAGGAGAGAAAATTCCCTCTACTAATGCAATGCAGTACTTTCTCTTGTAATTTGTTATATTCTTGGTAAATTACCTAGAGCACTGAGAGGTTAACTGACTTTCTTCTTTTTAAGAATTATTTCATTGTTGCCTTTGTAGCCTTAATGTCTAGTTGAGTGAATTACACACACACACACATACCCATAAAAATTAAATATTTACTAACTCAAGCTGCATTGGAGTGCAGTATAATGATGAAGAGAATAGAAAATACTACCAAAGGGATAAGCAGTAGATGTTGGTATTTCTTTGGCTGATAGGTTAGTGGGTGGGGAGGAGGGAGTGATGGCACAGTTTCTTTTGGGGCATGATATAAAAGCAAAGAAATTTTTAGAAATGGGTCAGTTTCTTTTTTTAGTGAAACATTGGGGCTATGACATTAGATTGGATAGTAAAGCATTTCTCCCACAATTCAGTGATGTAGAATGGATTCTTTGGCATTATCTTAGTAGATTACCAAAATGAAGATGAGCAAATCATTTTGGAAAAATATAATCTATATGATCCACCACCCAAAATAAGATAAATTACACTTAATAGCTTTAAAAGCCAAGCAGAAATACAATTATCTATTTAAATGGTTTTGTTTATGAGCTTCTACTACTAAGCAGTCCTCTCCCTTCTTCCAATAAACATTTTCTTATCTCCTTTTTACTTATCAGTTCAGTAACTTCAGGCCTCATCTGAAAATACAGACAGAATGCAAAATAGATTAGGCAGAATATAGAGCCAGGCATGTCACAAAACATTTCTGATGTTCCTGCAATTGCAAGGCATGGCTCATAATTCTTGTGAGAGAAACTAAAAATAATCAAAATTTCCATAAAAAATAAAACCATCTAAAGCATTTCTGGAACCTAATAGAGAATATTCAGCTACTACAGGTTTGAACAAATTCAAGGCGGCTTGGCTATGATGGGATTTTACAAGAGGGTGTCAATAAATAAGATACATCTACATTTTTCACAGACATATATAGTGACTTGATACTCATTACTAGAGAATCTCATTGTTACATGTCTGAACAAGCAACACTCATAGTTTCCACATAAAGTGGACAATATCATCACTGACAGATTTCAAAATGGTGCTCATCTGATCATAAGCACCATAATTGAATGAGGAAGTTGCTGTCATTGACTTACTATCAAAAGAGAAATGTAGCATAAAATGTGGTCACACATAGAGACATTTGTCTAATCACAACAACAAAAAAATCTATATTATATTATTATTATATCCCTGAGACAATAGCTAAAGTGTTAAAATGGAGGAACAACACATAAACCAATACTGCTTCATCACATAGCATGTAAAAGACAACAATGTGTCAGAAATCTAGAAAGAAAAGAAGCCAGATTGAGAAAAGATTTAGATGTCAAACAGAGGACTTAATATTTAACACAGAAAATAAAGAGATGATGGTGGTACTGGCAGTGGTTGTCCTTCATAATCAAAGATGATCTTTTGATCATGAGTTTGAAAGGTTCTTCCACAGGTCTATCTGACTATTTGGAGATTTTTGTAAATCTGAAATCTTGTGGGGGATTTTTTAGGCTATTGCAATATTTTGCCATGCCTACTCTGACATGGGCATACTATGCTAGACAATGCTTTTCTAGTGTCCCTCCACAAAGTTCCAAAAATTCTTCAAAAAGATTCCCAAATTTTTTAGAGAATTGGTCAATTTAGAGAAACTTTAAAACTGGCTTTGTAATACTTTTTCTCACCTCTGTATGAGCACTTGCCTTATAAAATAAATTTTACACTAACATATAGTTGTCATTCAAATAACATAGCCAACCAATTGGAACTATGCTCTCTACATTAGAGTTCAGGAGTTAGACAAATGAAAAAATCACTTTGGGAGCCATCTGTAAGAACTGAAGCAGGAAGTTATTATATTATTAGAGACAGGAAGACCAATAATATAATAATAAGTTATTATATTATTAGAGACAAAAGGAAATAAAGACTCAAACTAACTTAGTAGCAACGTGAGTAAAAAAGAACATATATATGAGATTTTATGTTGGTAGAAACCTGAGACTTTAAAACCACTAGATTTTAAAATTTGAAGTGTAATGTGGCAGCAAGGACTCAAGGAAAGTACTAAAGTTATCAAAAATCTTATTGGCTATATCATTCTAACTCCTTAATATAATATGTATTATTTTTGATGCCATACATAAATCTGTTTATTGGCTCCTTTTCTTATTAAAGGTAACATAATTGATATCTATTTTTTAATCTTCAAAATTAAAATTAAACAATAGAATTAGAAAATCAAACACTACTTTGAACTCTGAGTAGAAAGCACAATTAGCACACCATTCCAATCAATTATTTCTTTCTCTGTTGTTCAGTGATTTCAATCACGTTTGATTCTTCAGGATTACATTTAGAGTTTTCTATATATTTCCTTGTTTAGCTCATTATGCAGATGAAAAAAACTGAGGCAAACAGAGTTATGTGACTCTTACAGGCCCCAAATCCTATCCATTTGCCATCTATGCCCATAAAGATACAAGAATGGTTAGTCATTTCCTTCCCTAGTAGATTAAGAAAAACAGAGATTAAGCAATTTGCCCAGCATCATACAGATACTAAGTATCTAAAGCCAAATCCCCAATTTTTTCTGATCCCAGGCATAGCACTGTATCCAATGAACCATCTAGCTGCCCTTCCTTCTCTGAACTGTGAGATTTTGTGGGAAGTTGCAAGGTTTGGGACATAGTTGATGTGGATAAAAGACTCTCAACAGTAGGTCAAAAGGAAGCATACTGAACTATCATTAAAGTCAATAATAGCTCATTACACTTTTCTGACCTACCTCTTTAACCAATCTTTTCCACAATAAAAATAGCACATAATCAAATCTTTCCTAACATAAAGCAGTTGCTACATTTGCAGAAATCAGGGAGAATACTTCTTATCAGAAATTATTTGTTGTACATTATTTATTGCTGCAGATTGTCACAATAATATTGCTCTGTTTTAGCCACCAACATGTAAAAATAACTTTCTTAAATAGAATTTTTTTCTGTAAGTTATTTTGTTGTAAAGGAATTTTCCCATAATTATAAGCTCAACAATTCAATGTTTGATTTCCCTTAAAAAAAAAAAAAAAAAAAACTAGCAAAATTTAAGCTACACAATGTGTAACTGTAGGCACTAATTAGTTATATGACATTGAATGAGTCTTTTTACCTCCTAATTTCCTGTGTCTCTTGTCAATAAAATGAGAAGGGAGGAAAGAGATTCTTTTGATAGACTAATCGTCTTGTGACCATGAGACACAGGTTAAAAGACAAGGAAATTCCCCTAATGGGAGACTCTTAGCTAAAATACAGCAGTGTTAGATACTCTGTCCTAGTTCAGAAGTCAGTGAATGAGCAGACTAGATATGAGACCCCAACAAATTACAGAAGACAAATAGTGAGCCCCTGAATTCCAAAATAAGAAGTGGGACTTCCTGTGCTGCCCATTCAGCATGGGAAGGAAGCTAGCAGTACCAGTTCCAGGGCAACATAAAACTTTTATTGGCCTGGAAAGGAAGCTTAGGACAACCCCCCCTGTGTCCTAGGAGCAGACTTCAACCTTTAAAAATGGACCAAAAAAAAAAGCAAAAATGGGCTCTGACCATAGATAGCTATTATGGAGACAGAGAAGAACAGACCTCAAACCCTGAGGTCACTAAAGGCAAAAACACCTCTAGATAAAATCCCAAATGGTGATGAGTTGATCTCCAACTTATAAGGCTCTCTTGAAAGAATCAAAAAAGGATCTTAAAAGAAAGTTAGAAATAAAATGGAGAAAGGAAATGAGAGCTTTGCAGGAGAATTTGGAAAAGGAAACGCAGAAATCGTCTGGAAAAAAAAAAAAAACACAACTCCTCAAAAACATATTTGATGAAATAGAAAAAAAGCAAATTCTTCAAAAAAAAAAAAAACAGAATTGGTAAAATGGAAAAAAAAAATAACAACTCCCTTAAAAATAGAACAGGAGCACAGAAAAACTAAACATTATCTTTAAGGAGAAAAGATGGATATTCAATGAAATAGGGGATTTTCAACTATTTTTGATGAAAAGACCAAAGCCAAGCAGAAAATCTGATCTTCAAATACAAAACTCAAGAGAAGCATAAGAAAGTAAAAAAGGGAAGAAAAAAACTATGTTTTTTAAAGGTTAAGTTAGTGTTTATATCCTTACATGGAAAGATGATACATGTAACTCTTGAGAACTGTATTTTTTAGGGGTGTATTTAGAGCATGTAGGTATAATCTCACTATTATTTTATAAAAAACAAACTAGGAGTGGAAAAGGGATTGTACTGGAAGAAGATAAGGAAATCCCCTTCAAATTCTGTATTTATTTTGCTATCAATTTAGCCAGTCTCACAATAGTTTTTCAAAAGGGTACAATGAATGGTTTGTTACACAATCTCCAAACTTTCAAACAATTTGTAAGTTAATATGATGTAAGCCATATTATATGTTATATTTTATGTAGTAATAAGACTTTACAATCTGGACCAAGAAACTGATGCCTAACTTTTTCTAAAAGTCACAATAAATACCATATTTAATTAACAATCAATGATATATGCCTATACTCTAGACAGGATAAAATGTTTAAAGTATACATAAATGAAATAAATAAGAAATCGTAGTAAGTAATCACAGAACATTTTATTTCATAGAACCAAAAATTTCTACAGCTCACAGGGGCATCATATTTAATGGGTAAAGTGCCAAAAAGACAAAAAGAAACTAAAAGTGAAGTTCTAACTTCATCAAATTAAACTCAAGAGGATTAGGCTGGTATAGAATATTAAGAATTGATAAGAAAGACTCCTTGAAGATGTCTAAACCATCACTCCTTAGTCTTCTCAACCTGGAGGATCACTCCCCTTCTCTAAAAGGTTATTTCCTACTTTAATCTTTTTTTAAAGAATGAAACCTGGCAGAGCAATGGTCATGATTTTATTCTTCTTCTTTTGAAACTTTCTTTCTGAATCCTCTCTTCCCTACTCCAAATGGCTACTGTTTCCTGCTCCTTTCTCCTGCTTTTCCATATTCTTATGTGTTATCTTCTTTCTTTTATTTCTTTAGAATTTGAATTCCTTAGGATCAAGGGCTATTTTTTTTTTCCTTTCTTTTGATCCCAGCATTTACCATAGTGTCTGGAACATAGTAGGTCTATAATAAATGCTTGCTGACTTGACAGGGAGAAAAAAAGGAGAAAAAATAGAGTGTCTCATGCTAGAAGTGACATTAGGAAGCAGACCAGCTCTGTAAATGTTTACAGCTTCATAGGTTCTTCCCTTCCTATCCTCACTCAGCAAATATGTATAAAGCCTCTACTTAATACAAGAGTTTTAAGGTACTAGATTAATGAAGCTGTACTTCTGCTGTTGATGCTCCTAATAAATGTTAAGGAGATAGATGCTATTCTACCCCTTTAATTTTTGCCTTTAAATTTTGCCCCTTTAACCTGTTTCAGAAAGGCCTGAAGAGACTTACACGAACTGATGCTGAGTGAAACAAGTAAGGCCAAGAGATCATTATATACTTCAACAACAATACTATATGATGACCAATTCTGGTGGATTTGGCCATCCTCAGCAATGAGATCAACCAAATCATTTCCAATGGAGCAGTAATGAACTGAACCAGCTACTCCCAGCGAAGGAACTCTGGGAGATGACTAAAAACCATTACATTGAATTCCCAATCCCTATATTTTTGCCCACCTGAATTTTGGATTTCCTTCACAGGCTAATTGTACAATAGTTCAGAGTCTGATTCTTTTTGTACAGCAAAATAATGGTTTGGTCATGTATACTTATTATGTATCTAATTTATATTTTAATATATTTAGCATCTACTGGTCATCCTGCCATCTGGGGGAGGAGGTGGGTGGAAAGAGGGGAAAAATTGCAACAAGAGGTTTGGCAATTGTCAATGCTGTAAAATTACCCATACATATAACCTGTAAATAGAAGGCTATTAAATTTTTTTTAAAAATTGCTTCTTTAAACTGGGGCAAAGAAAGACAAAATCACTTGCTCAAGCGGACTGATTCAGGTGGCAAGGGCATTCAAAAGGAAATCTAGTATAATTCTGAAAGCAAAACCTGTATAATGGCCTCATGCAGCCTCGATGTGTATATTTACACTAGTATTTATTGAGAACCAATTATGTAACAATCATAAGAATAAAATTCACCTAGTTTACGAATACTTTTGTAGAAAGCATGTCAAGAAGTAAGGGAACCTTGAGGAGATTGAAACTGATTGCAGAGGTTTCTGTCTATCCAAGCACACAACTCTAGATTATCTTAAATGCAGGGTGACCTAAGTAGATCTAAATCTCCCACTCATAGATAGGCCCTCAGAAAAAGTTTCAGTTTCAATAAGGCACAAAAGAGTTAAACAATATCTAATATCTGAGAATTATTTCTTCTAACAAGATTTTCTTATGCAGCAGCCAAACAAAACATTTTCTTTTATCATGTCTAGAGTAGAGAGTGCCAAAAGAGAAAGCTATGTTTTCAGCACTTTGAGCCATAATGCTATGGTGTCCAAGCATGCTTACTCTCAAAATTAAAGACTAGCGACTTACTGTATCATTTTAGCTGTGTGCAGGCATTTTCATGTACAGAAGATATGCCCTAACTTATAATTTATACAATCTCTCCTTCCAACACAATTTGAATTCTTTAAAGATCCTAGAAACTTTATGGGTAAAAGGTTATGAATTTGGTTAAGTTTTACTAATTATGGGGCAGCCAGTTGGTGCAGTAGAGAGAGCACCAGTTCAAAGGTCATAAACACCTGAGTTCAAATCTGACCTCAGACACTTAACACTTTTTAGCTGTGTGACCCTGGGCAAGTCACTTAATCCTAATTGCCTCAGTTAAAAAAAAAAAAAAAAAGTTGTGCTAATTATATTGCCAGAGGTGAAAATGAGGCCTATAAAGATTCATAGATTAAAAAAAACAAAAACAAAAACAAAAACAAAAAAACCCTTCATAATACCATAAAAAAGGAAAAGTCACATAAAAGTAATCAATCTCAAGGAATTTGAGTCATTGTTTAAATCATAAATTTTTTTGAACAAATTCCTTCAGTGTTATTCCCCCACAGAAAAAAAAAAATTTGCCTATCCTTCATTTTATAACCACAGCAAACAAAACAAGGGTTTAAAAAAAAAAAAAAGCAGCTTATAGAAATGATGATACAAAGGTACATATGATACAAAAACTTTTCTCAAAAAGTTTTTTTCTCTTTTCACAAACTGCTTTTTTCAAAACATAGTCTTCCTATTGATCTATGTCAGAAGATCAGTGATTAATCATTATAATAAAAATTACACACTAATAAGAATGTGGTATACTTTTATATACCACAAGTATATGGTGGTATATATACTTGCAAGGAGAGAATTGAGAAATTATCTCAGGATACTTTGCTAGGTGGTGTTGTGGATAGAGCACCAGCCCTGAAGTCAGGAGGACCTACGTTCAAATCTGTCTTCAGACACTTAACATTTCCTAACTTAACTCCAAATGCCTCAGAAAAAAAAAAAAAAAAAAAAAAAAAAAAGAGAGAGAGAGAGAAATTATCTCAATATATGAGGGCTGATAAAGAAAACAAAAGATGAAGTTAGCACTCATACATTGCAAAAAATTTTAGTTAAATCCTCTAATCAAATCTCATCTCACTTTGCCAATTTCCAGCAGCATCAGCAAATTGTATTGTGTGCCAGTTAGGTAAGCAGGACTGAGATGGCAATCTTTTAGTTGCATGGTAATTTATAAACAAAACTCAGGAAGTTTTTATGGGCCTCAAGAGATGTTAATGAAAATCTTTTGACAGAATACAAACCATAAATTTTAAAAACAAACCATGACTTTATAACCTTAATCTGAATTTGAGTTTATAGTGAATGAATGTTACCCAAATATGGAAATATATCTATATAATATTCACACTTCTTTTTGAAACTGAGGCAGTATACTCTTTACCATTTAATTTCTTCCACTGTCAGCACTCTAGGAGACATTCATTAGAATAGGAGTAATACCTTAAACTTAGAATATATAGTCTTAAACTATAGAATATATAGAAACATCTTAAATTTAAAAACATATAGTCAAGGAAGGAAGTGAAACAAGCATTTAGTGACTGTCCAGTGTACCCGTGGCATGGTTCTAAGTGCTTGACAAATATTCTCATTTGATCTTCACAACAACCCTGACAGAAGGGTGATATTATCCCCATTTTACAGTTGAGGAAAAGAAGAGATTAAGTAACTTGCCCAGGGTCAGGGCTAGTAAATGTTCTCTCTCTTAATTCCAAGCCCCTTGCTCTTCACCTAGTATTTAGCATAGCACTAGTATATTATAATTTTTTGGTTGGTTTTCTGGAGATTTCTGGGCAGCTTTCGTTTCAGTTGAGTAATCACCACAAGAACAGCCAGGTGTTAAAGTCCAAAAGTATTTACTGTCTCTTTTGCCTGGTTCTCAGCTAGCTTTCCCGTGGCCTTCAGAGGGAACTTGGTTTCAGTGGAGAAAATGCAGGCAGACAGGCCAGCCACCATGAGGCTGATGAAGATGGAAATTGAATCTCTCTCTCCTTGATTCTGAGAGCATGAACTCTCACCACCAGTCTGCTTCTCTTCTCTGGCTGTAAATCCTAGCTCATATGTTATACACTGAGTATAAACCAATTATTATATCACTAGGAAACCATTATTTGTTGTAAGATTAAGTCAGTCATGCTGAACTTAGAAAACTATTAAGCACCATGCTAAACTAGATAACCATTGTCTTTATCAATTCCACTGACTTAACACCTTGTAAGAATCCTTGTTTCAGAGTTCTAGTCCATAACAGTACACAGTAGACAATTAATAAATGGTTGTTGACTTTACTTTCCAGTACAGCAGGAAACAAATAACATCTAAGCTTCAGGACAAGATCAAAAACAAAGATATTGACAAATCTCAAGTATTATTTGATTCCAAAATATAATGTTATATAAAATATTTTTCTGGATGTTTCTGGCATAAGAGAACCATGCTTATTCTGTAACTGATGCAAAGAGGACTTATAGTTTTGCCCAAGTCAAAGAGCTCCTTTACACAAATGGTCAAACAGTGGTGTGGTATAAAGTACCAACTGCCTCTTGGCTAAAAACCTTCATCCTCTTCTCAGTCCAATGCATTAAAATACTTTGCTGGCCATATTTCCTATTTTTTCTTTTCTTCCCAGAGTTCCTCTCAGAAAGGAAAATGAGGCATGGTCTTTATTTTAGCAATTGTGATTGAGCTGCCTAAGTCCCATGTCCCCAGTAAGAAGTTTAAAGTTTTGCTTGGTACCATTTGCCATCAAGTAACTGATAGTATATCAAGGATGCATAACCATTCCAACATACTTTCAACTTAGCATCTCTTTTGTGAAATAAATAGTTTTAACTCCTGTTTATTTCAGCATCTACAACCCATACATTTTCCTCAGAACTAAGGGCCACTTAGGGTAGAAGAACCAGTCATTTGAAGGATGGTGACTATTATTTAAGCCGCCCACCGCCCACACGTCAGCTTAGAGCAAGAAAATGACATTTTAGCATGACTTCTGCCAAAGTTCTAAGCTGTTTTTTTTTTTTTTTTGGAGGGGGGGGAGATGTAAAGATAAGAGAAAATAAACCAGAATAGAAAGTATTTATCAAATGTTTGTCTGTCCTATTCTAATCACTTTACAATGTGCATTACTAGTTATGGTTTTAGCCTACAAAGAATTCCATTTTATCTTAATTCTTTTGCACTTTGGGTATCATGACTATATATCTTGAATTCTAACACATTCTAAATCTTACTCTTATCTTTGTAAAAGGCAAGATACCTATGGTACCAACAAATATTCTTGACAGATATCTTTAAAATTACATGTCTCTTCAAATGGAAAACTAGTCCCCCCTAACTCTCCCCCGCCACCCGGATTATATCCAACCAAATTAAATAAAATCATACAATTCATATGTTAAAATTAGAAAAGGTGAATTTGTCTAGCAAATGTCCTTTTTACAAGCACTACTGCGACTTTATTATCAGAATTGGGAGCAAAAGACAGGCCTATTAAGAAAGTCTAAGCCCTCACCTATAAAATAACAGAGTCAACTTAAATGGTCTCTGACTATGCATGCATTTTACCTGTAATGATGTCCTATGAAGAACACACTATATATTCTTGGGAATTTTTCATCACTCCTATACAAAGAGATTAAGTGAATTGTCCAAGGTCATAAAGGCATAGAATTATAAGGCTAGTATATGTGTCCTGGTTATGAGACTCCAAATCAATTGCTTTTTTTATGGTACCATGTTAAGTTTCCAATACTCTTTCAATTATCTCTCATCAATTTCAACCTCAATAAGGTATCATATAACAACCAACCCATTCTCCTTTATTTTGCACAGGCAAATAAAATCTCATCAGAGGAAAAAAAATAGATAGCAGCTTTCACATTTCATTATCTTAACGAAATAAAAGTTAATTATTCCAGTCTTCAGTGAGAACACTGAAGCAGCTTATTCTTGTCTCTACCTGTTAAAAAAAATGCTCTACTGATATGGACTGGCTTTTGTTTTTCTTTAGCTATAAAACATCTAAACTTCAAGAATATTATTATGGAATCTAAAGAACTATGGTTTCATAAAAATATCTGAAATTAAATTTAAAAAATCCAAGTCCTCAATCTAAAAAAATACTTTCATTAACTATTGTAATGGCTAATAAATAAAATCCTAAAATGCAAACAAGCATTTTGCTTACATAAAGCAAAAGAAAATGAGCTCCTGTTCATAAGAGGCCTTTGATTTTATAAAGTGAAAAAGTTAAAAATAAATCTGAAAAATGGCTTCTGTCAAAAATATGATCTATAGAATGACTACTAATTAACTTTGAGACTTTGGTCAAATTATTTCAACTCTCTAGATCTCAGTTATTTCATGGATAAAGCAACAGGATTGGGTGGCATCATTTCTAGAGGTCCCTTCTCCAGTCATAATATAAAATTAATCTTTTCTACAACATATAGATCGTAAAAATTGAGAATATCAACTTATAGACTGATGAGTTGTGCTGGAAAAGTTCATTTATAAGTTGGTTGTATGACATTTAGAATATGCTTCCTATAATCAGTTTTGAAGGATAATTAAGTGCCCTAGCAAGTTCACAAAAATTCATTTACTTATTTTGTGAATATGAAGTATCTATTACTCAAGAAGAGAGATATATAATGGCCAAGGCAAAACCAACTCAGAAAAATTAAAATAATTTTTAGAGGACAGTACAATACTATACTATAAGTAATATTACTTCATGAATTAATAAGAATCAGTGGATAGAAAGGAGGAAAAAAAACTAAGTTTACATAAAGCTTGTCATCATTAAGTCATACATCCTTACAATACTCAGGGAAGAAACTGGAAGATAAAAGCTCTATCAGCATACCTTTTTTTTTAATAGCATGTTATTGACAGAACATATGCAGAAGTAGTTTTTCAACATTGACCCATGCAAAACCTTCTGTTCCAACTTTTCCCCTCCTTTCCCCACCTCCAGTATGGCAGGTAGACTAATACATGTTAAATATGTTAAAGTATATGTTAAATACAATATATGTATATATATTTATACAGTTATCTTGCTGCTCAAGGAAGATTGGACCAAGAAAGAAGGTAAAAAAAAAATCTGAGAAGAAAAACAAAAATATCATCATTTCTTTTAACTTAATAATGAATTGTTTTTCCATTAATGACAGGAGTACTATCATGCTTAAGACTCTAATTTTAAAGTTGCAAATGTATTTCATGAGAGAGTAGAAACACTGCTTTAAAAAAAAAATCAGAAATTAAGTTCACTAGGTTCAAGTATACATAAGAGATTTGTCCCAGAGATGACAATACTGAGAGACTTATCTTAATAATTAAGTGGATCCATAATGTCATAGCTGAAAGTATTCTCCCTAACAGTATAAATTTCAACCTAGCCATAACCACTATTAAATATAAGCCATTAGGTTTACCTAATGTTCTAGAGAACATTTTCTTAGTTTCTTAATATCTTGTAGGTACCAGCAAGTGTCCATTTATTATCCCTTGCCCTCATTACATGATGAGTTTGGCTTAATTT
Source organism: Sarcophilus harrisii (assembly GCF_902635505.1). Classification (NCBI taxonomy): domain Eukaryota; kingdom Metazoa; phylum Chordata; class Mammalia; order Dasyuromorphia; family Dasyuridae; genus Sarcophilus; species Sarcophilus harrisii. Next base: position 168,695,853 of record NC_045429.1, on the reverse strand, counting down.
CTGATCATAAGCCTATCTGCATGATATCTTTCATACTAATTGTTGGGTACAAGTCATCATTGGTTATGTGGTACAATATATTTATAACTAGTATATGTCCTTCTGTTGCCTTATGGCTAAATGACAAATTTTGAATTGTTTACATAAAATTTGCATATACATAAAATACTTATTAAATGTAGCAAATTTTCAGCACAAAAATGTAGTCTGATTTTCTTCCATTCTTGCTCAATTATTTCCCTGATCCTACTCTCACACTTTGTTACCCTGAGGAACTCCAGTTCTAAATTCCATCAATTTATTTTAAGGTTCTAAGTGTTCCACAGGTTTAAAAAAAGTAAAGGAAATACTGGTTTAGGAGTAAAAGATTAAAAGTTATATACAGAAATGTAATACTATTACATATTTCACATCACAAGTTCAAATAATGTTCCAAAGATTATCAATTATAGCAAATTGAAATTTCAGCAAAATAAAATACATTTGTTATTTATTTTCTTCATAATTTATCAATTATTTAGTTTTTACTATTTAAGCAAGGATTCTATGATGGGAACCAGGAAGATAAAACAAGACTATTCAAAAAACAGGATAGTTGCCCTCATTAAATCCTAGCACTGTGGGGACTAGGTAAAGTTTAATTTATTTCCATCATCCATGCTGATAATGAGAAGAAAAGCAAAATAGGACAACACAAAGCTAATTTCAAATTATTTGTTATAATTCCTATTCACATTTTAAGAGGAATATTGTTTAAAAGAGAGAGGGGGAGAGAGAGAGAGAGAGAGAGAGAGAGAGAGAGAGAGAGAGAGAGAGAACGAACATCCCAAGGAGGACATCCAGAAGGGTGAAAAACTTAACATCAATGACAGAAGAATCAAATGAAAGGACTGAAGATTTTAAAGCTGAAGAAAGGAGACTGCAGATGGTGATAGGGATATGATAGTTGTCATCTGGGAAAAAAAAAAAAAAGGACTGGGCTTATTCTCTTTGGCCCTGTAAGGCAAAACTGGAATCAATGAGTGGGAGGTGCAAAAGAAAAACTTAGGCTTAACATCAGGGAAAAAATTCTAACAATTGGAGCTAATCAAAAGTATAAGAGACTGAAAATTAGAAAATTAAAAAAGTAGAAGAGATTAAAATCATGAGATTTTAATCAAGTTTCTGCTCTCTGGAAGCATCCAATAAGATGAATGAACACTTATTGCATATGTTGTAATGGAGATATAGAACTTTGGGGGCATATATGCTTTAGACTAAATCATTTGGGGGCTATGAATCCAGTATTACAGTGATTTATTGCCTACATTCATAATTGAAGGGAATAATAAATTTCAGTTAGAGGTTAGTGAAAATAAACACATATTTTCTTCCCATGTAAGTTCACAGATCCTCTCAAAAATATCTATGAGTCTTAAGGGGTCTAGGAACCTGAGGCTAAAAATTTCTGAGAGGTGCCTTCTAATTGTGAGATTTTGTAGAGTTTTATTTTGTTTTGCTTTTTCCCTTGAAAAGGGATTGTTCAAGAGAAGATCTAACTTTGTTTCAATTGATCAAGAATGGACAGAAGCAGCTACACCCAAAGAAAGAACACTAGGAAATGAATATAAACTGCTTGCATTTTTGTTCTTCTTCCTGAGTTATTTATACCTTCTAAATCCTATTCTCCCTGAGCAACAAGAGAACTGTTCGATTCTGCACACATATATTGAATCCAAGATCTACTGTAACGTATTTAATATGTACAGGACTGCTTTCCATCTGGGGGAAAGGGTGGAGAGAGGGAGGGGAAAAATCAGAACACAAGTGAGTGCAAGGGATAATGCTATAAAAAATTACCCTGGCATGGGTTCTGTCAATACAAAGTTATTAAAAAAAAAAAAAAAAAAAAAAAAAAAAAAAAAAAAAAAACAAAAAAAAAAAAAAAAAAAAAAAAAAAAAAAAAAAAAAAAAAAAAAAAAAAAAAAAACACCTTTAAAGACAATAAATAAATAAATAAATAAATAAATAAATAAATAAAATAATGAACTTCAAAAGAAAAATAAAGAAAAAGAAAAAGAAAAGAAAAGGGATTGTTCTTCTAATTCTACTTTGCTTAGGGTAGTTCCTACATTATTGAAACATATACTAATTGGATTGATGGTAGAGAGAAGTCCAGGATTTTAAATTAAGACTAAATACCAGGAAAAGAGGATAAACAATCAGTAATAACAACAACAACAAAAAGCCACAAGTAATACATCACAAGTGGATTATGTCAAAAGTTAATGTTTAGCAATTTTAAAATCACATTATGAACTCTTAGTAACATTGAGGTTAATAACTCCTCCATATCCACTCTGCAAATGGAGAGTATCTTAGGGCCCCAATAACAATATTAGACAGTAGGGTGAAGGAAGCTTCTGATTAGAGCAAATTTGAAATCTTATTTACAAATCCAGAAAAAAAGGCAATGGTCTAATGGAAAACCGAGGAGATATTTAAAAGTGGTTATAGGCACAGATCACTTTAATACAAGAAAACAATTTAATTTGTTGGCATATCATTACAGATTCTTCCAGTATTCATCACTATAATAAATCATTCAGGCTTCTTACCCAAACATTTAACAGAAGAGCAGAAATCAGAGCTTTCCAACTTAATGTGCTAAATGGATCAAATGAAACTATCCTTAATGCTGCCATCTCTCCCTTCTCACCATGATCTCTTGGGATACCTGGTTTCTTTCAATACTCACATCAAGTACCTCTCAACATGAAAGCTTTCCTGATGTCCTTTAACTCTCAGCAGTTAGCATATTCCCTTCCAAAATTACTTTTTATTCATTTTGAACATATGGTGTATATCCTTAGGTAACAAAATATAAGGGAGTCCATAGCCTAACTCACAGGTCACCCAAACCCAGGCTGCCACTTAACTAAATGGCATATTAATTTTATCATTCAGAACTTTACAGCAATCTAAAGGATTTAATATTATTGTTAATCAACTTGCAACCTTTTTTTCTTTAATTTATTATCAAGTCCTCATCCTAATTCATTAAATACTATTTATAAATAAATTGAAGAAATCCCCTTTTCTAATGGTAGTTACTTATATACAAGGATTTAATAAATCAATCTATAATAAAGCTGAGGTAAGAGACTATTTGTAATATATTGACTATAAGGAAGATCATAGTCAGCTATCTCAAACTTTCAATAATATAACAATACAGTAGATGATTCCCCTGCACTGTGAACAAATTAGTTCTTCTCCTTTCACTTTATTCTAAAATATCAATTAAATAATATTATCTTTATATTGTTATTCATGGGAAGAATTTGATTCAGTCTCTCAGAAAGTGTTAGTCTTACATTAGTTATGTGCTCCTTTGTAAACAAAAGAAATCTATACTTTAAAAGTTGCCTTTCTCTTCTTCAGCATTCACAGGAAAGGGACTTTCCAAAACCATTGTACTTACCAAAATCTCATAGAATTTTCTTCTTCCTTACAACAACCAAGATAACACTTAAATTCTGAGAAGATATTACTTCAGATTCACCTTCTGCTGCTCCAAGAGTTCATCTCACAGACTGATATTAACTCACACATTCTCCTGACTTCAAGTGATTCCCTAAACTCAAGAGAAGGGAGACTCAGCAGCATTAAGAGATAGTTTCATTAGTTCTGTTTTAAACAGAGAAATTGAGACAGTTTCTTTCATTTGATCCATGATTAGATAAAACCTAGGTTTTTAACCAACATTTCATTTGTCTTTTAAGGTACAGTAACTTTATGCACTGTTTCTGTGATAAAAGTATTTGAAACAAGGGTTACATTAATATAAGTACCTGTATTTTTTCTATTAAAATATAAACTGCTTCATTTTCTTCTTTGTAAGCTCTTTAGTACAGCACATTAATTGATAATGTATTCTAAGGGGCTCAAAGCATTTCACAAATTTCATTTTCTTACATACTTTCCGAGATGTAAGTTAACAGATTCACTTCATTGTATATTCTCTTACTCTACCCTATATAGTAGCAGACAATGAAAAGAAATTTCATTTATATATAGTTTGAAAAATAAGAGAAAGCCTCATATTCAGGTAAAGTTTTAGCTCTTTATTATAAAAGATATTTACAAACATATGATTCATAATTGAACACTAGTTACTATGACTACCAAAAAAAGTCAAAAAATATTTTTATCTGGTTGAATGACAATAAGTTACTTTATCTCTGAGTCTCACCAGTTTCCTCAATTATAAAACAAGTAACTTGAACTAGATCATTTCAAAATCTCTTCCAATTGTAATAATAATGAATCAATAGTAATAATGTTCATATAAGCACATTGCATCTCTGAAAATATTATTATCTCCCCATTTTATGTATCAGAAAAGTACATCTTACAAAAGGGAAGTTTTTTTTTTTTAACATTTATCAATTTGGGAATAATGCTTATTCTCATAAATTTGAATTAATTTCCGCTGCATGTCAGAAATACGATCATTATCAGAGGAAATCTGCTTCAAATAATTTCCCCCCATTATCCTGTTTCTCTTCTAAGTTTAGCTACATTGGTTTTGGTTATGCAAAGTTTTCAATTTTGTGTAATCAAAATTGTTCATTTTACTTTCTATGATGCTCTTTATCTCTTGTTTGGTCATGAACTCTCCTCCTATTCTAAAATCTGAGAGACACTTTTCTTCCTTATTCCCCCAATTTGTGTATGATGTTGCCTATTTTAATAGGGACAAATCTGACAGGCAAAATTAGAGGAAAGGAAACATCCTAAGTGGCTGACACAGAAGTTGGGGGAGGTAAAGACACAGGACTAAGAAGAGTGTGTTAGAAGCAAGTAAGCAAAATTTACTCTGCTTAATAATGTATTTAAAATAAAGCATTTCTTGAAAAAAATATATAGTTCACTTTTTTAAATAAGTAGGATGGCCCTTATCCCTTCAATTTTCATATGAACTAAGCATGATTTAATAAAACTTTTATTTAAAGATAAAAATAAAAATTTGATGAATTATAAATTAGTTCTTTCCATTTAAATGTTAGTAGTGATTTTGTTTTGGTTTTCTTCAGAGCTATTTTAGACATAAGAAAATATGCTTGAGAAGAAAGAAATAATGGAAGGGGAAATATATCACCAGAAAGAGATTAATAAGAGAATCACAATAGCTGAACAAAAATATTTGAAAAGCAAGGCTGTTGTTATTGGTTAAAAATGCTAATGGATCTCCAACAATTCAAATGGAAAAATCATTAAGACTGTGGGAATGTGATTATTGTGACAAAGATTCAAAAGGATTCAAGGATTGAAGAGGATAATACTCAGATCTTAAATCTAGGATTTGAGATCAACATCTTAAAAATGTCTTTCTTTAAGGTATCTAAAATGTTTACTCTAAAAAAAAAAAAAAAAAAAAAAAAGGAAGAAAGAATTTAAGGCATTTTCCTCCAATGATGGTACTGAGAAAGCTTTATCTTTCTTTCTTAATAGAGTGGCAGCTAGTGTTATTATAGCATTGTAACATTTGCAAACCATTTGCAAGTATTATCTTGTTTAATCTTCACCATAATATTGTGAGGTAGGTGTTGCTATTATCTCAATTTTATAGATGGGGGAACTGAAACTAAGAAAAAAGTTAAGTGATTTGCTAAGGGTCAGAGAGCCAGTGATTGGCTGAGGTAAAATTTGAACTCGGGTCTTCCTGATTCTGATGAAAATGATGAAACAAAGAATTTAAACACAAATTGATTTGAGGGTCTAAAGGCTGGTTGTAAATAAAACATTTTCATGAGTATTTACAAAGAAAGGCATTAGACATAGGAAAATTGGGAAGACAGCATGAAAAGAACTGAAATCTATTCTTCAGACCACTCTGGTTTTTAGGTGGTCTGAATCTGATTATGCTTTTGGCTGGGTGTATAAAAAAAAGCACCTTACTCATATAAACTAATAGTTCATGACTCAGTCTACTAAGTTCATTCAAACAAGGAATGTATATTGCTAAGCAACACACAAAAACTTAACAACTAAAGGCTTGCCCCATGAAAACTGTGCTTTGACAGATATGCAAAACATACATACACACACACACACACACACACACACACACACACACACACAGTTTTCCCATTGAAGCAGACCATAAGTTTAAATAATCATGCATTTCCACTTAATTTATTAAATTGTTTGATTTAGCATTTATGTATGTGATAATTTCATCTTTATTTTGAATAACTATTTTGACACTTTGTCATTCAAGACACTGCCAATAAAAATTGCAACTCAACATCCCCATCTTCTTTTTCTTTTAAAGAATAAATCATCAGACCACTAGAATTTCCTGACCATTTTTTTCTCAATCACTCATATCACTTCAGTAAACAGATCGTTATTATTGAATTGGAGTGAAACTATGAGATTTTGTGACAAAATTAGAATACAGAAGATACTTCTAAAGCGTGCATACTTTCTTTCCCCTTTTCATAGCATTACATTCTTCCCCAGGAACTAAAGAATACTTAACAGAAATTCACCTAAATTCATGAAGAAATGTTCAGGAGGGCCATTTTGCAAAGAAAGAAACCAAACTTCCAAACAGTTCAGTAAGAAACTACATAATTTTAGTGGTCAATTTTTAACATCAGGTTTTCTTTCAATAGAGAAGGCCCAATTAAAACCACAGAATTTGGTGATTTTCCTCCCCAAATCTCATGTAGCATTACTGCTATGAATATAATATAGCTATCTTAAAACACATGTTGTACTCTGGCACTTTCAAATTTTCTAGCATCATATTGAATATGGACTTAGTACTAACACCCTCATAACATGTCTGGCAAAGAAGCTTTGGGAAAACAGCTGATCTAATTAAATGGAGAAAATTCTTAGGCATTTTTCTCTTGCTCTTTATGCAGGATAAGGTTATGGGTCAGCAATACAGCTGTGATTAACAATAAGGATATTTATTTTCAGATTCTTCTCATGAACTAGGGATAAGATCTACTTTGAAAAGGAAAGGAAAAAATAAAACAGGATCCAACCAACAATTATAGTCTATATTTGAATTCCAAAATCCCTAAATTAGAAGGAATCTAGGAAATCAATTAGTTCAACTCAATGGAAAAATAACCCCATCTACTATGTACATGGCATAAAGTCTATACAGCCTTCTTTTTAAAACCTTTAGTTCAAGCTTAAAAAACAAACAAACAAACAAACAATAATTATACCACTTCAACCCCCTACATGAATATAATGGAAATAAAAGGAAAGGGAGGGGAGGAATAGGAGAGAGAGGAAATGGAGGGGGTTGAAGAGGAAATATTTGGAACATCAATGTTTGTCCAAATATTGAAGGACTAAAGTGTAACATTAATTTTTTTCTACTAGTGAAATTTTTTTTCCGAAAATTTTCAAAATCACAAAGGTGACTTTGGTTTCTACTAGAACCTATTAGAAGAGCAATTGTTTTTAAGAGAATCCAGAAAGTTTGAATATTGCAAGTACAGATTTGGTGATATACCCCAAACCCTAATCTAGCTAAAATCAATAAGGCTTATGATATATCTATAGTACATTTGAATCTTAATATAGGCTATTTCTGCTAGGGTAAAGAAGCATTTTGAAAATAGAATAAGTATAGTCAGAGGAAATTAGGGATGTAAGAATTAAATTATAAGGAATTTAAGGTCAAGAAACCAGAATTTATAGAGAATTTATGAATAATAATAGCTACCATTTATATACAACTTGAAGGCTTGCAAAGTATGTTACAGTATCTCATATCTCATAAGAATCTTAAGTGACTATCATGCTCACTTTTTTTTTCAAAAGAGGAAACTGAGATTTTTACAAATGGGTTAAATGATATGATCAGTTTTGTTGTTTAGTTGTTTTCAGTCATGTTTGACTCTGTTATACTATCTGGGGTTTTCTTGGCAAAGATAACGGAGTGGTTTGTCATTTCCTTCTCTAGCTCATTTTATAGATGGGAAATCTGAGGCAAAAAAAAAAAAAAAAAAAAAAAAAAAGATTAAGGGATTTATCCAGGATCACACAGGTAGTAAGTGTTTTGAGTTAAGATTTGAATTCAGGTCCTCCTGATTGCAAGCCAGATACTGAATCCACTGTGCCCCTCGTTAACCTGTGGTCAGTTTTACCAAGGAAGCAAATAGAAGGGCAGAATCAAACTCTACTCTAGGTAAATCAGAATCCAGTGCCCTTTCCACTATCATAGAATCTTAGACTCTTCATATAGAAGAGACCTCAAGCTATCCAATCTCAATAGTCCCTAAACAAAATCTCTTTTACATTTTCAATAACTATGTAGTCTTTGCTTTAAGACTAATAAAATTTTCTCTTTGAGAACACTAATGACCTCCTCTTGCCCCAAACCAATCATCTTTTCCTTCACTACCATCGCGACCTTTGATCACTTATCTGTATCTATTATTACAATTTCCTTAAACTTTATATTCCCCGAACTTTCATGACACGCATAATCTCTTTGCTGTGAGCATCTAAAGAGATACTGTACTTAATGCAAGTGCTTTACCATCTTTAAAGAACTACAAATTTGCGATCAAATTTTTTTATTTTTTTATTTTTTTGCTGAGGCAGTTGGGGTTAAGTGACTTGCCCAGGATCACACAGCTAGGAAAAGTTAAGTGCTGGGGCTCTATCCACTGCACCATCCAGCTGCCTCATATTAAAATCTTTTCCTCATAATATGTTCATTCACTGTTAAAGACTTCATTTGTAAGTGGATGTCTCTTAAGTAACATTCCCAAATCTGTTCTTTTCTTGTAACTCTGCATATCCAGTGTTCTACTCAGTTATGTTCAAAGTATCATGGGGGAACATACAGATGAGGGAAGTGTGTGTGTGTGATGGGTATCTTCAGGGACTTACAATGTAGATAGGGCAATTAAATGTGATCATATCAGAGTGTGCTAAGTTCCATAAAGGAGGTGTAAATAAAATAAATAAATAAATAAATAAATAAGGAGACAAATCATTTTATGTGCAGTAAGAGTTCAAAAGAAGAATCCTTTGTTTAAATCCTTCATTGATGTTACCATATGTATAGGATTTTTATCCTATACATATACATCCTATACATATAGGATAAAAATCCTATACACATGGTAACATCAATGAAGGATTTAAACATGATTTATGAAGGTAGTTGTCATTCGATAGGAGTTTTGAAAGATAACTACATTGTTAGTAAGCAGAGTAATAGAAAAAAAGTATCTGAGGAGTAAAATAAAAAAAAAAAGAGAAAAAAAAAGCTAGGATGAGGGCAAGTACAAGATAAATTCATGAACTGTTAAGAAACTTACAGTAATTGGAACTTAGCAGTTCCTAAGACATATAAAAGACAAGAAGAAGATAAGACCTTAAAAATAGATTGGTACCATAATATGGACAGCCCTGAGGAGCAGGCTGAAGACCTTGAAATTAACTTTATACCCAATGAGGAACCCTAAATTTTGCATCCAGGGAATAAAATGATCATTCCCATTTTTATACATTTTTATATAAAATTATTGTTTATGCCTCCATTATTTGATGATGCTTTCAGTGCTTGACAAATAGTAAGAGCTTAATAAATGTTTTTTGATTTAACTCTAAGCTCTAGATCTGTGATTTCATTGACATATAAATTTCTATTCCTATGCTTGCCAATCAGCACCTTCTCTGCAACTTACAGAGTTATTTAGTGCACTGAGAAGAAAGATTTAAGAGAAGACCTGAATTCAAGTCTTTCTGGTCCCAATGCCACCAGTCTCTAACCAATATTCTACATTGTCTTTTGTCCAATAATGATAGATATAATATCTATAATTCATGATACACAAAGAATATTAGAATGTTATGTAATTGCAAAAAAAAATAGGAATGCTATGTAAGTATTCTAAACCATCAACTATATTCTCAGAAAAATACACATAAATCTGTAATTGATCAAATAATAGTTGTTGACATTTATATAATGTTCTCCAATTTTAAAAACTCTTTACATGTCATTTGATACTTATAATGGCTATGTGAGGGAGATATTAATATCCCTGATTGTCAAATAAGGAAACTTGGGCTCTGAGAGACAAATTAATCTGCCTATAGTCATAGCGTTAGTAAATGTGAGCAAATGGAGACATTTTAAATGCTGTGGATGAGTTCACTTACCTTGCCAGTACATTCTCCAGGAATGTCCAGATTGAAAAGATTGTCAGAGCTAGTTCAATGTTTGGAAGACTTCAAAGCAAAATGTGGGAGAGAAGAGAAATTAGACTGACTACTAAACTGTAAGTCTATTGAGTTATTAAGCCAATTTCATTATTATGTACCTATGAAACTGGATAGTATATTAGTGTCATGCCAGGAAAAGGAATTGCTTCCATTTGAATTGTCTTAGGGAGATTCTGAAGGTTATCTGGCAGCATAAGATACCAGACACTAAGGTCCTTCCTCAAACTAAACTGCCAAGTATTCAAACTCTACTGAGAGAGTATATAACTCTGTTGGGCTGGCCACATTGTTCAAATGAAAAATATATGCTTACCAAAAAGACTTACTTTATGGAGAACTCATACAGGGCAAACATTTACAAGATAGTCAGAAAAAGTGATACAAGGGCATTCCCAAAGTTTGTATGACAGGGGAGTGTTAGAATTCTTACAAGATGCTAAGTCAGTTATCTAATTTAGTATGGTACTTAACAGTTCTCTAGCTCACTAATGTACTTAGTCTTATTAGAGTTCTGCAAGATTCACACCTTTAAGAGAGCATATATAAGCTAGGATCCTCAACCAGGATTCAGTTGGGGACATTCAGAAATCAGAAAGGACAAGCCCATTCTTGGAGAGGAGACAAATTCATTCCATTTTCCACCTTTGTGCTGGCTGGAGACATTCAGAGGGAGCTAGCGTCTGAAGCTGGCAGAGGCAAAGGACTAGCGGCAAGAGCTCTCAGAACTAAGGAGAGATATAGGCCTAAAAGAAAACTAACCAGGCCCAAGGAAGGAGACAATACTTGAAAGAGAAAATAAAGGATTTGGACTTCAATCCCTGGCTGCATTTGAGGTGATTATTGCACTGAACTGAAATGAAGGCTGCTTCCAGAAGCCCCCCAAGAAACCTGCTCCCAGAGAAGATTATAATTGAGAGAAGAACATTACAGGGGAGACACTGGAACAGCGCCATCCAAAATGACATGCCCTCATTGGAAAAGGTGCTCTGAGAATAAAGCAGAACTGAATTAGCTCAGAAGAAATGTAAGATGCACAAAGTTAGAGCATCTGCCCCAAATGTTTATAGGGACTATCCGTGTCAGAGTAGTGGCAGAGCATTAGGAACTTGTATTGATCTGATCAACCATAGTTGGACAAACTAACCTGACTCTAATATAGCGATGTCATTTTGATTTTTTTTTTTTTTTGGAGAATAAAAGCAACCAACCAACCAACAAAAGTTAACTCCTGTTCTGTCCAATGCCTTTCCTGCTACACTACATGCTTCATTTCAAATAATCCAAACAAGGTTTAGCTCATACTTTAAAGTTCAAGTAACTTTTAAGCTTAATAGATCCTTAATAATTTTTTTAAAACGCATAGGTTCTACATTAAAAGATCTTTACATAATTAAGATAATGTCATTTCTCTGCTTAAAATTCTGTTGATACAATTTTCTAATGTATTTTGCATTTTGCTTTTTGCACATAAATTCATTTGAAAAATTTGTTGATATGCAGAGTTGTTCCAATTCTAAAAAGGCGAACAGAGCAACTGATACAAATCTGGATTGTCACTTCTACTGCCAAGCAAGCTTTTATCATTCCACATTATAAATCAATTATTAGCCTCACTAGAAAGGATGGGATTCTTTACTTCTCAGTTCCTTTCACCAAATGATTTGTCCTGCTTATAACAAAAAGTAAACTAAGTAGCTATTCTTGCTTGATCTGATGGTACTGATTGTAGTATAAAAGATGCTCTAGAACAGAGGCAATAAATACATGCCAAGGATAAAATAATTAAAATCCTCTCATTTCTTCAGCTCAAATAACTAAAAGAGAGAAAAAAAACTAAAAACTAACCTGGGAAAATAGGTGACCAAGTAGCCCATATAAGATATAAGCTAACAGTTTAATGAGTTGAAAATAAGAGGTATACCTTTACAAAAATGATGCCTATTGTTCTGTGAAAATTAAATGAAAACATCAAGAAGAGTACAGATTTGTGGAATAAAACAATCTGACATTGTGGTTTTAGGGCTTTTGTGGAAGAGGAGATAGAGTAGACAACCTCTAAAACATAGGGTACAGCATTAACTCAATGAACCTAGAAATGAAAGAAAAAGACTACCCACCCTTCTCAATTTTATTTACACTTGTCACACAAAAGTCGGGATGAGCATGTGTATATTGGTAGACTTTTAACTAATGGGAGTTTATGATCATGTTATTTTGAACAAATTGACATTTTATTCAAAGAGATTATATTTATAACAGGTTAATATCTAATAAGAGATTATACTTATAATTGGTTAACATTAGGAAGGAGTAAACAGGAGTGAAAAAAAAAAAAAGGAAAAAAAATTGAATTTGCTCTCCTTTCTCTACATGGGTTGTATCACTGGTAGAAGAGGCACCAACCTCCCCTCCCATCCCTTAAGTCTAATCAATATTATTCTCATTACAAAATGGCATATAAGCCATCATACTAAACAATTCCTTTTCAAGGGTAAGTTCTCCTGAAATGGAATTTGGGCCATCAACCTATATAAAGAAAAACTAAAATGCCTTGAGGATCACCATGCCTTTTAGTCTCCTTATGTATAACTCACAATCATCCTTAAATCTTTCCATTCTTCCAACAATCAACTCCTTATTTCTCAAAATCTCAAAATTCTTATTTTCATGATCCCATCACTCCAAGAACATCTTAATTGGTTTTACAGCCACCAATTTCTTTTATCTCTGGTTCCCTTTCTCTGATTTGACTCTTTCACCTCCCAGTTCTGCTTCTAACTTCCTAGACTTTGTCACCATACCTCTGCCAGTCATACCCTAGTGCTTCCCAGGGTGTATGTGATCTTCTCACCCTGGAACACTCTTTGCCCATGCTAGTCCCTTCTCCCATTGGTGAATTCTTCCCAGAGCCTCCAAATTTGAAGAAGGCCCAAATGGACCAATGGTCATCGGATTTTTATTTTCAAATTGCTTGAGTGTCTAAGAAAACTAAGAAGTTAAACTTACTTGTCAAAATGGCAAGGAAAGACGCCTTTATTAAACATTTACTATGTGCCAGACATTGTGGTAACTGCTAGCATAGTGCCTAGCACACAGGGAAATTTTCTTAGAGAGAACAGATAAAGTGCTAGACTTTGGATTAGGAATTTTAAGCTGTACATTTGATCCTCACTAGAAATAAAGCAATTCACTTAACTTCTCTGTAATACCTATCTCATAGCATTATTATGAGATTCAAATGAGATTTTTTTTAAATTTTAAGTGCTTTATAAAACTAAAAGTACCACATTTAATCTTCTATTATCATTTTTTTTTGTCCCACTAGAAATAATTTCTAAAGTCTATTGTTTTTGTTTTGTATTGGTCACTGGACTTCAGTGCTTGAGAATGGACTTTATACATGCAGTAAGTAGTTTATCACTTCTAAAACACCATACTGATTGGCTAAATTTTAGGGAAAGTCTACTAGAGTTGGGTGTCAAAAGGATCCAAGTTCAAATCCTTAATCTTCAACTTAACTGTAAGTGCATCCAAAGTAATTCTAAAGGACTAAATTATCTGTTTGCTAACCACACCGTTAAAATGAAGTTTGTTGAAAAGAAGTAAATATAAGAAAACAACTGCAGGAATTTAAAAATTCTCAAGAACAAGAACAGTATCCAATTTTATCTCACATAATCATTTGGTCAAAATTATGCAATTTTTGGAGAAACTATCAAGATCTGAGAATGAATAACACTTAAATTATTTACTATATAATTAAAGGAAACATTATACCAATAAAGATTAGTTACATAATTAAGATCTTACCATACTTTTTGATGTATGTATGTATGTTTGCATATGTGTGTGTGTATTTCAGTTCAACAAGTACAGATTATTAATAATTAGCCAAATCTGACACAGTGCCAGATGTTTCATGTGATGCAAAAACTACCTATGGTATAGGACATGATCCTTGACTTCATAAAAACTGCATTTCTTCAAATTATTACAGGTGCTCTTTCATAAACGAAATCTTTCCTTAAAAAGATGCCTGTAAAATACATTTCTATGTATCAAATCTTATTTTACCATTGACTTCAATATAAAAATTAAAGTAGTATTCTTAGGGGAAAAGAACTCAGCTCTAAGATTTAATAAAATCACACTTAGGAATGCAGCAGAGCTTTTGTAGAAATATATTAAGAGAACAATGATCATGTTAGATAAAATATTAATATACAAAATAAATTACAAATATTGAAACTGAAAGTGTCAAGAACTGTAATGATTGCTGCATGAGAAATAAGGCAGCATGGGTTTGAAAAAGGAGATCTGGCACTTTTTTGAATTAAGTTTTTCATCTAGACCAAAGTCCTTAAAATTTTTCATTTCATATGATATATTCTGAAATCACTTTCAATCTTTTCTTTACTTCTTTAACTCTTGAATATTTGCTAAACTAGATTTAGGTTTTTGTTCCCTTGAATGGCCAGTGACCATAACAAAGGATGGTTTGGGTGCATATGGGTAGATAGTCATTTCATTAGTTTCTCTGACCCCCACTCCTCAGATTTTGTATCCTCACTTGAAAAGGAGGACCAATACTGAAAAGTTCCCTCTAAAAAAGGGGATCTTAACCTTTCCTATGTGTGTCATAGAACCCTTTTGTGTGGGACAGAGTGCTAGACCTCCTTCCCCCAAATTAATTAATCAGAGACATCTTCAGGTACAAAGAGAATGCATTTATTTAGTCCCTGCAGGGAGAGACTCCAGCACACCCAGAAAGCACCTCAGTTCCCAACATGTGCCTGACCTGAAAAGGTGGAAACAGTAAATTTGGTTAAATAGCAAAAGACCCAAGTATTTTCATTGGATACACTAACAATAAGTTGACCAATAGTCACCAAAGTTGGCTGCTTCCTATAGGTCACGCCATTTCCTATAGCTGACCCAGTTTGACCTTTAGAGACCTCTAGGCTTTGAGATCATATGACTGTATCCTGGGCCCAAGACCTGATCCTCCAACTCTGCAGACCTCTGGGAATAGGGATCACATGACTTAGGCCTAAGGTCTGACTTACTCTATCTTATAAACTTTTTTGAGAAAACTTCACCTGGTCTCAATCACTTTGACTTTATAGTGAAATCTAAGAACTCATTCTCAAAATAGTATTTTTAAATGAATAAAATAAAAAGTAGAGAGTTACTGGAGAATTTAATTAAACTGAAATTCAGCCACAAAAACACAAAGTCAGATTAAGAACTTCTGATATAAAATAACAGAGGAGCATAGGACTTGAGAGCCAAAAAATAAAAGCTTGAAAATACACTTAGTACTGTAATGTTCTTCTCTAAAATATAATGTTCTCTGGGAGCAGGTTTCTTGGGGGGCTTCTGGAGGCAGCCTTTGTTTCAGTTCAGTTAATAATCACTTCAAATGCATCCAGGAGTTAAAGTTCAAATCCTTTATTGTTTTCTTTTAAGTCTCGTCTCCTTCCTTGGTCCCAGTTAGCATGCTTAGAGGCCAATCTCTCTCCTTGGAACCTGCCGCTAATCCTTTGCCTCTGCCAGTTTCAGCCTCTAGCTCCCTCCGAGTATCCAGCCAGCACAAAGGTGGAAGATGGAATGAATCTGACTCCATCTCCAAGAGTGGGCTTGTGGGCTTCTGATTTGTGAATCTCCTGGAGTGAATCTGCCTTGTGAATCTCCTGAAGTGCAGCCTGGTTGAGGCTCCTAGCTTATATACGCTCTCTTAAAGGTGTCCATCAATTCTTAGAACCTTGTAAGAATTCTAACACAGTACAAATTCACCATTTCAACAAATAAACTGAAGCTTCAGGTAATTAGCAGATCTGGATTTTAACCCAAACCCCTAACAACAAATCTAGCACTCATTCCATTATTCTAGATGAATCATAAGTTTAGTCTGGGAGGACAGTTATACTCTTTCTTCTAGGATTGTTTTTGGCTTGCTGCTGTCTATAGCAGATCATCCCAGCACAAGGGCAAAGATCCATACCAGGAGCTCTAAAAATGGCTGTGAACCTCTGGTCCCTATTTCAAGAAGCAATCCTTATTGTTTTTTTTTCCCCCCCCCCTATATAAAATGTTGTAGAAAACATTGAGGTAAAATAAAATGGTAAAAAAGCAGATTATTCTCCATTTCTCTCCAACTCATCACTTGGGGGTGGATACCCACAAAAACAAAGTCCAAATTTATTGAGTTATATTACCAGCACCTAGTCTCACTGATATATTGTTATGAATGGTTGCTATGGATTCCCAAGCCACTCCCCCCCTCGCCAATTTTACTTAGTCTGTATAATACCTTTTAATAATAATGCTAATAATATTATAATCTAACCATTATTTATGACAATAAACACATTTTCTGGATTGTAACAGAATTCTAATATTAGATATCAGGAAGTGTTGTGTCACAATTGCCTTTTATTGTCCTGACTAGTTTCCCTAAATTGTCCTGCCTTGGTTTCCCTGAATTGTTCTGCTCAATCCTGCAATACAACCCTCCCTCCTAATCATCATAATCCAGATAAGGAGAAAGACCTTCTATCTTAGACATCATAACCCCAGCCATTCCCTACTTATTAGAATGTCTGGTGCCTCCCCTCACCCTGTCAGAACTGAATTGATAGTCCATTCCAGCTTTCAGTGCTTTCACCATACCCCTGCCTCGGTCTATCCTCTGGTAGCTTAGAGCCATGTGTGTATATATACTTCATGGGAAGCACACATTAGCAGCTGGATGCTTTGGACATCAGCCTTGGGGGCAGCATGTCCCCAGCAAAATCCCTCCCTTTGAAATAAAATATTAAAAAATCTCTACTGTTCTGATTTTTCCCCTCTCTCCCTCCATCCCCTCCCCTAGATGGCAAGTAGTCCTATATATGTTAAATATGTCGCAGTATATCCTAGATATAATATATGTGTACAGAACCAAACAGTTCTCTTATTGCACAGGGAGAATTGGATTCAGAATGTAGAAATAACCCAGGAAGAAAAACAAAAATGCAAATAGTTTGCATTCATTTCCCAGTGTTCTTTCTTTGGGTGTAGCTGCTTCTGTCCATCATTGATCAATTGAAACTGAGTTAGGTCTCTTTGTCAAAGAAATCCACTTCATCAGAATACATCTTCATACAGTATCGTTGTTGAAGTATATAATGGTCTCCTGGTTCTGCTCATTTCACTCAGCATCAGTTCATGTAAGTCTCTCCAAGCTTCTCTGTATTCATCCTGCTGGTCATTTCTTACAGAACAATAATATTCCATAACATTCATAGACCACAATTTACCCAACCATTCTCCAAAATGGGCATCCATTCATTTTCCAGTTTCTAGCCACTACAAACAGGGCTGCCACAAATATTTTGGCACATACAGGTTCCTTTCCCTTCTTTAGTGTTTTTTGGGGGTATAAACCCAGTAGTAGCACTGCTGGATTAAAGGGTATGCACAGTTTGATAACTTTTGGGGCATAATTCCATATTGCTCTCCAGAATGGCTGGATTCATTCACAACTCCACCAACAATGCATCAGTGTCCCAGTTTTCCCACATCCCCTCCAACATTCATCATTATTTTTTCCTGTCATCTTAGCCAATCTGACAGGTGTGTAGTGGTATCTCAGCATTGTCTTAATTTGCATTTCTCTGATCAAGAGTTATTTGGAACACTCTTTCATATGAGTGGCAATAGTTTCAATTTCATCATCTGAAAATTCTCTATTCATATCCTTTGACCATTTATCAATTGGAGAATGGCCTGATTTCTTATAAATTAGAGTCAATTCTCTATATATTTTGGAAATGAGGCCTTTATCAGAACCTTTATCTATGAAGATTTTTTTTTGGGTGTCTTCTAAGAGACATCTGGTCTGATCAAATTCTGAGCACCTTTTTGGGTACTATCTGGTTATATGTTTTAAATGTTTTTTTTAATGTTGTAATTGTGCAGTCTATGTCTGTGTGATTTGTGTTCTATGTGACATCTTTCTGTTTTGTTGATTAAAGATCTCTGTTATTTCAGAACAATGATTAAGAAATGGTTATTTCAATGTTGCAACTGCGTTTAGTATAAAAATTGCTTGTGGTTAATAACTCCTTAACCTTTTGCACTGATTTGTAAGTAAAAAGAACAGAAAAGCTTGGCTATTTTAAAATCGGCAGTTTTTTTCCCCTCTCCCCCCTTTCAGCAGGTTTTCAAAGCCTGCTAGAGTAAAGGGCAATAAAACCTTATCTGACTGAAACTCAGGCAGGAGAAAACATTTGATTAAGAATTTTAGGATCATTCTGAAACTGTGGAAAATAAATTTTACTGTTGCCCATGCAGGCTAGATTTGGATATCTTTGAGTATAAGATCTTAAGAACAATGGCTTGTTAAAGAGAAGTTCTGTTAACTTGCCTGAAAGGGATCACATGCCTCTAGGTAAAGTATGACCAGGCTAAATACTTATTTGCCCAAGTATTTAGGATATGATGATTACATATAATCAGATTGGAAACAGCAAGGTATGGTATAATTGATTTGCATTAACAATTTCTTATTGACTGTTGCTCTGATTATAGAATCAGTTACAGGAGGAAAAAAATGCACGGATACGTCTATAACAACATAAATAATCAAAACTGATCGCTAAGCTCATACAGGATAAATAGAGACTTTAACCCAGTTTTACTCCAGATAATTGTCTCAATGGAGACAATTACCTTCTGAAACTTACTGGGTAATTTGCTAACAATAAGTTATGCTTTGCTGGACATGTGTGGGTTTTATGAAGTTATTTAGCTATTCACTATATTGTGAATCTTAAAGGTTTTGAAGGGAAAAAGAGGAGAATGCAGATGAATTTTGAAGGATTAATTTGTAGGAGCAATACCTATGATTAATCAAAATCCCTAACCCTATATTGGACAATTCTATAATTATTTAGAAGATATAATGCTAATATGAGTAACCTGATTTTAGGGAGCAAGAGAAAGTATTGAGAAGGTATTTGGGAGGAAAAAAGAAGAGGTGGGGGAGAGAAAAATGGGAGAGAATCTTTTGTGTTCAAAGGTAAAGATTAAACTAACCACCCACTGCTTTCTGCTACTTTAGCAATGGAGCATCCAGTTAGAAAGGTTGTAAGGTTGGGAATTGGTTAAAATATGTATCAAGAAGGAAAGAGGAAGTTGAGTAGAGGGTAGGGAAACATGGTGGAGTTAGGAGAAAGGCCGTGTGGAATAGAAGTGGAAGGGAGGCCATGTGAAATCCTCTTCCTCCAATTAAGCCTTATATAGAAGGGCTGCCATGTGAAATCCTTTCTCGCTCTTCCTTCCCCCCTTCCCCTACTAAAATATGTTCTAGCCATTTTCTGCAGAGGCTTGGCTTTGGCAAGTGATTTTAACAGATAGATCTGCTTTTAAGTTAATTGACTGACTATCTGTTTCTTTTGATACATAATGGCTTCCTTGGTTAAGGAATATGGTCATAAATTTGATAGGGTTATTTCTAAGAGTTTAATACTTTTAAGAACTTCTTGGATTCTTTTATGTGGTATTAGGATATTCTATTTAAGTTTTAATTGATTGTATTGGGTCATCCTGATATTATTTAAAGAGCATCTGAAAATGATAGTTTTTCTTTGTCCTTTTGAAAATGTTTCTGTTATGAACAATATGCAATTTGGAATTTTTCTACGTATTGGGTATTTTTAAAAGCAAACTGGTTTGTATGTACAATGTTCACTTATGAAACATCTACTTAGATTTGAAAGATAATTGTTCTAAGTTGTGAACTTACTAAGTCACATTTCTTACTGTTATCAATATAAAGTTATGGTAATTACTTGGTTGGGATTTATCTAAAACTTTGGTTAATGGGATTTGTTATTGGAGGTAAAATTTCTTGGGCTTATAGTTAATATTATTTGGGAGTTTTAAAGCTCCATTGAGACAATTATCTGGAGTAAAACTGGGTTAAAGTCTCTATCCTGAATGAGCTTAGCGATCAGTTTTGATTATTTATATTGTTATAGACATATCCGTGCATTTTTTTCCTCCTGTAACTGATTCTATAATCAGAGCAACAGTCAATAAGAAATTGTTAATGCAATTCAATTATACCATACCTTGTTGTTTCCAATCTGATTATATGTAATCATCATATCCTAAATACTTGGGCAAATAAGTATTTAGCCTGGTCATCTATCTGTTACTGGATATTGTGTATATGATATTCAAGTGTTTTTTTTTTTTTTTTTAAGTTTCTAAATAATGAGAGGACAATTAGCACAGTGGTCTATGAGACCTAACTGCTGTTTTCTGTTTGTTTGTTTGTTTGTTTTGTTTTTTGTTTTTTAAATTGGGATTATAGCTGACAGCTTTTTGCCTGTCCTGTGAGACAAGTATTTCTCCTTATATAGGAAGCTGCTGGCCAATCTATTTTGGCCTCCCCACATATTGTAGCAATTCTTGTGAACCAGTCATTCTATCTCAGACTGTTCTAATCTTTATTTGTTAATTCTGTTTTTTGTTGTTGTTGTTGTTGCTGCTGTTATTGTTGTTCTAGATATTGGTCAAATTACAGATGTATTGACTTGCTTCTGGGACCTAAATCAGCTTTGATTGTCAGCACACCATACCCACCCCCCTCCCTGGATTGAGAGTCTCTACCCATCCTCGGCATGATGCAGTTGTTAAATGAGACTATCCGCCCCTGCTCCTAGTGTACTTTGGAATGATATGGGGAATTTTGGGAATAGTTGATGAATGAATGTTAAACCCTTACTAGATCATCTATTATTGTATGTTTAAGATTTGGGATGGAAATTGTTAAAATTATGTAACTATTGCTGTTATGTTTGAGGAATTTTTAGGAAACCCTACTGTACTAGTCTGTTATGTATAGGAATTTTGATTCACTCTTGGGATTCATATGTGGGATGGTTATTTGATAATTCCTTTCTGTGAGAAAAAAAGGGAAGAAGATATAGGAAACTGGGGAAACTGGTAGATTTTTCTCAAAATACCTAAAAGAATGGGAACCCTTAGTTCCTATTCACTTTGCCTTAGTTCCGTCTCTCTCACCCCCTCTCTCACTAGTTCAGACTGAATTGGAAGTTCTTTAAGCAGTCCTTTTCATTTTTACTCCTTGCTTAAATTTACAGGACTATGATTTTCTGATTATGTTTTAACTTTGAAACCCCTTATTCTGTTGGAATTGCCCTGGCAGACTCAGTTTTGGGGATTATTTTTTAGAAACAACTAGAAGTCAGACACCTGTCTTGGGACTGGCAGTCTCTCTGATCTGTCTCTCCACTCCTGTAACCGCAGTTCCTTAATTCGTATTTCAGCATTGTCAAAGGATCTTGAAGTTTGGTATAAGGCCTCTAAAAGTTTGGAGGTTACCCACCTTAATGGTCTAAGTGCATACTCTGATAGCTCTGCTCAGAAGTCTTTCTGTGTACAATCCTTTCTGTATTCTAGTAGCAGCCTTGTCTGTTCCTCTGGGAGGGGACAGGTGAAACTACTCCAAGCCTCACCCTTCTCCTCTGGAGTGGGTTGCCCCTCTGAATGGGCAGCAGGACTGTCTTGAACCCTGCTGCTCTATAAGCAGAGGCTGAGTTAAGTGCACAAATGGCCACAGACCTAACTCACAATGAACTGTCCATCTCAAAGTGGATTTTCTGGCTGAGATGATGCCCCAACTGCAGAGGAACTGACATGCTTGCAACAGGAAGCCTTTGTACTGCTATTAACTCTGGGATTATCAGGGAGAGACTTGCCCTTGCCATAAGTCCTTGCATTTTTCTAGTTTTATTTTGGTTTATTTGCCTCACATAGGGTTGGTCAAAATCATGGTGCTATAACCTTCCAGGTACCTAGAGGAAGGTAATTCAATTTGAATATTCAGAAGACAGAGTGTGGAATGTTGAGCCACAGTTCCCTTTTATTATCCTGACTCAGTTTCCCTAAATTGTCCTCCCTTGGTTTTCCTGAATTGTTTGGTCTCAATTCCTAATTGTTCTGCTCAGTCTTACAACACCACCCTCCCTCCTAATCATCATGATCCAGATAAGGAGAAAGACATTCTATCTTAGACATCATGACCCTTACTTATCAGAATGTCCAGTGTCTCCCCTCACCCTGTCAGAACTGGATTGATAGTCCATTCTGCTCTCAGTGCTCTGATTCCGCCCCTGCCTCAATCTACCCCCTGGTAGCTTAGAGTTCTGTGTGTCTATATACTTCATGGGAAGCACCCATTAGCAGCTGGATGCTTTGGACATCAGCTCTGGGGGCAGCATGCCCCCAGCACAATTCCTCCCTTTCAAATAGAATATTAAAAAATCTCTAATCTCTATCTTGCCTTGGTTTCTCCAGAATTACAGAACATATGCTGCTGCACTGCAATCTTGGCAATAAGAATAGGGTCCATCATCCCACTCATCCCCTCTTCTGTAGAAGAATAGCAAGAATAATGATTCTCTAAGCTCTAGGACACAGATAGTCCTAAAATTTAGAGCAAGTACTCAATGGTAGAGAAGTGGTATTAAAAGAGGAGTGGGAAATAACCAAAAACAAACAAACAATAACAAACCCAAGGTACAAGCCAAAAAGGAACCTGTGGCTTACAGGTAAGGAAGGATGGAAAAATCTGGTGTTTCAGATTCTTTTGTCCCCTCCCCTTCACTTCATTATTCTTTATAACTAATGGAAAGGAATAGAAAGAAAAGGAGTGCCACTCTATTATATAGTGGGGGTAGAGCAACCTGAAAGTTGGTGTTGCCTAGTTATATGACATTGCAGCACTCACTTTTCAGCACAAGATGGCACTTCAGCACAGGTGAGGCTAAATGCTGATTAGGTTACTGTTTGTCTAGGTTTGGAGTGTGTTTTTTTTTAAAGACTATGAACTGATAATCATGCAGATTATGGCATGAGAGAATTCAATGTAAACCTTTATTAGGTATTACTGGATAAATGAACTATAAATTGCAAACGTGTAATAAAATAACTTCATATTATTCATATTCAGGAAATATTTTAGTTATATTTCTTAAAATGAAAAATACCTATCCAGGTTTTTTTTTTTAATTTTAATGGAACTTCATTCAGCTCTTATTTAATAAAAGGATTTTAGGAGTAGTGATTCATCTTGTCACTCTATCCTAAATGTATTGACAGAAAATGAGATTTCCTTATGCTTAGCATTCAGGCTTTCAAATCCATTGATCAACAATTATCAAGTACTTACTATGAATCAGGTATTGTGGATGGTATGTTGGATACCCAGAGGCAAAAAGCAACAGTTCTTGACCTCAAAGAACTTATAGATCTCTTTTCATTCATTCATCAAACATTTATATACAAAATGTGCAAAATATGATGGGACAACAAAAGTGTGTTCTAGTCTAAATGTCTTCCCATATATAAATACATTAAATTCCAACAATAGATACTGTTTACTACATACAAAACAGGTTGAATGACACAAAGAAATGCAGTGTAGCAGAGTTTAGTTGACAGTTAAGATGTGGGTTTCTTAAATAAGCATTTAATGTACACAGCACTCTGATGACACAAATATAATAAAGGAAACAGTAACTGTCTTCATGCTACTTACATTTTATGGAAAAGTTACATTTAAAAATATGAGTTAATAAAAGATCATTTAAGGAAGTAAAAAGCACTAAGTATCTATGGGGATCAGCTCATGCATACAAATACCTACCATAGACAAAGCAAAATGTTTAGAGAGGCACAAAGTAGCTAGATTTTTCAAAGACAACCTAGTTACTCTACAAATAGAAGGGGATGTAGGGATGGGAAAGAAAAATTGGGTTTTGTTCATTAAAAAAAAAAAAAAAACTTTAAAAAAAAAGAGTCAAAGAAAGAAAATGCCTTAAAAATAATTTCTAGCATTCCCAATACTGTGGTATAAAGATCAGACTCATCCCTAACTTAAAAATTCAAATGTGACCTAAACTTTTTATCTGCCCACAAACAATGCCTTAGAACACATATAATTTCAAATGCTCTTTAGTTTTGCAAAGAAGAGCAACACTTGCAATATTCACAAAAGGTCTTACAAGCATCCAGGGAAATCTTAAGAATTCCAAATGAAAAGGTTGAACTATAGACTGAAACCAATAGGAAACAAAACAACAGCAACAACACCTCTCAGTATTTGGGAAGTTCTGTAGCATATTATGATTGGACTATTATGAATGTCCTAACTTCGGATGACTGTTTCACTTGAGCTTTCAGAGAGGAAGTGAGTTAGAGGTTGTTTGTTTCTAAATAAGATTCCTAAGTTTCAAAAGAGTAAATTCAATTGTAGTGCACAAAATTGAAGATGTATTCCTTTTTTAAAGTAAAAACCATTCAGGAAACATTTTTAAAGTGAACACTGGGATAAAAAATTTTACAGAGCTATTGCTTTTTTCTGAATTCACTTAATTTAACATTTTATACAACAAGGCTCAAAACCCGGACAATTTTAAGGTAATGGATTTTTTGGCCTTAACAGCTCTTGGACATCATCTATAGAAAGGTTGCAATCTGCTTTATTGGAGAAGATAATATTCATTGCTGAAATATTGAGATAACTATAAATTTGTTCACTTATCTTTTGAATGGACCAGTAGCTCCAATATTTCCCTTCCTAGCCAATTTTTTCATATGGTACAATATGAAATCTTTTTTTTTTTTTTTTTAAAGACAAAAGTCAAAACAAAAAGATTATTTTGTTTTAATTTTCCTCAGCATGATTACTTTTTGAAAGACTCATGGTGAACATATGAAGATAAAAGATGAAATATTCTTTTATATATATATATATAAAGTAATGCACCTGGTTCTCACATCTTATTTAATGTGGTTCTTTAGGCATATTTTGAGAAATGCTGAGAAGTTGGGTTTCCACAGTGTTACAAACTTTGAGATAGTGTGGGATAGTGGGTACCACTGACCAAAAGGTTTTCAGAACAGAGCTTAAAGAAGGTTAAGATTCACAGAACAATTAAGCAATCAATAGAAGCCTTAAGCAAACAAGAAATTGGAGGGCTAGGAAGGCACAGGTGGATTCAACCAATCAGAAAGAATCTTAAGGTTTTAAGAAAACCACAAATTTAAAATAATAGCTCATCTAATCCAAACTAGTTGAGGTCAATGACAGGACTTGATCAAATCAATACTATGACCTACAATAGGCTAACTGAATAAACAACACACTTTGTAGGAAGAGTTTTCAGACATTTTTGTATATAGGATGTATGGGGGAGGGGGAGAGAGAACATGTTTTGTACTTTTTAAAAGGAAAAATATAGTGGATATATAGGGGAAACATACACAATCAGAAAGATTGTAACCCAGAAGAAATAGACCAATCCATTCTCTGAAGGGTGGGGCTACACCACACTAGCAAGTATAAAGGTTCTACCACTTCTGTGCTCAATGCTTCCTCTTCCCAAAGAGGAGAGGCCCACTTCTGGCCAGAAATATTAAGATGATTCATTAATATTCTTCTTTAATAAATTTTCTTCAATAACTGAGTTTCAGTGTCAAGAGTGTATTTCTAACAATACCACTTAACACAACCTCAGTTTTACCATCACCAAAATGGAGACAGCAATACTATTTACCAAAGAGTTATTATGAAGATGAGAATTTATAAATGCTACTATATAAATTAGCTTTTAAAAGGTTTTTTTTAAATTTTACTGAGAAAAAACCAGATATCTTGCAAGAATAATACAAAAGACTAGAGTTATTCTCTTCTCAATAAGAACCTTTTTAAAAAAAATCTATTCTTCTTTACATTAAAGGACCATTTGAAAAAAAAAAAAAAAAGTACACATGCCTATGGATATTTTCCAAGTTACTAACTTTTTAGACAAGTAAGGAACAATTACTGGTTGAATGTTACTATTGGCAAATGCCCTAGAAAGAAGAGAATCTGCTAAATTATATGTCTTTATTTTTGAGACTTATGTAAAGCTACACAGATGGTTATCAATTCTATATGTCAAAAAGAGAAAAAAACTTACTCTGGAGAGCTGCCCTTGTCACAACCAAAAGAATATACAACAAAGCTGATTGCCACATCTTTCTTCCTGTTCTAGAGTATAAAATAAATTTGGTAACACTCTAACAGCTTCAATTTCAGAAAGGGAACCAGCAAAAGTGTCCTAAAAACCTGGATTCTAACAAGTCCTCTTCAATCCTTCGCATTGATAACAACTTTCCTCTCGTTAAACAAATTTGTTTACAACTTTTATGTTAGCATATATTCCCTTACTAAATTCTACCTCCTCAACAATGGCTATGTCCAAAAGATTTGTTTAGCAAATGTCTGTTGCTGAACTGAATTAAGAAAAGAAAAATAAGTTATTTGTAAAGTGGCCAAGTCAAAATTTGAACTTAGAATGTTTGTTTCAAGTTATGTACTCTTTCCATTACACCATGCTCTTCTACCTAGGAAGTTTCTGTCACTCTTCCTAAACCAATTCTTCTTCTCTTTTCAAATTTACCCTAAACTTTATTTAATACTTCAAGGAAATGAGAGGCAATATTCAGAAATACAACAGGAATCACTCAAAACTCATATTCCAGGCTCCACCTGCACCCCCAGCTTTAAGTTGGAAAGTGTAAGACTCCTCTACCGAACAACAGGCTATTCATCTCTTCCCCTTCAGCTGGTAGAGGAAAATGAGATAAATATGAAAGGATTGGCTAATCCGCTAATCACTCTAGACCAGTACTCTCCCATTCAGAAATAACAAATAAAAACCATCTTAAGAATAAGAAATTTTCCCCACCTGCTTGTCTAACCAAGAATAACTACCACAACAGAATTTTTAAAAGCACTTTAAGGTATGTCAAGCATTTTCCACATGATACCTCATTTGATCCTCATAACAACTCTGGGAAGTAGATACTATTATTATCCTCATTTTACAAAAGAGCAAACAGAAACTGAGGTGTAAAGAGAAAATTGCCCAGGGTCAAAAAGTTAATAATTATCTGAGGTAGGATTCAAGCTCAGGTCTTCCTATCTCCAATTCAGAAACCTCTAATCCACTCTGGAACTTAACCACAGCAGGAAGAGGAGATAAGCAAATAGACAAGTTAAAGGAAAAGTGTCTTTTAATGCTTAGCTTTTAAAAACATGAGGAAAAAAAAAACAAAAAAAACATTTTTCTCAGCAACTAAAAGTCAATTAATAAATATTTATAAAGTACTTACTATGTGCCAGGCAGTTTTAATTTAATGGCAAAGACACTAATATCTGAAACAAAAAGAAGTCAAAACAACTTCTGGTTCTTCCCCTGATCTGAGATGGACATTTGGACATGGGAAGGGAGGAACCATTTTTATTAACCTCCTATATTTTAATTTCTCCTGCTAAAACAGAAAACACAAGGTAACTCTTTTTAGTTTACTGATCAAATCAATCTCATAATGAAGGGTAAGAATAGAATAATATAAAGAATAAATATCAAAAAAAAAAAAAAGAAAGAAAGAAAAGAAAATTCTCTTCAATTTAAAAATGGTTTTTGTTGTTTTAAATTGGGGTAAATTTTGATCAGACTGAGAAACTAGGTACATACGATATATAATTCCCATAGTTTTTTTTTGTTGTTTGTTTGTTTGGTTTTTTTTAAACAAGCAGTATGATATAAGATAAATTGTCAGGGATGAAGAAACCTAACAAAAGGCTCATAAACCAAATGAAAAATAATCAATTGGTTGGTGATGTTCTAGAAATGTACAGCTTAAGAATTTGTTCTTCTCACTTAACTCTGAAAATTCCCTTTTTCTTTTATTCCTTACAGCCTTCACTCACTTTCAGCACAACATTTTTAATCTACCATTACCCCAGCAGCAACAACAAAAAGCATATTTTCATTCTTTTCTTTTTCTTTTTGATTCTTTCTCCACTCTGGCCAAGTACCTGACTTTACAAGCAATTCAGTGAAAGATTATGAGTCACAGTGGAAACTCCAGCATTTCCAGGTAATTTAAAAAAAAAAAAAAAAACTAATTTAAAGGCTTCTGCAGCATGACCTGTAAATAATTCATGTTAATCAAACAGAAACCCTGAATAAAACTATGGACAAAATGTTTTGGCAAGTTTAACTCAGCTACCTAAAACCAAACTAACATTATAAAAAAAAAAAAAAAAAAATCAAAGGGAATGATTTCACTTGCCTCTTATACTGTAAACAATAAAAAAAAAAAATTATACTATCCTTCATTGATACAATATCAAGAAGCTAACATCTAGAAGTGAATAAATTATCAATCCTGTGAGTCAGGTACTTCATGGCTGAACTTGTCTAAGTAATAATTTAATTTCTCCATATATCAGTTTTTAAATCTGTAAAACGGAACCACTCATCTACCATCAATGATCACTTACTTCCCTCCCAGCTATAAAATTCTATACATCTTTAAGCCAACAGGAGATACCTTTTGAGTTAATTTTCCTAAAAGGAACAGCCATTTTGTCACTGCAGTCAATAAAAACAGGGATAAATCCCAAATTCCCACACTACTTGTACATGTGACCATGAAATGACATTTTAAGCCTTTATTTGTTCATTTGAAAAATGAAGAAATCTTAAATTCTTGTCTAACCATGAATTATATTTCCTAAACCCTCAGATACTATTGGAAATGAGGCACTTCTGCAAAAGCACATTAAATCTGTGGCCATGGAAGGGAATACAAAGAAAAAAAAAATCAAGCAATAGAGGAATCAAATACATGGCCTAAAGAATTAAAGAATTAGAGTTGAAAAAGAAATTGGATCATCAAATCTAAATCCTTTACCTAACTGTGAGGAAATAATTCCAGAGTGACTTTTCGAAGTTAGATAAGTTAGCTTCAATATAAAAATTTTATCAATCTCATCTAACTGCGTATAAAACAAAATTTTAATGACTATACATTTTTCACTCTAGTACAAGGAAATTACATAATATCATGCCATATATTACATAAATTTACCATCAGGAATCAGGGGTAGCATTTTATTTTTCTCAAAGAACAATGCAAGATATGCAAATCTATAGGTTGCCTTATGAGAAAAAAGCACTACTTAACTGTCAGTACTGTTTAGTTTTTAGGACAGCTTCTTAAAATAAATACCTACTTATTGATTTTATTTTAATCAATTTAGCCAATTGAATAAGCTTCATAGAATAATTACAATGGAGGAGACTGGCTGGGCACAAATATATTTAAAAAAAAAATACCTGGAAATAAAAAAAGGAAAGCCCTTTTGATTAAAATGGCAGTAGGTAGGGCAGCCAAATGGTATGGTGGATAGAGCCTTAGCCCTGAAGTCAAGAGGACCCGAGTTCAAATTCAGAATCAGAAACTTACTTGCCATGTGACCCAGGGCAAGTCACTTAAGTTAACTCAATTGTCCTGCAGGGGGGGAAAAAAATAAATTAAAGAATTCTTCTCTAAATTAGTAATAGGAAAAGAATGAAAAGGAATCTAACTTTTTCATGTATATTCCTGCAATTATCCTTAAAACAAAAAAGTAATCAGGTCAAATAAACATTACCAAACACTGTGAATCAAGAGACAATAAAAGGATAAATCCAGAAAAAAAGTAAAATAAAAATAGAGTTACAAAGATATGGGGAAAATAATTGGGCTACAAGTATAACAACACTGGATGGAATAAAAGCAAAGATTTTTTTTAAATGAAATTGGAAACCATAAAGAAAAAACTGGAAGAATAACAAATAGTTTAGGAGAGGGGAGAAGTAAAGGAAAAACTTACTCAAATAATAGACTCCACTTCATAGTGTTTGGTAACGTTCTTTGTTTACTCCTTTTCTCTAACCATAGTTCCTAATTTGTATCTTCATATCAGGACTATATATTCCACTCACTCCCATATAGTCAAATGGGGATAACTTACCCTTTTTGCTTTCCATCTTTATTTCTGGAGTTTTTGTCACTGTGTCTACAACTTCTTCTTGTGTTTATACCCAGAGTTTTGAGAATTTTCAGTGTCTTTTTTTCAGAGTTCAATTGTCTTGTAATTCCTCTGTACTTTCTTAGTCAGAGGGCTAATCTGCATTGGCATTCTCCCTGAGGTATCACACCAGAGGTCACACAGGCTTCCCTCTTCAGATGCTTCTATGTCCATGGCCCCAGTTGTCTTTTATTGAAGTCACAAATTGGTGAATGACCTTATAGATTATTTTGCCTTTAAATTCTTTAACTTTTATTTGATCTGATTACTTTTTTTTTTTTTTAAGGATAATTGCTGGAATATACACGAAAATGTTAGATTTCTTTGCAATCTTTTCCTACTACTAATTTAGAGAATAATTCTTTAATTTAATTTTTTTTGGGGGGGGGGCAGGGCAATTGAGGTAACTCAAGTGACTTGCCCTGGGTCACATAGCTAGGAAGTGTCTGATATTGAATTTGAACTCGGGTCCTCTTTGACTTCAGGGATAGGGCTCTATCCATCATATCATTTAGCTGCCCCACCTACTGCCATTTTAATCAAAAGGTCTTTCCTTTTTTATTTCCAGTATTTTTTTTTTTAATACATTTGTGCCCAGCCAGTCTCCTCCATTTTAATTATTCTATGAAACTAACAACATCAAAAAATATTTTGGAATTATTAGGCACGCCTCGAAATCAACAATGGCAGGGGGGGGGGGAGAGGACCTGTTAAGAAATATGTACTATAGCAAAATAAATCTCCCCACTTTGGTGCAAAAATATGTCTCCTCTATCTTTAATTCAGAACCTTTCTATAAGAAGGTAGTTCTATTGAGGTCTGAAATCAAGAATTATCTGAGTTCAAATCTAGCTTCAATTAATAGTTATGCGGGTTAATCACTTAACTCTGTCTCAGAATTCTCAACTATAACACAAAGATAATAATAGCACCTACTTTGCAGGGTTATTGTAAGGATAAAATAAAATATTTGTAAAACATGCTTAGCACAGTAGATACCATACAAATGTTTGTTCCTTTCCCCTCCCTCATCAAGAGGTATACAGCTTTCTTCATCTTCATTCCCCTGGAACCATGGTTGGTCATTGAATTGAAGAGTGTTTACAATATTTTTTTCCATAGTTTGTTTTTAATAATTTTAAAAATAAGATATAAATCAGTTTCCTAGTTCTGCTTACTTTACATAACCTCAAAACCCCAACTACTGGAGTAATAACTACTGTTCAATCTCAACTCCTAAAAAAGTACAAAACTCTGTAAGAAATTAATTTTAAATCAGTATCACATCATTAAAAAAGGGAAAGGGTACAAAAATGTTTGTAGTAGCCCTCTTTATAGTTTCAAGAAAATAGAAATTGAGTCAATGTGGATCATTTGGCAAATGGCTAAATAAATTATGGTATATGAATGTTATGGAATATTATTGTTCTATAAGAAATGATGAATAGGCTGATTTTAGAAAAGCCAGGAAAGACTTACACGAATTCAGGCTAAGTAAATACAGTAAGCAACAAAATTATGTGATGATTAATTGTGATAAACTTAACTCTTTTCAACAAAGAGATGATTCAAGGTAATTCCAATAGATTTGTGATGGAAAGAGCCATCTGCATCCAAAGAAAGAACAGAGGACACTGAATGTGGATCAAAGCACAGTATTTTCATCTTTTTTCATTGTTTTTGTTGTTGTTATCATTGTTTTTTTTTTTTTTTTCCTTTCTTTCTCATATGTTAGAATCCTTACAAGGTGTTAACTCAATGGAATTGATAGAACCAATGCTTACGGGCTTAAGTTTACACTTTTTGAGAGAGTCACACATTATCTCACAAATCGGGAGATAGTTACACTGTGGTGTTCTTCTTCTTTAAAATATAATGGTTCTCTGGGAGCAGGTTTCTTAGGGAGGTAGCCCTAGTATCAGTTCAGATCAATAATCACCCCAAATGCAGCCAGGGATTAAAGTAGTCTTTTATTGTCTCTTCCAAAATCTTATCTCCTTCACTTGGGACTCTGCTAGTTTTCTGCAGGCCTTCTCTCTCCTTGGTTCCAAGAACTCTTGCCGCTAGTCCTTTGCCTCTGCTCCCTTCAGCCTCCAGACAGCACAAAGGTGGAAAATTGAACAGATCTGACCCCTCTAGCTCAACTCAGAATGTCTCCAGCCAGCACCAAGGTGAAAGTTGGAATGAATCTGTCTTGCCTCCCAGAGAGGGCTTGTGGTCTTCCTCCCAGAGTGCTCTGGCTCTCAATCTCCCAGAGTGCTCTCTGGCCCTAAGAGCTTCTTGCTTATATAAGTTCTCTAAAGGTATGAACACAAGCATTGTTTCTATCAGCTCTACTTAGTACCTTGTTTCAAGTTCTGGCCCATAATATCTCCTTGTAAGATCAGATCATACTGAACCATGCTAAATTAGATAATTATTGTCTCTATCAATTCTAATGACTGAACAATTTGTAAGGATTCCAACATTACACCTCCCATAATACCACTCTCTCAGAGGAAGAGTCAACCTTTGGGTTCACATCTTTAAGAGATTATATATAAGAAACTCTTAGAGCTTCAGTCAAGAGAGTTGAAAAGATTGAAAGCCAGAAGTCAGTTAGTTGAGGAGACTGACAAGCTAGAGATTGCAGTCAGGCAGAACTGGGGATTCGGAAGAGGAGAGGCTGAGGCTGGCAGAGGTAGAAGCAAAGGACTAGCAACAAGAGCTCTCAGAACCAAGGAAAACTAACTAGGCTATTTTGGAAGAGACAATAAAAGACTGGATTTTTACTTCTGGCTGTATTTGAGGTGATTATTACATTGAACTGAAACTAATGCTGCCTCCAGAAAACCTCCCCAGAGGTTTAGAAACCTTTTCCCAGAGAGAAGTATCCTATTTTAGAAAAGAAGAGAACACTACACTCATGTTTTTCCTTTCTGATTTTATTTTTCTTGCACAGCATGACAAAGATGGAAATATGTTTAGAATTTCACATGTTTAACATTTATCAGATTTCTTGCTGTCTGGGGGAGGGAAGAGAGGAAGGAGAGAGAAAAAATATGGAATACAAGGTTTTGTTAAGGTGAATATTGAAAACTATCTACTGGGAGGAAAAAAAAAAGCAGGATCACAAAAGCTTACACCATAAACAAAGTAAAGAAGCAGATTGAAAGACATTTCACAATGGTTCTTGGTCAAACAAGAGATAAAATAGAACTCAATCAATGAAAAGCACAATTATGCTTTTATGTAAACTGAAAAGATCATAAACAAAATCGATGTCTTTAGAATTAATCAGGAAAAAAAGCTAACTGTGGGAAAATTTGCACCAAGTTTCTCTGATAAAGGTTTTTTTATACAAAAATTACAGGGAACTCACTGAAATTATGTGGAACAGCTAGATGATACAATAGACAGTGTACATGATCTGGATAGAATCAGACACTTACTAGCGTTGTAATCCTAGATTGTCACTTAGCCCTATTTGCCTCAGTTTCTTCATCTGTAAAATGAGCTGGGAAAGGAAATGGCAACCCATTCCAGTAGCTTTGTTAAGAAAACTCCAAATGACATCATGAAGAATCAGACATAACTGGAAAGTGACGAAGCAACAACAACATTGAAATATATAAAAACAAAATCCAATTGCCCAATAGAGAAATGGTCAAAGCAATTCTCTACAGAATATATCTAAGTTATAAGTAGAAATAGGGGATGAGGAGGAGAAAAACCTTCTATATCAGTTTTAATTAGAGAAATGAAAGCTAAAAGAGCCCTAGAATTATACCTCATATCCAGCATATTAAGATATATACATAAATGACAATTGTTGGAGAGTAACTTGTTATGGGAAAGGTACACTATTACTCTATTGGTTGAGCTATAAAATGGTCCAGCCCTTTTGAAAAACAATTTCTAATTAGAGCCCCAAAACCACCAGGTGTGTCAGTAATTAACACTACTAGACATATGACCAAAAGAGGGCAAAGAAAGAGAGGAAAAGACTAAGCACCAAAAATATTCACAGCAGTAATTTACATTGTAGCAAAGAGCTGAAAACTAAGCACTTTCCCATCCATTAAAAAATGACTGGAGAAATTCTGTTATATAATAATAGCTAATACATACATAACACTTTATAAAGAATACAAAGGATTTTGCATGTGCTGTATCATTTGATCCTCACAATAATTCCATGAGGAAGGTGTTATTCTTATCTCCATTTTACAGATGAGTAGAACAGAATATTATTGTGCCATAAAAAATTAAGTCACCATACGGTGACCACAACATTCTATGAAGGGCAAATTGAAAGAAATACAGATTATGAAGAATGCAATGATTAACCAAAAATATTCAAGATAAAAAATAAAGAATGCTTCTTTATTCCTGATGGAGAGATAACCATATTAAAAGTGAAGTATGAAACAATTTTTAGGACATGGATAATTCATGGACTTGTTTTTTTTTAACTGCACATCTGTTAAATGGGAGAGTTCTTCATTGGGAGTGGGTAGTGATATTGATTAAAATGAAGAAATAAAAGAGTATTAAGGAAATACCTTTTTTAAAGGCACAAAATATGAAGGAAATCTATTCACAAATAAGCAGGACAGTTTGGGTACTCATAAACTGAAAACAAACACATGGACAAACATATATGGACACTACAGTACTAAAAATGAAGTGTAAATGAAGAAAATAACATAAGTTCCCTCTCTTTTAATTAACAATTATAACCTACCAAAAACTAAATTATCTCTAAAGTCTAAATCATAAATAAATGCTATAATCCCATACATAGATCTGTCCTAGATGTTTGGAAAAGTCAGTATAACTATTAATCAAAAGAGACAGTTTTGTTTTTGTTTTTGTTTTTGTGTGTGTGTGTGTGTGTGTGTGTGTGTGTGTGTGTGTGTTATTTAATATTTAGAAAGGACCTTGAAAAGAGAAGGTATCCCTATCCTAGAGAGAGATTTATTTGGAAAAAAAAAAAGAAAGGGGGTCTTAATTGATCATGTTTCCCTAGGGAAGGGTGGAATGCAGTCCAGAACTTGAACTTAGTCCACAGAGTACACATCATTTGATCCATAAAATCTATTCCTGTATTCTGTGATTAATAAAGCTTACAGGGAATTTTAATTATTTTTTTCGATTTGTACTTCATATTTAATAGCATAGGGGTCTTCTCTCTCTTATTATATTATATCGACTTGGCCTATGTCTAATTAATCTCTGTCTCCCTTTAAGTCCAAGCACAGTATTCTAAACTAGCACATCATAGTCTGCTATTTTAATAATGTTCCTTGAGTTGAATTGCTGAGGCCACCAAAAGAAGAAAATGAACAACATTCAAAACCCTTTTGTGCTTATCACAAATCACAACACAGAGCTTTGGATTTTTTTTAAACAAATCATTTATTAGAAATTAGAATTAGAAATTAGAATATATTCAAACATAACTCCAACTGGGGATTTAAACACAAATCTTGGTAAAGTGACCATGATTTTCTATTTGGTTGAGAAAGTGTAAAGTTTATTCTGTAAAGAAAAGAAGAAATATTAGTGTCACCCCGAGAGATGACTGAAATTGGCTAACATTTCATAAGGTGTAAAATATCACTAGAAAAACTTGGGTCTGAAAATGAAAGGTCCTATCAAGGACTTTGGAGAATTACTTTAAATAAAACTTATCTTGCATAAATTAATTTTTTTTCTCTAAATTTTGTTACATTCTGCTTCCAACACTTAACACCACCACCATAAGAGAAAAATATCATGTTTTACGTCACTCAACATGTACTTACATGTATTTAATTTTTTTTCCTACAGTATAAGAAAAAAATTTTCTGTACAGTAAGAAATTTATTTTCTTAAAAAATGAAAACCTCAGAAACTGTCCATTACTTAAACCTTCAAAATTGGGGTTATTATAGGAAAGTGTGAAGCCACTAAAAAATCAGGGAGAATGTTTTGAAAAGGATGGAATCAGGTATTTCAGACTAGAAGGAACTTCTAGTTTTTTTTTTAATTACTTTAGGAAGGAATGATTTTTCCTCTTTCCTTCTTTTCTTCTTCCAACCCTTCCTTCCTTCCTTCATTCTTTTCAAAAGAACTGAGAACTTAGACATCTATCTCTTCTAACTAATTCTTGATCACATCCATTGGTTTTGTAGTTGTTTTTAGTAGATGAAACCAATATGTCAACAATTTAGCCACTCAAACTAAATACTAGTGGGAATACTGTTAAAGACTTGGCAATAACATCATGAGCCTTCAGCCTGCTGTCTCCAAAACTGAAAAAAAGTACAGACTCAACCATTTATTATTTTTTTAGTGCAGTTTGTTAAAAGTTATTTTATTTATTTAAAACTTAAACACAAAATAGAAAAAAAAATTGCCACGTGCACAACAGAACACAAAGAGGATTCAAAATATAAAACAATAAATCTCTTTCAAGAAAGTCTATATAATAAATATTATACACTGTATTCAGGACTGTCCATCTTTGCTTCCTTGTAGGTTTTCTTTTGTTCCCTGCTGGGCACTTTGTACTTCATCCTTTACCCCTTCTCTTCTTTTATCTCTTTCCCTGAGAAAACTACAATTAAGTGTGCATACATTTATATACACATACATAATTAAAAAAAAAATTATCAGCTTTCTCATATAAAATTCACCTTAGCAAACCCAGTCTACAAAGGCTCATAATAGGAAACTCATTTAAATCTAGGCAATCCAACAAAACAATTCAGTGAAGAGCTCATTGAGAGATCCAAGTTTCAGTGGGACTTGGCCTCAAGAAAAGGTTAAACAAGTTACTGTCAATGATATGCACAGAAAGGCTGAAAACTTCTTGTTTTTGAAGAGGAAACTGGAGAGGTTGGTTGGTCCTCCTCCCAATCCACTGTAATATACATTTTATAAAAATAAAATACAAAATCAATACATCGCAGATAAATATTTTCTGGGTGAGCTCCCACTTAAAATGAATCTATTTTTGGATATAGCTCAAAATTTTCAGGAATTTACCTACTCTTTTATGTAAATTAAATCTCAAGTGTAGCCTGAGTGTAGTAGGATTAAATATATGACTATTCATCTTAAGTCAAATAATGCAACCTTATTTCAAAGTCAACTTTTAAAATTATGAAGAGACTGATGCACCTTTCTGACAAAGGAAAGAAGAATCAAGTTATCCAATCCTATGTTTCACAAGTAGATTCTAATAAGCTCTAGAAGTAGAGCAGCATTCATATTACCTGAGAGCCTTGTCCTTAAGCCATAAATGAGTCTGGGTTATTTCTCAAATCTTCGGACAAGACCAAAATGGCCCACCTATTTGCAAATGAATCCCAAAGGGTTAAGTCTATTTTCTTTGAGACACAGTTCCCTGGCTAAAAATCTACTTTTTTGTCAAAATGTAATTAGTCTTAACATAAATACAGAATATCAATCTGAATTAATCAAAAGAAAGGCAAGACTACACATAGTATGGCCTAGATCAGTCAGGTTATAGAAGAATAAGAAAAATAAGACTTTTCTGATTTTGGGGTGAACAGTTTTAAATTAAATTAAAGTATTAATTCAGGATCACTTTGAAAAAGAAATACTTACCCAAAAAGCCCTTAAATGAGAGTGCTCCTAGAAACTAAAGAAAGAAGGACACAGAGATGGTAAGGGAAAAAAAAATATCTTACCAAGAACTGCACAGATTCACTGATGAATGCAGGAATGATTTATTTTACATTCTTGCAAGAATGGATGCCTAAGTGAGTAGACACACCTTTGAAACTCCAAAGGCAGCATTTTATTTCCTATCCTGAAGCACAAGTACTTCCCCTGATTCAACATTAATTGGACAGAAGTTAACATGACAAGATTCTCTACCACCTATTACACAGTCAGTCCATGCTCCTTAGAAGTTTACATTGTAAAAAGGGGAAGGTGACAAAGGAAAGTTAAGGGGATAAGAACAAAAGAGTCTTTTCAAATTTCAGGCCACTACCCCAATTACAAAAAGTCAGTAGCAGACATCAAATAGCTTACATTCTTTTAGGGAAAGATAACCTCCATCCTTGATTATTCTTTGATGTCCTTGGGGGTATCTATTTTATAATTTAGGTTTCATTTCTCCAATTTAATTTTCATAACTGTGTGAATGCCAGGTGAAAATTTCTCAGAGGGCTGTGGGGCAGAAAAGGTCAAACCCTAGGTCTAAGCTTCAGAAAGTTACACATCCCACAGGAAGTAGACAGCATTGCTGACCATTGGCATATGTTTATTTCCTTTTCAATACACCCAATGAACCCATGTCTTTTGTATATATTTCACTCCCTGTTTCCAGCCCAGGGCCACACACTATACTGAGCTGCTCAGTAGTTGTGCTTGGACCTCCCCTTGCAAGGACCAAACAAATGTTTTCTGTTTATATCTGAAGATGCTTTTGAGTAGTCATTTTGGGTAAGGGAGGGGGGAGGTCTAGGTCTAGCACCCCTTCCCATATAGGTAGAAAATAAATGTCCAGCCATTTCTCACAAAGGGTAATCACTCCTGAAAATAGGAAGGCATTGAGGAAAGTATTAAAGTATCTCCTGTATGAAATAAGACAAAAAACTGTGGGAAGAAGCTTTACTATTACTCCCTAATAATAGAAAGGCATTTTGTGTGTCCCATATTTAGCAAGTAAAGAAGTATAAAAATTAAACCAATTTAAACATTTTTGAACAAATAAATATATGCATTGGCACTAAGGCTAGGATTAGTAATGAATTCAAAGTACTCCAATGACATCCTATTGTCACCAG
The DNA here is from genome assembly GCF_902635505.1 of Sarcophilus harrisii. Lineage (NCBI taxonomy): Eukaryota > Metazoa > Chordata > Mammalia > Dasyuromorphia > Dasyuridae > Sarcophilus > Sarcophilus harrisii. The sequence continues at coordinate 168,656,814 of NC_045429.1, read as the reverse complement.
GATAAAATATAAATTCCTCCCTTTGACATTTAAAGCTCTTCTCAAGCTTCCACCTTGCTACCTGTCAAGTCTTCTTACACTTCACTCCCTCCACACACTCTGATCCAGCAACATCTGCCTACCTAAAGCCCTCAAATACAACCTGTCAGTTCCCATCTCTGGGACTTTGCACTATCTCCCCCATACCTGGAAAGTTCTATCATCTAATTTCTACCCTACAATTTCTCTGCCTTTCAAGACTCAGCCCAAATCTCACCTTCTGAAAGGAGTTCTTTCTTCATAGATTATCTCCCATTTGTCTTTCTCCTCTCCCACTTGTCTTCTTTCCCCCCTCTCTCTTTCCCTCCATCTCTCTGTCTCATGTGTACATGTGTGTCTATGTGTGTATGTATGTATGTATGTATCTGTCTGTCTGTCTCTTTTCACTCCCTTCACACACTTCCCTTCCTGTTCTCCTTCCCTCCATCTCTGTCTCGCCCTGCCTTCTTCTATGTATGTGCATATATACACATTTATCTTGCATATGCTTAGTTATTTAACTACTTAAAATGTAAGCTCCCTGATCATATGACCTGTTTTTTTTTATTACCTGTAACTAAACACAGTGCCTAGCACAGAGCAAAGCTTAAATAAATACTCATCAGAGTAGATCTCATGTTTATAAAAATAAGTGATCTGACTTATAAATCACCAATTTGTTAGCACAGTTTCATGGGAACTTCCAGTTGAATATAACTGAACAATTCCCTTCCTTAGGGTAAAAATATGAGAGAAACTTACAAAGGCAAGAACTAGCTGGTGCAAAGGCTTTTGATAGCCATAAGTAATGTTAAGCTATATGGAGGAAGTTTCCAAAGTACATAAAAAGATAGTATGAGCAAATTCTAAATCAGCCATTTAAAACTTCACACATTTTCCATTAGAAACAAAAGTTTCCATTAAAACATTAGTTTTTCATACTGGTTCAGAGAAGACAATTCCATTGGTAAAAATAACCAAAATAGTATAAACATTTGCTACACAAAAATTATAAGCAATTCTACTATAATTAGATTAAGAGAGAAAAAAAACTGTGTACACCAAACAGCAAATACTTGCCTTTGTCTGATGCAAGAGCAATTTGGGTGAGAATGTGGATTATATATATATATATATATATATATATATATATATATATATATATTTTTTTTTTTTTTTTTTCCTTTTCCTGTAGGGTACCCTGAAGACTTGTAAGCACATGCAAGGATGTGGATGAAATGAAGACTTTGCCTCATTGCTCTTCATATAATCCTAGATTTAGAGGTCTGAAGTTCCGTAAGAAATAATCTAATCTAACAATCTACTTCAATTTGCAAACATGAACATAAGGCTCAGGGAGGTCAAATGAACAGTCCGAAGTGACAAAGGTAAAGTACACTTATGTTATCTGATAATAATTAATAATTATAATTATTAAAATAATAGTAATAATGTCACATAGTGACATAAGTCTTGCAAAGCAAAATTATATCATTATTTCACAAATATTATCTCATTTTATCCTTAAAATAATCCTGGGAAGTTGGTATCTTTATTCCCCATTTACAGATTAAGAAACTCAAGGAGGCAAAGGTTAAATAACTTACCCACTGCATGGGACCAAGTGTGGTTTTCTCAAAAAGTTTATGAGATAAAATAGGTTAAATCTTAGACATGTCACAGAATCCCTTTTCTCAGAGGTCTGCAGAGTTGAAGACCAGGTCTTGGGCCCAGGTTGCAGGAAGTCACATGATCTCTAGGCCTAGAGCTCACTAAAAGTCACACCCTACATCAGTTACAGGAAATGACATGACCCACAAGAAGCAGACAACATTGCTGACTACTAGTCAATGAGGGTTACTTCCTTTAGTCTCTCCAGTGAAAAGACTTGGGTCTTTTATTATTTAACCAGCTTTACTATTTCCAACTTTTCAGGTCAGGTCCGTGTTGGGAGTTGAGATACTTCCCAGATGTGCTTGGGCCTCTCCATGAAGGGACTAAATAAATGCTTTCTTTTTGTACATGAAGAAGCCTCTGATTAGTTAATTTAGGGAAGGGGATCCAGCACCCATCCCATACAGTTTATGGGGGCTTCTCCGCGATCTGTGGCTTCCCAGAGAGATAGCTGGGATACTGATTCAAGGCAGGCACCAGGTTGGATTTTCTCTGACCATCCTTGAGATCAGACTCTCCCTTTAGTGAAGTATGGGCCTAAAAGAGACATTCAAATACAAACAGAAGCACAAGTCTTCTGAGGGCAAGAGTAAACGAGGTAACTTACACATGCGTAATAATTTGAATGGAGCATCTAGTTAGAAGGATTATTGGTTTGGTAGCATGTTAGAGAAAGGGAGAGAGGATGTTACAGAAGAAGAGAATATATTAGAAGCAGGAGGAAGAGAGAGATGGCGTGTTACAGGGGGAGAGATGGCTTGAAAGAAAAAGAAAGAGGGAAAGAAAGAAAAGCACAGCATATTGGAAAAGGGGAGAAGAGTTAGGTTGGACAGGAAAGAGCAAGCTCCTAGTGGAACTTGCCATTTGCCAAGGGAAAGGAAGACACTCCATGAGGTTGGGGCATGTTTCTGGCTGGTGGGTTGGATTCTGGGGAATTGGCACCCTAAAAGAATTAGCTGTGAGAAGTGGGGGTTGAAAAGCATAGTGGAGTTGAGAGGGCTGCCACGTGGTGTGGGGGAAGGAGTAAGCAAGATCTGTTAGATGACAATCTAACTTCCCCTTCCCTCCCACCACATGTGGCTGATTCTTAGTAGTTAGAACAAACTGCAGCTCTTTGGAGCTCTCCTCTGCCCCTGCTGGTTGAAACATTCATTAATTCCTTATATCGTTTAAAGGAACAGGTTACGTTTACATGGTATTAACTGAATGCTTTATTTTTATTTTTCAAGTCTATAGCCGCTCTAAAGCAAGATCATTTTTGATGCTGCATCAAAGAAATTTTTAAGAGGTTTGTTGGAACCAGAAGTTCTCTGAGATTGTCTACTAAGGTCTCCATCTCTCTTCAGCAAATCATTTAATGTTTATCTAAGTGCATAATGATCTCCTTGTTTAATGAATATGTTAACAAATAGTGATCTATAGCTTTCTTGAAGAAAGTCAAGAGCAGAATTTTAACCTAATTTGATAGGGTTATTTCCAAAACGTTTATAGGGACTCCTCTATTGGTGGAAGTTTAATAATTTCTTTATTCTTAAAAAAATGTTAATTCATGTTAATTCTGATAAGATTCTCATGTGGAATTAGGGTATTCTATATTCTGTGTGAATTTTAATTGATTGTATAGAGTCATCTTAAAGTTGTGTCCATTATTTAAAGGAACTCTGAGAATAATAGTTTTTGCTTTTGTCCCTTTGAACATGTTTCTATTATGGACAATGTTCTTTTTTTTTAAGATTTTTTTTTTAATTATAGCTTTTTTATTTACAAATTATATGCATGAGTAATTCTATAGCATTGACAATTGCCAAACCTTTTGTTCCAATTTTTCCCTTCCTTCCCTCTTTCCCTCCCCCAGATGGCAGATTGACCAATACATGTTAAATATGTTAAAGTATAAATTAAATACAATATAAGTATACATGTCCAAACAGTTATTTTGCTGTATAAAAAGAATCGGCCTTTGAAATAGTGTACTATTAGCCTGTGAAGAAAATCAAAAATTCAGACAGACAAAAATACAGGGATTGGGAATTCCATGTAATGGTTCATAGTCATCTCCCAGAGTTCTTTCGCTGGGTGTAGCTGGTTCAATTCATTATTGCTCTATTGGAACTGATTTGGTTCATCTCATTGTTGGAGATGGCCACATCCATCAGAATTGATCAATCATATAGTATTGTTGTTCAAGTATATGGTCCTGCTCATTTCACTCAGCATCAGTTCATGTAAGTCTCTCCAGGCCTTTCTGAAATCATCCTGCTGGTCATTTCTTACCGAAGAATAATATTTATGGACAATATTCAATTTAGAATTTTTCTATATATTGAGCATTTTAAAAGCAAAATAATTTGAATAATATTGAACATAACTATTTATTTATATATGACAGATAAACTTTGAACCTCTTAGGATAAATCTCTAACTGTGATCCTTGAGAGCTAGATTCATCTGAAATTTTGATTAATGAGAATTGCTATTGGAGATAAAATCTTTTGAGACTACAGCTGATGATTATTTGGAGTTTTAAATTCAGGTATGACTGTTTGATAGATTATCAAGACATCAATCCACCATTTGAAAGAAATATGCCACAAGCTACTCAAAAGAAATTGTTACAGGTAGAAGTTAGTATCTGGGAAAGAATTAGGAGGACAACTTTGGTCTCTGCTTAAGGTGGGATACTTCTGACTCAGTTTCCCAGTGGTGTTCTTTTGAATAAGAACCCACTTGGTATGGCTTATGGTGGAATTGTTAAAAACTAGGACAATTACCTGGAGTAAAAGTGAGTTAAGGATGGTTTGTCCTATATGTGCTCTCAGGTCAAGACCTGAAGGACCAGTTTTGATAATATTTAAATCATGTCTCTGATTTTTCCTCTCACAGCAAATTTCTGTAATCAGAGCAAGTAGTCAGTGTAAAATATAAGGCACAATACAAGTATATAGATGATATTTTAATTTGTAGCCCAGCCCTGGCAGATTCTCTGGTTGCTACTGTACAATCTTTAACTCTCTTGCTTCCTGTGCTAGAGTTTCTTTGTCTGAAGGCCCACTTTCCCTAAGTATGTGGGGCCACCTCTCACCTTCTCTTTTGCTAAGTGGGAGAGGAAATAGACAATATTAGCATACCCTGGTCAGGCTTAATTAATCTCTTGCCTAGAGCTTTTTACATGGTACATTGATGGAAGGCAGGACTAGAACCTAAGGATCTCTGGAACCCTATCCTAGATCCCTTGCTTACTTTTCAAAGATCTATATTTACTTCAAATATGTTTTTCATGTTTTGCATGATCATGGGGGCTATATGGAAAGAAAGGGAATTTTTGACAGTCAAACAATTCCCAATTAAATATTCAGGGAAACAATTACTGCTAGCTGTCCAAGGACCTAGACAGGTTCCTGTTGTTTCTTAAAAGAAGGGGAATTCATTTCAGGTGATGGGAAACAGGCTTATAGATAGGCTGCCCATGCTGCTGCCTATTTGCCCCGACCATGACAGCTTTAAATCCCCAAGTCCTAATTCCTGCATTCCCTCATATAGTTCCAAGGCAAGTAAATTCTAAAAGGACTGTTAAAAAGGCCTGCACATGTGCTCCTTGCAGGGGTTTCAAACTGCTTTCAGTTTTGTTGACATCTGTATTATTTGGGTAAAGGCTCTCCCTTGTAAGACTAAGGACTTTAGGGTTTCAGCTGAGAGAGATCATACTTGATGAAGAACGCAATGTTCCACCCATTGCCCCTACTCCTTCAAGGAAACAAAAAGCAGGAATTTGGGGAAAACATTCTTTGATATTTATCCCAGGAAAAGCTGTTTGGATGAGAAGCATTTATAATAGCCTCATCTTCCCTCCCACACTTCCTCTGGGTAGGGCTCCTGGTTACTGTCCCAGTAATCTCCATATTAACTACACTTTAATTCTTTTTCTTTTGCTCATATTTGGTCCTTATATTTTTAATATACTTATGAAAGTTGCTTCTTCCAGAGTCCAAGTCATAAAATTCCAAGCACTTGGTAAACCTGAAATCACCTGATACCTGATTCTGACACTCAACACTGGATGCTGCTGATACCTCCAAGTCACTTGTTTCCCTTCTTCAGTCTGGATCCCACTGGGTAAGGCAAGCTATACACCCCCAATCAGCCTGAAGCAGCATTGGAAGATAAGACTTTCATCCCTTTGACCCAAATCAATCTGGATCCGAGCTGCTTGATGTGGGAATGATGTGACAATGGCCATGAGGCCTCCGGGCCTCCACAGTGTTGTAGGTCTATGGCTGCCAGATGCCAATCTGTTGGTCTGTGATGACTGGGTTTCCAAGACAGATAGAGGGAGTTAGTGGAAATGGGGTCTTTGATTCCTGATCATTGTTTTAAGCAGCACTATGCATTTAGACATTGGAATAGTGCAAGATTTCTTAGCTAAAGTGGTTCCTGAAAGCTTCCACTGATGTGTGGGTATTGCTTCTAAATGGTACAGGGCAGATTACAGTTAATACTTAAGAGAACAACCAGCCTGAAGGACTAGGTAACAAAGATGCCCTAGTAGAAGAAATATATCAGGATTGGTGTGAGAAATCTTCAAATGTATGAAAAAGAAGAATGAGTGAATGGGATGAGGTGAAGTTTTCTCAAAAAATCTGAGATAGAATAGGTCAAACCTTAGGCTTATGTCACATGATCCCTTGGGGAGAAGAAAGGAAAAGGAGAGAGGAAGAAAAAAAATCCAACTCAAAAATTTTACAAAAGTGAATATTTAAAATTATTAATGTAATGGGGAGAAGTGTGAATTAAAGCAGATATTAAGTGGGAAAGAAGGGGAGAACAGGTTTTCTTCAATCAAGTAGATAAAAAAAAAGACTTAAGAAGAAAGGAAGGTCCTTAAAGAAGATGAGCATCCAGAAGAAGAGCATGCCTAGGGCAACAATAAATTCAGGATTTTGTATTCTGCCTGCCTTATTCCCTCTGTTCTGCAATTAAAATACTCTAGCAGTGGAGGCAGGTCTGGGCTACAGACCAAGCTAGGTTTCACATATTATTAAAAAGCTACTCTACTGGTCTACCAAGTCAAAAAACTGAGTTTAGTCAGCCCTACAAAAGGCTAACAAGAAGGCTTAATTAAATTTTACTAAGTTCAGCTAGCATGCCTAAATAGAGCAATTGCTTTACCTTAACTTCTAAATGAAATTTATATAACCAATTTTAGCCTGAGTAAAGAGAATGTCCATTAACAGCAAACTGATAAAATTATCTCAATTCCAAAGTGTAGAAACAAGAAAAAAGATTGGACAACTCCCATCTGAAAAGACAATCAGAAGGAAAGCTAGAGACATAAAACAAAAAAGGAAGCATAGGATTCTTCCATCTATTCTAGCTACATGAAATTTTAAAAAACCCACTATTTAGCAGGTGCATATTGGCTTTGGTCACTAAAAGAAAATTATAGCTTCTTAATCCATATCCAGGTGGCCATAGCAATAGGTAAGCAAAGATTAATATGGGCAAACATGATTCAGTAGGGATAATTCTAATCTTTGATGATTAAGAATGGAGGAAGGTCCTTATACTCTAGTACTAGAAACAGAATCATTTTAAGAAAAGTAGTAGCACTATGTAGGAAATAAAATCAACCAGTCAACAAGCTTTTGTTTTAATTTTCATTTTTTGTTATTCTAAACTTGACAAACATTTCCCTATTTAAAAAACAGAAAATTTTATATGAAAACAAGAATCACTAATATATCTGGCTTAAACAAGTATTTGTGAAGTGACTACTACATCCCAAACAGCATACATACTAAGCACAGAGGATAAAAAGAAATGTAAAAACAGGATTACTTTCCTCAAGGAGCTCTATATTTTAGTGTATACTTGTAGTATAAATGTTTCTATGTCCTATGTATATTATATAAGCAACATATACATATATACAAAATGTATACAAGCTAGGTGACATGGTGGATAGAAGCCTAGATCTGGAATTAATTGAATTTATATTCATTTCCTAGCTGTGACCCTAGGCAAGTCATTTATCTTTTTTTGTTCTTTCAAAAATGGGCACATAAAAACACCAACCTCTCTGGATTATTTTGAGGATAAGAGTGAGTTAGTATGTATGAAGCACACTGAACTGCAAAGCTCTATATTTGCACAAGCTTTATCAGCTAGGGGAGCAAGAAAGAGTCTCCCACATTTAAGAGTTGAGCAGAGTATTAAAGGATATTTGGCATCAGAAACACCTGTGTTTAAATTTCATGCCTGACTTAACTGGTCATAAGTTCAAAGACAAGACACTCAACAACTTTAGTTCCAAGTTTCCTCAAGAAAAATGAAAAAGAATCATTTACAATACAGCACTGAATTCAAAGACTGTTTGCGAGGCTCAAGTGACTCTTGCAGGATAAGTTCTTTGCTGATTTAAAGGACTACTGTTGAGATTATTACTATATAGTAGTCATTCTTGTCTCAGCCCTCTGTCCTTGTCCTATATTTTTTGTTTGCTCTTTTTAATAACTTTTTTAAAAATTACTGTGACTATTCAATGATTTTTCTGCCCAGATCGATTCCTTATTTGTAAAAAGACATAATTTCAAGCAAATTAGAACACATTGGCCATATCTCACAATATATATTTCCATCCATATTTAGAGTTGAACAATTCAAGCTTCATGTGCACTTTCAAAACAAGCCTTATTACTGTAGCAAGCATAGCAGTGATGTCTTTCAGTCTTGCAATTTGTGCAAGAGCCTTTCATAATCTATCTAGCAAGTCTTAATCCCTTTCCCTCCAAACTACCTGATACTTAACTACTTTGTATTTATTTCTATTTATACTTTACATTAATACAACATATACTTATATATGTACTTGAGATATCCCTTATAAAAATGAAAGAAAAACCATTTATAAAGTCCTTAGTATAAACAAAGCACTCTGTGAATCACTGAGGAAATAGAAGATAAATTCTGTTCCCCAAGAACTTACATTCTTAGGGGAGAGAGAACACACATGTAATGTTTCAACATCAAGTCAGATGCTAAGGTCCCACGGTCCTTTAGGGATATCAACAAAGCAGATGCTAATGCTTTTTCTACTGATGAAATCAGTGCATTTCAGAAAATGAAAATAAAATAAAATAAAATGTACTCGTCAGAAGAAGGGAGTTATTAATACATGCTAGTGTTCAGTTTTTTTAATCCCAGTTGAGGTTTTCTCTGCAAAGATACTATAGTGGTTTGTCGTTTCCTTCACCAGTTCATTATACAAATGAGGTAATTGGAGGCAAAAAAAAAAAAAAAAAATGAAATGACTTGGTAAGGGTCACAGGGTCATACAGGATCTGAGGCTACTTGGAAATACAAAAAGAATATTCCTGACTCCAGGTCCAGCACTCTATCCATTGTGCCATCGCCCTGCCCTGCCCAACACCTCAGACTCACTTAATAAATATTTGTGAATTGTTTTTCTTTATGCTATTTTGGTCATATATTTTTTTTTGGGGGGGGTTCCTCTGACCCATTTGCATCAGTTTATTTGAGTCTTCCCAAGTTTCTTTGAATTATGTTAAAATAGACACCATTTTTAAAAAACAATTCCTTGCCCTGTGTTCTCATATCAATTAAATATCAAGTCAATATCAACTAGGCCAACCAACACACACATCTACTTCATGGTTCTTATTTGTATGCTTCTATTTATATGACTGTATGATCTAATGTAGGATTCTACATCCTCAGCACAATTTTTTCTTGAGAACCAAATTATCTTTACGTCCTTTCCTCTTATTTTCCATTTATGTGACCACAAATCCCCATTCTTAGGAACTCAAAATTAAAAAAAAAAAAAACTATGAACTATCACATCTAATCGCAAGATGAATAAGAATAAATATTTGTGAGGCAGAAAATAAATTATTTTTAAATTTGAATGTTTCTGAAAATGAAATAATAAGCAGTCATTCTATTACAAGAGTCCTTCATACATACTAAAAATCACATAAGAAAGAGGTTTCACAAAAGTGCATGCTTCTATGATGATTCTATATTTAAAGTCAAACTTACTTAGGCTTAGAGGGAAAACAGATTAAGATCCACTCTAATTCATTCATTGATCTACTGCTGCATTTTCAGGACACCTAATTAGTGTGGCAAGTCCATTAATACACCATCAGTTAAGCAATAATCAGTAATCTTAATGGCTAATTGAGGAAAAAAGATTTATTACAGGAAACATTCAAATTCAAAGAATCATCAGTACATAGTACATTTGCATTTTTAACACATAAATAAATTTCAGAGTTTATATTTTGTTCCACTTTTTAAAGTAGGTATATAACAAAGTTTTAACATCTAGTAAGAAAAATTTGATTGGGGAAAAATGAACTATTTATTAGGGAAAAGATTCAGGTCAACCTAGGAGTTTTAAGTGACTGACAAAGATTCCTCTTTAAAATAAATTTTATTTTATTTCATTTTTTAATTATAGCTTTTTATTTACAAGATTTATGCATGGATAATTTTTCAGCATGACCCTTGCAAAGCCTTCTGTTTCAACTTTTCCCCTCCTTCTCCCCGCCCCCTCCCCTAGATGGCAGATAGATCAATACATGTTAAATATGTTAAAGTATATGCTAAATACAATATATGTATACATATTCATACAGTTATTTTGCTGCATTAAAAAAATTAGACTTAGAAATAAAGTAAAAATAGCCTGAGAAGGAAATAAAAAATACAAGCAGACAAAAACAGTGGAAATGCTATGTTGTTGTCCATACTCATTTCCCATAGTTCATTCATAAATGAGTGAATTAAATTTAAGCCCAAGACTTAAGTTAATGCTTTTTATGATTCAAATGCTCCCTGAAGATAAATGAATTTACATTATGTGCAAATATGAAAGGAAAAGGGTGTGCTTCAAAAAACAAAGAATTTAAAGTACAACATGAACTTTGAATACAGCTTAAACATCAAGCCTGCAACTTTTTAACAGCCAGTTAAATGATAGTTAAGATTTACTATTTAAAAACCGAGTAGGATAATTACACAAAAGCATTCAATGTTAACATGAAAAATATTTTTTCTTAATTCTTTAAACTCAGAAGTTAAAAAAAAAAAAACAGTGGTACTGTTGACAGTTCCAAATGAACTAAATATCTATTAAATATCTTCATAAGCAAAGCTTTGAATTGAGGAATGCACAAAGATAAAGGCAGTCTCCATCTAAAGCCATTCCCCAAAAGATAAGTGATCAAAGTATAAGAACAAATAGTTCTCAAAAAAATTACAAATTATTAACAACCACATAAAAGAATTGTTCCAAATCACTAATAATAGGCCAAGTGCAAATTATAACAGCCTTAATATTTTAATTCAACCATAAAATTGGGAAAGATGACAAAATAAAGAAACAATCAATGTTGGAAGGACTGTGGGAAAACTGGCATAGTAGTGCAATAATAATGGAGCTGAGAATAAGTACAACTCTTTTGGAAATCAGCTTGGAATTATACAAATAAAGTGATTGAAATTTCCATGCACTTTGATCCATAGATTCCACTGTTATGCATATACTCCAAGGATGACACTGATAAAAAAAAAAAGCCCTTCTTTATACCAAAATATTTATAAAAACATTTTGTTATTAGCAAAGAACCTGTTTAAAAAAAAAAAAAAAAGACATGTTCATTAATTGGGGGAAGACCTAAACAAATTATAATACATGAATGTAAGGGAATATGACTACTATAAAATATGACAAATATGATGAATACAGAGAACCTTGAAAAGATTTATATATCTGTAAGAAGAGGCAAGAAAATTAAAGGTGATGGAAATAGTCATTCTGTAAGAATGGAGGTTTGCCTCAGGAGTAAACATGTTTAAATAGACTTAGCTGAACAATAGCATTTTGAAAATGCCTGTGTTTTCTCTCACCTCAAGAATTTATATCTGTATTTACATTATTTTTAAGCCTGTATGTCTCAACACCAAAGTAATTAAAATTGCCAGGCTTTGTTTATTTTAACATTATTCCATGGAACCATGCAAAAATAACAGGGCTCCCCCTCTCCTTTTTTTGCTTTCAGAAATTCAGCAGACATTAACCTGGTCACAGTTGCCAGAAACCTTTATATGCCTGACAGAGCATAGCTTGCTCCATCTTGTCTAGATTAATCCTGAGCCAGCTTTCTTTGCTTCAGGCCCTAATACTGGAAACATTACACACTAGAAGGATGGCATGGGGGCAGGGAGGTGGGGGGAGAGAGGAAATAATGCTTGATCATGGCAATGAACTAACAATGGCTGCCTAACCTGTGACATCTCACTAATGTTCTAAACTTCCTGGCTGGTTAAGTAATATCCAGACACACAGGGAAGAGTAAAGCCTCTTGGAGTAACATCCCTCAATTAGCAATCACCTTCATTCAGTAGCAGCACCTCTACCATGCCAGCTGCAGGGGAAATTAATTAAATTTAATAGAAGCCATGGGGGAAGTAATTAAATTTAATAGAAGCCATGGATTTCAAATGAAGATAAACTGTATTTGTAATCATACCTACTATGACACTTATTCACACTCAGGTTATTAAAAGCATGTTTTTAATGCATACCATCCAAGTGCAAAGCTTCTACGGAAACATCTAGTCATTTTCAATCACTCTCTCACTCTCCCTTCAGAATATAAAATGATGGGAGAAGTATACTACTGAAATCACTTTAAAAAAAAATAGGAGCTTTCTCTTTTTTAATTAAAAAAAAATCATTGCAACGTCAATTTTCGGGTAAACTAATATATCTGAACAGTACAGTATAGAAACAGTAGCACAGACAAGTAGTAATGAAAGGTTGGCATGTTTGTATTGGAAAACAAAACTAGCAGCCCATTCATCTAAATGCAGTTATGTTTCAATTTAACTAAATTACAAGGTTTGAAATTAGCAATACTTCAACCACTCCAGGCTACTACTCCCACCAGAGCACTTTATCTTTAATACCTGCTCCAGCTTGCAAATAAAACCAAGGAAAACAGTGGGGGGAATGTTCAGAACAGCTTTATAACAAAGACCATCACTAAAAGGAATTTTAGTCCTATATTTTCATCCCTCAGGATGTCCAAAGTCAAAACAGAAAGCAACTAAACAATTATTTTCTATATTCTGCTGCAGTCGGGTAAGACTGTCTTCCACAAAAAGGCTTCTCTATGAAATCCTTATTGTAATGAAACTTTGTTCCAAGGATGTGAGTGAGTGGCTAAAGCCAAGGGATAATGTTGATCCTTTTCCACTGTCTATATTTAGGAAGAGAAACCTGAGAGGCAACTTTCAGTGATGAGAAAAGAACTAGACTTGGACCCAAATACTGGACTTGCAGGAAGTGCATGACTCAGTCTAAGTCAATTGATATCTCCCATCCCTCCACTTTGTAAAATGGGGGTTTTGTTTCTTAATTGTTTCTTAATTTTCATAATTCATGATTTCCCTCTACTTTCATAACATCTATCACACAAACCCAGTCTCTCTTCTTTAATGCCATCCTTCCATCATGGCACTGTGACAATGATGGCCAGTTAGTATCTCTACCTCTCTTTTCTCTAGTCCATCCACAACTGCCACAATGATCTTTGTAAAGATGACTGCATGTGACTCCCCTTGAACAATAAACTTTGTGATCAAATAAAAAAATCCTGCTTGGCTTTGAAAGCCCTATATAACTTTATCTTTCTTCCATCTCAGTGTTTTTACACATTCTAGCCTTCCTCTATTCTTCCATGTACTCTGTGCTACAGGCTGCCCCTATACATTATTAAATTCTCAGTCCTAATATCAGTCAAAATCCCTTCTGCAAGAAATTTTTCCCTATTCCCTCCTTATATATCTTCTTTGTATATAGTCCCCATTAGACTATGAACTCCATGAAGACAGGGACTACTTTTGACTTTCTTTGTATGCACAGTATTTGCTACTGTAAGAAGTACACAGCATGTTTACTGACTTGATTCTCTGCTGTTTTTGACAGTAGCTAGGTTTTACCTTTAACTTCCATCTTTTTTTTTTTTAAACTGTTCTTTCCTTCTGATTGGTTCTTACTCTGCTTTGTAGAATCATCACCTATATATTGCCTCCCACTACTTCCCCAACAATTCAATTGGGCTGCAGTCAATAACCATAACTTTAAACAGTTCAAACCTGAATACATGCAACTACTTCATGCTATTCATTATTCGTACTAATTAGGACTTGGCTATAGTACACAAATGCTTGTGGTATGTGCATTATTTAATTTGAAATTCACAAATGCTTTGTAAATCACTTACGTGCTATATAAATGTCAACTATTATATTTTTGTTATATAGTAAATCTGTTTCAATATCTTGTTTTCCCCAGTTACATGTAAAACATTTTTTTAAAATTTTAAGTTCTAGATTCTCCCCATTCCTCCTTTCCCATCCCCACCCCCGCATTGAGAAGGTCCATATGAAGTTGTATAATACATTTCCATAAAAGGCATATTGCAAAAGAAAACATAGATCTCCCCTCCACTTCACCACCCTCTCCCCCAAGAAAAAAAAGTAAAATAAAAGCATACTTCATTCTGTATTTGGACATAATCAGTTCTTTCTCTGGATATTAGATAGGAATTCTATCACATATTCTAAAGGCAAAGATTAAGATGATGACAATAATAGCATTAATGACAATAATAGCAATAATAGCAAACCTTTTTAAGGTTTGCACAGTGATATACATATGTTCTCTCATTTAGACATAAAAGTTTTATGATTTAAAAAAAAAAACAAAATATGAGTTGTAGCAAGTCATCATAAACCAAACATTTTAAAACAATAATGCAACTTGTTTTTGTTTTTTATCTATATCTCATTCTGCTTTTATAGGAAATTATAATCCCCTTTAAAAACAAGAGGCACTTATTTTCAGTTGTGTGCAGTATCAAAGAAGCCCTGGAAATGATTTTTAAAATCATCATTTAGGATGTCATTAACAACTGCTTGTTTTTATACTTGGCAAAATAAAATTCATTTCATTAGATAAATGTTAAAAACTTTTTGGGGTGGTAAAAATCAGATTATGTAAAACAGACCGCTACTGTGTTTTTCCCCTTACCCCGCCTCCTTCAGTTTATTAAACAAGTTTAAAGTGTTTAAATTCTTTTGTTTTTAAACATACAGCCATCTTACATGTCATTGAGTATTTTGCAAAACCTATGAGTAGCTACAATTTTGTAAAAATCATACCAATCTGATTTAAAACCAGGCAGATCCTAATTAAAAGCAAGCTTCTTAAGATGTCTCACTTTCTGCAATTTTGTGTCACACACATAGTTGCTTAAAGTCAAAGCTGATGCTTCTTTTATTCTCAACCACCTTTTTATCAGAAATTGTTAACTTAATTTCCCAAGCTATGATGTCAACTTGCAACCTGTTTCAGGTTTTGTCCATGCCCACAGTTGAAGATTTATGGCAAGAAAAAAAAGATGGGCTTGGGGTCTTTTATTACTTTTTCTAAGGCAATATCTTAGGCACTGTCTTTTATATATTCCCCTTTTCTCTCCCCAAAGGAAGAGCTAAAAGGAAGTGGGAGTATGAAGACAAGAGAAATTTATTTGATTCTGATCTCTCTTACTTGACAAAGTCATTAAATAGAAGGGAGGTGGGGGTGGGGAGATAGGGGGGGTCAATAATTATATCTAAAATAGACACAATGTGAATTTAGTTGTTGAGAAAGCAAAACAACCACTGTCACCACTAACTTTCAAGCTGGGCAGAATCCTATGGAAGCACAGGAGAGAGAGGATAAAAAATTTAACTAAAAATACAGACAGAATCAACAGAACTTGAAATCTGGAGAAATACACTATCTTTCTAAGCACTGTTGAAGTTTTTCCTTATTACTTACATTTTTGGGCAAGCAGCTCTAAAGAAAATGGATCAAGAAACCTTTCAAGGGGCAGCACTCCAAATTTAATTTTAAAATATTCAAGAATATATGGTGAGGATTAAAGAAAACACAGTCCTGTCCCTTGAAGACATTTCTCACTAAGGGAGGGTTGGAACAATATAGTGGTTATTCAAATAGTGTTAATAAAAGATATAACATGGCAAGGACAAGAATCACAGGATGGGGTAGATAGTTAATTCAATTGAGGGGAAGAGGAGAGGAAATAGGGGAAAAGGGAGAGGGGCTAGAAGGGGCATAGTTCATGAAGAAGATGAAATTAAGAAGGGAAGGGTAAAGTGGATGTTAATTAGGAAGGGTCTAAAATGTCAGGTTATAATGTTTTAATTTTTTCCAAAAAGATAATAGCAATTCAATTAAAAGTTTTTGAGCAAGAGGCTTTACATAGTTTGACTTGGACCTTAGGAAGTGTTAAGATGAATTTAAAAGAGAAAAGGATTTAGAATCAATGTGAATTGGAATTAAGGTGTAATAATGTGAAGGGAGAAGAATAGATTCAAGAGATATTGTGAAAGTATAACAAATATGACTTGGCTCCTTTCTTATGTATAGGAAAGGTCAAACATGACCCAAAGTATAGGTACCCGAGTGACTGTATAGTGATTAACATCATATATCTAAATCAAAATCAAATGAAATAAAAGTCTTAGATGGGAATAAATGAGATCACTAAGGAAGAGAGTGAAGATAGTCAAAAAAGAAACTTTAGGAGACCCTCACGCTTAAGGACAGGGAAAGAAGCAACAGTAGAGCAGATGACAAATGTTTTTAGTCAAGTAGAAAAACCAAAAGAAAATTGAAAATTTGTTAAAGGAATCGAAAAGCAACTTTTTTTTTGAAAGATGAAGGAGGGAATAACAGCAAAGATAAATGGCATTTATAAAGCACTTTACATATATTAAGTAACATTAGACCCACATCTACCTTGTAAGGTAGGCATCACAGGTATTATCATTCCCCATTTTACAGAAAACTGAAGCTCAGATATATTATGTGATTTGCCCTTAGTGAAAATGCTAATAAATACCTGAGGTGAGATTTTTACTTAGACTTTCCTCATTCCAAGTCCAGCACTTTATTGTAACTACTCAGAATGCTTTTTGATAGAAAAGGGGACAGAGGAGTTTCAAGCATCACCTATAATATGTAAGTAATCGCTATAGTTCTTTTCTTCTCCATTTCCCCCCTCTCAATTCTCTTTCTTAATGACCTCACTTACTTCTATGTATGATTTAGAAATGTTTAGACATAAATGTGTATTCCAATTATCTGTACAAAGATAACTGAATGGAAATTTACATTGTGGGATGATATACAGAAAGAAAATAAAAGGGTTCTGAACAGTGGATTGAAGGCAAACAAGAAGAAATGATTAACAATTCCATCTGTTACTTATATCAACATTTGAAATTTAAAGTATACTTATATGCTGAATTTTGTATGACATATACATTCTGACAACAATAATACCCTTTGCGATCTAAAACGCTGAGAACTTTTATAAGGTCCTTGGATTAAATGATCACTAATAATCACCTCTTCAGCACATTTATTATAACACTGAGTTAGGGAGTACTTTTGATCAGCAAAGAACTAGATAACATTAAAAAGAAAATATATACTTTAAAAATATATAAAGATAATTTCCAATTTAAAATATATATCTTTTAAAAGAGGTAATAGGGTAAACTATCTATAGTTTATAGAAACATATTAGGTGTGTGACTATGAGTCTCTCTCATTACCCAGGACAAAACTTCTGAGCATGCAAGTTATAGACTAGCTTTGGACATTTATTTTTTTGCATTAATAGATGGAACCATGAATTTCCCATAATTCCCTAATTCTAAAGCAAGGCTTCTCCATTATAACATATTACTTCTTCCTATGAAATACAAAAAGATAAAAAGGAAAGTCTGGAAAAAACCTAATTTGGGCTCAGTTGTCTGATTATTCATGTGTTAGAGGCAACCCTAACATCCACTATTCTCTTAGTTCTAGTTCAATGCTTGGACAAAATGAGGCACTTACAATTCACTGAACAGTTAAAAGGATGTTTATTTTGACCTAACTTTGCAATACAATATGTAAATGATCTGCAACACATTTTAAAATTCCAGTTTAGCATAATTTAACTTTACCTCTTCTCTTTGGCCAATATTTGTAGTCTTAAGGATAAGAGGGTAATTCCGATATTGGCTTGAGCAAACTTAAGGAAGAAATACATGAATACTGACCTAAAGCTGATCATATAATTCCATCTAAAATAATTTAGTGATTTAAAGTATCCACTGCTTCACATCATCCTTATATTACACTAGTTAAGTACAGGGTAACAAGAAGTATAAAAAAATGCAGACTAATTTATCTCCCATCAGGCACACATGGAAAGAGGGAGTGAGGGAGACAAAGTAAGGGGGAAAGAGAAAATGATGGAGGAAGAAGAGAGAAGGAAAGAGGGAAGGAGAAGAAGGAAGGGAGAGGGAAGAGGGGAGAGAGATGGCCTATATGCCTAGAAAAAAGCTCACAGAATTTGAAATGTTGGATAAAATCTACTCTCAACAATTATTTTACAGATGAGAAACTTTAGGTTATGATAGCTGAAATGACTTGCCAAAGCCTCCTTGTGAGTAAGTAGTCCATTATCTTGGTATCAGGTTCCTCTCACTAAATTAGCAAGCATATTTAGAATGATCTTAGAAAAACCAAGTGCAGTATTCAAATTCTCTCCGACATTTACTGAGAAACCATTGCAAAATCATCTGATTTCAATCTCTCACTCCTCTCTCCAGGCATCTCAATACTCTCACTACTTGCTTGATCGTCTATGCTTCACTTCACTTTTTACTCCCTAGCTACTATCTCAAGAGCCTAACCAACTACGGGGCTGCCTGCCACAAGCTGATCTTCCACATCAACTCCTGTCTCAATTTGAGGACCATTATAAAATCAATTTTGCTGCTGTTCTTTAAATGAGAAACAATTAATCCCCCACTCACTAAAAGTGTCCCCTTCCTGGTAAGGCCTCCCCCATGTGAATTGGTTTTGCAGATTAGAATGAATATAATTTTCTTGAGAACAGGAATTTGTTTGACTTTGCTTTTATATATGTAGTCTCAAAGTTTAGCACCATCTAAGTGCTTAAAAATGAGGGTTTTTAAGAATTCATTCATTTATTGTATATCTCAGTTTCCTCCTTTATAAAATGAGGTTGGATTATCTTAAATTCATTTTGGCTTTAAATTTATGATGTTGTGATTCCTTTGTACTTGTGTCAATGAACAGATGCTAACAAAAGAAGCATTAAATTCACCAGGGATTATTCCAAAATAAATTTTCCTAGGCTCCTCTTTAATAATTCTTGGCACATTGCTAATCCTCAACTCTACTCACAATAATAAGATCTCACTGTAGTTACATCTCTGTAGGCAAGAAAATTTTAAAATAGCACTAATCAACCTGGATCAAACCCCAATTACAAAGGCAAATAAATTTTCCCTTTAAATAGAGCTTTACTGGAACTAGGAAACCAAGGTGGAAAAAGGAGAGTAGAGATCATTAAAGCACTGTAGAAATCTTAATTTGTAATAATTCTGTTAACATTGTACTGATTTATTTTATGAAAATATTAGAAAACTCTTTCAGATGGAAAGTAAAAATAAAATTTTCCATTACTGCAAAAATTAGTATTTTGTTTTAAGATGTATATATTTTTGCAGTTCTGAATTTTAAAAAAAGAAGTAAAGTTATCTTCCCAACAGTAATATTATATAATTCTGTGGCTTATTCTAGCTCTGTAAGAGTAGTATTCTCTACTGGCTAACCACTAAGTCAAATCATTATAAAGATTTGATTTTCTCTTTGAAACATTCCATGCTTAAATCACCTAATTCTCTGCACCAAGTCTGTCTGTTGACTATTTATCTAAGTGCTTTCATGGACCTCTTAGCATAGTGCCTAACATTTATTAAAAAAGCTGCTTCTGTACAAGGACCCTATTCCCTGTGTTCATCAAAATATTGGTAGCACTTTATGATACTGTTCTTCCAAGTATCTTTCTTGGCATTTCCTTTTTTTTTTTGGTTGCCCAACATCATTTCATAGTTTAACATCTTCATAAAAATCCATAATACTACTCCATTAAAAAGTCCTTTGGAAAAAAGTTCAGGTATTGCGATGTCTCAGTTAAAAATACATGAGACTGTCGAAAGACAAGTTGCTATATGAATTTATCTTAGCAATTTTTGGTAAAACTTTTGAATCATAGCATTGTCTAAGCGTCATAAGAATGACATCGGTTAGTAAATGTGAACCAAGATTAGAATTTGTAAGAAGGAATGCAAACTATAAGAAGAGAAGGGAATCCATACCTAAAATTTAGTTTAAAACAATATAATGCATTTGCCTACACTGATTGTTCAAATAAGAATATGAGATGAATGACAGGAGTTCATTGAATCTCAGAGTTAGAAAGGCCTCAAAGTTTAATCCTAATTAATGCAAACCTACATTTCAGCAAGAAACTACATAACCTGATAATATATTTAAAAGAATTACCAACTTAAAAAATTCACAATTGATATAAATTTGACAAAAGATCCATACATTTAAAGGCTCCAGAATGCTCAGAATTATAAACTAGATGAAGTTGTAATGTTTCCAAAGCTTCATTACTTTGAACTCCAATCATTTATTTATGAAAACTCTTTAAGCACTGACCTGAATACCATGTTATACTTGAAAGCAGAGTAGCATATGTCATGAAAGCACACTGAATTTGAATTTAAAAGACATGTATTTAGATTTTTGCTTTACTACTTCTATCTGTGTGACTTTGGGCAGATCACTTCTTTCAAGATCTGTAATATTATATCAATTACTTACCTACTAGACATTTCAAACTGGATGTCCGTTAGTCATCTCACACTCAGTATGTCCAAAGAACAACTCATTTATCTTTCCCTCCTTCCAAACCCCTGATTACTGCAGAACAAAGATGTCAAATTCCAAACCCCAACACAGATTAGAACAGCCAGAAGCAAATTAATATAAATCAACAAGATAATAGAGAAGTGTTTAAAAATCAATAGAAACACAATAAAAATGCATAATATTAATTTGTGCTTTTATAACTTAATATGTAATCCCATGGTAATCTTTTTCAGTTAAAGTTTGACAACACTGCTACAGAGGGCACTATTTATCCATTCAGTCCTCAAGCTTATACCAGGCTCACACTAGGCTTACACATTCAGCTCCTCACTCTCTCTCACTTATCCATTTATTTGTCAAATCTTGTCATTTTTACCTTCACAACATCTGTCCCCTTCTATCTACTCACAAAGCTATCACCCTGATTCAGATACTTATCACCTCTTATTTGGATTATTATAACAGTCTCTCTATTCTAATTCTGATAAAAAAGCTTAAATTTGCCATGTCACAAGCTTACTCACTTACTCAATAAACTAGTGTTTCCCGATTATGTTTAGGATCGAAAATACAAAATTCTCTATTTAGTATTTAAAGCTTTTCATGTACTGGCCTTGTTTTTTTACCTTTTCAGTTTTCTTAAGCTTTATTACTATCCTTCCCTCAAAACTACAATTCTGGTATCCTGGACTACCTAATGTTCCTCCCACAGATTATTTCATCTCTTGTTTTGGTACCATTATACTGGCTGTCCCCTACCTAGAATATTCTCCCTCCTCACTTCTACTATTAGATTTCTTCAAGACTCAACTCAAAACCTACCTTCTAAGAGGGCTTTTCTAATCCCTCTATATCCTATCTGATACCTTCCCCCCTCTCAATTTATCTTCCACTTACTCTATATACATCTTATTTATATTCAGTTATTTTGTTGCTATTCTATTAGAATGAGATCTCCAGAGATCACAGACAGAGGACAGAGGATGTTTTTACTATCACACAGAAGAACAGTAAGAACTTAATAAATGCTTGCTGGCTGATTGTATTTTTGAGTTTGGAGAGCTCTATAAAATTAAGAGATTGGACTGATTGAGCTCTAAGTATCAAACCTTGTATTCTTTTATCCTTATTTCTTTGCTTATTCTGTGTTTAGTACCTTAGCTACCCCTTTCACTGTCCCCTTCCAATTGAACCAAGAAACAAATTTGAAGCCCACAAAACAAATAGTCCCAGATCCCCATATCCTTCATGTTTTAAAGGTATGTGTATTATCCAGCCATTCTGGAGAGCAAGTTGGAATTATGCTCAAAAAGTCATCAAATTGTGCATACCCTTTGACCCAGCAGTGTTACTACTGGGCTTATATCCCAAAGAGATTTTTAAAAAGGAAAAGGGACCTGTATGTGCAAGAATGTTCATGGCAGCCCTCCTTGTAGTGGCCAGAAACTGGAAACTGAGTGGATGCCCATCAATTGGAGAATGGCTGAATAAATTGTGGTATATGAATAGTATGGAATATTATTGTTCTGTAAGAAATGACCAACAGGATGATTTCAGAAAAGCCTGGAGAGACTTACATGAACTGATGCTGAGTGAAATGAGCAAAACCAAAAGATCATTATTTACTTCAACTACAATACTATATAATGATCAATTCTGAGGGACATGGCCCACTTCAACAATGAGATGAACCAAATCAGTTCCAATAGAGCAGTTATGAATTGAACCAGTTACATCCAGGGAAAGAACTCTGGGAGATGACTATGAACCACGACATAGAATTCCCAATCCCTCTATTTTTATCCTCCTGCATTTTTTACTTCCTTCACAGGCTAATTGTACACTATTTCAAAGTCCAACTCTTTTTATATGGAAAAAATAACTGTTTGGACAAGTATAAATATATTTTATTTAACTTATACTTTAACATATTTAACATATATTGGTCAATCTGCCACCTGGGGAAAGGGGTGGGGGGAAGGAGAGAAAAAGTGGGAACAAAAGGACTTGCAACTATCAACGCTGAAAAATTACCTATGCATAAATTTGTAAATAAAAAGCTATTAAAAAAAAAAGAATTACAAGAAAAATAAAAACATCTCTGAATTAAAAAAAAAAAACCATATGTATTAGCATTTAAGTTCATCACAACCTGGTAAGATGAGTGACATGTTTTATCCTCTTTCTTTTCAAAGTGTGGATTATCATTGAGTTAGAGTTTTTACATCTTTCAAAATTGTTTTTCCACTATAACAATATTATCATTGCATAAGTTGTTTTAATTCTGTTCATTTCAATGCATAACTTATAAATATCTTACAATTTTCTCTGAGGCTGACCATTTCATCATTTCTTATTGAACAACAATATGATGCACTCATATAAATAATCCCCAATAGATTTATAACTCCTTAAATTCCAGTTTCTAACTATGAACAGAGCTACTATAAATACTACTATACATGTGGGTCCTTTCCATCATTTCTTTATGGTATAGAGTAGCAATATAGCTAGTAACTTTTTGAGCATAGTTAAAAATGTCTTTCCAAAATGATTCTACAACTTAATAACTTCAATAACAATTTCCTACAAATCCTCCAATGGTTGTCATTTTCCTCTTTTGTCATTATTTCTGAACTGAGGGATATAAAGCAAAACCTAAGATTTGTCATATTTAACATTTTTCTAATTATTTCTGGCTGGGAGCATTTGTTCTTATGTTATTGGTATCTTAGATTTCTTCCTCTGAAAACTCTTTTCATATATTTTGACCATTTATCTATTAGTTGTTATTTTTATACATTTCACTCAATTCCTTACATATCTTAGATATGAGACCTTGATCAAGAGAAACTTGCTACAGAAATCCTTCCTCTCAGTTAATTCTTTTAATTGCATTTGACTTGTTTACATAAACACTTTCCAATTTCTTATAATCAAAATTACCTCTGTGTTCTAAAGAGCACTGGATTACAAATCTATTCATTTAGATCCTAGCTGTGATTCTTTCTCTACTTACTTATGTGACCATGAGCAAGTGATTTAAATCTCAGAATGGAATTTCCCTCCCCCCCCTTATAAAGTGGAGATACCTATCTTTTTGTGAGAATTATGTAGATAATATATGACCTCAAGTGAATGCATATTAAATAAGGCAAATTTTGCTAGACAATCAAATAGTATATACTACTTACAGAGACTAATTTTTTGCAAAAGTTAATGATCCAAAGGATCTTTATCATCTATACAGAAGAAAATGAAGTATTTCTTAAAATATAACTTAAAAATAATGATGAATAGATTAATCACAACTCACCTGTATGAATTCTTCAAGGCAAAAAAAAAAATTTAAGGGTTTCTATCAGCCAATAACTTGAGTTTTGTTTTTGTTTTAGTTTTAGTATTAATGATTAGATTTACCTTAAAGGAAAATAATCCATTCCTTCAAAAATTATTCTTTGATTAAGACTTTCAAATAATTTACACCAGTTCACTGCTTCTAAGCTCTTCATCCCCTGCCTCCTCTACCCACACCAAACCAAGAAAGGAAAAAAAAAATCATTTGATATTATCCCATTTTATCATAACTACATTTCCAGAAATAATGTTATAACAAATATATAACTCAATACAGTGTTTAAGATTTTTAAAGCTTGTATAAAGATTTAAAAATATATGAATTTTACCTTTATTATATAGAAATTATAAGATTCTAGGCATAATGAATTAATTCTAGAGTACATGGTGAAAAAACACAGGTGAACACTAGGCTGTACAGTGAAAAACTAAATGAATTAAGCATCTTTGTTCTCAATAGAAATGTCTTGTATTAAACAAAGAATAATTCTTTTTTACCTTTGGTTGTCAACAGTTTTTTTTTTTTAATTCTAAAACCTTTAAACAAGAAATACTAGAAAGAGATGGAAAATTAGTTAATAGGACAATAATTTAAATTGAACTAAAATTCTTTTGAACTGGTCTTCCTGAGATTTATCGAGGACAGATTAATAATCCAAGTCAAATCTGAAATGGCTAAAGGGACATGCAATATAATGAAAAATGACTGAAGAGCGCAAGTAGAATGCCAAACAACTATAAGGGTATGCGATCAATTATAGCAAGAGGGAACCTAGTAATTAAAATCTAGACATTCCTTTCTGAGACACTTTACAGATATAACCTATTATCTTTTCACCAAAAATTAAAATAGTACCTTCCCTGGCTATTGGAATGATGACACAAGAAAGCCAGAGCAAAGAGATACAACTATTAAAAGTTTGTGTTTCACACTGATGACTTGTATTGACTATACAGTTAGAAGAATGAAGTATCTTGACTTTTGCTCTTAGATAATATTGATATTTGGCTGATGCTTAAGTATTCTAGGATTTAAAAAGAGCATTAAGTACACTTCTATGAAAGAGATCAAACTTATATTTAGAGGAAATGTGAATATTTGGGGAAGAGGGAAAGGAGAAATGCAAGGGAAGAAATGGATTATTTTTTTTTCCTTATGTCTCACAATACCCTTTCCTCCTATGGAGATTTTTTAAATGAATTTTTTAAAATAATTATAACTTTTTATTGACAGTACATATGCATGGGCAATTTTTACAACATTATCCCCTGCACTCACTTCTTTTCTGATTTTTCCCTTCCCTCTATCCAGCAGCCCCTCCCCTAGATGGCAAGCAGTCTTATACATATTAAATATGTTATAGTGTATCCTAGATACAATATATGTGTGCAGAATCGAACAGTTCTTTTGTTGCACGGGAAGAATTGGATTCAGAAGGTAAAAATAACCCGGGAAGAAAAACAAAAATGCAAATAGTTTACACTCATTTCCCAGTGTTCCTTCTCTGAGTGTAGCTGATTCTGTCCATCATTGATCAATTGGAACTGAATTAGATCTTATCTTTGTCAAAGATATCCACTTCTATCAGAATACATCCTCATAACAGTATTGTTGTTGAGGTAAATAATGATCTCCTGATTCTGCTCATTTCACTCAGCATCAGTTTATGGAAGTCTTTCCAAGCTTCTCTGTATTCATCCCACTGATCATTTCTTACAGAACAATAATATTCCATAACATTCATATTCCTTAATTTACCCAACCATTCTCCAATTGATGGGCATCCATTCATTTTCTAGTTTCTAGCCACTACAGACAGGGCTGCCACAAAGATTTTGGCACATACAGATCCCTTTCCCTTCTTTAGTATCTCTTTGGGGTACAAGCCCAGTAGTAGCACTGCTGGATCAAAGGGTATGCACAGTTTGATAACTTTTGGGGCATAATTCCAGATTGCTCTCCAGAATGGTTGGATTTGTTCACAATTCCACCAACAATGTATCAATGACCCAGTTTTCCCGCATCCCCTCCAACATTAATCATTATTTTTTCCTGTCATCTTAGCCAATCTGACAGGTGTGTAGTCGTATCTCAGAGTTGTCTTAATTTGCATTTCTCTGATCAATAGTGATTTGGAACACTCGAAATGAGTGGAAATATATGAGTGGAAATAGTTTCAATTTCATCATCTAAAAATTGTTCACATCCTTTGAGAAATTGATTACTCTTAAAAAAAATAAAAGGAGACATTAATAATATAGAACTCTTTAGAAGTGCCCTTTCTTGCATACTGGGTGTGGGGGTAAGAGTAGTTTAAAATACAAATATATTTAACTAAGCTTATATTTAGAAGTTTTTTATTTCCCTTCATCATTTGAATAAGAAACTTTACAATCCAAATTCTACTGGGTCTTGCAGAGAAATCAAATACGGGATTGTGACATCAATTTGTTGCCATGGAAATAATTGAGATGTCACAATTTCAGCATTATGACTTCACCATAATAACAGATGGGCTGCAAAAGGGAATATCTTTACCAACATTTCTCTCTGATAATTAACCAAAGTGTCAGATGGTATTACTTAATATAGGCAAGGGAAAAACACATTGGTCTGAACTTAGGAGTAAGATCTATTAGAGCACTTATGGGTCAAAAAAACTATTTTAAAATTATTTCCTTTATTGAGAAATTTCTTTCAAATCCCACAGCAGAAAACTCTTCAATTTATTTTCTCCTGTCTTTCAGCCTTCTAAACTGTTTTTGTTCTTCACAAAAATGTCTCACAGAGTTCAGAATAAATTGGATGAGATGGGGAGGGGGAGGGGGGAAGCCGCCACAAAAACAGTGAAACAGGTAACAACCTTGCTTTCCAAGTCTTTGACTGAATTATATAAAATTGGGTGTGGAAGATGCTGAACAGGAAAGCTTGTAACTCAGGACTCTTTTATCATATGATTACAACAAAATTAAATTCATATTAGCTCAGAACCCAAGATCATAGAATCACAGGTTTAAAATTGCAAATGACCCGTCATTTAGTCCATATTACTTATTTTAAAAATGAATCTTGAGACCCAAAATGGCTAAATGACTTGCCCAAAGCCATACTGTTAGTTACAGAGCCCAGATTTGCTATTTGGCCAATACTGTCTGTACCATTCTCTTTGCATCTGCTACTAAAATTTATTTAGTAACACGTTTTGCTCATTTATGCCATAGTTTATTTCTTCCCCTGAAAATAAGAAGTTTGAATATTTAGCATGTTAAAATATGTAGATGATGCATCAATGCATCTAATACACGGATATGTATATTGTATAATATAACAGTTCATAACTACTGCCCTCACAATATTTATAAATACATGCAAGGTACTGGTATTTTAGAGCTTCTTATTTTACTACCTACAGTCAGTCCTTTCTATCAAAACATAAAAACATAGCTCTTCACCACTGTAGACTAATTATACCATCTGTTTAGCCACAGTACAGTAACACTAAGTCATACCACATTAACTCCTTAACATTCCTACATAGCACTGCCTTGTGCTGCTCCCAAACTCCTTCAGATTGTCAAAGGCACAGACTGCACAGAAGGCAAAGAAGTCAGTTTCCTAGGATTTGTATTCCCAGCTTTCTCCCATGTAGTAGATCTCCTAAAACTCTGGGGATTTGAATAATCTGACAATTTCCCTCCATCTCACCATAATACCCTGGTGCCTATTGTCAAGATTAGCAATAAAAAACACCAATCAACTCCCTCCCTATTTCCCTCTAGCCCCTGTGAAGAAAACTAGGTAAAGGTATAACAAGAGTAAAGGGGAGGAGGGTTAGTTAGGGGGCAAGAAGGAAGACTTGATAATCTGGTAAATATTACTTAATCTTAAAATCAGGTGAACAATTTTTTTCTCTATACACCCACAATGCTTCCATGAAAGTTACAGGTGATATCTTTTTCAAAGTTTTAAATCAGCAGTGATCAAGGGGACTCATCATTCCATCTCTACTTCTACAGCATCTGAATTAGAAAAATCTGTTTATATGGGCCTTTCTTTTCTTTTCCTACAGCTTGAACATTCATATATTCTTTTGGATTTCACAGTGAGGAAGAAAAAAAATAGATGACAGTAAGATCAAGAGTGATCATTTGGTCATGGATAACATCAAACTTCCACTTTGATCCCCAAAGTAACAGTTTCCAAATCTTCATCTGGTCAAAACTCTAATAAGTTTCTTAGAGTAGTTCAAGGAACAGACTTGGACTCAAAGGACCACAAAATTCCCCAGTGAGAAATAAAACATAATTGCAATAATGCACCCTTGCGCTGTCTGTGTTGTTGGAAAGCTAGCAAAAACTGCACTCTTCATAGAAAAAAAAGAAAAACTTCAGTGAAAGGAGTTCTAATTCCAAACCATTTCTACAGCATTCCACCTGCAGTCAAGCATCACCTTCATTTCCCATTCCTACAAAAATCTTGAACTTGGCCCCTAAAATATCAGCTCTGGATTTTTGCCTTACCTTACCCAAAAACTATGCCTCTACTTATTTCCAGATCATCCCATACTGTAACATTGCCTGCCACTTTCCCTACCCAAATTCCCTCTATTTCCAATTCCCTCTGAAATGGTGTGTCCTATATAAGGATGTGTCTAGCTGTGTAAAGGTCTTTAAGGTCTGGAACTATATTGCCAATGTGGAATTGTATCCCAGGGACTTAGTACACAATCTGGTAAATAATATGCCCTTAATAAATGCTTTATCCAGTATGATTTCTTCTTTCACAATGTAAGGAATCAATGTGTAGGAGGTCTAGAGGAAGAATCCCTTTTCAGATTATGGTTACCTATTATTATAATAGTTCTGTATATATTGATAAAAATAACTCAATCCAAAAGCCAGAAGAAAATGCAAATAATGAAACTCTGAAACATCACAGTAAGATATTTTTCTTGTAAAGTTACAGCATATTTTGTGTAATGTTATTGAAGAAGAAAATGGGGACTTGGGGGGTGCATAATAGAAATAAAATACTTTTTTATATAAATCTTTTTTTTTACAATGAAGCAGTTTAATCAAAACACTTCTCTTAAATACATACATTGTTCAAGAGATACATATTTATAAATTTAAAGCAAAAAATAGATATATGTACAACTTATGCAGAATAAAGGAGTTTTGTCCCAGATGTCCTAATGAAAAAACACAATTCTTCAGATGTTGGAACATCATTGAAATAAAAAGAAAACCAGTAATGCTGCAAAAATACATCAAATTGCTTCCTTAGTACATTTGCTTAAACAAATGTTCCCGTGGACTAAAAAAAACAAAAAAACAAAAAAAATAATATATATATATATATGTATATATATATATATATGTAATCTCAAAAAATTATTGCTTTGTTCATAACATTTTCAAGATGGAATAATATTTAATTCAAGATAACATTTTCTACACATTGGATCTTTCTGCTACTATATTCATTTATATATACTAGGTGATCAACTTTCAATTATCAACATATACTTAATGGGCATCAAGAATATGTACATTAACCAAATTATAATATTAAATGATAAAAAGACAGAACTGTAAATGGGAAGCATCAAGTGTACAAGCATTCCACCAATTGTGTTGTTAATATTTAGTCTTTTTTTTTCTCTCATATCTGACTCTTCATGACCCTTTTCAGGTTTTCTTGACAAAGATGCTAGAATAGTTTGCCAATTCCTTCTCTAGCACATTTTACAGATAAGGAACTGAGGCAAACAGGGTTAATTGACTTGCTCAAGTTCACATAGATCATAAGTATTTGAGTCCAGGTTTGAAGTCACTAAAAAGTCTTCCTGACTTTGAACCTAGCAATGTATTCACCTACTTGCCCACTCCAAATAGTATTTAAAAGCAAATTTCACCTGATACTTACCTGGCTTTTCTTTTTTTGTTACTTGTAATGAACAAAGAAAAGGAAATTGTTACAAATGAAGAGCAACAGAGACTATAAAAAAATTAAATCTATTATGTGCAGCTTTAATTTTTTTTAAAGTATATAATATTTTCAACACATTATTTTTGAAAATTTTATTTTTTGTATTTCCTTCTGAATTTCCTTCACTTTTATTCTGTATATTTAAATATGCTTCAAGAAACTCCTTTTCTTTCTTTTCTTTATTTTAGTGACCTTTAAAAATCTATAATTCTATTAATCCTCTCAAATCCTCCTCAAAAAAATACATGGTCCTTATAACCAATAAGCATGGTCAGATAAAACTAATCCACACATTGGACAGGTTAAAAAAAAAAGTCTCATTCTTTACATAGAGCATGCTAAACCTATGTCATGAAATGGACAGCATGTGGCCACAAAACTTCCCTGGAATAATGATTTGACCAGGTAGTTTTCAGGAAGGAAGTGAAGAAAGGCAAATTAACTTATTTAGATGATAAAATTGGACAAAAATGGCAAAGAACAAGAAATAGAGAAAATCAAATGAGAACAAACTAGGAAAAAAAAAAGAACAGAATCTCTAAGTTGTAGGAAAATAAGGTAATCAAGTAAGGACATACTATCACTATTCAAATAATGAATCCACGTAAGATTTTTCTCCAAGTCCCTTTATTCTCCTAGTCACAAGGGCATTTTTATCACATATTACACAGAATCACTATGGTTCCAGGGTTTTGCCTCTCACTAAAACCTCCTGTGTGTTACTACACTTAAAATTTAAAGCCATAATCTGTATATGAGTTCAGGAAGTAGGAATTCTGTATAACTGAAATTTGTATATAGATATAGATATATAAATAACTCATACCTTTATAGCTTACTCTTAGTCATGGCCTAAATTAGTCACATTTCCAGGCCAGACTATGATAAAAATACATGTATGTAATCCTCCCTTTAAATTATAAATTCCACTTTAAAATTCATGATGTGGTGTTATAATAGAATAGTAATATTCCAATTATATAATTTTAACATTTACTTACTTTAGTGAGTCTCCTATTAGTATAAATAATCTCCGCTGTTTTATTTTATGACTATTTATTCAGACATAAACTTGATGCCCTGAAGAAAAACATGTACTTTTTGGATACAAAAATATCATAAATTCTGGATATTTATTAAGAAGCATAGGATTTGCACACTTTTATGATGGATGGATTATATGCTCCAACAAGAAAAAAACAGATGAGCATAAAATGAACCAGAGTGGAGAGGTAGAGGAGGAAGAGAGCACGAAAGACAGAGACAGAAACGGGGAGAGAGCAAAAGAGGAAGAAAGAGGGAGAGAAAGAGAGAGGAAGGAAGGGAGGGAGGAAAAAAGTAAGAAAGAGAAGAAGGATGGCAGAGAAGAAAAGAGGGAGGAGGAAGAGGAGCAGGAGGAGGAGGAGGAAAAAAAGAAAGAGAGAAGGAAAAGGAGAAGTGGGGAGAAAAGGGGGAAAGGAAGGGAGACAAGAAGAGGGAGAGGGAAAGTGGAGGAGAGAGACAGAGAAGGAGAGGGATGCTTTGGCCTACAAATCCCATGCTGAAGATAATATCACATTAAATAAAATATTTCTGAAAACTAAACACCTATTTATTTAAGCATAATGTATTTGGCAAAAAGCCCATTGTAACATATGCAAAAGCTTAAATAACAAATTCCAACCTTAAGAAAATGACAGGTGTCAAAAACACAATATTAAATATTGGTATCCACTATCCTATGGAAGTAGACAAATGTCTATGTTACTTAGTGGAGCAAATAAAGGCATGATAACCCAGGCTGTTTTCTTAAAGAAAGAGGCCATTTGAAGAGAAAAAACTAAAGAGGTACATTAATAGTTAATAATGTTAAAGAACCTCTGTTTGATTTGCACACATAAAACCCAAAGTAAAGTTGCAAGTTATCACTGAGTGAATCAATAATGCAGAAATCTTAAAGTTGGTATTTCATTTCCACAACTTAATGAAAAACAAAACAAAACAAAAAAAGGAAAAAAAAAAAAACAAATTCAACTTTAAAATCAAAAGGAATCACTAGTTATCAACATCCCATTACCATGTTCTTCAAATGGAGTCTTTGAAAGCCTTTAAGTTAGTAATGCCTGTTGATAAAATAACCGATGGCAAACACTATGGTGCTAACAAATTGCCCTATGGGCACCTGTAGCACCAGAAATATAAACTCCATTTTGTATACAACCCCATGTCTTGACAGAAAGGAAAATTTAAGCAGGGACAAGAATATTACAAAGAAAAAACTGAGTTAACTGAGCTTTTTTTTTTTTTTCTTTTTCTGAAAAGCAAAAACAAAACACACACACAGGCACACAAATGATTGCAAGTTTATAGGTTTGGGAATAACACAGGTCACAAAGGTTATGAACTGAAAGATTAAATCCAATTTGTTCTTTCTCTCCTGGGTTTGATTTTTGAAGTGAGAAAAGTTCAAGTTTTTGCCATAGGCAGCCTTACTTTACTCCTATGTATTAAAAGGCCTTATGAAAAACAAATGTGACCTTTAGTAAAGCAATCTAGGAATTTTTTTCCTAACCAAAGATTTGGTTCCTTCAATTAAGTGAGGGATGAAAAGGGACAAAATAAGGGAAAGATGAAAGAGAGAGTGAAGTCTTCAAATACTATACTACCAATAAAAAATAAACTAATATCATTAACATTTAGGAAGAAAATTACCAGTAATAGCTACTGAGTCAATAGATTATCCATGAATAGTTTAGAATTAAAAAAAAAAAAGTTGCATAGAATTCAGGATTTAATACCAAAAATAACCATTTTTCATCCAAAAAGCTTTCAAAGAAATGAAAATCAACATCTAGCAACTTGGTCTATGGAAAAATTGTTCATGAATAACCACCTATTATATTCTCACTATTACACTATTCTCACTATTACAGTCATCAGTACCTGAAAATTCTAATGGCCAAAAAGAAAAAAATCCTTCTGAATGCTTAAAAGAAAAAAAAACAAAAACAACAGCTACTACTGGGCAGCAAATCCTAATAATGTAATCATTAATTTGTAAAGGTAAAAAATAATTTCCAAATACTAGCTGGTTGTTGTCAAGAAGTTTCAGGGTACCTAAGTGATAGTTAGGCATGGTAAAAGGAACATATGTGTTTTAGGATTACAGATTTCAAGAAGTTCAGAGGAAACAAACAGGTATAAATAATAGAGACTTCCCAAAAGAACATACACTTTATTTAGATGGAAGAATCTGAAAAGTGAAATTCTAATTATATGATCACCAAAAATCAAATTAGAATATACTCTCTAAAGAGCTCATTTTTTTTTTTTAAATAAAAAATGTAGACCTTCAAGTAAGAGGACCTAAATTCAAATACAGCACCTTACAAATAATCTGTGATCTTGGGTAAGTCAATTAACCTCTAAACAACTCTTTATAACAGACATTCTGAACCTTTTTATTATTATAGACCCCCTTTTTGTCAGTCTGGTAAAACTTACAGACTTCTCAGATGAATATTTTTTAATGCATAAAACAAAACATAGGAAAGCAATTATATTGAAATATAGATGGATACATATACACACATATTATGAACCAGAACTCTGAACTTGAAACAAAGGATTCTTACAAGGTGTTAAGTCAGTGGAATTGATAAAGACAATGGTTATCTAGTTTAGCATGGTACTTAACATGTACTTCAGTACATATACTTAGTACTTAATATAGTTCTACAAGATTCACACCTGTGATAAGAGAGCATATAAACTTAGACAAATTCAGCCAGATTGAGAGGCAAAGAAGATAAGAGGACTGGAGGCAAGAGCTTAAGCTCTCAGAGAGAAGGAGAGAGAAATTCATTTCCACCTTCAGTCAGGCTGCTGGTGGCAGGCTCTCCTCCTGCATTTCTCCACTGAAACCAAGACTCCAGTAGGCCTTTAAAAAATCTAACTGGGCTCCAGGAAAGGAGATAAGACTTTGAAAGAGACAATAAAGGATTTGGACTTTAACATCTGGCTATTCTTGTGGAGATTACTGAACTGAAAGGAAGGCTGCTTCCAGAGACCACAGAAAAACGAACCAGAGAACATTACACACACATACATAAACATAAACAAAAGTTCATGCCCAGTCAATAGCTCTATTCAGTTAAAGGACAGACCTGCATTATTATAGTGTGAGTTTCCTCACCTATTTCCCAATAAAATCACGAATCAAGATATCAAATCCCTATCACTATATAAAAGAGTGGGGAGGAAAGACATAACTAGTAACTAGGTATGATACAGATTGTAGAATCCCCATATTATAAGAGGAATGAATCAACAATTGTTGTTTACCTAGAAGAAATGGGAATAAAGAATCATGCTGTTGGGGCAGCTAAATGGTGTAGTGGATAGAGCACCAGGCCTGAAGTCAGGAGGACCTGAGTTCAAATTTGACCTCAGACACTTAACATGTCCTAATTGTGTGACCCTGGACAAGTCACTTAACCCCAACTCCCTCAGCAAAAAAAAAAAAAAAAAAAAAAAAAAGAATCATGATAGCTACCTCAAATATTTGACCAACTTTCATGTACATGAAAATGATACATTTTGTGTTCTCTAGGGCAAAAAACAAGACTCACTAGGTAGAAATTAACCGGATGAAAAATTTTGGCTCAATAATCAGGAAGAATTTTCTAGCAGTAAACAAAATGTCTTTTTGAAATACAATAAAAAGAAATATTGACTGGATAAATGAATCAAGAAATGACAGAGCATTTGAAGGAGATAACAGGCACCCTCTTAAATTAGAGTTCCTTTTCATTTTCAAATATTTCTGCAAAGGTTGGGAATACCTTGCCTAAGATGAAGTAGAAAAGACTTTTCTATGACAACTTTTTATAAATTAAATGCTGTCTTAATTTAGTTGCAATGCATATTAGGAATATCTCTTTGGGCTCCTCCCGCAGGAAAAAAAAAATCTTATATTTTTGATTCATATGTGCATATTTAATTCATATTTATAATTCCAAATCAGGAACCATATAGACATATGGTCTCTGAACCACATACATATATAGACATATAGTCTCTGAAATTGAATGCACGAAGGTTGAGGACAGAGAATATTTCTTTTGTCTTTCTATCCTAAGAGTTAACATAGTGCTTTACATGCATGTGAATTATACATTACCAATAAAAATCATATTTAAGATTTCTATTATATATAAACATATCTATATATTAGAAATTAAGGAATTTTAGACAATCTTAAACAAAATGCAAACATATATTCATGATAATGGAATATGCTAAACAAATATTGAGTCCTGAGAAAAATGTTTGAAAAGGCAAGTGTTCATGTATCTATGCGCTTTATCCTACTCTGAAGTAAATATATCCAAATTTACAGCACTCAAGCATGTTTATATTGGGTCTTGTTTTATCTATCTATATTCTAAAAATAAGAAGCTAAATAGTCTAAAATAATTTCAATTCCATGAGGATACACTGTTTAAATAGAACCCATGCAATTCCCCTTAGGAGAACATAACCCGCATCCTTTTTCCAAATTTGGAAACTGCTATATATAATTTTTTTTTTAATCTGAAAAACATTTCTTTAAAACCAAGTTTCATTACAATTCCTAGTGATGAAACTTGGAAATATTAGTCAATTTATAACAAAATAGTTTGATTATATTTAGTTCTTCCAGTGGGGTAGAGGGTTGATATGCTCTTGCCTTGCTAATGTATCTCCTTAGCACAGTGGAGAAATCTTCTTAACAATACATTCCAAAGAAATAAAAATCTTTTTAAAATGTATCTCTAAGGACACATACCAAAAATATATCCCCATAGTTCAAAATTAATTTCTGCCATGACATCAAGAATTACAAGAAGCCAAGACATAAGGCATGTCCATTTAATCAAAGTAACACTCAGAAGTTAATGACTTGGAAAGAGTTTGAAGAGTAAAGTCATCTTAACAATCAAGTCACATAAAGCTATATGTCCCAAGTCACATCATCTACTTGTTAAAGGTAATATTTGAAAGGTAGAAATAGTAAGAATAGAGAAGAAATTGCTCCTTTGATATGCTAAAAGACTTTGAGTTAATTAAAAATTCCATTTAGCTCTAATGATAATTAACTATATTTATTTATATATCTTGTTTAAAGATCATAGAATCACAGATTTAAAATGATTTAGCCTATTTTAAAGATGAGGAAATTGAGTCCAATGAGATTGAATGACTTGCTATAGGGCACACAACAAGCTGGAGGATCTTCTTCATTCCAAATTACATGCCCTGTCTATTGAAGTCTTAATCCAATATCTCATCAGGACCTGGAGGTTGACGTTAGCCATCAGAAAATTGGGTATCAGGAAATTGATCTGCTTTTTTAGGAGGGTTGGGGGGAGTGGAGATGGGGGAAAGTTACAAATAAGGAATAAACAGGAAAGGAACAAATTGTGAAGAATCTTCTAAGGAGAAATCATGGATCTTTTATGGCACAAGTTAAATTTAATTCAATTGTTTTATATAAAAAGTGCTACGCTAGACAATGGAGATGCAAAAGAAGATACAATACAGACAGCATTCTTCTTTCAGAGAGATAACAATCTATAACAGTGGGCAGGGAGGTGGCACAGTGGATACATTGCCAGGTTCCTGGCCTCAGACACTTATGACCTATGTGAACTTGGGCAAGTCAATTAACCCTGTTTGCCTTTGTTCCTTAGGTAAATACACAAAAGGTAAGTCTTCACACACACACACACCTGGTCTCATTCTCATTTCTTTCTTATCTACTCCTTTCCCGATA
The DNA here is from genome assembly GCF_902635505.1 of Sarcophilus harrisii. Classification (NCBI taxonomy): domain Eukaryota; kingdom Metazoa; phylum Chordata; class Mammalia; order Dasyuromorphia; family Dasyuridae; genus Sarcophilus; species Sarcophilus harrisii. The sequence goes on along the minus strand of NC_045429.1, from coordinate 168,620,070 downwards.
TGAATTATCTTTGTTTTAAAGCCCCACTCCAATAATTGGTGACTTCCTCAAAGGGACCATCAGGCATGTTTCACCTCATTTACCCATCAAATGACTCTAAACTCTGATTCCTTCTTGACAAATTCTGCTTTACTTCCTGTTTTGCTTTTTTGTTTGTTTGCTTTTTCCGAGGCAAATGGGGCTAAGTAACTTGCCTAAGGTCACACAGCTAGGAAGAAGTTTGTCAAAGGCCTATTTTGAACTCAAGTCCTCGTGACTTCAGGGCTGGCACTCTATCCACTGCGTCATCTAGCTTCTCTCCTCCCCCCCCCCCCCCCCCAACTGTTTTACTTCTAAAAGCAATCACTTATCTACTCCATGTACCTGCTGCCTTATTTGTGGTTTCTTATTTCATTAGAATGTAAACTCCTTAAGGACAGGACTATATTATTTGCTTAGTGTTTGCTTCCCTAGCACTTGGCACAGTCCCTAATGCATAGTAAATGTTTAATAAATGTTCTATCAATTAAAAAATAACTATGATACAATAAAAAAATGCAAAGAAGAGGATTAGGTAAGGGGGTAGGAATAGTAGATTACATTTATGAAAGACTTGAGAAATCTGTAAGGGGAGAAATCAATAACACAAGGCAGACTAGGCATCTTGAAGTCCTTTAAGGACTTCAACAGATTGAGATAATGGAAAGAATAAGTGGTATGGAGGGAGAAGATTCCAGACACTACAAATGGAAGATTTAGTAAAAGAAGAACTTGATTGGAACCTCCACTATATGAAGAGGAGTACTATGAAAGAATGTAGGTTAGTATGGATAATAGAGGCTCCAAATCTCAGGATTACCAAAGTGTAAGCACATTTGCACAAACTTCTTGAGAAAGAAATGTGATAACATGGTCAGAAACGCCTTTGAAACAAACAAATTCATCATGCAGCAGTTTCTTTCTTTAAAAAAACAAAACAAAACATAATTTTAGGGCAGCTAGATGAAAAGAGCATCAGCCCTGAAGTCAGGAGGACCTCAGTTCAAATCTGGTCTTAGACACTTAACACACTTCCTAGCTGTGTAACCTTGGGCAAGTCACTTAATTCTAATTGCCTCAGCCAAAAATAACAAACAAATTTTGGAAGACATATTAACTGATACAACGTGAAACAGACAGAAGTAGAACAATCTACATGGTAACAGCAATATTCTTTAAAATAAATAAATAAATGACTATATAAGATTTATTAATTCTGATCCATACAATGATCAACCACACTTTCAAAGGACTGTTATCTACTTCCAGATAGAGAAGTGATAGACTAAGAGTGCAGATTGAAGCACTTTTTTTTCCCCTTTTAAAATTTTTCTTCCTCCCCCCCTCCCCAGGCATGGATAAGGAAGAAATATTATTTTGCAAGATCTGATATGCATAATAGGTGTTGTATTGCTTCCCTTTTCAATGAAAAAGGACTGAAGGGAATGAGCGAATTTAGAACTGAAAAGAAATTGTAAAGTATTTAAACAAAAACAAGAAATATCAGTTGTCAATTTTTTTTTTTTAGATCATTTAAATTCCTCCCTGTACCTCTCCCATTTTCCCCCTCCCAGGGAATATTTTTTAACACAAAGAATCTTTTAAAAGATGAAAATAGTTCAGTAAAACTTATCAGTACATCAAACAAATCTGTCAATAATAATAATAATAAGGAAAGCGGTTTCTCATCACTTTCCTTTGGGCCAATTTACTTTTCACAATATTCACTTTGAATTGTTTTGAAGCTATTCTTTCCATTAACCTACTACTGTTGTGTTATATTGCTTGGTTTGCTCTGGTTATATCATATTGTATCAGTTCATGCTTTTCAGTTTTAATTTTATCATCTTTGTTAATTTTTTTGGATATATGTTGAAGCCTGAGGGTAGTTTTAATATGAAACATTCTTTCACCTGGTTGTAGTTAGCAATTTTTTTGATATTTATGTAATAACCTTCCAGACAAGATTTTCACTAGACATTAGATATTCCTTAAATTTGATGAATTCCCAAAGTCAGCATGTACACATAAGACAAATACGGAGCCAGAATCAGCCATTTATTAAGTGTGCAACAAGAAAAGAATCTTTCAGCTAAGGCTTTTTGATCAATATTTATACTAATTCCTTGAAGTAAATACCTGGTATTTTTTTAAATCAATATATTTTTCCTAATGCAAAGTACTATGCACGTGCACAACAGGTGTTTAATAAATGTGTGATGAAAAAAAATTAAATGTGATGAATTATCAACTATTCACGCATCAAATCCATTTTTAAAAGCAAGAAGGCAATATAATAGCTGAACTGTATCCCTTATTCTAAACTACAATAAACAAAGTAAAAACATGACCAAGAAGGGGAAGACTGACCCCTGACTGGTAGTTAAGACATAAAATATTGATTTCAAAAGAATGTAAAATGGGAAGGAGGTAGCATCAAAATTGTATCATGAATGTCTTAGGCAAAAATCTTAATACAATTTAACAATGCAACCTGTCTTTCTTTTCAATTATTTATCTTCCCTACAAGATATTAAGTGCCTTAGGGTCAGGGAGTTCATCTTACTCAGCATTTCACCTGGGTCTCATAGTAGGGACTGATTAAATGTTTGCTGAATGAACTCATATCAAGTGGCTAAGCACAAATAACTCACTAAATAGAACCGATATAATATGCTCCAGAAAAGTTACATGTAAAATGAATTCTTTTTTATCAAACCATATATTAAATACATGATAAAAGACTTCTGTCTAAAGAAATTCAATAGTCAATCTTCCTAAAAACTAAATAACAACCATGTTTATAAATACTTCTTTTCCATATCAGGTATCCATAAAGACATATGAACTAACACTTATAAAAGTTTAGTTTTGTTTAGTTTCCTTTTTCTCCCTCAACAGACTGACAATTAACAACATAGCTTTAATTGCATAGCAATAAAAGATGCCAAATGTATATCCAATCATGTATCTAAGGATCCCGGAAAAGGAATTTCAGAGTTTTTTAGTCAACTGATAGCTACTGTTTGGTACTTGGAAGTTTCTAGTTCAGTATTAATTAGAAGCAGTTACCCAATAGTACTGTGACAAAAGAACAAATTCCTCCAATTTTTTTTTTTTTTCTGAGCATTCAACCACAGAAGAATAGGATCATATTAAAAAAAAAAAAAAAAAAAAAAAAAGAGGCCTAATGGCCAAGTTCACAGGGGCTACAGAATCACAAGCTGAAAAAAGTTAAAGGAAAAGGTGCCATTAAATGACTACCTCAATTTGCTCTGTAATTTCAATTAATTCAATTTAAAAAATCATTAATATATGTCAAAGAATTTATGGGTTATAAAAAGGAACAAGTACTGGAACAAGCTAAAAAAATACACATTGAATTAGGGGCAGAGAGATGTCCTGTGAGTCTGAGCACATACCTAAGCTTAGAGATGTCTGTTAGAAGAAAGGTGGATACTAGGCAAAATTATCTAGCCACAGGGGGGAAAAAAACTACTCTACTGAGATAAACATAGGTTTATACCTGCATTGAGAAGTTCTTATCCCACTTAAATCAAAAAATCTTTAAAATATGTGCACCAATAATTAAAAAGATAGTGAACAAAAAGGGTTACCATAAATTTTACATAGCCAAATCAGATTATACTTGTCAGAAACATTTTAAATCCTTCACTGGAAAGAAACCAAGTAAAGTTATGGCAGTGTGGTATAATGGGGATAAGGGTGGGGATGAGGGATGCTGGCTTTGGAGAAAGCTTACTTTTATTTTAAGTGAAATTGCTGACATATACTGACTGGATCACAGGCAAGTCACCTCTTAAGTGTTCCTAGATAACATGAGAAGACCATTGCCTATAAATTAGAGAAATTCCTCACAGTGAGCTCCCTGACAAAGCCACAGGTTCAATTTTTTAAAATTACATTTTAGCAAGGAAGACAATTTATAAACTCTGGATTTCTTTTATTTCCAAAATGAAGCTATTTCTTTGATGATTTCTCTAAAGTCCATCCACTATCTGATAAAGACAGTAAAAAAAAAATAATAAAGGATATAAGAATACACAAAGCCCAAGCTCTTTTGTTTTCTAAAGACTATTCTTATGAACAATCTACAGTTTCATATCAACTTCATTGATAAATGATAAATATCTTCATTTTAGAGAAAAATGAGATCTCAATTATTAGTTGTGTAATTAACTAGCATCTAACCATGGGGGAGAAAAAACCCAACAAAATGATGACTATCAATTTGTACCTTTCTCCAGTTGTTTTATCTACCTAGTAGGCATATATTAAGTCATCTATCAGAAAACAAAAGGTTATCTTCTGTACTCAGCTGTCACTGTATGTCAAGGGGGAGGAGAGGGTTGTTGAAATGTAACAAAAAAGGAATGTATACTTGAAGAGTATGCCTGATTCATTCCACTCTAACTGAAATAGCTACATAATAATTTATTCTTTAATGACTTGGAAAGACACTGAAATTTCAATGGAACAAAAATTAGGCAACTGTTAATAATGTAACTTACTAGGTAAGGCTGGATGTAGGAGAATAAAAAGTTCAAGAAAGGAATCAAAAATTTCTGTATATTTTTAAGTAAATAATGATCATGATGCCATAAAATAATTTTAACATTAATAAGAACTTAGGTTAGTATTTAACTAATGTTAATAAAACTATTTATATTTCACCATTAAAAATATTTGTTAAAACCTTATTTCCATTAAATTTTGATCTTATGTGACATACATAACTGACATTTAGTAGATGATAATTTCAGAGAAAAATCTAAAGTTCAAATATTTCAGTGTATTTGTGTACACCCACCATGATCTCTCACATACATATGTAGCTGTATATATGGGTATAAATGTAGCTCTGTGTGTACACACACACACACACATACATACATACATATAACACAGAATACATATATGTATATGCACACTCTCCTGCAAGTGAGGTAATGAATTTGAAATGTAGAAAGATTTATTTTCAGGAATGATTAATATAGAAATTTATTTTGTCAGTTTATACAAGTATACATTGAGAACTTTTTGTCTTCAATAGAGTAAATATATAGTAATAAAAAAGAAAAAAAAAAGATCAACACATTATGATAATGGGATGTGGTGGATTTTTATGTTAAAAATATGTTATTATGAGGGGCAGGTAGGTAACGCAGTAGATAGAGCACTGTCCTGAAATCAAAAGGATCTGAGTTCAAATTTGATCTCAGACACTTAACACTTCCTAGCTGTGTAATCCTGGGCAAGTCACTTAACTCCAATTACTCCAGCAAAATACATAAATAAATAAATATGGTATTTTGTGGTGCTTTATGCTTAAGGTTGGTTTATACATTAATTGAGATAAATTCAATAAACTAGGAAAGCACGTTGTTCAGTTGTTTTAGTAATCTCCAACTCTTTATGGTATCACATGGGGTTTTCTTGGTAGAGATACCAGAGTGGTTTGTCATTTCCTTCTACAGGTCATTTTTTACAAATGAAGAAACTGAGGCAAGCTTGGTTAACTAGTATGCCCAGGAATATACAGCTCTTAAGTATCTGAGGCTGCATTTGAATTTAGATATTTCCAACTCCAAAGCCAGACACTTTGTTCACTGGAAAAAAAAAAGAAATCTATATGCTGTCTTTTTAAAATATATGCTTCATTACATTATTAAAAGTAAATTAATTAATGAATGAAAACTCCTCAATATAGAATGTTTCTTTATATTTGTATTCCCAGCACAGTGTCTGTCAAATAACAGTTATTTAAGTGTTCCATGATTGTAAAGTATTGTATCAAGGATTTTTTTTTTTTTTTGGTAAGATCCATGCATCCATATATACTTTGTGATATATACAACTTTAATCATAAACAATTTCTAATAAAATAGAGATATAGGTATATACTCATATGTGTAGTGAGTAGTTTTCTGGAGGTCTCTGGACCACTCTGTTTCAGCAGAGCAATCACTAGAGGATAGCCAGAGATAAAATCCAAAAAATTTTACTGTCTCCTTTACAGTCTTGTTTCCTTGCCTGGGGTCCAGGCTGGCTTTCTGGAGGTCCTCTGGAATGTGTCTTGGTTTCTGTGAGGGAGGCAGGAGGACCACCACAACAGTCTCTGTCTTGAAGTCTCCCCAAGTCTGGGAGTTTGTGCTCCAGCCTCCAGTCCTCTGTCTTCCCAGAGTCTGTTTCAATCCCCTCTAGGTCTGACTCTGACCTCTTAAATACTCTATATTACAATTAAATCCATTCATCATACTGAGTATAAGCCAGTCGTTATATCACTAGAGAACCATTATTTGTTGTAAGATTAATTCAATCATACTGAATTAGAGAAGTCACATGCTAAACTAGATAAACATTGTATTATCAATTCCACTGAATTAACACCTTATTTAAATCAATCATACAGAGTTTCAGCCCTCTACATATATTCATCATAGAATTTCAGAACTGGAGGGCGGGAACTTCAGATGCCATCTAGTGTAATCTATATAATAAACCCAAATGGACGGGAATTTCGTAGATCACTTTGTAGAGAGCTATTTCATTTAGTAAATGAGTGTACCAAGGCTGGAGAAGTGCATCTAACGTCAGCTAGTCAACTAACGCTCAGGTCTCTTTTGATTCAAATTTTTTAAATCTTTCATTTAAAAAATCATTTATCAATAACTCTTCCTCACATAAGAGAATTCTTGCAACAAAGAAGTAAAGTTAAGCAAAACAATCAATGCACTAGTCACAATTAAAAATACACTCCTCATTCTTGAAGCTGAGTCAGGAAGATCCGAGTAAAATCTGACTTCAGATAGTTATTAGCTAGGTAACCTAGACAAGTTACTTAACCTCTCTGACTCAGTTTTCCTCAACAGTAAAATGGGAGCAATATTAGCAGCCACTTCCATGGTTGTTTTGAGGATAAAATAATTTATCTGTGAAGCTCTTTAACATAGTGTCTGTACCTTACAAGTGCTTAATAGCATTTTCTCTTTCTCATCCCATATTGAACCTCTAATCCACTATCACCCTCCTCTCTGCCTTGAAATGAAAAACATGCTTCATGATCAAGCTTTTGAAGTCACTGCATTGCTGAAAATTCTAAAGTTTCTCAATGATTTTCTTTACATTGATCATCATTGTTCTGATTCTACTTATTTTGTCCTGTAACAGTTTTTACATATGTGAATTTATATTGGTCATTTCTTACAGTGTAATAAAATTCCAATATGTTCATATAGCAAAATCTGTTAAGCTATTCTTCAATCAATGGGCACAATTAATAAATTCCCAACTTTGTTTGCTCCTACTACCACCAATTTTTTATTACTGTATTTTTGTATATATGGGACTCATGTGTTTGATCTCCCTGGAGCATATATACGCCCAATAATGGTTTCATTTAGTCAAAAAGCATAGAATATACACTCTTTTTCTATTACAATTCCATATATATTTTTTTCAGAATGGTTAGAACAATTAACAATTCAATTAATAGACCTATGAATATATCCTAATTGATATATTCTCTATGACTTATATATAAATTATCACATGCCCTTATTCCCCACCCCCATACTATCAATTATTACATTTTCTTACCTTTTGTGTCCTCTTAACCAATCTGATGAATATAAGATGAAACCTAAAGTTATTTTAAATTACCTTTCTATTATTCATGATTTATATCATTCTTTCATACAATTGTTGATAACTTGCCTTTTTTCTTTTGGAAAATTCAGTGTTTTTCCATGATACCCTATGGTTTCTCCCTCATCTCAACAATAGCAATTTCATTGTGTTCTTTAGTATATGAGTAGTGATATCTTAGAATATGAAAAAAAAAAAAAAGTAGATTTAAAAAAGAGTATGACCTAAATTAAATACATCAGCTTCTCATAACCTAGGTTTTTGGCTTTAAGACCCTAACAGTTTCTTTGACCTGTCCATTCTTTTTTTCAAAAGGGCAAAGTACAAATAAAAGAATGCTTCACTTAGCATGTATTTTTTGGCTCAGTAACAACTCTGTTATCTGAAAAGAGGAAAAAGAAAAGCTGCATATCCCTCAAAAAAAGAACATGTAGTTTAAGACTCTCACGTTTTTAGATTTGTATATGCACCCACATGCATACATGCATGTGCACACATATAAGCACAGGTAAGATAACAATACTTAGAAAAATAAAATGATAAATCATTTTTGTTTCCTTTTTATATTAGGGGGAAGAGAGTGAAGAATGGAACAGGGGTAGAGACTGAGAAAAAAAAAATAGGGCTATAATTATTTTTCCCCTTCTAGTCACCCATTACATAAACTCAGAAAGATCTTACAAAATCAGCACTGAAAGCTAATTTTTTTATAGTCACTGCACACAAAAAGGGTTCTTTTTCTTTTGTGTTAATAGTAGAAAGATACCAAATTTATTTTCTTTCTTCTTATAGGAGCTTTCTGAAAAGAAATCACACTATGATATTTTAGCTAAATTAGGGACTAGAGCAGAGTTTAATCTTTTTTTTTTTTTTGAGTTTTTAGAATTAAAACAATATAGTGTGAATACAAGTTTATACTTTCCATTCACATTAGTCAACTGTTTTATTTTAAAATATTTTAATGTTACATTACACTAATTTTACATGAATTCAATATTTCTTAATATTGGGATGCAATTGACACAGAAACTAAATAATATAATTTTATATTTATAAAGCCCTTTGCATTTTATGAAAATTTCCTTCCAAAAAGTCTCTTGAGACAGACATAAAAATTACCATACTCCTAATATAGCTAAAACAGTTTCAGAGGAGAAAAGTAACTAGTTTAAGTTTACAAAACCAGTATCTGGACGATTTGTGAGACTCAGTTGTCCTAAACTCTTAGTTCCCCATTATCTTAACACCAAATCCAATCCACCACAACATGATATGCAACAGATGCAATAAAGAGGAGATTCCTCTCTCTTAAAATGTCAATCATCTCTGAAAAATATATTCCTATCAAGCTCATGAATGTGATTTTACCTATTAGCTATAAGAAACTGGGCAAATCCTTTAATATCTCTCAACTTCAATTTTCCTCATCTGTAAAATGGGAATAATAATAGCACCTACCTCAAAAAGTTATTGTGAAAAGCAAATAAGATATGTAGAGTGCTCTGAAAAAACATGTGTTTGAACTAATTCTAAATGAAGAGTAGAACCAAAAAAAAAAAAAAATAGTGTACACAGGAACAGCAAGATTATGTGATGATCAACTGTGATGGACTTGGCTTTTTTCAACAATGAGGTGAGTCAAGACAATTCCAATAGATTTGTGATGGAGAGAGCCATCCACATCCTGAGAGAGAACTATGTATGGAGACTGAATGTGAATCTAAGCATAATATTTTCATGGTTTTTGGTTGTTGTTGTTTGCTTGATTGATTTTCTTTCTCTCATTTTTTCCCCTTTTGATCCAATTTTTCTTGTGCAGTTTGATAAAAGCAAAGATATGTTTGGAGGAAATCACATGTTTAACCTATATTGGATTACTTCTATCTAGGGGAGGAAGAAGATGGGGGAGGGGAGAAAAAAAATATGAAACACATTTTCAAGGGTGACTGTTGAAAACTACCTTTGTATGTATTTTGAAAAATAAAAGGCTATTAAAAAATATATGTGCTGATTATTGTTCTTGATATTCTGTAGTAGAGCCAACAACTCTATTACAGAACTAATGTTACAAATTTTAGTTAATTCTATTGTGCTGCTATTTTAAGGAGTAGGGGAAAGTGTAAAGGAATCTAGATATTGGGCTAAATCTAACTCTAATAGTGAATGGGAGAAAGGTACAAGTGAATGAATAATGAAAGGAAGTTCTTCTGTTGGGGGTGAGATATATAAAGGAAGAGAAACTAGATGGCCTGACTGATGATAAAGGAGATTTGGGAGAAGAGAATCAACTGTGATTAGCTCAGTGTGATCTGGAAAAGAACGATAGAGACAATGAAATAAATTTCTAAAAAGGAAACAAGAATCAATCAACAGAAAAAAAAATTATATGATGAAAAATGTCTAGTCATGAAAATCTACTAAGCCAAGATGGACTGACCCCCATTATCTCACTGCTTTGTTTATTTAAACACAACATAGGAACAAGGAATACAAGTCTGAATGCCACCTGTTTCTAATTTACAGTTTGGGAGGGAGAAGTATACAGCATAAAATGTATGTTGGACATGATGTATTCAAACCACATTTTTTTCCCTAAGACTGATTTTCAGCCCTGATCTTGTTTGTTTATCAGAGCCCAACAGAAATAAGATTATGATACATAATCTCACAGGAGGGAGATGAAGGGGTATAGGATTCTTGAGGTTTAGTAAAGAAAGAAAAGAGAAAAATATTACACTCTATAACAAGGAAGAAAACCTCAAAGAAGTGAGAAGAGATAAGAAGCTGAGCAAAGTACATAACCTCAAACTCTTACAACACCTTCAGAATTCACCTTAAACCATCACTGGATATATTGTTTTGGATATTCTCAAGATCGCAAATTCAGTATGCTAAAACAGAATTCATTTTCCTCTTCACAATTAGACTTTCTTTATATCACTATTTACTTTCAAGGTATTTTCATTTTTCTAGTGATCTAGAGCCTAACTCCCAGCATATCTTATACTTCCATTTTCTTTATACCCATTGAAATCCTGTTGATTCTTTCTTCTCTGAAATCTCTAAGATCAATTCCTTCTTTTTCTATTAAAAATGACACTACCGAGGGAGGGAGAAAAAGAGAGAGGGTAAGAAAAAGTGTTTACTAAGTGTGTAAAAAATGCTATGTGACCAAAAAGAAGCAAGAGATTCCTTGCCTTCAATATAGAAAGACAAGCTTTATTAAAGACATTATTCCCTAGAAAGGAGTCCCTTATATTAAAGTAATCATGTTCCAAAAAGAAAATCCACTTCATTTTTTTTTTCCGGATTCCTCAATAAGAACTCTCAGTTCTAGCCTGTACCCATTCTGCATCTTTCCCAGAAAAAACAAAATTCACAGCCTTTTCTTACTTCTCTGGCAGAGAATGCCATTCTTCCAGAATCTCTCACTTCACTTTCACATGATTAATGCCAAAATGAGCGATCCATATTATAAGGTACTTACTTAACTTTTAATCCTTTTCCACCTATTTCTTGTTTCTCCCAAACTGAAAGCACTTTCCCTGAGAAATCCATACTTTCCTGCATCACCCTTCCTCCTTAATTCTGCCATACATTCAGAGCTTTTATCAGATTTTGTACAAAGCAGACAATGAATAGATATTTACAGAAGGAAAAAAAAAACTGTTAGGTATGTGGATTACTGATTAAATGTGAAAAAATTCACAAGTCAATAGACAAGCCTTATGAATGGTTCTTCCTCTAGAATATGAGAAATTTCAAACCCAGAGCCTGATTGAGTTTTACATGATAGATTCAATGACCTTACTCCTTTAGTTAGCTAGCATTCTATTTCTCTGTCCATCAGAATTTAAGTACTTTCCTAACATCTGCAAAACAGAAAATTCATCTCATAAGAGCCTCACTGCCTAAGGCACAAGCATGAAAGGAAATATCTTCATTCCCAGATGAAGCTTCATTATATTCTCCTCAGTAGCTAGATGTGTACACCAAATTACCAGTGATAAGAGAGACAAGAGTACTTATTCACATGTAGTCTCCCTACAACCACCACCACCATCTAGAAAAAGTATCCTTTTATTAAATGTTAACAATTCAATTCAGATTTAGACCACATGAGTTGTCTTATAAATTTCAAATATTAAATTTTGAAAATTTCAATTCCATGAAAGTATTCTGGCCAAAATTATTTTTTTTCCTTTTAGTACCAACACCAATAAGAAGCATAGTGGTGTAATTTAGTGATGTTAAATTAAAACAGAAACAGGGGTTATTAAATTTTACCTAAGGATCCCTGGGTTACATAGTGACAGTTTTAAAATGTGTTCTATATGTTTGGTTGTATTTTTATTTTTGTTAAATATTTCTGAATTAAATTTAAATATGCTTAATATTGGGTAGTGTTGCTGGTGGTGAATTTGATACCTCTGTAATGTCAAACACCAATGAATAGAGAGATGGCCTTTGAGGCAAGATTTAGATTTATTATACCAGGTGTGTGACCCCAGAATAAGTACTTAAATCCTTAGTTCTCTAAGAGATTATCTACTGGGTAGTTCTTCCATTGTGCCAGGCACTGAGCTAGATTCTGGGCATATAAATTCAAAAAATGAAACAATGCTCAACAAGGAGTTTAGAATCTGATTGAAGGAGGGAAATAACAAGTACATATAAAACTATAAAGATTAAAAAGAAAAAAAAAAGAGAGAGGAGAAGAGGGAAAGGGAGAAAGAGAAAGAGAGGGAGGAAGAGAGAGAGAGAGAGAGACAGAGAGAGAGAGAGAGAGAGAGAGAGAGAGAGAGAGAGAGAGAGAGAGAGTCTGGAAGAGAGTGTGCCAGCAACTGTGGGAGTCAGAAAAGGCTTCAGGCATATAAGGTGTATAAGCTGCATCTAAAAGAAAGGGGCTCTCAGCAGAGGAAAGCAAACAAGTATTCCAGAGATGATGGATAGCCACAGCAAAAGTAGAGAGCTGGGAAATGTAGCATCATTAACCAGGCTGCAGCTTGGCATCCCCCATCATGCTCCAGACAACTCTTTAACTTGGCAGATCATTTCAGCCCTAAAATGTACACTTGAGAAGTACCTTCAGATCCTAAGATCCCACCCTCAGAGTGGATGTCTGTTCCCAGAACCCCAATTCTAATTAGGCTGAAGTTCCAACTCCTATCTTTTGTCTTGGCTGGGTATTTTACTCACTCCTTCAACTTTCAGCTTCCTTTTATGTGGTTTTTTTCCCGTTATAACCTTAACTCCTTTGAGAGAAGGAACTATTTTCCTTGTTGCTTGTATTTGTACTCCCAGTATTCAGCACAGTGAATGGCTCATAGTAAGCACTTCATAAAGTGCTTGCTGACTGTGAAGAACAATGTGGTTAAATCACAGAGTGGGGAAGATAGGTGAGATCCAATGACCAAGAAGAGAGAAAATAACTGTATTCTGGTGCTTACTGTAATCAATAAAATCACAGGTATAGTTCCAATCTCCAAAACAGTAGTTAAAATGAAGATAACTCCTTTAAAATTTGGGTCATTATTGTGGGGTAAACAAGTCTTTAAGTAAGTAAAAAGATTTCAAATAGATCACTGAATTATAAAGCAAAATATTTCCATTTTCTCACTGTCTTGTTACACACACACACACACACACACACACACACACACAGCAATTGATTATTAGCTCCCAGGGATAAAAACTATACATTTATATAGTACTTTATTATTTACAAAGTATTTTCTTCACAATAACCCTGGGATGTAGTTAGTATGAGTATTATGCTTCTTATAGGTGAGGAAGTTAACACTTAGGTGACATGATCCACTTTAATTTAGATTTAATTAGTCATGAACTATAATTTCCAGATCTGAGGGATCTCCTATTACTACTTCTGTTTTTCCATTGAAACAATCTCAATTTGGAAATAACCTCAGCATTTTAAAAAGTTCCTTTTTATTATTATTAACTTGACCAACATCAACAAACATGAACATTTTAAAGAACTGAGAAAAAAGATTTCCAAGGGAACCATAAACATCTATTATAGAGTGTCTTTTTTTGGAGGAGGGCAGAGGGGGCATATTACAAATCCTGCTCCTAACTGTTCCCTTGTGAACTTCCTTCTACTTTATTTTTAAATAATTTATTTTCTTCTTCCAGTTGTTATTCTTATCACTCCTCACTTCTTCCCATAAAAAAAAAAAGAAAAGAAATCTTCAACCTTTCAACAATTAAGTATAGTCATGAAAAACAGAGCCACATATTGAATCTAAAAAGAAATGTGTCATCCTAAACATCTAGGCCATCATCTTTCCATCAAGAGATAGAAAATAAATATCTTCATCAATCTTCTAGAAAAATGATCGTTCATTTCATTGATAATCTTAATGCTGCATTGCCTCCTGCCCCATTGATAAAGTTTTCTTTTACAACAAACTTTTAATTTTTTATTCATATACCTCCTCCCTCTTCCTTTCAACTAAATTGTTTATAAATCAATCCACAGATAATGATATCCACAGTCAGAATTAGCAAAAATTACTCTAATGGCTACCAGTGACTAGCAATCCATTAACCTTGTCCATCCTCATCCTCCTTGATTTCTCTGAAGCTTTTCATATATACCCTCCTTCTTGAAATTTTCTTTCCCACTGAAATATTGATTGGATTCAATAATAGTAATAACATCTATATAGCATTTTAAGGTTTACAAATTCACATATACTATATCTCACTGTATCCTTATTCACAACAGCCCTGGAAATAGTTAATATTATTGCTCCCATTTGACAAATGAGAAAATTGAGAGAAACAGTGATTATGTGACTTGACAAGGGCACACAACTAATGTCTAATACCAGATTTTAATAAAGACCTTAACTGGCTCCAAGTGCAGGCATCTATTCACTCTACCACCTGGCTGGTTATGATCCTGGATTCTCTTAGATTACCTCCAATTTTTTCTCACCATGGGCTGGAGCCACGTAAGTCTTTTTTGGTAATCCTCTGGAAACACTCTTCCTATGTGAGTTTTCCATATTCAACTTGTTTTTTCCCTCACCCTGGCACCAATTCTGAGGCTGCCTGTTCCCTAATGTCAAGTGAATCTTAAAAGACTCTTGTGGAGAATGTGCCAACCTACATGGGTAAAAGAAATTTCTGCATTCAGGAGTTCCCTTTAACAATGAAAGCATTAATTAATGTAAAATTTTTCACTAAAAAAAGGAAAACATTGCTACCACATTCTCTCCCACCTAGATCCACATAGCTAGCAGTGAAAAGAGACAACTTTCCACTTTGCCATCTTTTCTACTGCCTCAGAAAAGATGAATATTATACAATCACATATCAAGATAAAGCATTTTTTATGTTTTAACAGCCAATAACTATAGATAAACAGCAGTTTAAAATACCAAAAGGGTTAATCAAAAGTTTAAAGAGTTTGGGTAAAAGAATTATGGGTAAAGTCTGACCCAGGTCCATTCCCCTGTTCAAGGAGGAAGTTGTTATTAAATAAGTATGTATCCACACTATGACAGTTAATGAAAGAAGTTTATTAGCAGCATGAGAAGTATAGACAGCAAAGACACAGTTAGGCATATCTTATCTCACTTTGGTATTTGCCACAGTGATATTAAGTTTAGAAGGGTATGTTGACTTCATCAGCTATAGGATCTCTGTGATGCTTGCAGAGATTAACTACTCCTGGGCTGGAAGACACAAAAAAAGCAGAAAACAATCTTTGCTCACAAGGTCCTGACAGTCTAATGAGGTAGAGGTGGGAAAACATACTAACAACTATGTATAAACAAGATTAGAGAGAGAATAAATTTAGGGTAGTTTAGCAGGATTAAGATAAGATTAAGAAAAATTAGGAAACACTTTTTTTTAAAGGGGAAGGGGGTATTACCTAAGAATTGAAAGAAGTAAGAAAATTCAGGAAGAGTGGACAACCAGAGAAAATGTTCAAAGTCAAGATATGGGAGTTTTGAGCCCAAAGAGGCAAGGATCACTGAATTACTGAATGTGGGTACGAGTAAGGTATAAGAAAATGGAATGCTAGAAGGGACCAGCATTTTTTTTATAACAGCAAAGAATTATAAACAAAGTGTCCATGGATTATGGAATGGATAATCATATTGCAGGCTGTATCTTAAGAAATAACAAGTAATTCAGAGAAAGAATAAACTGCACACTACAAACAAAAATATAAGGTTTACAACAACTTAAATGAAAAGATGAAAAAAGTTAAATACTTTACCTTTATAATAACCAATCTCAGTGAGAATTCGTGAAGAAAGTTATCTTATTAGAGAGGTGGGGCTTTGAGGAAGGAATTTTGCAGGTGCTTTAAGACATACTAGAAATATTTACTATTTTTACTTAATTAAGTCTTCCCCACTCCCATACATCAGCCACCCCCCAATATTAAAGGGAAGGTCTATGGAATGTGAATAGCTTTCATATGTGGAAATGTACAATGGGAAAAAATGCAATTTTAAAATAAAAGACATTCAATCAACAGCAATTGGTAGTTGTTACAAAATGAAATTCTGACAACAGTATAATCCGTTTCATTGAGAAATAAAGGAGAGAAGCACCTGAAGCTCTCTTATGAGCACACATTTTTAACAGGACATGAAAAATAATAAAGGCTAAATTGAAAAAAATATATAATGAATATAATTGCTTACCATTAACTGGGTGGAAATAGGTTTGGACAAAGGGATAGAATTTTTAACTCAACTTTTAACAAATTATGTGAACGAGTAAATATTTTCATTTTTTAATGAGGCTATCTCAGATCTGTGGAGAAGCAAAGAATTTATGACCAAAAAATAACTAGAGAACATTATGAAATGCAAAATTTATACTTTTGATTATATTAAATTAAAAAAAGGTTTCATACAAAATCAAGTGTAAATCAATGCAATCAAGTGTAAAAGGAAAGCAGAAAACTGAGGAAAAAAAATTACATCTAAGAGTTCTGATAAAGACCTCGTTTCTAAAAGTTATAGAGAAGTGACTCAACTTTATAAGAATACAAGCCATTCTCCAATTGGTCAAATATGAATAGACAATTTTCAGATTAAGAAATTAAAGCCATTTCTAGTCATATGAAAAATGCTCTAAATCACTATTAATTAGAAAAATGGAAATTAAAACAACTCTGAGGTACCACTTCATACCTCTCAGATTGGCTAAAATGGCAGGAAAAGATAATGATAAATGTTGGAAGGTATATGGGAAAACTGGGACATTAATACTTTGTTGGGTGAAGTCATAAACTGGTCTTAACATTCTGGAGAGCAATTTGGAACTATATCCAAAGGGTTATCAAATTATTCATACTCTTTGATCCAACAGTGTCTCTATTAGGTCTATATCCCAAAGAAATCATAGAAAAGGGAAAAGGATCCACATGTACAAACATGTTTGTAGCAATATAGTGACAAGAAACTTGAAAATGAGTGGATGTCCATCTGTTGAGGAAGGATTGAATAAGGTATAGCATATAAAAATATAATGGAATATTATTGTTCTATAAGAAATAAAAAAATAAGAAATCAGAAAAGTGAGGAGGAGATATTACATGGACTGATGTTAAGTGAAATAAGAAAAACCAAGAGAACACTGTACAAAGTAACAAGATTATGTGATGAAGTTGGCTCTTTTCATCAGTAAGACGATTCAGGCCAATTCAAATAGACTTGTGATGGAAAGAGTCTTCTGCATTCAGAAAGAGGACTATGGGGACTGAATGGGGATCAACAAAATATTTTCACCTTTTTTTTTTTTACTTATTTGCCTATTTTTCCCCCTTTTGAACTGATTTTTCTTGTGCAGCAAGATAAATATTGAAATATGTTTAGAATTTGCACATATTTAACCTATAATGGATTACTTGCTGCCTAGGGGAGGGGGAAGTGGGTAGGAAAGGAGAAAAATATGAAACACAAGATTTTGAAACAGTGAATGCTGAAAACTATCTTTGCATATATTTTGAAAAATAAAGACCTAGTATTTAAAAAAAAATAAAAATGAGAATGAAAAGAGATGTCTACAATCAAATTGTAACTGGCCTTGAAAGTCAAAATAAGCATATTGGGTAAATAGGCTTGTTTGGGGCACTCAGCAAACAGACAGCAAAAATGCATTAAGTATTTAATTCATGCCAGGTACTCAAGTTTTATTTTATACACATATTTTTTTTCAGAATTCAGAAGACCTGAGCCAACAATATAGTAGGCCATCAAAAAACCTAATACTGTCTTCAGTTTTAATAGCAACAGTCAGATATCCAGAATTCAAGAACCACTGTACCCTGCCAAGATTTCATTTTAAGAAATTCCAAAATGAGCTATTTCTAGAAGAGGGCTATGAGGATGGAAAATGGTTATTAAATATTATCATTTAGAAATTGTTGAAGAAACAAGAGTCATTTTTTTTAAGACACAGGAAAGGATATCTTCAAAAATACGAAAGTATTTTATAAAGAGCTTTATATTCATTCATTGTCATTTAAGATGGAATAGGACAAGGAACATGAGATCTAGAGAAGTTAATTGACTGAGCTACAACACATAGGCAGTTAATGTGAATCAGAATTTGAACTCAGTTCCTATGACTCTAGATAATAGCTTTTTTCCTGTTCCACACCACCTTTTAATTTTTTTGTAGTCACAGTTTCTCAGATAACATTCTTCAAACATTCCTGTTATGCTACGGTTCACATGGTGCTTCTCATGACTTTTTGTTTACATAAATTTTAACTTTAGAGGATTTTTATATCATACTGCTACATAGAAGTAGCAACATACTTTGATGTATAATGACACCTGGAGTGTGAGTCAAGAAAACTGGATTCCATTACCAGGTATGCCATAATCTGAGAGACCCTGAAAAAGTCCCAATCTCTCTCTGCCTCACTTCCTGCAGTTATAAAAAGAAGTTGACCTAGAAAACATAAAATGTCTTTTGAGTTCAAAAACTAGTAGGAAAAAACCCATCCCACTGCTTTCTCTGTGCCACAGAAATGGATCCAAAATATTATTCATGGAATATGATGAAAATAACAAGAATATGTAATCCCCATGATGAGCTCTACTTAATAATGGCATAAACCTAACATATTAACAAAACTAATACTTGAAAAATATGTGAACTGGAAATCAGCAGCCTAGGTTTCAATATCACCAACTCCTTATGTGATCTTGAGCAAACCTCTTTACATCCCTCGAGTTTTTTTAGAGAATGATTTCTGCCATTACTTCCAGCTCTAAAAGTTTACATTCTATTTTCATATCAGTAAAAATAAGGAAGTTGTAATAAATTATCTTCCCAGCTCTAAATTTCTAGGACCTTATTCTTGCTATTTCAAACCATCTTTCCTGGCATGAACACATAAAATTGGGAAGCTCCTTAGTATAGGAGTAATAGGAGAGTCATTTCGCATAGCACAGAAAAAAATCATGAAACAATTTTCTTTTTTGAATTTTTATTTTGACAGATTTGAAGTTCAGATAATATCACAGAATTTATGAATTGTCAGGTACCTCTGTGTCCATTAAATCTAACATAAAACTGAAAGGGGGGGGGGGGGGAGGAAGGGGAAGATTGCCTCTACAGTATACTCAACAACATCCAGTCTTTTAAAATGATCTTCTCATCACTTTATTAACTGTGTAAGAACAGTACTGGACTTCACCAACCAGACAGTTATTTCTTCTTCAGAAGCAGCATAAGAATCATTCCTACTAAACTAACAAGCTGTTATCAGTTTCATTTAATTGTCCATCCTATTAGATGCTTTCAATTGAGCAAACAAATAATGCCAAGCATTCAGCAAATTCATTTTTAACAGGATGACAGTTTATTTTTTTCCAAAGAAGGTTGAGGCATCTAATGAAGACAGTATCATTTTTGTTTGTATTAAAGCGTTTCCAAGGTTCTATAATGTATCAAAATCTACAGTAATTTCTCCATATCCTTTTGTCTTAAAATGTAAGTATTCTAAATCAATTAAGAATGGATTTAAATTCTTGACTTACAGGTGTTAACTAAACTAATAATTTTAAAAGACCAGCACCACCTACGTTGGAATATATATAAAATATGCTGTATGACTACAGCACTTTTTTTAAATAAAAATTCTCCCATTTTTTGATTCAGTTTACTAATTTTCAGAAAATACAAAGGTTTTAATTTACTTCTAATTACAATGACAGTTTAAAATTATATGTTCTTATAATTACATTTACTTTTATTATTTCATTTAGGCTTATCATCTACAAAATAATAGAAAAAATATTCTTGAGGGTGGCAAATGCTATGATCCCCATTTTGAAAATGGGGAAGTTTAGGCCCTAAACTTCAACCAAAGTCCACATAGTTCAGAGGTCCTTCTAGTATATCAGACTAAATAGTAATATCACTAAATATGGCACATGTATAAAAATAAATGTGAATCCCATATTTTGCTTAGGAGCAGTAACAATAAGAAAGCCAAGGGAAAAAATTATTTTTCAAAACTGAAAAATATAAAACTACCCTTGGACAAGCTTTTGTTTTTATTTTTCTTCTTCTTCTTTTTTTTTTTTTTTTTTTTTGACTGAGGCAATTGAGGTTAAATGACTTGCCCAGGGTCACACAGGTAGGAAGTGTTGAGTGTCTGAGATCACATTTGAACTCAGATCCATCTTACTTCAGGGCTGGTGCTCTATCCATTGTGCCACCTAGCTGCCCCTGGACAAGCTTTTTTAATGCATATGGCAAATCAGCCAGTTTCCTTACAGAAATTAATGATCTATATTTAAAAAAAAAAGTGAATGTTTTCTTAGAATCATAATAACAAAGGTTTTGTAGGAATGAAAAGTATACTGTTCTTTGCATGAATGTCCTTAGCCTTTCCAAAATGTCACATCTCTTTTCTGTAACTACAAACTAAAGTCTTATGGATTAGTGGCTGTGATAATTTTCATGGAGCTTACCTACTACAATTTATCAAAAAAATTAAGAAATAAAGGAAAAGAAGGAATTGCTTTTCTAATAGTTCCTATACTATATATATATACACAATATACAATACAATGCAGATATTCTCTTATACAAAGATAGCACCTGAATATGATGTATAACATTGAAAAGTACAGAAAAGTTCAAAGACCATCATTAGTCATTTCTTCTTCATTTATGGTTTGTCTAAAAGATTTTTCTCCATTACCACTAACAGGCTAACCTAAGCCATGATTAATATTAATTTTTATTAATAATTAATATTAACATTATTTTTGAAGAAATGGTTTAGAGAAAGAATGACCATTCAATTCTCAGGGAATTTACCACCATTTATATCCTCATGCTCACATCTCAAAGATCAACAAGTAAATGAAAAAGAATATAATAATGTATTATTAAAAGGAATTTATTTCTCAACAAGCTATTATTACAGAATACAGTAAGCCCAACACAGTTATGCACAAATCATTTAGCTGTATAGTTTGGAAAAACAAATTTAAAGGATGTATTTTCTTTTCTAAGTTATAATTTCAATTACTGTAGACATTTATTTCTGGATCAGTTTTAATCATAAATAAGGATGAAAAAGGGATTAAACAAAATCAGAATATACATTATAATATTTTCCATGTCCATTGTTCATCTGTCTTTTATTTTTATCCAAATAATTATTATAAATTGTTAAATGTACCATTAATTTTATGGAAGAATCTCTGTTTGTCTAGCCCTTGAATTTTATTTATTGTCTCTTAAGTAGATCATATTGGGTTTGGTTTGCCAGAGTACTGATGAATGATCTGTATTCCCTGAAGAGAGAGAAAGACCAATGTCAGTCAATCTGATGTGGTTTGGTCTGATCTGGAGTAGAATTTTGTTTTCAAGACTCATGTACAGGTATGTAACCTATCCCTATTCTACTAATCCAAGTTTAAAAAACTATGTGTAATAGTTCCTGATCCTGACCGGTGAAATGGTTCTAGATTCTGCCAGGATGTTGGTAATCTATCCAAAGGAAGAGAAAGGTATTTGGTATCTGTAAAGGCTAATAGTATTTCCCTGATTAGGTGGTAGGTAGTATAGTGGATAGAATCTGGAGTCAGGAAGACATGACTTCAAATCTAGCTTCAGATACTTATGAGTTATATGATGGGCAAATCATTCTTTTTGCCTCATTTCTTCATCTGTTAAAAAATGCACTGAAGGAGGAAATGGCTAATCATTCCAGTATCTGCCAAAAACAACAAAAAATAAAACAAAACCAAAAAAAAAAAAAAAAATGGTCACAAAAACTCAGACATGACTAAAACAATTTAACTACCAAAAAAACCCAAAACTATATTTTCCTGACAGAATTTAAAGGCCAATTTTGTAGACTATCCTAAATGTGCAGCAATCAGACTGAATAAGTATTCATACACTTCATTTGTGTGAATAGTTAAACTGAACTTTTCTGTGATAATAGATTTCAACATTCCAGGATTTACATCTTCTGAAAGAAGGTATTAACAATAATAGGGAGTTCTTCCGTTCTCTGCACTAGACATCACTCATGGCAAAGTAAAAAAATTTGGTGAAAATATACCTCTCTGTTTTATGTTCTACTTAACATTAATACGAAGTTTTCTCATTTGTTGCATTTTCTAGGACTCTTAAATGATTATATCGCATGCAGAGAAGCCATAACTCTGTTGAAAAGCTCTCTTAATATTACATTTTGCTCTACTGAATAAATTTCTTTTTAAGTCAACAGGGCAATAAGCAATGTGAGAATCATTGTGAGAACACATCTTTCAGTTGTGTGATGTTCTAAAACAAGGATTCTTAGCCTTTTGGGAGGAGGAAGGCACAACAGGATATCTTGGACATCTTTGGCAGTTTGATGATACCCATGGAGCTCTTCTCAGAACAATGTTTTAAAATCAATAAAAATAAATACATAGGATTACACAAACACAACAAATTAAATGTGAAAATCAACAAGTAATTTTTTCATATGCAAATTCAAATATCCTTTGAAAATACAAACCTCCAAACAGGTATATGAACCTCAGATTAAGAACTTTTTTCAAGGATATTATTTGCCAAAATCTAAGTTTTCTTCTTTTATCTTCATCCAGTGTGCCCTCTATATATGTGTAGGTAATTTTCCAAAATATGTGAGAGACTTGGAAAAATAAGACATATAATGAATCAGTAGTATACTGATATATACTGATATTTTCTTAAGCATCTTTTTTTTAAACAGTAGTAACATCATTGATATTTTCTGAGAATGTTATCTACCCTTCCTTTAGATAGTTTAAGGATCCATCTTTTAATGGATCCTAATGGATCCTAACCTAACAATTATGTTGCTACTGGCATGTATATACTTGGCCTGATTAAGCTTCAAATGCAGTGGTTCCACTATTATTGATACAGCCTGCTATAGAAATCCTTTTTTTTTTCTTCTTCCAATTTTTTTTTTTGATCTGTGAGCTATTCCAGTTTTATCCATAAAATGCCTTGATAATGCAGCTTAACTGGATCTCACCACTTTACTTTGATTTTTTTTTTCCACCCCTATATGCCTTTCATAAGGGGATATATGTGTGTGTATATAATTGTGGTCACAGTCCTCGAATGTAAAGTTTTATAAACAGGTATATATTCTAAACTGATGCTGCAAAATGCCATCTGCATTCAGAAGGAGAAATTATGGGAATGAATGTGAATAGAAACATAGTATTTTCACCTTTTTTTGTTATTTGATTTTTTTCTCTCCTGGTTTTTCCCTTTTGGTCTGATTTTTCTTGCACAGTGTGACAAATATGTAAATAATATAAATGTATGGCTCATGTCAGATTACTTGCTACTTTGGGGAAGGGGAGATCAGGGAGCAAAGGAGAAAAGATTTGAAACAGAAGATTTACAAAAATGAATGTTGAAAACTGACTTGGTGAGTATTTGAAAAAATAAAATACTATTGAGAAAAAAAAGTGAAAAAAATAAAGGAACTCTATCAATGCCTCTGCTATTATCTCTTGGGGAACACATTTTGTGGGATTCTGGCAGGGAAAGAATCCCTGGAATGTCAAAAGATTCATCTGGTGACAACCCCAAATTCATCTCCTTTTTAAGTCAGCAAATCAAGAAAGTTATTAAGCACCTAAAATGAGCTGAGTATTATGCTAAGTGTCTGGGATAAACAAACAATCTCCCCCCTCCCCAACAACAAATCCCCAGCAAATACAATAGTTCCAGCTCTCAAGGAACTCAAAGTCTAACAGGAGTTGAGAATGTGTAAGACACTTAACTTCTGTTTCCTTCAGTTCCCTCATCTGTAAAATATTCCTGCCTCATAGAAAGCTTCCAAATGATCTGGGCCTCTCCTCCATTTGTAAGCTTCAAGTGACTCTTCATTGACAAGTAACAGAATTTTTACCTAGAAATTCTTTCACCTGGGGCAAGAAAGTGGCCTCAGAGTGAGAAGAACTAGAGAAATTTGTAAGTGGCAATTTAAAGGCAGATGCTTGCTCTCCCTATAAATAAAATAAATAAATATATATATATATAAAATAATAAAACATATAAATAAATAAATACATATATGTTTATATATATATAATTTATATATATTATATAATATATATATTATATATATATGTTATATATATATATTTATATATAAATATATAAATAAAAAAATATATAAATAAAATAAAGCACACTCTACCCTACCCTGCCTTTTCCCTGAGACAAAGTCCCATTCACCCTAAGCTAGTTATAGCTTTTTCTAATAATAATGTTTGCATTCCTGAATCACTGTTTTTTTTTTGTTTTGTTTTGTTTTGTTTTTTGGGGTTTTTTTGTCCTTTATTCTCCCAGAAGACCAATGATACCAGGAAGGTGATTTCTTGACTTGAAAGTGAGTTGGATTTAAATGAGGGTGGGTTATGCAAAGTCATTAGTCCCACTTTCCTCTCCCTTGCCATGGGGTCCACTAGTGAGATGTAGATCAGAATGATTAGAGATGGCCTTGGATACAGTGTAAGAAGTTGGTCTTTTTAAATTAATGTCTTTCCCAGGTCTCAGTTTGTTGGAAGCAACATTCAAATAGTGATTAAGGCCAGGTAAGAAATGAGGCCAGAAATGTCCTCTGTTACCTACTTCTAAAAAATCAGTCTGGAAAAGGAAGACACTCGGGGTTCCTGGCCAGAACATAAACCTCCTGATTCATATGAACTAGTACAAGTTGAATTAAACATAACTAGGATAACAATATACTGGTATGATTACAACAATTTCAATGGGAAAACAATAACTATGAAATAATTTAAACTGAGTGCCCAGAAACTATAATGATGAAGCTTGGCCCCAAAGAAGAAATAGGGGCACCTTTCCCAAGCCCATCTTGACAAAGTAAATAATATGCCAATTACATATGTGGCCAGACTATAATATTTTCATATTAACCATATTGCAAAAAAAATAGAAAAAAAAAAAAAAGCAAGCTTCAAATGGCACTTAGAATTCTTTATTTTCTCTGTAAAAGTGGATAGCATTTTTTTTTTTTTTAAGAAAACCACACTGGGTGTTCTTTGGAATTATCTTGGATCTTCATATTGATAATAGTAGCTGTATTGTTAACAGTAGCTAAGTTTTTCATAGCTGATCAACATTATAAAATTGCTGCAGCTGAGAGTATAGTCTCCTTGTTCTGCTCTTTTAACTTGCATTAATTCATATATCTTCCTAGTTCTTTTCTGAAACCATCCTGCTTTTCTTTTCTTTTAAAAAAAATTTTCCCAGCTACATGTAAAATTTTTAACATTTATTTTTTTATTTCCAAATGTTTTTCCATCTCCCTTCTATATTCCTCTTCTCTCCTTTCATAGAGAATTTTTTAGAGATTATACATGTAGAGAGATGCAAAACATTTCCATATTAGTCATGTGGGAAAAGAAAATATAGATTAAAAAAAAAATCACACAAGAAAAAAAAAAGTTTAAAAAAAAAAGTTTGTTTCAATCTAAATTCAGACTCCATCAGTTCTTTCTCTGGAGATAGATAGCAGTTTTCATGATAGGTCCTTTTAAATTGTCTTAGATCAGTGCTGAGAACAGCCGAGTCATTCAGAGCTGTTCATCATACAATACTGCTGTTACTGTGTACAATGTTCTAGTTCTTTCACTTCATTCTGTATCAATCAGTTTATGTGAGTCTTTCCAAGTTTTTCAGAAACCATACTGTTCATTATTTATTATAGCATATTAGTATTCCATCACTTATCATATGCTAAAACTTGTTCAGCCATTCCTTAATCATGGGCATTCCTTTAATCTCCGATTTTTTGCTGTCACAAAAAGAGCTGCTACAAATATTGATATATATAGATTCTTTTCCCTTTTTTAATTTTTAATTTTTATTTTAAAAAATCACTGTGGCTAATGTTGTGTAGACGTAGTGGTTGTTACTGGTAGGCTTGGTGAGTAGACCTGGTCTTTGCAGGATCAGAGGATATGCAAGGTTTTATACCCCTTTGGACAAAGATCCAAATTGCTTTCCAGAATGGCTGGATCAATTCACAATTCCACCAACAGTGTTTAAGTGTTTGTATTTCCCCAGACCATCTTCAACATTTGTCATTTCCCCTTTCTGTCATATTAATCATTCTGATAGAGATACCTTTTTCTTGCTTAGCAGAGCTGCTAACTGCTTCAGGAAGTTTGGTCCACCTACTGTGTGTGTAAAAATCATTAAAATGCCATTGTTTGGGTTAGAGACAGTCTGAGCTCAAATTCTTTCATGTGTTGAATGTTTTACCATAATTTTCTTGACACATCATTGGTGTGTCACTAGTGTGTTGGATTTTTGACATGTATCATTGGGGTTTCATTGGCATGCTTAATTTTGAATGATTTTGGATGTGGCATTAGCATGTTGAATTTTGCTGTAGTTTTCATGACATGTCTTTGGTGTGTCAAATTTTTGATGTGGTTTTTCTTGGTATGTTATTGACATGTTGAATTGAGCCTACTGCAATAGTCCAAATGATGAAAGCATGGACTAGTGGTGGTGTTGTGTGAGTAAACACACTCTCTTTTGGAGGCAAAGAGCACCAAAATTTGACAACTTTTTGGCAATATATATATACATGTATATGTCAGGTTTATGGCCAAGGAAAGAGTTTATAAACGGACAGAGAAAATTATGAGAAGTAAAATATATAGTTTTGAGTACATGAAATTTTAAAAAGCTTCCACAAACAAAACTAAATGTAGCCAAAATTAGAAGGAACACAGGAAACTGGGAAAATTTTTTTGCAAGTTTCAATAATAAAGATCTCAAATCTCAAATTTACAAAAATTAGAACCAATCCCAAATATTAAATGGTCAAAATATATGAAGTTTTCAGAAGAAAAAAGAATCAAAAGCTACCAATAGTCACATGAAAAAATGCTCTAAATCACTACTGATTAGAGAAATGCAAATTAAAATAACTTTGAGATACCATCTACCATCTATCAGATTAGCTAACCATAAAGGAAAAGGAAAGTGACAAATGCTGGAGGGGATATGGAAAAATTGAGACACTAATGTATTGCTGATAAGAGTTATGAACTAGTCCAACTATTCTTTCCTGGCTGCAAGCCTAGTAACCTAGCATTTTGCAAACCATAAAGTGCTATGAAAATGCCATCTATTATTATTATGGGTCCTGCAATAAAATGATATGTCATGTCTTTAGATCCAGAATAAAAACAATTATCAATTTTAAAAATTTGTCTCTTTAAGGAGAACTTCTGTGCCTTTTTCTATTGTATATTAATGTATTTTTGTCTTCTTTTTTCAGTTAGAGTTACATGAAAAGCAATATAGTTTAGTTACTTCAAGAATAAGACTGCTGGACATATACATTTAGAGGATCATTATTACTTTATTTTTTGTTAATGAAGGGAAATCTATTTTTGCTCCCTCTAACACTCCATCTAAGAAGATAGAGCTTAATATTGGAAAGAAGGCACAAGTAATTATGCAATGTGGTATCAAATGATATTAGAATTCCAAAAAGGGAGAGCAATCCAATCAAATTTAAAACTAGAATATGAGATTTCTTTCTCTAGTAATATACTGTTGAGTAAAGAATCTCAAAGAAGGAAAGCTTTGGAAAGACAGTTTGAAAATACTAAGAGATTAGGGTGATACATAAAGGTAAGAAAAATACTTTTTCTAATGTGGTTTTTCCCCCATAGGATCCTGACACTGAAATCCATTTGCTCCATTATTTACAATCCAAGACTAATCTGACCAAAGCCATTTCCAAAAATGTGAAAGCTCTCATACACTTATTTTTTCTCAGAATGAGGGACAAGTCATTCAGATTGAGATAAGCACCCATTCTCTGATAAGAACAACACCTACTTCCTCCCTTATCTGTTCTATTAATGTAAGATATTTAATATAGGTATCAGCATGGAAGGCAGTCCCAGTTCAAAAGTCAGTTTTCCTGTTGGAGGAAGTTGTCAGCAAACATTTACTGTACACCTTAATACATGGCACTGAATTGGGTGTTTTAAAGACACTTTAAATCAAAAGTCAAAGAATAATAAGGCCCAGATTAGAACATTACCTTCTATTTTCCTTCAAAGGATCAAACCTCAAAAACTCATGATAAGTAGATGTTTGCACTTTGATGAGGATTGAAAAAATAATTATCTGTCTATCTCAATTAAAATGACTGTAATGTATAGTTACTGAATTAGAACAAGTAACTATGGAGTCTACCTTATTTGGATGATACATAATGTAAAATTTATATTCAGAATCTAATTTATTAAGCATCATAAAGAAGTCCTATATTGACAATTTACTCAGAGTCAAATTCTATTAGGACAATGTCTGGAAATGTGTTTTGTTTGTTTGTTTGTTTTTTATTGTGGCTTTCAACAAAGGAAACCATAATTTAGCAATGCTGATCTACAATCTGAGAAGAAAATTAGCAAATGCACTATATTCAAAAGGAAAACACACACACACACACACACACACACACACACACACACACACAAAAAAAACAAATGAGTTTTCTTGCACAGTCATTTTACCTTCTCTAAACTTTTTTGTTTTTCTTTGTGTGGTTTTTTGTTTTTTCAGTAATCTGACCTTTAGGTAGAAGAGAAATTTGGAGTGCTCAGTTTTCTTCTCCTTAGCATAACATCAAATAAATTTCAAAGAATGATTAATTGTTGTTTGGACAAGGATCAGAGAATAAACTGGCTAGCAAACAGTAAACATTATGGAAAATTCAATCAATAGGGCAGCAAAGCATTGCAATTATGGGAAAGTCACCAAAACATGAAAACAACATATTTATGTTGAGTTCACAGTAGAATTTTTACCTGAATATCTTTTTCCTTTTATTCTTCCACTATAGAGATACACCATAAGGAAAATTTTTCTAACAAAATAATACCTTCAAGCCTGGGGAAAGTATGATTCATTATAAAGAGAAAAGAGTTGGTCCAGGTAGAGTAGTGCTCTGTATCAATCTGAACACTTTTGGCAAACTATATAATAAGTAACTTCTACATAGCACTTTCGGATCTGCAATGCGCTTTATGTATAAAAAATTCAGGAGAAAAGGTAGGTGAAGCAGTGGATAGAACACCAGCCCTGAAATCAGGAGAACCTGAGTTCAAATGTGACCTCACACACTTAACACTTCCTAGCTGTGTGACCCTGAGCAAGTCACTTAACCCCAATTGCCTCAGGGGGAAAAAAAATCATTAAAGTTTTCACATCAACACTATAAGGTATTCATGTCTATGTTTCTGTGACCACTGTTAACAAAGTCATTTATAATTTCTAAATTGGAAAGTAACTCAACAGCCAAGTCAAATCTACATCCAAATAAAGAATCCCAATTTTAACACTCTGGACAAGAAATCATCTAGCTTTTTTGCCTGAGGACTATTAGTCAGAGGATGCACACCATTCCCTAAGGCATCTTGTTTCATCTTTGGATAATTCTAATTATTGTCAAGTTTTTCCCGACACCACACTTAAATTAACCTCATTCTGTTTTCTGTGTCTCAACAGTGCAAATTTTTCTTCCAGGAGACAATAGAATTAAGCACAAGGACCAAATCAATCTGGATCATATTTATAATACTAATGATAACCTAATTGTTGCTGCAAAAAAATCTACTTCAGAAACATTAACATTCTTCCAATGGTACAATGTAGCTCAGTCTCAGAGGAGCTGAATTGAGAGTAAACCACAGTACAATGGAAAGATATTCTAAGTAAGATCAAAAATAAGAGACCTTTATAAGCAGGAAACTTCTAATCCAATCACCTCATTTTTAAAGATAAGTATACTGAAGCCCAGAAATGTTAATGACTTGCCCAAAGTCATTCTAGCAGGGAGTGGCAGAATTGGGATTGGAACTCATCTATTCTTTCAACTGTACCACACTGTCAGGGTTGCAGCATATTTTATTTAAACAATGCTACATTTTCCCCCTTAATTCTCCACTAAATTATTAGTTCCCACAAAGTAGGAACAGTGCCTACCTGAAAACCCCATGCTAGAGTAGTTTACTAAGGGTAACAACAGTAAGTGGTCAGTGCTAATACTTGTTTAAAATGAACTGTTTCGTTACTTTTTGAACTTATACTATTCCTTGAATCCTCAATCCATAGAAATTTTCACCCTGAAATGTAAAAGACTCTTACAAGGTAGTTTCACAAATAAATTATGGCTTAAGAATGGTATTGTAATGGAGCTATTTTTTTTTATCTCTGATCTTTATTAGAAAAAGTAATTCTTTTTCTTCTTCTTTAAAAAACACTACTATTTTTCTCCCCAGTTTCTCAAGTTCAGAGCCTTGGCATTATTCTTAACTCTTTGCTTTCCTTCATCTCATGTAACCTATCAGTTGCCAAATTATCCCATTTCCATCTTTCAAACCTCTAGAGAATGACTCCTTCTTTCTCTAATCAAGGAGTCAATATCTCAATCCTAAATCACTTCTCATTTAAACTCAAAGACTTCCTAATTGATTTCCCTGCCTCAAGTTTCTCTCCATTTCAATCAGTCTTCTACAAAACTGCCAGAGTCAGATCAAAATATTCTAGGTGTAGATCTTACCATGATATTCCCCTATTCAACAAACTCTGCTGCAAGAGTTCTTAATCTGGGGTCTGCAAATTTGCATATTTCCTTAAAAGAATTTTTTTGAGAAGTGTATTTCCATGATTTCTTTTGAAATCCTTTGTACTTTATTTTATTCATCTGAAAGCATTTTTCTTTTTAAAAACTTTTTCAATTTGATTTCTAGCCTTCCCCTCAAACTTTCCCCAATCATTGAAAATTCAAGAAAAACAAACCAAAAAAATGTATATGTTTATGTAGCCATGCAAAATACATTTCCTGAAGTTATGTTCAAAAAAAAAAAAGGCAAGAAAAAGAAAGAGGAAAAATTATGCTTCAATCTGTACTTTGTGTCCGTCAATTTTCTATTCAGAGATGTTGAGTAGGTTTCATCATGAGTCTTTTGAATTATAGTGGGTCATAATGTTGTTCAAACTTACTAAATTTAAAGTATTTTCTAAGGAATGAGCCATAGACTATCAAGAGGTTCATGACACAAAAAGAACTGAGAATTCTTGCTCTAGTAGATCCCTATAACACTAGTATAAAAGAGTAGTTTTAACTTTGAAAGCTTTTCACTTCATATGTCCAACATATCTTCCAAATTTTATAACATATTACTCGTCTTTCTGCATTCTACTTCCAATCTACTGCCTCTCTGCCTTTATTATTACACTCTCCTATACTTGGAATGCACTCTCCTGGGCTTCCATCCTACAGAAAGAATCCCTATGTTCTTTTAAGAAACATTTTCTTTAAGCTCCTCTTTTGAAAGAAACCTTTCCTAATATGACCTTCAAATTGATCTCAATTGATCCTTACAACAATCCTGTGACATGGATGCTTCTGTTATCCCCCATTTTATAAATGATGAAACTGAGGCTGTGAAACATTAAGGAACTTGTCCAACATCACATACCAGCAAATTTCAAAGTCAGATATTTGAACTCAGATTTTCTTGACTGAGTTCAAAACTTGAACCAATATGCTACAATGGCCACATATTTTAACTCCAACAAATTTATTTTTCATTTATTCTGCAGATTTATAGATGTGTTAGATAAATTAATGTTTTCTTCTAATAATGTGATCTATTCCTATAGATAATAAACTCCTTGAGAGTATTAATTTGCTCATTTTTGATTATTGCATTTTCAGCACCTTGCAAAATGCCTAGAATATATAACAAGTCTAATAATGAGTTTACCTGTTCTAATTCCCCATAAAAATCAATAGCACCTCCACTTTTCCAGTGTTTCTTAGAATTTTAGAGTTCTTTTAGATGCCTCAATCTACTTTAGTTAGGAGTAAATGTTACATAGTCTATATATCTATATCATATACACACATATACAAACACACTTAACACTTTATAGAGTATGTTATTATACATGTATATATTATAGATATTAATATGTTGGGACATTATGTTATAGTCATAAAGATTATAACAAGAATGTAAAGAACAATCAGTATTAGAGAAACAAACAATAAAATGGGTCATATCAATAGGAAAAATAATTAAAACCTAGGATATCTATCAAAACAAGCAAAAGAGTAATATTTTGGGCCTACTATGTACCAGACACCGTACTAGCACTTTCTTTTAATTTAATATTTTGTTTTTCCCCAATTATATATAAAAACAATTTTCAACATTCATTTTGAAAACTGAAATCTAAATTCTCTCTCCCTTCCCGTCTCACTACCATTCTCTTTGATAAGACAATCAATTTTATACATTATACATGTATAATCATGTAAAACATTTCCATTTAGTTATATTGTAAAAGAAAACATATACCAAAAGTCTTGGATCATTGTACTGTTGAGAAGAGCTAAGTTGATCATCTTAGAATATTGCTGTTACTGAGTATAAATGTGCTCTTGATTCTCCTCATTTCACTTGACATCAATTCATGTAAGTCTTCAGGGTTTTTTTAGAGCATTTAACTCATCATTTCTTATAGCACAATAATTGTGATAAAAATCACAATCACATACCACTTTTTAGCCCTTCCCCAATTGATGGGCATGCCCTCAATTTCCAATATTTTGCCCCCAGAAAAGAGCTGTTAGAAATACTTGGGCATAGTTCCAAAATGCTCGGCATAATGGCTGAATCAGTTCACATCTCCATCAATGATATGTTGATGTCTCAATTTTCATTAAATAATAATAAAAAAAAATTTCCCACATTCCCTCCAACCCATCATTCTCCATATCTAGCAGTGTGATAGTACCTCAATATTGTTCTAATTTGCATTTCTCCAATCAATACTGATTTAGAGCATTTTTTCATATGACTTTAATCTGAAAATTTCATATTTTTAGATCATGTCAATTGGGGAATGGCTCTTATTTTATAAATTTGACTCATTTCTCTTTATACTTGAAAGATGAGGCCTTTATCAGAGAACTCTGCCTCAAAATATTCCCCTACATCCTATCCTATCACCCCACTCCATTTATTCTATTTTCTCTCCTTTTACTGTTTCTCCTCAAGTGTTTTGCTTATGACTACTACCTACCCCAATCCACCCTTTTTTCTTATACCCTTCCCCACCTTTCCTGTGGAGTAAAAGTGATTTCTATACTCAAATGAGTGTGTTATTCTCTTTTTGAGTCAATTCTGATGAGAGAAAGGTTCAAGCATTCTCTGTCACCTCCTCCCTCAACAGAAATAATTTTCTTGACTCTTTTCTGTGAAGACTTTTTTTCCCATTCTAAGTGACTCTCTCAGAATACTTTTCTCTCATTCCTTAATTTTACATTTTTAGATATCATCCCACTATATTCAACTCATATCTGGTCCTTCTGTCTATATATACTTCTTGTAACTAATCTGATAATGAAAAAAATTCTTATAAATTACAAATATCGTCTTCCCATGTAGGAATGTAAACAGTTTAACCATATTAAGTCCCTTATGATTTTCCTTTCTTGCTTACCTTTTTATTCTTCATTTAAGTCTTCTATTTGAAGTCTAATTTTCTCTTCAGTTCTGGCCTTCTCATCAGGAATGCTTGAAAGTCCTCTTTTTCATGGAATATCCATTTTTTCCCCTGAAGGATTATACTCAGTTTTGTTGGGTAGGTGATTTTTTTGTTGTTATCCTAGCTCTTTTTTTTTTTCTTTTTTTTGCTGAGGCCATTGGGGTTAAATGACTTGCCCAAGGTCACACAATTTAGAAGCGTTGAGTGTCCAGTGAGTGTTGAGACCACATTTGAACTCAGATCCTCCTAATGTCAGGGCTGGTGTACTATCCACTGTGCTACCTAACTGCCCGAACAGGAAGAGATGATGAGAGAATGTTAAGAGTGGCTTGCATGAATACAGGACTAGAGAACTAGCTTATAGTTACTCCTGTGTTCAGTAACAATATCCAAACATGTTCATACATACAAATAACCTTGGATATTTTCATTACATATTATCATCCACTGTCTTTATTTTGTAAAATACCATTTTTGCATTCATTATTGTTCCAAATCATGGAATCGCAGATGCAGAAATTTCAAGCTTAAATAGAACATAGTGGGCATCAAATGTCCAAAGCCCTTTCATTTTGGATGAGGAAATTAAAGCACAGAATGGTTAAAGGATTTGCCAAAGTTACATAGCTAATCAGAGTTTAGGTAGAAGCTGAATTGAATTCCAAGTCCAGTGCTCTATTCTTTCATTTGTGTATGTTTTAAATGCACATTTTAGCAAATCTGATTCTAGGCTGCTCAAGAAAAAGAGCTATATCTTTTACTTCCCTTGAATCCTGCCATTAAGAACATCACCTTTAACACTTATTAACATAGTGCTTTAAAATTTGCAAAATACTTTACAAATGTGATCTGATTTTCTCTTCACAACAACCCTGAGACATAAGCAATATATTATCACCATTATTTTATAGTTGAAGACTGAAACGAACCAAGTAAGTGACTTATACAAGCATACCCAGTGAGCGGTAGATTTGAATCCAGGTTTCCCTGATTCCAGGTCCAGCACTCTATGCACTTTGCCATCTAGCTGCATCTCTCCACAAGATGATGGGTATAAGATGCCACACATGTTTGTTAATTTATTAATAATTGATTCCTGAGAGCTCTTTTTGCTTTTCTCTACTCAAAGTCTCATCTTGCTCTAATCTAATATTTTGCTTAGATTCTTTTACACTCGTTATGATGCGGGCTTACACAGAAGGACAGTTTGGGCACTACTATAATATGACTGATATCAAATATACCTTTTTGTTCTTGATGATTCCCTCTTGGGTGCTAGAAATATTTTTGGGCAGATGAAGTACAAGACAGCAAGAATGATATGAATGTGCTGAATCTGAAGCACTCTGTTAAGATCATTATTTCTGGGAACCTCAGTGACATATAACAGAAGAATTCTCTCATTTTTCAAACAACTATTGAGGCTCAGGAGTCCTAATGAGCCTTGTCTTTTTTAAACATTATCCTTATCTTTTATTTGAAGGGTCTGTTTAGTGAAAGCAGATTTTAAATGGTAATGAAAGCAGCAGGGGAAAACAAATCACAAAACTTCATTCATCCAAAATTACCAAGTTCTCCTCCAAAAAAGTGACCAGGAACAAAGCAAATGGATTGAAGTTTACTTCTTTACCTCCTATGTTAAATAAGATATCCATTTTTAAAGGAATAAAACGTGAATTTGCAAGTAGATATAGATAGCCTAGAAAAGCCATAAACAGTCTATGCAATGGATAATAAGGAGCTGTATCTTCATAAATGGAGATAATCACAAAATTTGTTTAGAAATATGTGGAACAGAAGGTTTAGTTCATTTCTGAAATGATGGCAACAAAGGAAACTGTCTAGCTACTAAAATAGGCATCTTAGCATCAAGGACTTGTAATGTACAAGAATTAGATTTTAACTAGAGTTTTTCCAAAGTAAAAAAGAATTATACACTAGATGAGGTATTTGTACTTTCTATTTTCTAAGACTGGAAGCCACAAACCTTTTACTAGATTTCATAGTTTGGAAGCAACATTTGAACCCAAATACTGCTGGTCAGCTTTCAATCTACTAAGCCAATCTACATTATCATGCATTATAATTGTCAACAGAGAGTAATCATGTGAAAGATTTTATGAATTATTTTAGCAGAAAATGCCAAAAAAAAAAAGTACAATTTTAGAACAACCAATGTCTCACTTTCCTAAATACCCACTCCTTGCTAGTGATGGATCAGTCTACATCCTGGGATAGAGAAAGCAAGGTGCTAAAGATTACAAAGAATTCCCTCTTTGGTTGTTTGCACTCAACAAACCACCAATTGTTCTTGGTTGAATGGCTTATTCTGGGAATTCCTCTGACAGGGAGGAATCAGATAGCATCTGTCTCTTACAAACGGAGGCACCAGGCCAATGAACAGTACTCATTATTTCAGACAAAAACAAATGAAGTCAGTGCAAGGAGGAACCAGGTGGTTTCCTGCACATAAAGCCACTTAATGCATTAACCTAACACTTGTTTGCCTAGTTGTGTCTACTAAGAGTTTTTCTTCTCAATTTCTCTGGAAATATGACGATCTCACTATCTCAAGCTCTCCTCTCCTGACATTTTTGTTATGATTCAGGCACCGAAGAGCTTCTGTGCTGTTTTCATTATTTAGTAAAAAGTGCATTCATTATAATATGTGCCAGCAAATAATTTGTA
This sequence comes from Sarcophilus harrisii, assembly GCF_902635505.1. NCBI lineage: Eukaryota > Metazoa > Chordata > Mammalia > Dasyuromorphia > Dasyuridae > Sarcophilus > Sarcophilus harrisii. The sequence goes on along the minus strand of NC_045429.1, from coordinate 168,583,548 downwards.
CTACAAGGCTTCAATTTATGATGCATTTTACAATCAGGATCTACTGTGAATTGTAACTTTTTCTAACAATCTGCCTCATTTAACTTATTCAGTACTCATTTAAATTTTGGTTTATACTATTTATGGTATTTGAAAGTAATAAAAGCATACTTTTGTTAAAATCTATAATTCAGTAATTTCCTCTAATTCAGAGGGCTCCATTTTCCCCCTCCTTCCTTTTCCAAATTTTGGGCTATCAAAAGAGCTGAATTCATGTTCCAGCTCTATCACTTAAAAGTTGAGTATCAATTTCCTCAACAGTCACAAGATTCAAGTGAAAAATGAGATAACATATACAAAAAGTGCCATGTGAACCTCTTCTCTTATCAGTTATTTTAACTGCTTCAGAATCAAATTTTTTGAATTGTGATACTCAAGAAGACTTTTGAGAATTCCTTGGAAAGAAAGATCAAATCAGTAATATTTTAAAAAATCAATTCTGACTATTCATTGGAAGGACAAATACTGAAGCTGAAACTTAAATAATTTGGCTAAATAATGAGAAGATGGACTCAATGGAAAAGCCTATTGGAAAATACTGAAGAGATAGATGGGTAATATCATAAAAGAAACAGATAGGAGCTTGGACAGACTTCAAGAGATAATGAAAAATTGAAGGATCTAGCATAGTATGTCTGTGGGGTCACAACTGAACAAATGAACAACTAGGATGGCATTGTCCTGGACAATAACAGGAAAGTTAGGAAGAAAGTTAAGTTTTGGGGGAAATATTAAATTCATTTTGGGGCAGGCTGAGTTAAAGATATCTATGGGACATCTTTTCCAATTGTCCAATAGACAGTTGGTAAAGACAAACTGGAAGTCATGAGGGCATTAGGGATAGCTAAGTATATCTGAGAATCACATTATAGAAATGATTATCAAATCTGATGTGGTGTACCTTCTAGGGAAGGTGTAGCAATAATCCTAAGGGCACCTGGTCTTGGGAATGATGTAGTTAAAAATGATTTATTTCTTTCCCTACCTTCTAGGGAAGATCTAGCAATAAATATAGGGTCCCCCAGTCTTGGGAGTTAGTTCCACTTGCAAGCTGTCAGATAATATTAATCTGTTGGTCAATGATGATAAAGTTTCTGAGACAATAATGAGGTGCATACCAAACCACTTCTCAACTTTACCTCTAAACCATAAAATTAACATATCAGTGACATTAAGTACCTGGTCTCCCTCAATTTTTTCCTGTAAATTTATCTTCTTACTTCTGGTTCTTTGCTAACTTCTTTTGGAATTTAGCCCACTATTAGTGATATAATAAATCTTTACCCCTTAACTTAGAGACAACAAATGCATAATAACTAAAAAGATCATCAAGTAAAATAATAGAGAGGGAAAAGATAACAATTTTAATTTATGTAACAATCTTGTTAGACAACATTCTTTTGAAGAAGAGGAAGACAATATGCACCCACACAAAATTCAAATATAAACATATTATATATAATGTGATGTAGATAAATATAGAAATAGATATACACACAGAATAATTTTTAGAGAAAGGTACAAGACTATTATGAATGATAAGATTTTTTATTAAACAAGGGATCTAGAGGGAAAGTCGAAAGGATAGAATTGGCAGAGTTGAGGGTAACATGGATGAGAATAAAGGATTAGGAATTGGAAAGCCAAGAAATGGAGGCCAACAACTGGAATAATAAAGGAGTGAGAATTGGAGGTGAAAAGTTTCTACCTAGGCAACTTACAACTCATAATATAATTCAAGTAGAGGCTTAAAGTGGAAGCTTGTTAAAGTCTTCACAAGAGCAGTGGCAAAGAATATATGATTAGCAATTCCACAGTAAAAGGTGGAGAAGGGTTAGAGGAGCTAGATGTTTAACTGCTGATCAGGCAAGGAAAGATTGGTGAGCCTGGCAACTGGCTGGTTATAGAATATAGGTCAAATTTAGGTTGTCTATGCAATGTAATTGTACACATTATTTAAGATTTCATGACCCAAATCTACCTTAATTTTCAATCATTATATAATGAATATAATGAACTACAATATAACTGTAATTAAACTATAATCATAATTAAAATTACCAAATTTATCTGCTTTAATTTTCCTTACCCTTCCACAGTAATTATAACTGAGGATGTAATAGTCTTCTAGCTATATATAGATTTTTATTGTTTTAAAAAAAAATATGAAACTGGAAATAACATCAATAGCAGAGGATATCTATATCTCTCCAGTGGTACTTTTCAGGTTTGGTCATTTTCCTTTCAATTCCATTTTCTCCCTATACCCTAATGTTCTGACTATAGCTCCCTAGGATTCTTCAGAACTAATATACTAACTATCTCCTTAAATTTTCTCCACTCAATACTCAAAAGTATTTGGAGGACCTTATTTAAAATCTCAACAAATTTAAAATAACTTCATCAAAACCAATACATTTTACTGTCCCTAGATTTATCAAAATGCCACTATTGACTAGGAATTTTTCACTAATTATGATTAGGTAATCTGAACAAAGTTCTTAACAAATCATTTTTTTTTCTTATTCCATTAAATTTTCCTACATGTGGAGAAAAAAAAATAGAGTTGCCACATACACCAAAATAATAACAATAATAATAAGCTTGGTATCACAGGGAGCATTAGACAAGAGTTGGCAGACCTAGATTTTCACTTCAGCTCTGCTACTTTAGCAAGTCATTTCTTCCCTTTTTTCTAATAAATTTATTTTTTTAATACACATTTGTTTTATGAATCATGTTGGGAGAGAAAAATCAGAACAAAAGGGAAAACCAATGGAGAGATAAAACAACAGAAAAAAGAAGTGAACATGGGATATATGTTGCCTTATTTTTTTTTTTTCTGAATACAGATGGCATTGTCTATCCAAAGTCTATTGGAATTGGGATCATTGAACCATTAAGAACCAATTTTTTCATAGTTAATCATCACACATTCTTGCTATTATTGCATACAATGTATCCTGGTTCTGCTTGTTTCACTCAGCATCAGTTCATGTAAATTTTTCCAGGCCTTTCTAAAATCAGCTTTTTCATCATTTGTTATAGAATGATTCTATTACCTTCATATAACACAGCTTGTTCAGCTATTCCTCAATTGATGGGCATCTACTCATTTCCAAATTTTTGCTACTACAAAAAGAGCTGCTACAAACATTTTTGTATATGTAAGCCTTTTTCCCTCCTATATGATTTCCTCGGAATGCAGACCTAGTAATAGCACTGCTGAATCAAAGGGTAAGCAGTTTGACAGTCCTTTAGACATAGTTTCAAATTGCTTTCAAGAATGGTTGCATTATTTCACAACTCCATGAACAAGGCCATCAATGTCCCAGTTTTCCCATAGCCCCTCCAATAGTTACCATTATCTTTTCCTGTTATTTTAGCCAGTCTGAAGGTGTGAGTTAGCACCTCAAGAGTTGTTTTAATTGCAAGTCATTTCTGATCAATGGGTCTCATTATCCACATAATGTCATTATGTAAAGTATAGTACTACATGGAGACTCATAGCTCTAAAATTTAGCTTTGTTCAGTATGTGTGAACTTCATTTTTATTAATCATTCTACTCTGCTCTAAAGTCCTAATATAAAATTTAGGAGCATTATCACTCTTAAAAAATAAAGATGATTCCTTAAAGAACACTATCTATAGTTGATTTGTTTATATCTCCAAACATATACTTCGATTATAAAAGTAATTCCTGACATTTGGCAAAGTAAATGTCAATCACAAGATTTTAACTATTTCTAACAAATATGAGTGAAAAGACAAAGTCTGAAAAAATTTCAAGTGCTGGAGAAATTATCAAAGAAAATATTAATACACATTTTTTCCCCAAGGTCAATTGTGAATTGGTAGATGAAGCTGCTTCCAGACTAATCTTCTGTGAAGTAAACTTTAAAGGCCAAAGCAGTCAGTAGTGGTAAATGACTTTTCTAAAAGAGTCCAGGAAACACAAATGTAGCAGGATAGTAATGGAAGAAATGTCTTTTGATAACAATGAAAAGCATCATCAAACTATCCCCATACACATATTTCTGTTAATAGGCTCTCCAAATTATTCTATCCAGTCCAAAATGGTAATCAAAAATGTCAAAGGAAGTATTTCTGATACCATTCAATATTTCTGTCTCTTCTCAGATGAAAAGAAAATTTAAATTAATAAATAAAAGAACACATTAATCAACCAAAAACTACCAATTTTTTTTATTCTGGCTAACAATTGTTTCCAAATGTACATAAACCTCATAAAATTAGAGTGCAATTAAAAATAAGCAATCTGACTCAATAGGATGCTGATAGGAGCAAGAATTTAAATATTAAGGGGGTCCCTGAACTACAGTAAAAAAAGAGAGAATGATCTCTTTTTTAAGATCATAAATGTTGATCATTTAGCACTATAATTATATCTAATAACAAATAGGAGCTCTATAATTACAACAAAAGCATATAATTAGAAAAACTACCAGAAATAGCAGCGTCTTTAGTGGTCTACGAAAATGGCAACCTGTAGTTTCCTCAAAAATCTGCCCATCATCACATTGAAGAATCAGGTAAGCAATGGCCTTTTTAATAGACACATGTAGTTTGTTACAGCAAACATTCTAAGTTAATCATCAGGTCCTAACAATTAAGTAGTTATTATTTTACTTAACTTTGACAAGACTGTGGCTATCAAACTCATTCCTTATAATTATCATTAATAATGGAAAAAAGAATTTGGAAAGAGGGTAAATGGTCATATTCAAATTAAATAATCAACATCTTCAAGTTTCTCAGCATGAACATTTTCTATATCTAATCATTTCCATATCAGCCAATACAGGATTTTAAGAAAGTCTGTCACCAATCTGATTATTAGTAGTTAAGTTGTGAATGGGGGGTTATTTTTGAAACTGATTTTAAAAGATCACCAAATGGCTACAATGCTGGTTCATCAAATCAATAGTTATTATCAACCTGCAAGGCATATTGCTTGGTATTCTGGGGAATAAAAGAGGTCTCTGAGCACAAGAAAGCTAAAATCCAAGGTAGATGATAGGTCCTTAAAAATAATAATTCATTATTATTGTTCTATAAGAAACAATCAGCAGGATGATTTCAGATGAAATCTGAGACTTACATTTAACAACGAGGTGATTCAGGCCAGTTCTAATTGTCTTGTGATGGATAGAGGCATCTGTACCCAGAGACAGGACTGTGGGGACTGAGTGTGGATCACAACATAGTATTTTCACCTTTTGTTATTGTTTGCTTGTGTTTTTGTTTTTTTTGTTTTTTCATTTTTTTTTCCTTTTTGATCTTATTTTTCTTGTGCAGCATGATAATTGTGGAAGAATATGTATAGAAGAACTGCACCTGTTTAACATATATTAGATTGCTTGCCATCTAAGGAGGGGATGCAAGGAATAAAGAAGGAAAAACATTTGGAACACAAGGTTTTGCAAAGGTGAATGTCGAAAACTATCTGCATATATTTTGAAAATAAAAAAAAAAAATGGTGCCCAAATGAGAAGTAAAGGGAACTTGCAGTAAATCAATCTAGATGGAGCTTGAGTTTTCTTTAGAAGCATGAGAGAGAAGGGAGATAGGAGGACAAAAGGTGGGGATTGGAGTAGGATAAAAGCTTAAAATAATGAAATTAAATTGTAGAGGGCTTTGAAGGGTAGACACAAGAATCTAGACTTCCTATAAGAGCTGTGAGGTTTAAAGGTCTCTGTGATCATTTTAGTTTAGAAAAAAATCAGTCTGGCAAGAGTTTGCAAGATTGAACTGGAGGAAGGCCTGGGACACTGTTTAGGAGGTTATTACAATAAATGAGGAAGGAAGGAAACCAGAGAATAATTAACAGTACAAATGGAAAGAGATCATACAGAAGAAAAGAAGGGAGACACTGTAAGAGAGGAACAAACTAGGACTTTGCAACTGTCTAAATTCTAAAAATTTTTCATATTAAGGTGCTTTGGTAATAGCTCATTTGTTTTTGAAAATCCTACAGAGAAATAAGCAGCACACAGACAGTGAACTTTAATTTTGTTCACTGGAGATAGCAATGTTTTGCCCCATAAGTACTACACAATGAGAACTGCTGCTGTGTTAGAATTGCTTGAAAACATCAAAGTGCATCAAGTTCAGGTTTGCCCATATATACACATGGAAGTATATTCTATAAGTAGCTCTAGGTAAGGCATTGGATAGGCTATATTTACTATATTTTTGCTCTGAAGAGAATAAATCAAATTCATTGCCAAATGGTTCTTCAAAAGTTGATGAAGCTATTTCTGAAATATATGTGAACTGCTAATATCTCCACAGTTATCCCTCCTACATCACTACTTTCTCTATCTCAGTTTCAATACATCGAGGGTAAGCATAAGAAATTAAGTGGGGTTTTGGGAGAGTTTTGTGGAAGCAAAACAGGATCATCCTCTAACCCCCTCCATGTGGAAGGGACGGCTTTATGCTGAAAAACTCCAAATCTTGTTATCTCTTCACAATAGCATAAGTTTAGAATTAGATTAATTCTAAAAGCATTTTCTTCTAAAATACAGTCATTGACAATTAATGAAAAAAAATAACTTTTTTTTAAAAAGCACATCATTTTATCTATTCTTATTTTAAAATTTTACATACTTTGCTCATTTAATTTTTATTAGAGACATATGCAAGAGGACTTATACAAGGTGACAAAAAAAAAAAAAAAACAAGTTCCTTTTATTCTGTAGCATTTTCCTCACAACTCATAATCCTGAGGTTTTAAAGCATCATCACAGCAATCAAATGCAGAGTTCTAAAAAGAGGATTATGCCTTTAGGTAGTAAATAAGCTAATAAAAAAAGATAAAGTCAGGAATTCATGTTGGAATACACTTTATATAGGAAGTATACACACAATCTATATATTAATAATGCATATGTAGAGAAATAAAAAATTTCATTAAAAAATCTATAAATCATTTTAAATGTACAACATGGGTACTCTTAAAGAGTCTTAAATTCAATCAAATTAAGATGTTTTTGTTCATTTCTTATCTTAATAAAATTGCATCTTACAGATAGATAATAAACAGTTGAACCATTGAACCATAAAATCAAAACTTCCTCAAAGACAATAAAAACTCTTAAGATCTCTTCTTCAAAACAACACAATTCATATTAACCTGGTTCAAAAAATTTATTACCAAATAACCTTAAAAATGTAATTCATCCCTTTAATTTATTTAATCTATTTTTTCTGGTATGTTCAATAATTCAACTAATAACAACATATTTACAAAATCTGTATTTAGAGGTAGTATGGCATAAATAGACTGAAAGAATACTTGAATTTAAGACTGCCCCTGAAACATGCTAGCTAGCTATGCAGCCCTGAAGCACCTGCTCTCAGTGCTCCAGAGCAGAGGTACTCAAACTTATTAATATCAGGAAACCTTTACACTCTTAAAAATTAGTGAGGACTGGAGCAATTAGCTAAGTGGCACAGTGGATAGAGCACCAGCCCTGAAGTCAGGAGGACCTGAGTTCAAATGTGGTCTCAGATACTTAACACTTTCTAGCTGTGTGACCCTGGGCAAGTCACTTAACCCCAAGTCACTTATCTCAGCAAAAAAAAAAAAAAAAAAAAAAAATAGTGAGGACCTCAAAGAATTTTTTATATAGATTATAGTTATAGATACTGGCCATATTTGAAAATAAAACACCTTAATATTGTTATGAAAATTGTTTCAATCTAGAGAACTCCTGAAACAGGATCCACTCTTTAAAAAACACTACTATGTGAAATTGCATAAAAGGTGCCAATTTGCATTAGAAATGGGAGTTTTTTTCACCTTAAACCACGGAAATTACAGTTGCCTTTAATTCGCATGTACAGACACTACATCAGTATTACCTATAAAGCACATGAGATTTTCATTTTTCTAAATCACAAGAGTATTCATGAAGACCATTCAGTTATACAGTAGAAATTTGCTTTTACCCACACACTCAATTTAAAATCTTTTTATACATGTGTATAAAGCACATTTTTATAATAAGCTTGAAAATAAATCTCTTTATGGGACTGCTGCAAGAAATAACTCATTTGCCACAAAATCAAAGTCTTATCAAAATTCATTAAAATGATATGGCTTTCAGCTATATGAATATATATCAACAGAATTTCAAACACAATTTTAAATATCATTTAAAATACATAAAATCACTCTCAACTTTAACTTATTTCAAATACACTGAATAAGATGTTTTCAGGGGGAAAAAGTTCAATCTCTTTATCTTACAATCATTTTTTCAGCTCATTCACCTTATGCTGACTGTCCAAGATATTAGCTAGCAAAATTAGAAATGTTTTTGTTGCAAACTTCAAAATCTGTATCAGGAAATAAGATAACAAAGACAATCTAAAACTTCTTGACTAAAATAATAAATTAAACTGGTTAGTTCAGGCTAAAAAGACCTAATATATCATTATGTTCATACTTTTTTTAATATAAAACTGTGAGCTTATTATAGTTTGCTTTTTTAAAAGGCATATGATAAAAATATGTAATTTTCAAAGCTGTCCTTCTTGTCTGATTCCCTCTAGCTGTCTTCCATTCCTCTACTGTGAATTAATATATATATATATGCATCTTATTTTCCTCTCCTTTTTTTCTTTACTTTTTTTGATTGACAATCCTATTCTTAGCTCCCTTTTTCATCCCCATTTATCTCCCCCAAAATCAAAAAATATTTTTGTTAAAAAAAAATCATAATCAAGCAAAACAAATTTCCACATTGGCTGCATCCAAAAATGTTTCATTCTGTGTCTTACTTGAGTTCATCACTTCTTCGTCAGCAGGTAAGTAATGTACAGGGGTGAATATTTAATTTAAAAACTCTCTTTAAAATGCTTTAATAACATAAAAACAAAACAAAATCCTATAAATATACATGTAAAAAATTTTAAGTTTAATTTGCACTATTTAACATTTTCCCCATCACTTAGTGTAGAAAAACATTTTTTAAAATCAAGTCCTGATTTATATTCATTGCCCATTTCCACAGTATAAAACCTCACATTAAAAATTTAAGGATCAACTTAACCACATTAGTTCAAATCATATGTCATTAACAGTTTCAAGAATCATGGTTGGTCATTGCGTTGATTAGAGTTCAAGTCATTTGTCTTTTCAGCATTACTGTTGTATAACTAGTTCTCTGATTTGGCTCACTTTACTTTGCACTGATTCATACAAGTTTTCTAGGTTTCATATTCATTCATATACCATACAATTAACTATTAATCAATTGAAGTTGGAACCTCCTTAGTTTTCAGTTGAACACCACAAAAATATTTGCTATAATTGTATTTGTACATATGGGTTCTTTCCCCTATTTTTTTATCTTTTGGGATTATGGTCCTATTAGTTTTATCACTGGACTGAAGGCTATGCATTTTTTATTATCTTTTCCAATGGTAAAGTCAATTTACAAATTCACTGTTGGTGTGGCTGTCCTCCTATTGATCCTCCTACAACTGTCTTTTTCCTCTTTTGACATTTACCAACAGTAGGTATATAAGGTGAAATCTCAGAAATGTTCTAATTTGTATTTTTCTAATTATTAGTGATTTGACATATTTTTTAATAGAGCAGTTAATGTCTTGGATTTTCTCTCTTTAAAACTGCTTATTCATATCCTTTGACCACTCATATATTGGAGAATTTCTCTTATTCTCATACATTTGAATCCGTTCTTTATAAATCATGAATATAAAACCTTTATCAGAGAAATGGTCTGCAAAAATAAAACTTTTCACTGTCTTCATTCTAATTTTAACTTTGATATGATTTGTATAAAATCTTTTCAGTTTTATGTGAGCAAAATTGTCGATTTTATTTTCTGTCATCCTTTCTATCCCTAGCCATAGTTCTAAAAATTATTTTCTTCCTTCTTCCTCAAGTATGTTTATGATATGATCTTTTATAATTAAATCATGCATTCTTGGTTCTTACCTTAGTATATGATGTGATATGCTAGTCTATACTTGTTGAACTATTTCCCAGGTTTTTTGTTTTTGTTTTTGTTTCTTTGTTTGTTTGTTTTTTAAATACTAAGTCCTTAACCCAGAAATTCCAATGATTAGATTTAATCCAAACTTTTATAGCATAACTACAAATTATGCTAAATATGATGAAATAAGTTATATTTTGTTTTAGAATAGTTAGTCCTTCAAAAACAGTACATTCTCCACATACATTGCTAAGAATGAACAATAAGTTTGACACTGGGAATAAAACAGAGTTAAATTTTACTATTGTTTGAAATATAACCACATGAAAAATTTAATATTCTTTTGTGACTCTTTTCACTATGTATCATGAAACTATTCGAATCTGAGTAAATTATCACCTATAATCCAAACAGAAGGAATCTTAAGAAGATATAAAAGCAAAAACAACAACAAAAAACTCTCAATAATATATTTAATGACAGGATAAGGAAAGATGAGCAACTGACAGCACTTTATGCATGGTTATAACAAATGGCTAGAATGTGGATCAATCTGGTTTCTATGATTTTCATCTTCCGCATTTTAAATGCTTCCAGTAAGCTTGGGGCATGCATGAAAGAGAGACATCAAAAGACATACAGAAACAACCACAGATAGTATATCTGTAAAGCAGTGAAAAGCATAGAACCATAAAATGTCATATTTAAAAGGAAATGTATTCAACAATCATCCAGTCAAATCTCTTGATTTTACAAAATATCAAAATGGTAAAGAGGCTTAACTCAAGATTCCACAGCCAGGAAAAGAGATGGGATTTAAACCCAGATCTCCCAGATGGCTCATATGTTTCTACATCTGGTAATTGTAACAGTGAAGCTTCTTCTCATTATTACAAGGTTGCCAATTATTTTTCACTCAATGAAGACCCAAGTTTATACATACTGTCCTAATACACACTGGAAAAATTGCCACCTACTGATGATAATATCCACGTTTACTTTAACTACTACTCTACTTTCTTCAAGTTTCTCTGCCTTATATGATTAAAGTCTGTTATTGGTTCTAGGAAAAAACACATTAAAGAAGTTTTGGGAGAAGAGAGTAACTAATTTTACAGGAATGTTATAAATAACTCATTGCCAGGGTTTGGAAATGTAAACTGGGATTTAGTTATAACACAATAACAAAGTTAGGTTGCTAGATAGTGCAGTGCATAGAGAACTTAGCCTGGAGTAGAGAAGACTCAACTTTCTGAGTTCAAATCTGTCTCAGGCACTTAGTAGTTCCATGACTCTGTGCAAATCATTAATCCTGTTTGACTCAGTTTATTCACCTGTAAAATGAACTGCAGAAGGAAACGGTAAAGCACTCCAGTATATTTGACAAGAAAACCCCAAATGGGGTCATGAAGTTGGACACAATTAAAAATGAACAAACAAAAATAAAAATAACTAAGTTAAATTATCAAGCCTTGGTCAGGACAACTTTGTGTGTATATATTTCTCTCCAATCAATGGACTAGGATCTATATAATAGAAAAAATGAGAAGTATAAAAGAATCTTAAGGTAGGGAAAAATACCAAGGCAAATGTGTAAGAAGAATAAAATTTTGACTAGTAAAATTGAGGTTTAATAGTAGTCATAGTAGTCATGGCAGTAGTGGTGATGGTGGTGGTGGTGGTAATAGTAATGACTGCAAAATGTTTTACATACAGCCTATCCTTTGAGTTTTACAATAACACTATGATGTTGCCTTCAGGGTCATCACTAGTCGTCTTTACTTTGTTTTGCCCATTATTTTGATGACTCTGAAGATGCTCTGTCTCACTTAAACATCCAATGTTAATGTGGAGGGTCAAGAGTATGGAATAGCCCTCCTTTCCCAGCTAGTTGCTTTTTAAAGTCCTATATTGCTTCAAATCTGTGATCCTAAAAAGTAAAGGAAATTTTGGAAGAAAACAGCATCTATTTTTCGCATTTTCAGAAAAAAAAATCTATATAGGTCAAAAGAGCTGTGGATTGCTCTGGCACTGTAAGCCAACAGCTCTTTAAACAGCAGGTTTTGTTACCTCTAATATAAGGGAAGGAGATGCTTTTTTGTTTGTTTGTTTTCTGAACTCCAAAATGGTTTAAGGATGCACATTCGTTTCCCTCCACCTGAGAACTATCAGTTCTTTCCTTCAGTTTTTAGCATATCCCACATAATTTTACCTGCCTATGCACTATACTCTCCCCAAGCTTGGACAAAGCCTAGACACTTTGATTTGTTCCTTTAACCTTTGTCATTAACTTTTAATTCTCAGTCCCATTTAAATGTGTTTACTGCTATATCTTATTTTTCCCATTCCCTAAGCTGTAACCAAAGACAAAAGCCCTCTGCTTTTACTTCCTTTAATAAATACTGCCATACATCATCTTCCTTCTCATCCTGAATTAAGGCAACTCATGTTTGGTCAGCTTCCAGCTGCAATTTGTATGAAGTTAGGATGATATAGCCTTTGAAATCATTTCCAGTTCCAGCTTTATGTTCCTCTTTTGCCTGGTCCTAGTTTTATAAATACAGTAGTTCTTGAAACTCCTTACCATGAACCAAATATAGGTGAAGAGACCTACATTCATTTCTGGAAACACATATTTACTATCCCAGTTCAATGTTCCTGCAAGTCTAGTAATATGCAGCTCCCTAGTTGATGGACTTATGCTACATCTGGTATGTCAGGCCCTCTGAGGAGTTCTCTTCCAACCCAGCAAGTCTATGATCTGCTCATGAATATTTAACTAGTTAATGGTCAAACTTCCTTACCTTGTTGCCAAAACATCTAAGAAGAATGAATAGAAGTACCTCTTTACAGAATATAGTTTCTATATATAAGTACATCCCAGAAGTCATACTTGGATCATTAGAATTAGCCCTTCACCTTATTCCGTTAACATTTTAATTCGCTCCACATGTTTTCATTTCTCTGGACCAAAAATAAATGAATGAATGAATAAAATAAAAAAAATTCTCTGGACCTCTTTGCATTCCATTCCTGCTTCCCTCTCCTCCCCTCCCTCCCACCCCACCATGGCCCCTTTATTTTTGATAGGAACTCTAGAAATACCTGGATTTGGTATGGTATGAATTGGAGTTCTCAATACTGACCCTCACAAGAAGAAACCTGTGTTTTATGAAGACACTTTGTGTGTACAATGTTATTTCAACCCAAAGGTAATGTTCAGTACAATATTCCATTAGAAAAACTACAAAAGATTCGATCTATTACACTTCAAAATACAAGAACTTTCAAGGAGAGGTATCATGGTATAATCTATAGCATACAAAGATAAGAAGACTTGGGTTTGAATTCCACCTTGGAGATTTACAAGTTGTGTGACCCTACCCAAATAATTAACTTCACTGAGCTTTAGTCTCATCTGAAAAATGGGGGTGATAGTCACAGCACCTACCACCTCTCAGAATATTAGTGAGGTTTGAATGAGAAAATGTGTACAAAAAGCTTTGTGATCCTTACAATGCTATAAATGTGAGCTACATTCCATTATTTTTGTGACAAGCCCTTCCCTTTAGCATTTACATCTTACAATCTTCAGATAAATCATTGCAAACACTTTTCATCAAGACTGAATTGACTGTGTAAATAAGGCATAGTGTAGCTTTGATGCTGTTGGACACTAGGCTGACTACACAGCAGGAGCACTGATGTGAAAAAAAGACTTTTGTTTCCCTAGGGTAAAAGGTTAGAGCAAAACACAATAGGACAAAAGCAACAACAAAACAAGAGAAAATGTTTACAAGATTGATCTTGACTGTTTGAAAAGAAAAGAAAATCTTACAAGTCTTTTCTACAGAAATGGCACCACACAGTCCTGCAATCCCAAAAAAAATTTTTTATAACTGCCCATGATGTTTTACAGTAAACATTTCCAAAAGGGACTACAACTTGATTTGTATGTGAAAAAGAATTATCCCACATCTCCTAAATGTTATGACTTTCTTTCAAAAGTCTCCTGTCAATCTACAAGTATTTTGCAAGAATAAGGCCCAATTTACTGGATTTTTTTATTTCATTACACATCCAAAGATTGTCAATTACAATTTCTCACAAGGCAGAAGACACTTAGATCTCAGTCTTCTACCAATTCTCCAAGACATCTTTGTTTACAAGAAACTTGATAAACTTGTAAAGGTGAATTACCAGTTCTTAATAATTTGAATTTCATATTGCACTAACTTTGTAAAGCTATTAAATACAACAGAAACTGAGTTTATATATCCCAAAGAAGAGAAAGCTGACATGGTGTGAAAAAGATGACCAAATCCATATTAATACTTATCAACCAAATCAGACCATATGAAAATATTGTGAAGGAAGAAAGGTGACATCTCATAGGCAGTATAGTACACTAAAAAACAGCCAAGGGGCAGTAAGGTGGCACAGCAGATAGAGCACCAGCCTTGAAGGTGCTTGAAGTCAGGAGGACCCGAGTTCAAATCTAACCTCAGACACTTAACACTTCCTAGCTGTGTGACCCTGGGCAAGTCACTTGACCCAATTACCTCAGCCAAAACAAAGAAACAAAAACAGACTGGATTTAGGGGTGGAGAACCTGTATTCAAAGCCTCCCTCTAAATCTGTGATCTTAGTCATGTCATTTAGCTAATTGGTCCTGAGTTTCCTCAAATGTAAAATGGGGAAGGATTGGACTAGATTCATTTATTAACTACTTCTGCTAGGCAGCTAGATGGCACACTTAAGGCCAGGCCTAGGGTCAGGAAGACCTAATTCAAATCCAACATCAGATACTTACTTACTAGTCTCATTTGACCCTAGACAACTAACTTAATCCTGTTAGCCTCAGGTTTCTCATCTGTAAAATAAACTGAAGAAGGAAATGGCAAATCATTGTAGTATCTTTGCCAAGAAAATCACAAATGGAATCACAAAGAATCAGAAAGGATTGAAACAACCTAATAATAACTAACACTATTTTTTTTTAATTTAATGTAAAGAGTACTGGATTCAGGTGATCTTGATTTCAAAGCCAGCTCTTCTCTGTGACCTTGAATAAGGTACTTAACCTCACTAACTCACTAGGCCTCAGGATCCTTATCTACAAAATGAAGGCGTTGCCCTCAAAGATGCCTTCCAAGGTGTCAAATGAATACATACTAGTTCTGCAGTTAAGAAGACCAGAACTTAGATCCCAACTCAAACACTTAGTAGCTATGTGCCTGCCTTAATTTCTTTGTTTGTAGAATAAGTAATAACAGAGTTACTGTGAGGGGAAAAAATGAGATAATATTTATAAAGCATTTTGCTAACCGAGTATTATATGATTGAATTGGCTATTGGTGATCAGTGATCAAGCCATCTTTGAATGTGGCAATGTCCTTTGGCTTAAAAAGCAGACACATACTATATTAAAAATTAAAATAATTGTCGAGATTAACATATCTTAAAACCTGCTGAAGGGAAAAATGTATTTCAAAAATCCTAAAACTTTCTAGATTTCACAAAAAGGACAAACACCAGGTTTTAACACGCCCATATGAGGTATGACCAGAACCTCACAACGCATGAGTAACAGGTTAACCTAACAAAGATTATTTAATCATTTAATCATTCCATTTTTACTCATAATAACAAAAAAGAGTGAGGACTACTGTATTCCAGCAATATAGGAATTATTTTATAACAGTATAAAATGTCCATGCCAACTAACACAAAGAGCAAAAATAATGCCCTTATTGTCTTCTCATTAGGGAAAAATCAATAGCATTAAAAAAGAGGAGTATCGCTAACCTAATTATACATAGTAACAAGATGCATTTTCAACATTTAAATCTAAACATTGTTGAAATTTTTTTAAGAAAATTCTTTCAAAATATTTGTGGTTCAATTCTTGGTTTTGAAAAGGAAATTTGTAAAATGTTATTAGTCCATTCAAATGCACACAAAAATGGGAAACATAAAAGCTTAAAATATCTGTTGTACCTTTTGAGATGAATTTGTCAACTTATTGCCTTTATTTTTTCAGAATATCTATGCAGAAGGGCATTGTGCTGGAGACTGATATGACAACAAGACATGTGAGACTCTAACAACTTCCAATGCAAAGATTTATAACCTTGGGTCTGTTAACAAGTTCTACAGATTTTGATAATTTTGTTTCAATATATTTTCTTTATAATCATGCATATTTTCTTTTATACATTTAAAAAATTATTCTGAGAACTCCATAGGTTTCACTAACTAACTACTAACTAAAGTGTCCAAGACATATACATGAATAAGAACATTTGTCTATGTTACTATTGTTACTATTTTATTAGGGAGGCAGATGTGTGGTGCCATGGCTGAAACCTATACCAGGAGTTAATAAGATCCAAGTTCAAATCTGGCCCAACACTCATTGCTTCAGTTTCCTTACCTGTAAAATTAGAGGTAATAAGAGCACCTACCTCTTGAGGTTATTGTGAAAATAAAGTAGAATAATATGAGTATGGTACTTTACAAATTTTAAAGTATTTTTTTAAAGGTTAGTTATTATTATTAACTATTAATCTCCAATCTGTTAAATCTGAACTCAAAAGCAATTTACCTTTTATCCTTGTTTATATAAGATATTGTACATGTTTTCTTTCCCCTTAGAATATAAGGCACTTGTAAGTAGAGGTTTTTATTTATTTATTTTTGACTTTGTATACTTAGAGTCCAAGCAATGGGTCCTGGCATATTGTAGGTGTTTAATAAATGCTTAGTGATTGTTATACATTAGGACACAGATTGAGTGACTATAAAATAGCTTTTCTTACAATCACATGATGACTAACATATATAAAGTGCTACTAATTATCAGAGCTTGGAAAATAAGTATGTGAACCAGTGAAAAGACTGAATTACATGTTTTTAAATACATGGAGAATACATAAAATTTAATTAAAAAATACTTATTTTTATGATACTACCATTTAGAGATTTTTTTAAGGGAACTCACAAAGGAAAACTAAATAAAAATACATATTGGTTTCCCACACACAAACCCTCTTTTCCTAAAGGTACTTTCTTTTAGTCTTTACATTGGACTTATGATTGAGGGGTGGAGGGGAAGAAATGTGTCCAGATAGCTACTATGGAGATCTGGACTATTTGTCTCTGGTAGAAAGATTCTAGATTCCTGAAAAAGAGTATGACTTAGTTAAACTGTCTGTAATGGGCTATCCCCAATACAAATTAACATCAATCATGCCTTTTTCCCATCCATCCCTTCCCTAATCACAAGCATATACTTTGCCTTATTTATAAATGAAGAAATGAATAAAAGTGTACTTATTACTATACAAATATATGCAAGAAAGTCCCTCTCCTAAAGCAGCTGACATTCTACTATCATAACACAACACATAAAATGGAGCTAGATGGCAATAAAGTGAGAAAAGACCAAAAATTGGCAAGGGTATGTGTTTTGGGGCGAGAAAAGATAAAATCGCATTTCTAATAACACATATTAGAGTCTGCTATCTGGTGGGACACAGTTCAAGAGGACAGAGTTCATGTAAAGAAGGCCAGGCATCCCCATTTCTGAATCTTCTTGGCCCTCTTTAGTTATATATAAGAGCTCTACACGAGTCAACATTCACAGCAAGCTTTTAAATCCATAATATTTTATCATAATAACAGATGATACAAAACATTCAACCTCTAACTAATTATCTATATAAATGCTAATTGAACTTCAGTTACTCAATAGTCATGAAACCTAAATATCTATTTATATGTGTGTGTGTATGTATATCTTGACAACTATATTTACTGAATAATTAAGGCATATTACTGATGAAAAAGGGAAATGGCTATTTGAGGTAATCACAATATCTGGAAATACAGTTTTCTGAATTTAGTTGAGTTTTCTTCTGAAATATATGGAATGTATTCTAAATCACAAAACTTAAGTTTTATCCTTTTGCTTCCCATAAGTGATTACCAGGAAAAAAGAAATGATGAATCATTCATAAAGATTTTTTCGTTTAATTTTAAAATGCATGTTTACTTGAAAGCACATTCGTATAACAAGTTGTATAGAAACATCTATACAACTTTAGTTTTCTGCTCTTTTATCAATAGTGATACTGTTAAAAGAAAAAGTAAAAGGAAATGCAAATAAAAGTCAAGTTTCTTTATGATGACACTAACAAAAATATCGGTCACCAAATGAAAGGCAGATTGGGTAGTTTATTTCTTTTTGTCCAATCAATAAATACTTTGTGATAAAAACAGGCTTCAAGATGATATAAAGGTAAAAAGCTATCCTAGATTCTAATGGAATGAGTTAAATGGTAGAAAATTTTCCCATATGAATATCAATATATAAAATGGATACAGACAGAAAGCTTTTTTTAAAGAATAGTTTACTCTGTATTTATAGTCCCTGGGGGCAACATTTTGATGCCAACCCCACAAAAGGCCCTCTGAATCAACATAAATTTTTGCAAATCTTGTCAATTTTAGGAATGTCTTAGTTGAAAACAGAGTAAATGCAGAAGTAAGCAATGTTAGTTATATATCCATGAATTTTTTAAAAAAGGAACACAACACAAATAAGCCCAAAGTGATACACTAAGTGATCAGATAGATGTGAACTATGGTAAATTTTTTTTAACTTAATGCAATTCATGATAACCACATACCAACATGTCCCCCCATTTCCCTTCAATCCCCAAAGCACTAGCAACTTTGAACCATTTTCTAGGAAATTCTACCAGAAATTCTGGTAGAACTAAATGTTCTAATGTCAGAAATTAACATAACATCACTAGCATCTGCACTTTGTACAAAAGGGATGTGAGACCATCAACAAAGAAAAATACTAATAAGCTATAAACTAAAATTCAAGTAAATGAAACTGAGTAAAATTAAGTAATCAGATATCATCAAACCAGAAACTAAGCAATAGATCTATCTTCAAACACATGCAAGCAAGAATCTAAGTATTTTTCCTTAAAAAAAAAAAAAAATATATATATATATATATACACATATGTATACATTTCTTATATGCCTTACCATAGCTCACAAATGTAATAGACAGGGGATGTGTGAAAACTGGAATACTAACACATTGTTGATAGAATTGTGAACAGATCCAACCATTCTGGAGATCAATTTACATACCCTTTGATCCAGCAGTGTTTCTACTGGGCTTGTGTCTCAAAGAGATCTTAAAGGAGGGAAAGGGATCCGCATGTACAAAAATGTTTGTGGCAGCCCTTTTCATAATGCCAAGAAAGTGGAAACTGAGTAGATGCCCATCAGTTGGAGAATGGTTGAATAAGTCATGGTATATGAATGTTACAGAATATTTTTATTTTATAAGAAAGGATCATAGGATGATTTCAGAGAGGGCTAGAGAGACTTTCATGAACTAATGCTAAATGAAGTAAGCAGAACCAGGAGATCATTGTACATAGCAACAACAAGATTATACGATGATCAATTCTGATAGATGTGGCTCTGTTCAATGATGAGATGATTCAGGCCTGTTCCAATGATCTTGTGATAATGAGAGCCATATACACCCAGGGAGAGGATTATGGGAACTGAGAGTGGATTACAACATAGCATTTGTTGTGGTTTGCTTGAATTTTATTTTCTTTATCATTTTTTCTTTACTTTTTATCTGATTTTTCTTGTACAGAAAGATAATTGCATAAATATGTATGCCTATTTTGGATTTAACATATATTTTTACCATATTTAACATATATTGGATTATATGACATCTAGGAGAGGAGGTGGAGGGAAGAGGAGAAAATTGGAACACAAGGTTTTTCAAGGGTCAATGTTGAAAAAATTACCCTTGTGTGTTTTGAAAATTAAAAAAAAAAACTTTGAGAAAAAAAAAGGTTATCTTGGAAAATAAATAAAAAGTCTTGATAGATTAAAAAGTGTGATAGATAACAGAGAAAAATATAGTGAATTGAAAAATGCACACATAGAAATTTTTTTAACTGAATTTGCATCATGCACAATTCGATATATTGTATCAAATGTTGAGTGTTCCTATTTTTCATCAGTGAAGTAAGAAACCAGAAGTACATAGTAATTTGCTGGCCATATTTCTTGGCCACCTACTGGCAATATTCAGGAGTCAATGATACTTAACATAAAAACACATTCATGACTCAAAGAGACAAATTATTTCTCTTGCCAGGCTTAGCACAGGACCTACTGAGGTTAAAACTCTTTAAAGTGGTCTAAATAAATCTTAAAACCAAAATGAAAAAGGCATTTAGAAGATTATTATATAACTGCAGGTAATAGAAAAAAGAAGTGTTGGGACATAAGAAAAGATCTAATAACCTTCTCCAGAGCTTTCACACACGGACATAACTAATTCTATCCATCAAGGGAGAGTGAAAGTTTTGGGCTTTATAGTGTCTATGAAACTAAATGTATTTTGGTCAAATTCTATGTGATAAGATCAAAAAAAGATTCATTGTCTTTCCAATGTATTTTTCTCTATTTGACATAATGAAAAAAATAATAAATACATCACATAGTAACAACAACAACAACAACAACAACAATCCATAACTAAAAAAAGATCTCAGAAAGAAGGCACTAAATTTGGGGGAGAGAAAAGCTGGGAAAGGCCTTTTGCAATGGTTGAGGTTTTAATTTGAGTCTTGAGGGAAGCTAAGGAGGGGAGATAAGAAAAGATTTATAGGTTGGGATATTAAGTCAATCCTGTTCAAGGAAAAACAAGCCTGTATTGCTGGATCACAGAGTACATGAAGAACACAGCTACAATAAAGTATGGAAGACTGGACAGGTAGGGAAAGACCAGAATGTAAAAATAAAACAAAAAAACTTAAATGGAGGAATTTATATAGACTGGAAGCAAACAAGAATTACTAGAGTTTATTACTTAAGGAGATATGGTGAAATATTCTAAATAAAATTAATTTAGTTTTTATTTTTCCTTTAAAATCATTGGTGATTTCTAAGCACTATAGGTGAGGAGAAGGGAAGAGGAGAACCAAAGTCCTTCAAAAACACCTGAAATTATAAATAATTTGACACCCTGAGATAATATATATGTGGAGTTCCCAAAGATTTCTGGAGAGGTGTGTGTGTGGGTGTGGGTGTGGGTGTGGGTGTGTGGGTGTGTGGGTGTGTGGGTGGGGGGGGTGTAAGTGAACTGATGATAAAATGCGTCCCAAGATAGTATAGCACTTTGCCTGGGATAAATTTCCTTGGTATATAAAACCTTCTTATCAAAGTTACAGAATTCTAAGATTCTTTGTGCTGGTAATTCCGAGAGTTAAAAGCCAAGTTCCTAACTAAGAGTATGAAGAGAGATGTTTTTTAAAGATTCCTTCTATTTCTAAATTCTGAGTCTATGAAAAACTCACCTGCCCAATCCCAAATAAGCAAACAAACAACTCTCTAAATACATCTTGATTCCCCCAAACACCAACTTTCTTAGTATTGGTAATAAAGCACTGAAATTGCCTCAATCAAATCAAGACATCTGGTCATCTCAGTCTTAGGCCTTTGCTATCTCTTCTCAACTTTATCCCTACTCCTGAAAAGCAATTCAATATGCTTCACAAAGAGTCTATTATAACATTTTAGAATATGGGGAGAAGAAATGTTCAATTTTATTAATAATTTTTTAATGTGAGCAAGTGATTAAATATCATACCAAAATGAAAACCCCACAAAGAAAATGCCTAATAGAAATATTTAAAATAATACAGAACATTTATATCTTTAAGGTTTGCAGAGAGCTTTACACATATAAAGCTCTCACAAGAACCTTGGGAAATAAGTACTATTTTTAGAACCACTTCACAAATGAAGAAACAAAGGCAAAGAGCATTTAAACGACTTGCCTAAAGTCACATAGCTAACAATCTGAACTCAAATCTTTTAGACTTCAGATCCAAATCTCTAACTACCACATTATCATTAGCAGAGACTTTGTGAACATATCTCATAACTAGATCAGTAAAAATAGTTTTTGCTAATTTGAGCTGCTCCTTAAACATCAAATTACCTTTTTAATTTGGTACAAATTAAGGACAAGAAATGCAATAGTTTTTTGCTTGTTTGTTTGTTTTTTTTTTAAATATCCTCTTTGATTAGAAGAATACCATGATTTATTTGTTTAGGGTTTTTTTTTTTGGGGGGGGGGGAGGTTCTTCTTAAAAAAAAAAAAAAAAAACTAGACTTTATTACCAAATACTGATTTATATCAGGTATAGTAAAAAGAATCATTCTAACATTTAGTTGAAGTAAAAAAGCATAATATGTAAAAAACACTAGTGTTTGGGGGACTAAAATCAAAAAACACAGAGTGGGAAAACTGAAAGAAGAAGGTGAAAAACTAAAGCTTCACCTATACCAGAGCAAACTATTAAAAAAAAGAGTACAGATTAGACCATTGAATGATAAAGAGCAATTTCACAAGTGAGATTAGGCAATTGTCAGAAACTTCATATGAACTCTAAAATATACTTAAGCTAAAGAAAAACTGCTTCCTGTATACAATAAGTGCTTAATACATGTTCTATTTGTATTTCCTGTCTATCTAAAAATGGCTTGACCCTAGATAAAAAGATTTAGAAAACAAAATGAAATTTAAATTTATTTTCAAAGATATCATCTCTAAGAAGGTTTGAAAAGCAATAACTACCTAAAAAATACTGACATGCTGTACCAAAAATCCATCCACAAAATTCATCTTTAAATGCAAACCACTTATTTCCTTAGCAAATATGTCTAATCCAAAGGCAACAAGTCCTCAAAGACTCCCTCTGATTTAGGAACTTGGAAGAAACAAAATCATTTAGGTGTCCTTGGCCTAACTTCTCTTCTAGCTATTTCTTAATTGTCTTATTTCCAAATCACATTGCCATTCTTTGGTGTGATATTAGTCTCCACAGGAGTAGACTCTTATGCCAGAAGTATATGACCTATTCTCCTGTTCTGGCCAATTTTAGTTTTTATCTCATTTTCAAACTAGTTTTCATACACTGTGTAAGATTAAATCTCCACAAAGGTGAGCAACTTCATATAGACAACATAGCTCTTGTCTCCAAATTGCTGGCCAATTTTATTTCAATTTTATCAAGATTTATAAGTTGTTGTTTTTTTTTAATAGGTTTGAATGTCCTACTTTTCATTTTTAGGCCAGCTTTAAGGATTTGATGATTTGGGACCTTTTGGAGAGGTTTTCCTATTTCCTATTGTTTTCATGTATATTTCACAGGATGTTTTTGCAAATCTCCAAGCACCATACAAATGAACCTTTTTTTTTTTCCTTTTTGCAGCAATATTCTGCTATATTCGAAGCAATATTTGGTCTGTCAAGAAAGCCTGTATTCTGAGTTGAATCACTTCTTTGCAATTTTTGCTACCTAGAGTTTTTTTTTTTTTTTAATGCTGTTCTGCTTATTGATTCACTTTTGTTTCAATACACATTTCTCAGCAAAGACTCAAACAAACCTTCTAAAAGTACATTCCCTGAAAAATTGTTAAATTGGTTGTATGTTAAAAAGAAAAATAATGAAGTGAATATAGATTTTTTTTTAATGGAACAACATCTAGATAGTGAATTACAAAGAGTAATTTATTTTACTACCTGTGAGATAAATGCCTACATATTTGCTTCTGCTCCCTCATCTATAAAATCTCAAGAGAAAGATAGTATTTTAAGTGCTTCAACCAAAAAAAAAAAAAAAAAAGTATCAATTTCAAGGCCTCTCTCCATCCTGTGCCTAAACCATATGACATTCTCATACACTCACCCAAATTCTCAAATTTTCTAGCAAAATTTATAGAAACTGAGCTTACTTTACTTTTTAAAACAAAAGAATATGCCAATACCTTTACCTCATTCACTTTCAATTACTTATATTAATCCAGAATTTTGAAAAGGGTTTTGAGCTATCACAATTCCTGGAAAATCAGTAGTTTTTAACCTGGGATTTGTGAATCTTTTTTAATATTTTGACAAATTGTACTTTGAAGTTACTAGTTTCATTTGTAATCCTGTGTGTTTATTTTATTCATTTAAAAGCATTATTTTGAGAAAGTATGCAAAGAATTCACCAGATTGCCAAAGGAGTCCATGACACAGAAAAGTATAAATATATAAATAATCTGGTTGTAAGTAGTGTAACTAATCATATATATATATATATATATATATATATATATATATATACGATTATAATAGTATACATAATCTTCACTGTCAAGATCTTTCAGTCACGAGGCAGTTGCCTTAAGTGGTCTCAACCTTCAGCAGGGAATAGGTAGGCATATATAGAGTGGTTGCCAGTAGAAAGGCCCTATTCCTACTTTCTCATCAACACCCCCCCTCCTGATGCTACTCTCTCCATAGTTTCTTCTGGTCCTCCTTTATTCAGCTCTTTGTGACTTTCTGTTGCTTAAGCTCCTAAAGGACAAAGGCACTAAAATGAAAGTTGATAAGTCTCCTAGTGATCTGAGCTAACCATGAAAAACAGTGACTGAATCCCAGTTTGTCCTAACATTGATTTCCAGAGCAAGTTCCAGGAAATATACTATTAATACATTTAATAAAACCTTAATGTAAGAAATTCAGAAAGGGGTTCCTCCCATCAGTGGAGTATTGATATAGTGGGTTTTGGGATTTTTTTGCTGAGGCAATTGGGGTTAAGTAACTTGCCAAGAGTCGGTCACAAAGCTAATAAGTCTTAAGTGTCTGAAGTCATATTTGAACTCAGGTCTTCCCGACTTCAGAGCTAGTGCTCTATCTTCTGCACCACCTAGCTGCCCCGAGTATTAATATAGTTTTGAAAAAAAGAGTTAACTCAACTCTTTGAGTTGATCATCTGTCCTCTACAAGCATTGAATATCCATCAACCACTTTTAAAACAATTCACATATTACATATGATGTAGCTGGAATTTTAAGCTAGCCTCTGTCTTGCATCACATACAGGAACAGAAAATGCATATTCCACTTTTTTTTTTTTTTTTTTTTTAACCCAGAGCAGACAAAAGGTAATCATCTTTTCCTATTTAGAGGGATCCTAGGGAGGGAGACCCCAGACCCAGAAGAGCCAGGCTGTTCATCAACCATCTTTCCTTCTTAACTTGGCTCCAAATTGAACTCTTGCACACAAACATCTTCTCTTTGGAGATGAAAATGTGAAACATTTGAAAGACTTTGGAAGTGAGGTGTCAGAAGACCTGTCTTCTATCCCTGACTCTAAGACATAGAGCAAATTATTATTTTACAGCCCTGATTGTGGCTCTTTAACTTATTCCTCCATGGAATCATTTGAGGGATCAAATGGTCATGTTTAGCTCTTTGTGATTCCATCTGGGATTTTCTTGGCAAAGATACTGAAGTAGTTTGCTATTTTCTTCTCCATCTTGTTTTGTAGGTGAGGAAAATGAGGCAAATAGAATTAAGTGATTTGCCCAATAATTGTCTGAGGTCAAAATGTGAACTCAGTCCTCCTGATTACAGGGCCAATATTCTATTTAATGTGCCATCTATGTATATTAAAGCCCTTAGTAAATCACAAACTGCTGTATAAATGTAAAGCAGCATCATTATTTCAATTCCATTGTATCACTTACAATTTTACAATTATACTATGAAAATATTTTCTGCCTGCCTTTTATTTCACATGAGAGCCAATAAAGAAACCTAAAAGGCATTGGGTACAGTGGCAAGTGCTTGACTGGCACCAGAAAAATTAGATTCAAATTCCAGGTCTGCCACTTATTCTGAGTCTGACTATGAGTGAGCCACAATTTTTCTGAGCCTCAATTTCTTCATCTGGAAAACCAGGAAATTAGATAATAGAAATTGTCAATCTTAAGGCTGAGGATAAAGACAGTACCAGGAATATACTCCTACCAAGAAAAAGGAAATTGAATGAAATGAAATTAGTACCACTTCAATCTCTAAAGCTCTTGAAAGTACTGCAAAGATCCCTTTCAGAATTTCCACAAAGGATTTGATCGATTCTCCCACATTCCTCTGTAAATTAAACTCACTTTTACTCCAGCAACAGCATTGAAATGTTTTAATGTTTACTGCTTCCTATCTTAATTACTAATATCATAACAGCACTAATAATCAGGATCACAGATTTAAAGCTGGACGGGACCTTAGATATCATCACATAAAATCCCCTCATTTTGTAGCTGAACAAAAGAAAGCCTGGGAAGATTGGTGACTTTTATTTAAAATTTTTAAATTAATTATTATTTCATTTTTATTTATTATTTAGCATATTGCATTATAATTATAATTATTTTAAATTTATTATTAATTGAATTAAATAAAGCATTTCAGTTATATTACAGATTGCACCAGTTCCTCTGAATTAGCTTATCAATATAATCCTATCATAAATCTTTAAATTTAAATCCACTGACCTCCCAAACAAACCAAAGACAAAGGAAAAAAGACCGTCATATACAAAAAATATTTATCATGGCCCTTTACTCTTTTTTTCAATGATACCCATGGAAATAATGGAAATAACTTCATAATTATCAAAATGCAGATGAAATTAATGGTTTGAGATTATTAGCATCTTATCCATAAAGGGTTAAGCACAAAAAAATAGCATAAGATATTAAGGGCATGTATATCTGAAAAAGAAGTGGATCAGTCATGGAATAAGAGAGAAAAATAACAGAGCACTGATACACCCCAAATATTAAATACAACAAAAGTAGACCTAGGTGTATCTTCTATAGAGGCTTTATGGAAATATATGTACAAGAATTTCAGAGGAAAAGAATAAGGTGACCTGAAGGAATACAAAAAACTATGAGATCACTGTAACACAGAAGAACGATCCTCTTTTTATTCCCCACAGTTGAGTCAGACTCTGATGCCTTGTTGTGTCACAAAGGTTAACATTGGATTCTTCAGGGCAATACCCATTAAAGCACAACTCTTGTCATCAAATCCCATCATGAAAAAAAAAAGTCTCCTGGGGATTCAGTTGTCATCCTAGTAGCATTATGAGAGGTTGGTCTCTAGGTTTTGAAATTTGAGGCTATAGAAATTTGTTAAATACTTACTAATGCATGGAAAGGATTTGCAATCTGTATCAGTCAATTAAACATTCTCTATCAATGAAATCCAGGACAGATGAAATTTTCTAACATTTTTCTCATAATTATTTTTAAAGCCAACAGAAGTAGACAAAAAAAATTAGTCTTAATTGCATAATTTTGCATAACAGTTGCTATACTGATAAACTCCTCTGTAGTTGATTAAAGAACTTCCAGTTTACATTAATAGTTGATCAGATTTTCTTTCAAATCGAAGAAAAAAATGCTTAAAAAACCCCTACCTTTTTACACAAAATAAGCTAAATTCACAAATAAGTAGACTAGTTGAAAGTATTATATCATAAATGATATTGATTGTGTATTAAAGGGATACACAAGGCATCAAGAAGACTCTAATTCAAATTCAGCAGCAGACATTTAATAGGTATGTAGACCTAGGCAAGTCACAACCATTACTGCCTCTTCATCCACAAAATGGTGGTTGTATTTGTGAAGTACACAGCAAAACAAAGTTGACTATCATTTTTAAACAAATTAATGGGCTAAAATGTTGCCCTCCTCGTTTACAATTCAATTATATTCTTTTTTATTATTATTACTATAGCTTTTTATTTACAAGATATAGCATGGGTAATTTTTCAGCATTGACTCTTGCAAAACCTTCTGTTCCAACTTTTCCCCCCTTCCCTAGATGGCAGGTAGACCAATATATGTTAAATATGTTAAAGTATATGTTAAATACAATATATGTATACATATCCATACAGTTATTTTGCTACACAAAAAAATTGGACTTAGAAATGAGGTAAAAATAATCTGAGAAGGGCACAAAGCAGACAAAAACAGAGGGAATGGAAATGCTATGTTGTGTTTCATACTCATTTCCCATAGTTCTTTCACTAGGTATAGCTGATTCTCTTCATTATTGAACAAATGGAACTGATTTGGTTCATCTCATTGTTGAAGAGAGCCATGTCCATCAGAATTGACCATCATATAGTTTTGTTGTTGAAGTATATAATGATCTCCTGGTGCTGCTCATTTCACTCTGCATCAGTTCATGTAAGTCTCTCCAGGCCTTTCTGAAATCATTCTGCTGGTTGTTTCTTACAAAACATTAATATTCTATAACATTCATATACCACAACTTATTCAGCCATTCTCCAATTGATGAGCATCCATTCAATTTCCAGTTTCTAGCCACTACAAAAAGGGCTACCACAAACATTTTTGCACATACAGGTCCCTTTCCCTTCTTTAAGATCTCTTTGGGATGTAAGCCCAGTAGTAACATTGCTGGATCAAAGGGTATGTACAGTTTGATAACTTTTTGAGCATAGTTCCAAATTGCTCTCCAGAATGGTTGGATGCATTCACAATTCCACCATCAGTGTCCCAGTTTTCCCACATCTCCTAAAAGATAATTCAGCATTATCTTTTCCTTTCATCCTAGCCAATCTGACAGGTATGTAATGGTATCTCAGAGTTGTCTTAATTTGCATTTCTCTGATTAATAATGACTTGGAGCATCTTTTCATATGGCTAGAAATAGTTTTGATTTCTTCATTTGAAAATTGTCTGTTCATATCCTTTGACCATTTATCAATTGGCTTGATTTCTTATAAATTAGAGTCAATTCTCTATGTATTTTGGAAATGAGGCCTTTATCAGAACCTTTGATGCAAAAATGTTTTCCCAAATTATATTCAAAATCTATTTAGTAAGGCAATAGTCTAAAAAGCACTTTGTAAATTTTCAAATTTTACCTAAATATGAGGCACTGATATAATTTAGGGAAGAATAATTTAGAGATTACATGAAATCTTAACTATTTCCCTAATATGTAAAAGACTTTTAACTAAAATATTTTTATTATCTAAAATATTGATATCCAAGATATTCCAGGATGTAGAAGTCCTCCAGGACAATAATAAGTCTAACAAAGCATTCATGCTTCAATGAAATTCATGATGAAAGACAGTCAAAATCCAGAAACTATGATACAAACTTCTCAAGTCCCAGACATAGGGTAAACAGTTTATTGGCTATGTTAAGAAGTAGAAAGCAGAAGTAATAATAGCTGACTTAATAACTGGTTTTAATATCTGCAAAGTTCTGTTTCCTATATCACTTAATTTGATCCCAGAATAACCCTATGGCATAGGTATTGGAAATTGATATCCTGAGTTTACAAATAAAGAATGGAAGCAAAGTTTAACTATTTTGCCTGGTCATTACAAAGCTAAAAAGTATCAAGAAATAACATATGGGCCCTGTCCTTATTGACTCTAAATATTTCTCCATGTTGCCCCAATCTATCCCCACCATGCAAATCCTAACAGTCTTTACATTCAATTTGAACAAAGAAACAAAATTTCCTCCAAAACTTTGAGAGATACTTTATTACTCTACTTCAATGGAGGGGAAAGGATAAATGAAATTAAGAAAAGTGCAGGCCTAAATACCTCAAAGAACTGGCTATGGAGCTCTTCTGTCTTCCTTTTATTCCTCTGGATAATTACAACTTTATTATCAGCTGGTCTAATGTCTTTGGTGTTAGGTGATACATTGCATAGAGTTCTGAGATGGGAGTCAGGAAGGGCTGAGTTCAAATCCTGTCCCAGACAGGCATTTCAAAAAGTATGAGCCACATAAAAGACTTGAACCCAGGTCTTTCAGATTATCCATTATGTTAGGCTAAATATACAAAATTACAGGATTTTTTAAAATGCATAGTAACTGCCTTATTCATTTTCATCATCACTTCCTTATTTGTTTTCATTTTGTTGATTATTATTTACTAAAAATACCAGTTGTTGTCCCATCATTTTCAGTCACGTCCAATCCTACATGACCCCATTTGATGTTTTTTTCACAGACACCAGACTGGTTTGCCATTTCCTTCTCTAGTTCATTTTATAGAAGAGAAAAATGAAACAACCAGTAAAAAACTTGACCAGGGTATCACAGTTAATATATGAAGCCACAGTTGAACTAAGGAAATAAGTACCAACTTCAGACTCTATCTATTGATTAACCTGGTCTGACCTCTTTCCCCCACAAAAATACCAATTCAAATTTTGTCTTTTTTATATCCATATTAATTGAGAATATTCTTCTGAGCTACATTATAAAATAAAAATACATTATAAAATATAAAGTAACTCTGGATGTGTGTAAAAACAAATATGTTAGAGGGAAAGAAGATAGAAAAGAAAAAGTGGCTTGGGTGAACTCCAGCCCTTTAAGAAGAAATGAACAGAATTATCACTTCTGAAAAGTGTGGTTTTCTGAAATTTTCATTTTAAAGGTGACAATGAGAATGGACTAAAATATATGCAAAGAATATTTCCATAATGACACTGAGCCTGCCCCCTTCAGCTCCTACCATAGTTTATATAAAATATTTCTCATACTCATGTAAGCTACCAAGTTATGCCTGAGCACTAGAGATTAACATTAATTTACCCTTCTTGTTTTTCATTAGCCTCTGTCACAACCTTACCATTCTTTCAATATTTTCTGAATTGCTGGTGAGCAGTAAAAAACAAATACAGCAGTCATGATTTAATCAGAGACTTCGCTGCAGAAACAGTCAGGAAAAGTAGACACATTTAGAATAGTAAATGAATCAAGAAAAACACTTACAGGCTCATTAATAAGATGACAATTAGGTCTTCTGGGAAAATCCATTTCTAAAAGAATGCCAAACTAAGCTATTTAATTCAAGTAAAATTATGTTTTGACACCAATACTATACACTATATATGGCATCATAATTTCTCTTTTGAGAAAACTGACAAGAATCTCAGAGTATGTTTTTTTTTAGCTTTTGTTTTTTTTTTTTTTAATATGGAGTACAGACAACAAAAAGATACTAGTAATATTTAATACATTTTACATGTGAACTTACATTCATTATATATTACTGCCCCCTTAAGATAGTATTCTCATTACAAACACTCTTAAAATGCATTCAGAAGAGAAAAATATCATCTAAGACAGTGTAGCAGGAATTTTTAAGAGGGTGGATGGTAGAGGAGATGTGTAAGATGATTCAAAGTTTTCATCTAGTGACTAAGAATCTATTAAGAAAATATAATGCCATTGGCAACATTTAAACAAATAGCAATTATTTCTATTTAGCTTCCAATATCAATTTTCCTAACAAAAGTGAACTTAAGTACAATTCAATCTTATATTGGTCTTGGTTCTTAGGAATCAGATATAATCCTTTATTTTTAGTTGATCCCTTTTGTTTTTATGTCACATCAAATTTGATATACATCTTCCCTTCTCTCCTCCTTACCTTCTTCTCTCCTACCCTTCACTCCCTCTCTATTATTCTTTTTTCTTCCCTCCCTTTATTTTCACTCTTCTCTCTCTCTTCTATATATCCCTCTCTTTCTCTCTTCTTCCCTACTCTCCTTATCTTTCTTCTCTTTTCTCCCTCCTTTCTCCCTCCTCTCCCCTTTTCTCTTCTCCCCTCCATTTCTTTCTGATCCTTCTCCCCCTTCCCTTTCTCTTCTCTCCTTTCCCCTTCATCATCCCCCACTACACACCTTTCTCTCCCTCTTCTATGCTCACCTTTTCCTCTAACTCTTCTATTTTCTCCCCTTCCCTCCTATCATTTCCTCTCCTCTCTCTTCCCCTTCTCTCATCTTCTCTCTCCTCCTTGATCCTTTTCTTCCCCTCTTTTCTCTCTTCTTTCATCTTCTCTCCTCTTACCCTTTCATCTATCTTCTCCCTCTTCTTCTTTCCTCTTCATTTTTTCTCTCTTCTTTTCCTTCCTCCTCCTCATTTCCCCCCCTCCTCTTTCTTTCCCCCTCAACTCTTCTTCCCTCCTTTCCTCTCTTCACTTACCTCTTTTTGCCTCCTTTCTTCCTTTCCCCTCTTCTCGTTTTACCTTCTCTTCTCCTTTCTCTTTTCCATGTTTCCCCTCCTTTTCCTTCCTCTCTTCTTTCTCCTTTCTTTCCACTCCTCTTCTCTCCCAGAAACTTTACTTTACTAGACAGTGTAATAACAATAACAATAACAATGAAATACAGTCCCCCTCCCATTCTTTTCATTCCCATTAAAAGCAGCTTTCTTTTTTCTAACTCTTGAATTTATACTTGCTTTAATATAGCTGAGTGTAAGCTATCAATAGACGAAATTTTTCTGTTAAAGCAGTAATCACATCCATGTTGAAGTCATCAATTAATTCATTATCAATTTTTTTTTCTTTACACTGAAGTCCATATAGCAAATCTCTTCAAGCAGACCCTTTGTGTACAACCTAAACCTTGGAAAACTGTAGTTTTGGTAAGGCAGTGGATAGAATAAGGAAATCACTTGGTGATTCAAGAGGCAATAGGTAGATTTGAGAGAATGACAGCATCTAAAGGTGTTGTTTGTTCAATGAGTTAGTTTGTTCAAACTGAGTCAAGGAACGTCATTCACTCAGACTTCTGTTTAAACTATTGTACGTTATTCTATTGCTCAATTCTGACTGAGGGGAATTTCTGGAGCCAGTCAGCTGCTATTCTTCAAAACAACACAAGAATGGGTTTTAAGAAAGCAAGGCCCATTAGTAGCTGCTTTTTAGCAGAATGACAGATAGAGAAAGGTTGAGCTTATATTTATGTTTAATCCCCCAAAATTATTTTAACTTCAAAAGATTAAATTATAAATCACAATGCACATACAGAGCCCTCTCTACAATTCAGTTTTTTCCAACCACAAAATGGGGCAAATAATTACTTTCCCTTCAAGTAAGCTGTGCAGAGATTTTAGGGGATAACACAAAACTGTGATTTTATTTGTTTAGGATACTTCAGGACAGTAAATTCTCTCAACCAATGCCGATTCAGCAATTCTTAGGGAGCAACCTGAAGAAAAGAGGTGAAGTAATTTGCCAGCATCTCATCATCTGGTCACATAGAGGATCTATGGATGTGAGTTGGATATGAAACTCAAGCTTTTCTAATTCTGCTCTATGCTCTATACTATGTGGCCTCTCTATCAGGATGCACTGATATGAATCAGGTTATCATCCATAGAAAATAAGTATTATTTGACATTTTCCTGGGAAAGTCTCTATCTTTCTGAGCCTCAACTTCCCCACCTATAAAATGAAAGGGTTAGGTTAGGTAATCTCTAAGGTTCTTTCCAGCTGGTTGGTTGTTGTCCTTTGTTCTCAAAGAGAACCAAAATGTCATCACTATGTTAGAATCAAATTAGTATGTACAGTTCTGAGTGATCAGATCAATAAGATGTCAGAGTGCTCTGTCACAAGTAAGACGCAAATAATCCCTATGAACATTTGGGGTGGCTTCTCTAACTTTGTGCATCTAGTGTTTCTTCTGAACTAATTCAATTCTGTTTTGCTTACAGAGCACAGCACCTTCTCAGATGAGGACACACTATGCTAGGTGGTCCTGTACCAGTATCTACCATATCAAACAATTTTAAAATTCTCAAGACAGACCTCGTGTCCTTATATTGCCTTTTTCTCACCACCACAAGAGCTCTGGGTGAGTACTCTTATCAAATACTCTTTGGCAAACATACATTTTCTATTCAAACAATGGGGTCAGTCCAACACAGTTTGAATGCTTGGCAGTTTATCTCAAGAAAGGACCTCTGGGATCTTATCCTCCCAGGTGATCTTCAGAATCATCCTAAAATAATTCATATGGAAGGAATTCAGTTTCCTGGCATGACTCTGATATACTGTCTAGGTTTCACAGGCATATATCAATAAAGTCAGAATAACAGCTCTGTAAACCTTCAATTTGGTAGTGAATGTAATACTTCTTCTCTCCCACACTTTCCTTTGGAACGGCCCAAACACCAGGCTAGCTCTGGCAGTGCATGTGTCAACTTCATCCTCAATATGGACATTCCTGAAAAGTATACTGCCAAAGTAAATGAACTTATCCACAGCATTCAAAACTTCTCCATTTTCTATAGCCAATGGTTCCACATATGCAGGGTACAGTACTGGCTGATGGAGAACTTGTATTTTCTAGTGTTGTTAGGCCAAAATTAGCACAAGCAGCAAAGAATCAATCCATACTTTGTTGCATCTTAGCTTCAGAGTCTGCACTATCACCTGGAAACAAAAAAGTCATGTACCAGACTCCTCTACTTTAGTTTTGACTTGTAGCTTTTTCAGGATGAAGAATTTACCATCGGTACAGTAGTTAACTTTGATGCCATGTTTGTCCTCATTGAAAGAGGTTGACAACATGGCTGAAAACATCATGCTAAAAAACATGGAGCAAGCACAGAGCCTTGTTTCATTCTATTGGTGACTGGGAAAACTCAAGAGCAGTGTCCAGAACCCGGAGCAAGCATGCCATCATGAAACTGATATACTCTAACTTCTCTGAGCAACAAAATTTTGACATAATTTTCCATAAGCCCTCTCAGCTGACAGCATCAAAGGCCTTGATTAGTACTACAAATGTTATATACAGAACTCTGTTCTGCTCCTGGCATTTCTCCCAGAGTTGTCATGCAGCAAATACCATATCAACTGTTCTTCAGCTCCTGCTGAAGCCATGCTGACTCTCAAGATGACCTTCTTCCAGGTGTAGGATCAGGTTATTAAGTAAAACTCTGATAAGAATATTGCCAGCAATGATTAAGAGAGAGATCTCTCTCTGTAATTGTTACAGAATTGGACATTACCTTTATAGAGATGCACAATGGAGGAATCCTTGAACTCTAATGGGTCAAAGAAAGACCGATGTATCTCAACTACTCAGTGCTGATGGAACCAATGATAAGGACCTTATCCTTGAGAGATGGACTGAATACTTCCATAATGTCCTCAACAGATGATCATCAATTAATGCTGAAGCCACTGACTGTTTACTTCAGGTTGAAATCAATCACTCACTCCCAAGCTAAAGTTCCAATTGAACAAAAGGCTTTGAATGCTATCGGCTACTTTCATGTGGCAAAGCACCTGGTGCTTTTTCTATTCCAGCTCAGATTTCAAGTCTGGGGATCCACTGTTCATACAAAAACTAAGTGAAATTTTCCAGATTACATGGCAAAAAAAAAATTATTCCCCTCACCAGCTATGAATCCTATAATCCCATATTATCCCTCAAATAAAATCATTTATATGGCAACTAAGTGGCACAATGGATAGTACTAAGTCTGGAGTCAGAAAGATCCATCTTCCCGAGTTAAAATCTGGCCTTAAACCCTCACCAGCTATCTTACTTTGGACAAATCACTTAACCCTTTTGTCTTCAATTTCTTCATCTATAAAAGAAGTTGAAGAAGGAAGTGGCAAAGAAATCAAGTACCTTTGCCAAGAAAACCCCAAATGGGGCCACAAAGAGTAGGCCTGAAAAACAACAACAAAAAAAACTTACACACATAATTAACTTACTAATTCATTTTCCACAGAATAGAATAATGACTACTGATAAAAATAAATTCTAATAATTAAGTGAAAATGTATAAATTCTGCTTGGATTTATTTCAAATCAAATTTTTCTTGATAAGAAAACATGTTGCAATGGCACTCTTATTAGAACCCAGGATCCTAGATGGAGAGCTGTAAGGGCTCCTCACTTAAGAAATCAGCAAAGGAGTATAGAGATGAATTCACTGGACTATGGTCACTCAGGCAATAAGTGGGTTAATCAAGTCATCTGCTTCTTGATCCAGGTATCAATCTACCACACTAGGACGCCTCCAGTTTATGGTACTCCTTTAACAATTCTGAAGTAGTATCAATCAAAAACATGGATTTCATTCAGAACTGCTAAATTTGTTCCTAAAACAATTACAAGTGACAGAATAAGACATGTGTGGTTTTTTTCTTTCTTTCTTGATTACCAATTTGGCAATGAAGAATGTCAA
This sequence comes from Sarcophilus harrisii, assembly GCF_902635505.1. Taxonomy (NCBI): domain Eukaryota; kingdom Metazoa; phylum Chordata; class Mammalia; order Dasyuromorphia; family Dasyuridae; genus Sarcophilus; species Sarcophilus harrisii. The sequence continues at coordinate 168,547,543 of NC_045429.1, read as the reverse complement.
CAACAACAAAAAAAAAAAAAATCACTCAGTGTTAAGTGTATTAATGACAATGTTCCATAATTCAGGCCCTATGGTGCTTATATTCCAAAGCTTATTTCTCCCCCCTTTCATTCCCTAGAATCTCAACACTTGAAAAGGAAGGAAAGCGACATTTTTTTAAAACAATTCATCAAATTTTGTTTTCAATATTGGAAAAAATGACCATAAATCAAAATAATTCCCCAAGCACTTTACTAAAATGTTAAAAAAAAAAAAAAAAAAAAAGCATAAAGATGCCACACCCACCAACATATTCAGCATAGTATTAAGAAAGCTTTTTACAAAGCTTTTCTTTGGACCAAAAAATAGTCAGGAATGAATTTTTGGTCTCTAAATATCTTCAGAATCATATTTCTTAAAGACTGTTTTATGAACATAATGAATATTCAAACATAGCAATATTTTCTGAAGAATATTTTGAATTTTATTTTGCTTCAACAAATAGTTATTTTCAAACTACCTATTTTTTTCAAAGGATTTTAATAACTGACTCTATGTTTTTCACCTTGCATGAAATATAAAGATAAATAGCTATTCTGTGGAAGGCAAAAGACAACATAAAGTTCAAAAGTCAATGGTACCAATGCTAATCTATGTCAATTTATGTTTCAATATGAAATAGAAAACACCATGGATTTATGAATAGCATATTTGTAACAGTGACATTCAGCATGTACTTTAATGAAGAATAAACAGTACTAAAAGCATTACAAGATTTTTAGACAAAAGGAAAAGTAACATGGAGTTTAGTATATAGAGTGAGGCAAAAAAGAATTTTACAAAAGAAAGCTGACAAGACAAATCTAATCTTAAAGACAATGTCTAGATGGAACACACCAAGAGGAAATTGTTAATCAACTTAATGGATGAAGTATAGTTTTTAAAGAAAGGTTGCTAACAATGAGATAAGCATAGAATTCTTCCTTCTTTAGGGGGAAAAAAAGTCAAAGAACATCTAAACATGCCTTCTTAAAGAATTCCACTTTTTTTCTTATGTGTACTTTATAAACAACAAAATAGAAGAATCTATAAATTCTCTAGGCTGTTTCCTGTCTGTCAGTCTTCCTGCATTCCTTTCTAGTCATCCCCTGAAGAGCAGCAAGCAAGGGGAATAGGAAGAGGAAAACAAAACAACACCCCAAACATGAAAAATCTTTAAAGTCCTTTTCAGCTCAAATTCAAGTTTTTATAAACATAGTCAAGGCTTTCCTATGGCTTCAAAACCACACTAAATATTATTTTTTATGTATTTACTAATACTTTCAATAACCCAAGAAGATACTGGGACTAAAAATATTACTAAGCAACAAAGCAGGTTTCCCTAAATATAACTACCACATGATGACTATGCATGTAAAAGTTGATAAGCCAACTGTAATGTGATAGAGATAAAGACATAAAATCCAATGAGAACATGATTGGTATACGTAGTGGGCATGAGTCTCATTTTCTGTTTTTAAAAAATGTGCCCAAAACCAGGAGCTTTTTTGGTCACAACACAGGATGATTTTTTTTTTTTATCATCTTAATATATATTTAATAACAGAAAAGGAAGAGCTGTCAGCACCATGCAATGCCCCAGCACCAGCCAGATCTGTTTCTCCCCATCTGATTAGACCAGGCACAAAATGAGGTCTTACATGAACTAAGAAAAATCAACAAACTAAATTTTTATCACACAAAGCATGTAGAAAGATTAAAAGTTAGTGTATGAGCCATCCCAGGAAACACCCTGTGGCAGCATCTTTGGTGACATTTGTTTTGATTTTACAAAATTAATGCAATGAAGTGTTAATAGAAGTTCAGAAAATTAAAACAAAGGCATAGTCTAAAATAAGGACTTTTATCTTTGTTTCTGCATATAAAACAGGGAAAGATAAACACAAAAAATACAACACTTAGAAGCAGGACTGCTAAATGAGATGCAAGAACTAGAAGAGAGCAACTGAATACATATCTGCCTTGTAATATGACATGAAACTATATTCAAAGTAGTATCTAGAGCTGCATGCAAAGACATACATCACACTAGAGAGACAATAGTCCCTCTCTAGGACACTGATAAGATTGCATCTAAAATACTGCATATTACTGTGGACACTAATATTGAAAAGTGAACCAACAAGAATTCAAAATAAAAACTACTACTAAAAGAAATTAACTTGTAAAATATAATCAGTTCTAGTAGAATACTTAAAATGCCAACAAAACAATCACCCACTTGTTGAACCCAAGTAATGATTTACACAAGGCTATTAAGTACAAAAGAATACTAATCTCTTTTTTTTTCCTTAGAAATGACAAGAATTGAGATCTAGCCTGGATAACTGTTTGTGGGTAATGATGATTAAAAGGAACTAGATGAAGGTGAAAGACAGAAAAATTTTATTGTCATGCCAAGGGATAACTTGTGATATTTAGAATCCAATAGTGGGACAGTATATAGCACTTTATTAATTTGGATCCATTGAACAAATGAAGAAAGTAAGGTACAGAGAGGGCAAGTGACTTGCCCAGAATCAATAAGTGGCCAAATGTGATCAAGACCTGAACTCTTAATGACTGCCTAAGCTTTTGATCTTCCAGGATACTGCTGCTTCAGACCACAAAAATCACTATACTACAGAACCTAATATGAGATTTGTTCTCTATGTACAGTTTCATCCTTGATTCACTGAATAATCTAAGCAAGCCACTTAACTTTACTACACATTAATCTCCCTAGCTATGAAACAGGTGTTGGTGTTTTAAGTGAAATATAGAAAAATGAGAGATGTTCATTTGAGTTTGACATGATCTATTTAAAATGAACTTCATTTATAACCTATCACCACTTTAACCAATCACACAATTCTTCAATACTGAAATAACTAAACTTACATCTAGCACATTTTAAAATGTAACAAACTGGCACACTACTAAAGCAATAACGCGGAACATCAAACCTTCCAGTGGCCTTCAGGGTATTCTGCATAAAACAAGACTTTTGAAATGGGCCACACACTATAATTTCTGGAAGTGGCAAGCTGACCCTTGTGTATATAATTTTAAATGCATACAATAATAAGGAATCTTTATAACACTAATACCACCTAACATCTGTAGAGCACTTCAGAAATTATAAAATGCTTTTCCAAAGGGCTTCCCAAAAGAATTGGCTGCTTTACCATTTAAAAATCTAGGTAAGAAAAAACACCATAGGAAAAAATTCCACATTGGCATAAGGACCTCACAAACTAATATGCTTGCTATGTTTCTAATACCTACATTTTTGTATCAAGCCTGACACAGGACTTGGAATTAAAATCATTCTTAAGAAAACAAATTTTTAATTTCTAACAGTTCCAAGACTGACACCAAGTATCAGATTATATGTAAATCAACCTCATATTAGACATGACACAATTGTCTTTATTTATAAAACCTTTGTTGCACACAGTCCTGTGAAGATTACACCCAGTAAGGAAGCACATCATTTTACTTTAGTACAATATAAATACAAACTTTTTTTTCTTAATCAGAAAAGAACATGTGGGATTATCCTATTATAACTATTCTACTAATTGGAGTTCACTGTATAAGACAACTTATTCCACCTTTTAGTCATAAAGACTTGACATGCAAAAACATACAAAGGGTAAAGAGAATATTGGAAAAGAAAAGAACATCTATTTAGGTCAGATGGGGTCAGTTAAATGTTTATTATTACTCTAGCTAGATAATTATCCAGTCATACTCAGACTCCACTCAGTCTACATATTGATGGAAAACATCTATTGAGTTTCACTGTCATTTACCTCCTAGACAAACTAGCCTTTAACTGGTCTGTTTCACCTTTTATTTGCCCCCTAGCACAGCAATATATAGAGCATTACTATGAATGTATTATTTTTGGAAGCAGGTCAGATGTAAATCACAAATGAATAAGTAATTATTTGGTACAAAAGACACCACAGAGAAAATTAGGATAACATTGGAGTTGGTTTACTAATCTCAAAACTTTTATAGGAAGCCCTCTCTCTGGTAGATCATTTGAGATATTGAAACTGCTTACAGTAGACAATCTCCTCCCTTGATATAAAAGCATTCTTCTTAAGAAAAAGTAATATTTACATGCTGGAAGAAATGCCTGGTGAAATGGAAGGTTCATTTTTTTTACTACTGACTATATCCTGAGCTGCTGTAACAATAGTAGTTACAACTCTTGACTACATGTAGTTTAATCACTCTACTAGCCAGGAGTTCAAACTTTCAATTAACAAACTCCTTGTCTTTTCCAGCTCAGGCACTCAATGCGGTGACAAACACTGGCAGAAATCAATATTCCCTGCAACTTGCCTGCATAGAATGCCTTACAAATCAAGAACAACTCCAATACCAATAGTCATACTAAGTCAGAGATGCATGCAGTAATGTTTACTATAAGGGAAATTAAATTCTATTATCAGATCATTCATCACAAGCAGCAAATGCATTCTGCATATATCACCTACATGGCTAACATTCAGAACAGCTTTTATTGCAAGTGTGTATTTCATAATTTCTGCCTGACTGCACTGCATACACAGCACAGGGAACTACCTGAATTTTTCTAGCCTGATTCCCTTTATAGATCCTGGAAAGGGAAGGGGGGGCGGGGGAGAAGATGGGGACAATAAAGCCATACTCATGAAACCTGCAGGCAGAAGATTTTTTGCCCTCCAGAAAATTGAACAATCACAACCACGTGAGGAAGCCACCAATTATAAGTTAATTATCCATCTCCAGAATAGACATGCTGATAACCTAGATCGCTAAGATAGCTATGAAGCTTCTTCCCCGCTCTATCTTCTCCATAATAACTTGGCCACCTCTGTGTCTCCATCTGCACAACCAACCAAAGCAGCAGATGCAGTTCCCAGCGAAGTGGAGCTATGGGAGCCTGGCCAGCCAAGTTGCTGGGACTGGCGGGTAAGAGACACAGAGCCCCAAGGCACGCCGCCATTCACCAGGTGAAACTCACAAAGCTTCAGAGGAGACACGGGAGGCAACCGACAAAAAGTTACTTTATTTGGGAAGGCGCCAGTCGCGCGGGAAAAGGAACAGGGACCAGATTCGCTGGAAGGACCGAGTTCAAGGGCTTTTCTTGGCTTGAATTACGAGCCAATATGTTTGTCTTCCTGGCGAGAGGAGTTTCATTCCATTCCCTCCCCCCCAGCCCCATCACCTTGATCCTCCCTCTGCCTAGTTCCAGTTGACCTTAGCACAGCAGTAGCCTGGTTTCTAAAACCTACTCCGGGCTCCCCATTTCTGCAGTGCCTCAACCTTGTCCAAACCTGACTTCCAAGGGACATGAATAGTTTCCTCAAGTCATGGTTTGCTCACACGATAAGTCTAGGTGAACAAATCAACAATACAAGTAAGAGGAATAGCTTAATATTAATAAGCAGGCTGGTGAGAAGGACGGGAGAGGGAGCAGGAAAAAAAAAATAAGTTAGACAATGTGGCAGATTTGATTATTCCTGGGACAAACACTACCTGGCCAAGAAGAAAGCTCGACATTTCTCCATCCACAACAATTAGGAGGCCAGCTTTGGGGAGAGTAATATTTCTTTCTTTCTTTTTTTTTTTTTTTAAGAAAAAAATGAACTAGAACTAATTATCAACAAGAGCTGCAGAATATCCTTTGAAGAAGTCCTGTGTACTTTTGCTCCCCCTTAACCTAACTAACCCAGAGCGAGCCGGACTCGGCTGCTAACAGTCCCTGGAGGAAAAAGAGTAGGCAATCGCAATACTTCAGCACAAGTACACCGAGACGCCGCCATCCAGGAGTGACCCAAACCCCGGGCTAGGAAACCGTCCGAAATGAAACAATAGGTTTTCACAACGAAAGTGACCAGAACGAAGAGTAGCCTACCAGATTCACCTCTCCTGTCCCACGGTTCCCAACAATTAGAAACTCAAGCATAGTCCAGCGCTTCCCAGCACCTTTCCCCGACCTGGGGGCTTCTTCCCTCTCCCTCCCTTAGTCTTCAAAGCAAACCCTTCTAGCCAGAGAAAAGGCGGGGAGGGAAGGTGTAAGAGGGCGAGAGGGAGATGAGACACTCGCGCCGCCACTAAGCAACTTACCTGCGGAGAATTGGGCTCGGGCAGCTCCCGGGAAAGGCCATGGGGCAAGGAGCACAAGAGCCACGAAGGGAGGCAGCGCCCACGCTGCTGTATCCATGTTGAGTTGGGAGAAGTTTTCCAACCGCTTCGCAAATTACACCCTCTCGTTCCCCGGGTGGAACCCAGGCGAGGCGAGACCTTACGGGCCGAAATCCAGCCTCCGACAGCCCCACCGCGATCACTTTCTTTGTGCTTCTTCTCAGATTCCCAACTAGCTCCGGGGAGCAGGGACGAATCTAGTCCCGATGCGACCGCGGCTGCTCTCCATGCTCCGCGGCGGCAGCAACGACTCTTGTTAGTCCAGAGTTACTTTGAGGGAAGGAGGAGGGAGGGAGAGAGGGAGGGATTGAGGGGAGAAGGGAGGAGCCCCGTGGGGTGACGTCTCCTCCTCCGTTTTCAAACCCTTCGCAGGAATGTGGGACTCACTAGCCCAAGCTGCCCGGCCGCCCGCGCCTCCTGCCGGAGAGACCAAAGCCCAGCATGCCGGCAGCGTGGCGCGGTCCTGGAGCGTCGGTCCGTCTAGGAAGTCTGTCTGCCGGTCTGTCTGATTGAGCCGCGGGTGCTGTTTTGGCTCCTAGACGTTTTTGTTCGGCTTCCTAGCTCTATGCTTGTGTTTGTGGGGCGCAGTTGGATTAGAGACAGAAGGCAGAAGAAATGGCAGCCTTTTCTAACCTCGACAGCGGTAGCTGGACTAAAGAAAAGGTAGTCCTTGAATATCTGCACCCCTGATTCTAGAAGCCGAGAAGTAGCCCTGCCCTAGCAGTCAGTCAGCAATTTCTTAAAGGCCTACTATGTGCCAGACACAGTGAGAAGCGCCAAGGCAAAAAGTCCCTGCTCTCAAGGAGTTTCCATTCTAATGAAGGGAGAGATATGGACAAATTATTACGTACAAACAAGCTATATAATTGCGTAAAGTGGAGAGAAGCATAGAGGGGGGAAAGTAGAATTGAAGAAGACTGAGAAAGACTGCTTGCAGAAGGTGGGCATTTAACTGAGATTGTATGGAAGCCAAGAGGCGGAGATGAGAGAGAGCTGGGACTGGAAGCAGTTTGTGAAAGAAAGAAGGGAGAGGAAGAAACGCTCCACTTTTCCAACTCATCACCCCTCTTCAACTCTTTGTTCATTATTCATGTCATCTTATAAATGCATAATAAATAAATGAATGGTGCTGTGACAAGCCAACATTCAACTTTTCTAGCAAGAGAGGCTGGCTCGTCTCCTTTCTGTTCTGCTCGCTTTTGGCACTTGCCAGATATGATGTGACATTATTTACTTTGCACAGAAGTTTTGAAATCTTCCTTCTGTTAATAGTTCTTCCCTGTCCAAAGAAGGCAAAATATCATCTTTCAGGTCGATCTTGGCTTAAAAAGGTTTAAAAGGAAATAGCAGGAGTGTAGATTTAGAGATAGTCTGTAAAGATGACCCAGTCCAACTATATCGTTATTGATAGAGGGAATTGAAGCCCAGATACGTTGTGCTTTTTCTCAGGGTTAAAAAGATAATAAGTGGCAGAAGCCAGAATTTGAAACCAGGACCTCCGACCCCAAACTGGGTTTTTTTGGAAATAATTGGGTTACCAGTCAGTGACAATATAGGAGAGTAGTTATTCGTAACACAAGAAAGACTTAAGAGAAAGATTTTTCCTCCTCCTTCAAAAAAAAAAAGATTATTTTATTTAAATGGAGACGAATGATAATAAGAATTCTTGAAAGTTTACTCATCTTCAGCAGCCTCAAGTGTTTCACTAAATACCATAATCACTTGTTTTCATGATAAACCTGTATAGTGGGGAGTTAACTCGGTATTGCAGTGTAAGAAAAGAAATTGCAAAAAAGAACATAAATATACTAACGAGAATTTAAGTGATTTCTTTCATATTCTGATGGATTTAAATAGGTTTAATATAACTTTAGGAGAATGAGGTGATATATATTGACCTCTCACATATTCAGACACACATGGCATTTAGAAGTTAAAAAAAAAAAAAAAAAACCTTGAAATTCTATTAATTGTATTATTATTACCTAACATTTTATACCCTGGACCTTTCCTTTAGCCAAATTAAATAGTATCGTAAAATTTTGATAGGAAAATACAGTCTCAGACAGAATCTGGAGCTATATAGACCACTCATTAACATACTGACTAACCTAACACACTTCAATTCAGTTTAGCTTAATTTTTTCCCCAGAAAAATACAATATAATATTTTGGTGGTAATGATTGTTTCACCTCATTGACCCCATAGTACTACTAGTACCAGGTAAAAGGTAATTTTGACATTATTTAAAATCAAATTTTGCACCAGCTAGAGCATCCCCATATTAATTGAGAGTGCTACCTGGTAGCTTCAATGAGCTCATTTTCCTGTAAGTTTTAGTTGAGATTTCTACAGGGGAAAAAATATATATTGTTTTAATGCCAAACACACAAGTCAAATACACATAGCCGATAGATTTTTTCATTTCAATTTTTAAAATTCTGAACTCAAATACCCAATAAAATGATTATTTTTATACATGCATAGTAGGACAAAAAAAAAAAAGAATGTGCATGAAATTATGAATCTCTATTGTGTACAGCTTGTTTTTCTTTTTAAGTATATAATAAATTTAGCATGTAACTTTCAAAGCTATCTTGGTTATCTGCGTTCCTTCTTATGTTTTCTGCTTTCTTAAATATATCAGCAATGATCTTATTCATGTTTTCTTTTTCTACATTTTTCTTTCTCTTTATTCTTTCTTTCTTTTTGACAACCCCTTCCTTATTTTCCCTCTTACACCTATCAACAATATATAGGGGGAAATCTTGCAACAAATATGCTTAGTCACGCAAAACAAATTCCAACATTGGCCATGTCCAGAAATGTAATCTTGTTTTGCACCTTTCTTTACTCAATCAGGTTTCTCTACCTGAAGATAGGTGGCATCCTCCATGATCAATTCTCCTATTCTTTGGAATCATTGTTGGTCATTGCATTTCGTAAAGTTAAATCTTTCAAAGTTGTTTGTCTTAACAATGTTGTTATAAAATTGTTCTCCTGGCTCTACTCATTTCATTTTGCACAAGTTCCTACAAGCCTTCTCAGGCTTCTCTGAAACTGTCCCTTTCATCATTTCTTATGGTGCAATAATATTCTATTATAATCATATGCCATAATTTGTTCAACCATTTCCCAGTTAATATTGCTCATAAGTTTTAATTTATAAAGCCACTTTACTGACAGGGGAAAAGAACAGCTAACGTAAGAAAAGAATGTTTGTGACTTAGTATGTTTATTTTAATTTTTATCCATATCTTTTATTTTTAAATCACCTTTATTTCTAAATAGTTCTCTCCCCAGTCCACAAATGGGTGAATCATTATAACAGAAATAAATAAAGGGAGGAGAAAAAGCAATTCAACAAAACAAATCAATATATCTTTAGAAGCTAACAGTTTATACATTGTTCCAGACCTTAGTTACCCACTTCTATAAGGAAAAAAGGGAGTTATATTTTCTCATCTCTTTACTGGAAGCAAACTCCAACATATTTTTTTAAACATGTTATTTAGATGCAAACATAAATTAATACAGGATTCTTAGCATTCTCCTTCCTTGGTTCAGTAGTTAAGAGATTCATCCCAGCAGCATGTTGGTACTTTAACCTCTCTGACCAACAAGCACCCTTTAAATATCAAAGTAAATACAGTGCTCATCTATAATGAATTCTGAGAAATATATCAAGAGAAAAAAGACAGAAAGTATAACATCCTGGTTTTCTCTTATAAATTGAAAGTGAAAAAGAGTGAATTTGACCATAGAAGGAAAAAAAAGGACACCAAAGGAAACATTATCAATTTTACAACTGCCATTCATGCAAAATTCCATTTATAGGTTTATATAACCTATTGGTTCCTCATTGGCCAATGTTAAATTATATTTCTGTAACTAGCAGCAAGATTTTATTTGTCCAGTCACTAAAAATGGTGCTTACTTCACAGTGAACATAGATAAATAGAATGTGATTCCAATTAGTCATCCTAGACATTTCCTCAATTCCCATTTCTCTTTTTTCCACAATCTCCTTCCTTTTTCCCTTCTCTTTTTTTCCCACTCCCTCAAAAAAAAAAAAAAAAAAAGTCACCATAATCAAATGACAAAATCTATAATGCCAAGTTATTAGGCAAAGCTTACAGGGTTGGTTGATGAAAAAGAGCTTCTCTTTAAAAAGAGAAGAAAAAAGTTATTCTCTTTGCTACTGAAAACTTATTCATGGGCTGCTGTGACAATAGTCTTTTAATTTAAACTCTCTTGAATATAAAGAGTATTTTCAAAAATGTCAATGCAGGTTACAGTAGGCCAAAGTCCCCTGTACCATTATGTGAGGAAGAGTTGTTTTTTAAACCTTTAGACATGTGTCTGGCATGGGACTAAAGAGGGAAGAAGGTGCTAAAAGTAAATTCCCATGTAGGTCTGAGGGAGAAATTCTTGGGGATGTAGAAATAAGTAATATGGCATAAAACAGGCTTTGCCTAATGTTACTTGATAGTAACTATTTTCTATTTTCTCCATCTCCTATTATAATCTGGGCTTCCCCCCCCCCCCTTTTTCTTCAGGTGTAATCCTCAATCCATCAAGCTATCTATGCTTTACCTATACCTTTTCCTTCATCTTTTTCATTCTGTCCCTTCTCCACTGTTTGGAATTATCTGTTCCAATCTAAAAACTTCAAGTTTCCTAGATGATCAGTTCCTCCTTATTATGATTTCAGATATAAAAAATCAATTACACTTATTTTCTCCATAAAAAACACATGAATGCCCTAACTCAAAAATTGCTCTGATATATGAAACCAGGAATCCTGATGAGAATTTTTTGCTTTATAATGGAAACAATCATTTGAAAAATCATTCTGGACTCTGTTTACCATCTATGGACTGAAAACTAGGGTATCCAAGACTTATTACATTTCAGATTGTCTCCCAATCCTTCCCTTTATCTTAATGTGAATTCCACCTGTATCAACAGTGAAAGGTTGGCAGTATTGCCCTTATCATACCCTCTAATTCAACAAGACCTTATTTTGATTAGGCCAAAAGAAAGAGCCTATTGATTTTAGTCTTTTATAACTCATGTGATTCCTCCATGAAGTACCTTGAGTCCTAGCAATAGACCCTGACAAATCATTAACTAGTATTTATTATCTGTGCTTAATGCATCAGAGGCACCTGGTGGCACAGTGAATAGAATTCCTGAGCACCTGAGTTTGAATGTGCCCTAAGACATTAACTACTGGTGTGATACTGAGCAAGACACTTTAACTTCTATTGATCTCAATTTTCTAAACTGTAAAATAATAGCACTTAATTCCCAGTGTTGTTGGGAGAATCAATGAGATATATTATTTTTTTTAAATTCTTAGCATTAGCCCTGAAGTCAGGAGGACCCAAGTTCAAATCTGACTTTAGACAATTAACACTTCCTAGCTGTGTGACCCTGTACAAGTCACTTAACCCTAATTGCCTCAGCAAAAAAAAAAAAAAAAAAAAAAAGTTCTTAGTACAATAGTCAGAGCTATATAATGCTCTTTTTTTTCTTCTTCCTATCACTTTGTGTGTCCCATAAGTTCCATGTATACAGGAAATATGTCAACTTTTTATCTTCTCTGGTAGCTTGCTTCATTTTCTGCACACAATAATTATTCAATATATATTTTTGAATTTGAAATACCCAGTCCAATGATACAAAAGCTTTAATAAAAAATTTCAAAAGAAATGAGAACACTCTAAGATTAAAGTTGCTAACAAGGAAGAGTTTGCTTACAGCTTGATGTAATTAACAAGTTTGGTTAAAAAGAAAGCTAATCGTAAAAGCAGAAATTGCATTGAGGTAGAAAGAAAGAATCATATCACTGATATTTCAATCTTGTCTAATCTGCCCCTACCCATTTTCAACGAGTCTATTCTGACAACAATCTGATACAATATTAAGAACTCTTTCTTCTGGATTTCAGTATCTTCTCTGAAATCTAGTTGAATGTTTCTCAGCAGGTCACAATCTCTGATTTTTTCCCCCTTATCTCTAAATATAGTAATAATATTTGCATTAGTTAGCTACCTTACAGCGTTGTAAGTGGCTTACAGGTTTCAAAATGCAATAAAAATATAATGTATTTTGATGATGAGAAAAATATCTTTTAAAAAAGTTTGGAATCTATGGTGCCTCAGTATGTATTTAATAAATTACTTCCTCCAGGCAATTAAAAGATATCTTAATACTGCTTTTACTGGTGAGTTACTTCCACACCAAAAAAGGGGATGAGTGATAATATTTATTCTGACTCACCATAACAACTAGTCTGAGAGGTAAATAAGATTATATAATATTCCTATTGTTTTGTATTAGCATTCCTTTAGCACAAAAAGGAAGTCTATAATTTAGTTATCTTTTTTTGTTTATTGTTTAGTAATTTAAGATAATTGTTTAGGAAAAGGGACAACTTAAAATTAAGGATTTCAAGTCTCCTAAAAAAGATTATTTTAAGTTAAGAGCTCATTTTGTTCAAGTTATATAGTGTGAGGATAATTTAAAAACTTGAAACAAACTCCTAAATATTTACACTCCTTCCCTTCTCCATTTATTCCTGAAGAGTATTAAGGCATTGACCTCACATTTGGACTCTTTCTTGTAGATCTAGTTATCTTTCATTATTATTTTTTGTTTTGTTTTTCAGTTACAAACATTTATCCATTATCCTTACTCCTCTAGAAATTTCTTGGAACAAAGTAAACATTTAAGCAAAATAAATAATCAATGACCCCTCTGCAAATGCAGCAATGTTTCTCATCTGTAGTGTCCCCTCTTTATTTTTAATGTGATTTTGACTAAAAGAAATCTATTTTTTTTTCCATCCAACCTCATCTCAATGCAAAAAAGAATAAAAACTGCATTCCTTATAATAATATATATTATCAAGCAAAAGGGGGAAAACACTTCATTGGCTTTATACAAAAATATTTATATCTTATTCTACATCCAAAATCTATCACTTTTATGTCAACAAAAACATAGTTATTTTGTTATATGTCCTGTGGAATAATAGATCTTTATTATATTGGTGTTGTTCTTGTAGCTTCCAAAGTGGTTTGTTTTTAAAAGGACAAGTGATTGTTGTTTGCTTTGTATAACATTCGTTGTTATTCTATCAATTGTACTCCTAGTTCTGCTCATTTCATCTTCATTGACTATAAAAATCCTGGATTTGTATAATATCGATTGTATAACTGTATACCACTCTATAATTGTGTATTGTGATATATAATTGTGGCTTGTGTAATATTGATAATAGTATGATTTATTCTTCTGATTCTATTTACATCACTCTACATTAGTTCAAAAAAGTCTTTCCATGTCTCTATGAAATAACCTCTTTCCTTTTATTCATATACCACAATTTATTCACCATTCTTTAACTGATAGGCATCCTTCAAACTTTCAGGTTATTTTTTTTTTCAGCACAAATAAAGTAACTATAAATTCCTTTACCTTCATGTCTTTTAGAAATCAGCCTAAAAGACATAAAATGTCAAAGAACATGGACTTTTGGGTAACATTTTTGTGCATAATTACAAATTCTTTTCCAGAATGGTTGTATCCATTCACACATTTACTAACACTGCATCGTAGTGCGATAGCCCTTCCAACATTTATCGTTTTCTTATTGTTTGGTCATTTTTGATAATTTGCTGAGTGTAAGATATAATCTCATAATTACTGTAATTTTTTCTCTCTAATAAATCAGGATTTGGAGCATTTTTTTCCCCATAGGGCTATTGATAGACTACATTTCTTTCCTTACAATTGTCTTTGCATATCCTTAGTCCATTTATCAACTGGGAAATGATTGTCATTCTTCTGAATGTGAAGCAGATCTTTAAATAGCCTGAAGATAAGGCCCTTAGATAAATTGCTAAAAATATTTTTTGTAATTATCTATCTTTTAATCTTAGATCTATTTAATTTCTTTGTATAAAAACTTTTATATTTTATATAATCAAAATTATTCATTACATGGGTAACTTTACAGCATTAACAATTGCCAAACCTCTTGTTCCAATTTTTCACCTCTTACCCCCCCACCCCCTCCCCTAAATGGCAGGATGACCAGTAGATGTTAAATATATTAAAATATAACTTATAAATATATTGTGTAAAATATACACAATAAGTATACATGACCAAAACATTATTTTGCTGTACAAAAAGAATCAGACTCTGAATTATTGTACAATTAGCTTGTGAAGGAAATCAAAAATGCAGGTGTGCATAAATATAGGGATTGGGAATTCAATGTAATGGTTTTTAGTCATCTCCCAGAGTTCTTTTTCTGGGTATAGCTAGTTCAGTTCATTACTGCTCCATTAGAAATGATTTGGTTGATCTTGTTGCTGAGGATGGCCTGATCCATCAGAACTGGTCATCATCTAGTATTGTTGTTGAAGTATATAATGATCTCCTGGTCCTGCTCATTTCACTCAGCATCAGTTCGTGTAAGTCTCTCCAGGCCTTTCTGAAATCATCCTGTTGGTCATTTCTTACAGAACAGTAATATTCCATAATTTTCATATACCACAATTTATTCAGCCATTCTCCAACTGATGGACATCCATTCAGTTTCCAGTTTCTAGCCACTACAAAAAGGGCTGCCACAAACATTCGTGCACATACAGGTCCCTTTCCCTTCTTTATAATCTCTTTGGGATATAATCCCAGTAGTAACACTGCTGGATCAAAGGGTATGCACAGTTTGATAACTTTTTGAGCATAGTTCCAAACTATTCTCCAAAATGGTTGGATTCGTTCACAACTCTACCAACAAATTCATTATATCTTTTTTGATCCTTATCCCTCTTTTGGTCATGAACTTTCTCTCTATCCCCTCCTACTTTTAAATATTTTTATATGACCTTTTATATCTATATACTCATTTGAAACTTATCTGTATTTATTTTTTTATTTAATTTTTGCTTAGGTTATTCAGGTTAAGTGATTTGCTCAGGGTCACACAGTTAGAAAGTATTAAGTATTAAGTATCTGAGTTCGAATTTGAATTCTGACTTTAGGGTCAATACTCTATCCACTGCTCCATCTAGCTGCCCTGTATTTAACTTTTGAGGTATTGATCTAAATCTATTTTTTTTTTCAATATTGTTGTCCAATTTTCCCAGCAGGTTGTTTTCTTTTCTTTTCTTCTTCTTCTTCTTCTTCTTCTTTTTTTTTTTAATCAAATAGTAAGCTTTTTTCTCAGTAACTGGGATTTTGTTGTTGTTGTTGTTGTTGTTGTTTTTTATCATATACATTTGTACCATTACATTACAAATCTAACCTATTTAATTGATTGATGTTTATTTTCTAACCAGTATAAATTTGTTTTGAGAATTACTGTTTTTTATTAATGTTTGAAATCTAATTCAGCTACATGCTTTTTGTTCTCATTCATTTTCATTATTTCCCTTGGGATTTTTGAAACATTTTGCTTCTATATGAATGAACTCTGTTTTTTTTTTTTTTTTTTTTCTTTCTTCTGGTTTTAAGAAGTAATACTTGGGGCTTGATTAATTTTACATTAAATTAGTAAATTAACATAAGAAGTATTGTTTTTATCACATCGATTTGTTCTATCCATGAACCATGAACATTTCACTCATTATCTAGATATTTTTATTTTTGAAAACAATAGGTTCTTTCTATTTTTACAATTTTCTCTTTTTCTAATATGACTGGACAACTTTTCTTTAATGATTTCTTGAAATATGATATTCAGAGTATTTTTTTTGGGGGGGGGGGGAAGGGAAGGTAATTGTGCTTTTTAAGTTTTCTCTCCTTGACTTGTTTTCTAGGTTAGTTGTTCTTGATCTGAGATAGCCTCCATTTTCTCATTCTTTTGGATTTGTTTTAAATATTCTTTTAGTATTATAGAGTCATTCATTTCTATTTGATCTATTTTGATTTTTAGTGATTTTGTTACAAGAGTAAAATTTTATATCTCATATGTTAAGCTGCCTTTCCTCCACAGATCTCATTTATTTTTAATATTTTAAAAATGTGCATCATTTGTTTTTCGTTTGTTCTGAATGAACTAGAAGAACTTCTACAAATTTGCCTCTTTATACTAGTAATTTTTGTTCCACAACCAACCAAGGTGTACTCAACCCCTCTCCTTTTTTTCTCCATTTTTTCCCCCATACTTACTTAAGTTTTCAAATGGTAGAAAAGAGATGTCTAAACATATAAAACAAATGCACTAAAACACAGGAGACTTTTCTAATCCTATAATTGTTCTCCAGCAAAGTATTTCTTTTATACAGTTCAGTGTTACTATACCATTTAGTAACCTTGGAGATTCTGGAAAGAAATTTAATAGTTCAGAAATCTTACATCCAGATGAAAAGTTATTTTACATCTTAATACTTTACTCAAAACTGAAAATTCCCTAATTCATATATATGCATTCATTAAACATCTATTGTGTATAATATTGTACTGAGCATAATAACATGCATGAAGGATGATGGGCTTAGTTGGAACAAGTTTACAATCTTTGATACTTTTATAAACAACTTCTTCCTACCCCACCCCAACCCCCCCAAAAGAAAAGGATATCAGCTAAGAAAAAAAGGCAAGATATCATGTACTATATTTAGAGATATAGAATAGGGTAGTGATGGATTTGGGGGAGGGGAGTGTTGATTATAGTCCTGGGAGGCTTTTCTTTCAGTAGAGATGACCTTTGAAATGAATCTTGAAGGGGAAAAAATATATTGACAGAAAGAAAATTTAAAGATATTTCAAGCAGAGGGAACAACATTGCAAAGCTCAGATGTTGAAATAAATAAAAACAAATTAGCCAAATAATATAGTTTAAGGAAAGGGAGGGGGGAAATATCTCTTTTGACTTACATAGCTCCTTTGAAATAGGTAATTCAACTAAAAACAGGTTTTTGCTTGAACTACCTAAAATAGATAGCTTCAATTCTCCTCTTACTTTTGGTTATAGAGAAATAGCAGATTTTGTGTGTTAGCACTGATTTGTTTGAAACACCTAAAAAGCCTTGATGGAAGAGGAAAAAAGTTTTGCTTGTATTATTCATTTATATGACTTCCATAGTTGTTTTACTGCCCAAGTTAAATAAGTCTAGAGATGAGTTCATTAAATCTCTATATGAGCACAGTGGAAATCTTGAATATGAAAATCACATGAAATTTCTTTGGGGACATAATAGAATAGTCAATTAGCTCTTTGACTTGTTGACAAGTACTGCTGATATATATTAATGGTTCACTGATCTCAGAAAAATGTCAAAAACATGGAACCACAACAGTCAGAGAAGAGATTCAACAAGAGCTAAAAAGAAAACAATCAAAACAATCACAAAGCTTACAAGTTTTATCTAACATATTTTTGTCATTGCCATCTGAGAGATATATACTTTGAAGAAGCCTACTAATCAAAGCAAACACATATAAAGAATAGAAAGCTATTTTAAGAGATAATGAATTATTATGCAAAATATCTTGACTTAGCTTAATGAGCCTTGTTTTAACATTTTATTGCATAGATTGGTGAATGATTCCTGCATTTGCTTTAGGTGAATGTGTCAATGGATTATGGCATACGAAATTCTTAGTGTCTATTAAAACACTGATAATCTTCTATTTTACATTAAAATTCTAGGCTGATAAAGAGAATTTATTTGGGCAGAAGACCTCAAAAACCAGTAGGTGGTCTTTTGTTAAAACTTGTTGTACATGTATTATTTATAGATTGTAAGTTCCTTGAGGAGAAAATATGTTAATTTCTCTATGTTTTTTCAAAACAGTTCAATGTACCTTACCCGGTTTTCATTAAATATTGGAGAGTGATGGGAAGGTTGATTTCTTCTTTGAGCTTTAACTTTCATATGAAAATGGGTCATCCAATCCACATAGGAAAGTCATTCTCATTTCCTTAATAGTTTATAAGTAGAAGAATTTGGAAGAATCACAATTTTAGAGCTAGAGGTACTTTAGAGATAATTGAATTCTTTAATTTATCTGTTAAAAAAATTGAGGCATAGAGTTCAAGTGGTTTGCCCAAGTCCAAACCATTAAAAAAGAGCAGAGCAAGGGCTTTCCATTTCAATATTTAACTTCCCATCAGGAATACCAGAAATAAGAAAGATTGTAATGGTAATGTGAATAATGACTGTGTTGTGTTGGTATGTTAATTTCACATCCACACATATACATATACACATATTTACTCCTGTAGTACCTGCCACTAAGCATTCAACAAATGTTTGTTGAATGAACAAATACATTTACTAAATTTTTTTTAATCTCTATTTTTATACTTTTAATTTTTTTTAAATAAGTGAGCAACACTAACCATGGTGTTGGATGGGCTTTGTTTTTCATTTTTTGTATCCATTCTGCTATTTACTAAATTATTTACTTTTTAGGGTGATTGATCAACACACTTGACATCACTTTTTTTCTCAAGAAAAAACTTACTTTAAAAATGAAAAATTGTAGTCTCATCTCATTTAATAGAGGTTCAATATACTTCAAAGTTAGACTCAGGTTGGCTAAATCACAGATTATAAAGCAACAATTTGCCCTTAGGCAGTTTAATCAAGTAGTTGGAGTGATTAGAGATTTCCTCTTTTCAGTTTTGCTCATTCAGGGAAAGCTTTTCTCTGATTTCTGATTCAAATTTTTGTCTTTCAACTGTAAAATACATTAGCAAATAGGTGAGTCAGGGTGACTCCTTCAAGACTCTGGGATTCACTGTTCCAACTAAGGTGAATTTAAGTGAGAAAATAAAGGAGAAGGGGTCTTAGATGAAGAAAGTTTGGAAATTTCGAAAAGAAAAAAGAAATGAAGACTGATTTTGGAGGTTGGAAATAATGCAACATTTTTTTAGAAGTGTAAGAAAAAGGTAGTGCTGAGGAAACTTGAATTCTAGTTATAGTCAGAACTGAATTTATATGTAGGTAATATAAACTGACATATCTGCAATAATGTGTTATGTTTTTGTTTGTTTTGTTTTGTTTTTGAGGGGGAGTCAGTAAAATCTTCTCTAACCAAAAATTTTTTCTCACCAGTCTGCCATGCAGTCTGAAAATAATAATGGTTTTTGGTTTTGTTTATGCTTTGAGAGTATTTTGAATGTGTAAAAGATTTTGTCACAAGGGATAGTGTCTACCAGAGGTGCCTCCATTTCCTTTTCTCTCACTCTCTTCTTAACTCTTTATAAATCTACATAAATTTTTTTTTTCTCTGTCCCCTTCCTTCTTGACTCCTCAGAAGCCTTGACAATGTTAATTGCTCTCTTCCCCTTGATAATCTCTTGTCCCTAGGTTTTCATTATTCATTCTGCTTCCTACTCACCAGTCTGACTACTTTTTTTTAACCTCTTTGCTAGGTTTTCACATAGGTCAAGCCTATTAAAGGAAGATACTTCAGAGGGTTCTTCGTCTTAGGATCTCTTTTCTTTTGCTTCTTTATTATTGCACTTGGTCATCTAATCAGCTCCTATGGATTCAATTATCATTTCTATATAGATGATTCTCTTATCTATTTATCCAATCCTAACCTTTCTGCTGATCTCCAATATCATTATCTCCAACTGTCAATGGGACAATTCAAATGCTATGTCTTGTAGTCATGTTAAATTTTACATATCAAAAACCCTCCTCTCTTCATAATTTCCATATTATTGTTGAGAGTATCACCATCCTCCTAGTCACTCATTTCAAGTTCAGTATCTTGCTCAATTCCTTATTCTCAGCAGCCAATTTGTTTTCAAAGCCTGTTGATTTTATCTTTGTAATATTTCTCTGCTTCCTTCAGAAACTGCTACCACCTTGAGGAAAGCTATCATCACCGTGCCTGGACTATCACAATGTCTACCCTTGCTCTCTCTGCCAAGAGTATCTCCACACTCCTCTCCATCCCTTACTCAGCTGTCAATGTGATCTTCCTAAAGAACAAGTCTGTCACCTCCCTACTAATTAAATTCCAGTGAATCCTGGTAACTTCCTGGATCAAATATAAAATCATCTGTTTAGCATTCAAAGCCCTTCATAAACTGACTTCCTCACCCTACCTTTCTGTTTCCCATAACTTAACCCACTTTCCACACATACACTCTGACCTAGTGATACTGGCCTCCTTGGAGATAAATGGTATTTTTTCTTTATTGGTGGAGATGAAGGCTTTGCCCAAGATAAGACAAGGCAGATTTGGTGATAGGATAAAACTTTAGGCTCCAGACAATGCTTCTCTGGTGACCGTTCAAGTGCAACTCTTTGTTCCAGACTTTTCTAGTGAAAGTGTTCTTTAAACAGCATTAAATTGACTTTTAGTTTCAAGAGAAAAGATAGAAGAGGACAAGCCCACTTCAGGTTGCTGAAAGAAAAGACTCTGAGAAGACATGAGAGTTTTGGGTGGTTATATTGTAATGCCAAAGGTCACTTTTAATAGGGTGAACAGTTCCTCCATTTGTCCTATTTCATATTCTGCCTTAAAGTTATGACTGTCCCCTCTTAATGGTTGAGATAAAGGTGTTATAGACATCCCTTAATGTCGTTAGAATATCAGTAACCTCCATCTATGAGGCTATCCCCACCTAGGTCTCTGCATTTTGTTATTGTTCTTATTTTTCCATAAAAGACTTGCTGTCCGGATACTCGGGGCTAGACTCTTTGAGATGATAGTCTCGTCTAGCCCTGAGATCCATTGGTCCCAGTATTTCTCTCCATTTAATAAACTATTGAATTGGTCTCCAATCTCTGTCTTGCTCAGTTTTTTTTGGCATTACAATATCCTCATATCCAGTTTGCTTCTCTAGAGACTTCAGGGAGTTTCCCCCTTGGGTGAGATCCAGGAAACTCTCTCTTGGTTAAGCTATTATCTTCCTCCTAAAGGAAGAGCCCTTTCATTATGTTATATCTGGCATATATTCTATGCATACCTTCTCTGATTTCTCTTTTCTTATAATTTGGATAAATGAGTTTCTCTACTATTCTCCATATGTGTTTGTTATTAAACTAGTATTAGGTGAGAAAGGAATCAAGAGATCAAGACTTGAATATAGAAATTATTATCTCTTGCTCCAAGTCATTATTAATCAGAGAAATGCAAATTAAGACAACTCTAAGATACCACTACACACCTGTCAGATTGGCTAAGATGACAGGAAAAAATAATGATGATTGTTGGAGGGGATGTGGGAAAACTGGGACATTGATGCATTGTTGGTGGAGTTGTGAACGAATCCAACCATTCTGGAGAGCAGTTTGGAACTATGCTCAAAAAGTTATCAAACTGTGCATACCCTTTGATCCAGCAGTGTTACTACTGGGATTATATCCCAAAGAGATTATAAAGAAGGGAAAGGGACCTGTATGTGCACGAATGTTTGTGGCAGCCCTTTTTGTAGTGGCTAAAAACTGGAAACTGAATGGATGTCCATCAGTTGGAGAATGGCTGAATAAATTGTGGTATATGAATATTATGGAATATTACTGTTCTGTAAGAAATGACCAACAGGATAATTTCAGAGAGGCCTGGAGAGACTTACACGAACTGATGCTGAGTGAAATGAGCAGGACCAGGAGATCATTATATACTTCAACAACAATACTATATGATGACCAGTTCTGATGGACCAGGCCATCCTCAGCAACGAGATCAACCAAATTATTTCCAAAGGAGCAGTAATGAACTGAACCAGCTATGCCCAGAAAAAAGAACTCTGGGAGATGACTAAAAACCATTATATTGAATTCCCAATCCCTATATTTATGCACACCTGCATTTTTGATTTCCTTCACAAGCTAATTGTACAATATTTCAGAGTCTGATTCTTTTTGTACAGCAAAATAACGTTTTGGTCATGTATACTTATTGTGTATCTAATTTATATTTTAATATATTTAACATCTACTGGTCATCCTGCCATCTAGGGGAGGGGGTGGGGGGGGGGTAAGAGGTGAAAAATTGGAACAAGAGGTTTGGCAATTGTTAATGCTGTAAAGTTACCCATGCATATATCCTGTAAATAAAAGGCTATTAAAAAAAAAAAAAGAAATTATTATCTCCTTTTCCCTGAGTCTCCTGTGTCCCTTCTTATATTCCCCTAGAACCCAGTCATAATCCCCTGGCTGGCCAACATTTAAGGAAGCAGTAAATATACTTTTACCTGATTCCCCCTCACTTTGAGTAGAGCATAGTAATGGCCACCAGCTCCAACCTCCTATTTCCCCATCCTGGAAGGAATGAAAGTCCCCTTGGAGAAATATGTATATAGAAGAGGCTAAAAATGCCTGTTGTATTTCCCTTAAAGCCACATACAATGATAGGCCCACACATGAGCCTATCAACATATATGAGGCCCACTTCTATCACTACATAGGTATACTAATATGAAATAACTGCAGGTGAAATGGAGCTTGGAGGAACAGCTAATATTTCAGATGACAAAGCTAGAATCCAAATAACCTCAAAAAGTCAGACCTACCTTAATTGGAATAAATGCAAAGGACTGCTGTTGGATGAAACAAATTGATTTCATAGGTACTATTTGAGAGGGAGAGATAGAAAACAGTACACTGAGAATTAGATTTTGAAGTTTTGGTGATATATTGGTGTTAGGGCAGGAAAAAAAGTAATTTCTATACTTCCACTTCCAGTGTTGCTAAATTCCTACTTGAGACTAAGTAAAACTGTAAAATATATATAAAACTCTGCCAATCCAGAACATGATTAAATTGAAAAGAATCCATTCACTCACTACTAACCTACACTCCCAAGGAACACGAGAAGGCTTCTAATTGAAGGTGGTGAGGATGATAGTTGAAGAAGACCTGGAGAACTACCTATGAGAGTGCCTTTTATGTGTCTGCCAGGTGTGGCTATGGTTGTTGGAAGAAGGGGAGCAAAAAACATGTGATTATTCCTCCGATATTTTGGACAGATTCGTTCCAATGTGGGGAAAATGCAGAAAAACACTCCCTTTGAAGAGGAAGCGATTCATTGGAGGAGGAGCAGTGCTCTGGAGTTCTTATATGCTAATGAATCTCTGGCTTTATTGATGAGGCTTTTTTTCCCCAACAATGCAGATCAATATCCACACTTAACCTTGTCCTTAATAGTACCATTCATGCCCTCTTAAGGACTCACCATAGGGAGTATGACCCAGTTTGGAAGGGAACATTCTTTCATGCTCTTCACATTGTATGGATATTAAGGGATCATATAGATCATCCATAGGTTGAACCTTTCTCTTGCTTTGTGGCAAGCCTTTGATTTTTTTATAACACATTTCTCTGACATTTTTCTCAGCATTTTTTTCTGCTAAATTACTCATTAGTTATCTGTTGACACTTGTTCCTGCCCAACATGTGCTCCTCCATTTCCTGCTGGAGAATTGTTAACTTCATTTTTTTCAGAGACTATAGCATTATATAAATTTAAATCATTTAATAACACCAAAAACTCCTTTCTAGCTATTTTTTTTTGACTCTTTTAAATTAGTAGAGAGAGAAAAAAAAGCAAAATTTAAGTAGATTTATACTATCTTGTATTCTCTCTTATTGTCATTCTATTCACCCTAAGCAGTGGCCATTGTTACATTTTTTTTTTCCTTATCTTCCTCAGTATGGCTCAACAATTAATTTTGTTACCCTTGTTTTTTGTCATCCTTCACTCGTTATGATTTTTGGTGCTTTGGCTACTGCTTTCAACAACAAAGAAGTTATGAATATGATTCTTGTATTTTGTCTGCTATTGGACTAAAGTATTTTCCTATTCTCAATTTAGGATGCTGATTTCTTTCTTTGATTTCCTCATATATTTTCATTGCGCAAATAATCCTATCCTTTTCAAGATGCCAACAAATATGAGGAAAATACATTTTCCTTTCCAGGAAAGATTTGTCATGGTGACTCACTAATATCCTATTAAGCGGGCAAAAGTAGCCTTATATCATTCCCATAAGATAAATTTTTAAAATATCTCATCTTCTTAGGCTGTCACTTTAGGATATGATTGGAGAACCAATCTTTATTTTATTAAAGGCCTCCTCAACCATTATTAATGCTTTGTGAAGAAATCCTGTTAAAAAGAAACCTGAAATGAATCTTTAGAGATTATTAAATTTTAGGCATAAAAGCAAAGCCATTTCAGGTATGGTAATGTTATCACTAATTCCATTTGAAATTAGAGACTTTAAAAGGGGAGGAAAAAAAAAAAACAGATATAGCTTAAGAAACCTGTTTTGTTGACCAGGAACTAATTGTCCCTAAAAGGACCAGAAAAGTAATATTTGTCTAAAGATTTACTAATATGATCAAGATTGACTGAAACTGAAAATGGAAGGGGGAGGGAAGAACCATTATAAAAGAAAAAAAAAAGAAAAAAAAGAAAAACAACAAAGTAATCTATTGAGCCACAAAGGATAATAACTTGAAAAAGAAGCAAAACTATCACAAGACATTTGGGATCTTTATACAAATGCATCTAATATTTGTAATAATGCATACTTGAGAACTTAACAAAAGGGGGCAAACATGATTTCAAAGGCTCAGCCTTGGAAATGAGCATTACATGAAATCAGCACCTCTTCTCACAGACCAGATAAAATGAAATGAGGCCTTGTCCAAAATAAATAGTAAAAAGGAGAGGATATCCCTGTTTTTCTATGGAAATTCTACAATAAAGGGGTGGAGCCACGATGGCAGAGCAAAACTAACCTGAGCTCTTCCAAATTCCCCTTCAAACAACTTAAAATAAAATCTCAAAATGAACTCTTTAGTGATAAAACTCCCAAAAGAAAAAGGTGAAGTAATTTTCCAACCCAAATCAATTTAGAAAGTAGTCATGGAAACATTTTTCACATCAAGGTGAGAGGAGAGTTCAGTGTAGTGCATGATTGCTTAATATAGGCTAGACCCCAGCAAAAAAGTAGCAGACCATGGTGGTAAGTGAAACAAAAGTGATAGCAGTGGCTTTCAGATCTCCTAATGCATAGATGATAAGAGGATTGGACAGCTGTTCAGAAGGGGTCTCTATGCTGGTGCTGGGTGCAGGATTCTCTTGCATTGGGTGTACATAAATTTGCGTTGCAACTCTGCGTCTCATTTCTGGGGTATGAAGGAGCACTAGCACAACAGAGTTTGAAGCCATAGGGGAACAGGGGCTATGGTCACAGTTCCAAAACATAAAAGAGTGTTTGTAATCATTCACAAAACAAACCATAGGCTAGTAGAGTGATAAACACACCTCTTCTTAGATCATACCATCTTGGAAAAATGGAAAATTTAGAAATTTCCAGAATTAGCTTTGAAAACAGCTACATATAATCTCTGGAAATTTGAACAGTGCTCACTCCAACCTGGAAACAGAACCCAACTTTAGAATAAAATCGAAAGTCAAGAAATAGACTAGCAAAAAAACAACAAAACAAAACAAAACAAACAAACAAAAAATCTGAGTATAGAAAATTACTATGGTGACAAACTAAGAAGATAACTACTACATCCTCCTCACTCCAAGAAAAGAGAATTTCTGGAAGAACTCAAACAGATATTAAAAATAAAATGAGAGGTAGAGGACAAATTGAGAAAAGAGGGTGTTGCAAGAAAATAATAATAAAGAAAATAGTCAACAGCTTGGTAAAAGAAGCTTCTAAAGAAAATAATACTTTTAAAATATATATATAGGCCAAATGGTAAAAGGGGCAAAAAAAAAAAAAAAAAAAAAAAAAAAAAAACCCATCCCAGTGAAGAGAACTCCTTAGAAAGCCCTGGCCAGATGAAAAGAGAGGTACAAAAATTCACTGAAAAAAGAACCCCTTAAAATAGAGTTGGTTGAATGGAAAAGGTAGTACCAAAGATCAGTCACAAAAGTAATTCTTTAAAAATTAGAATTAGGTAAAAACAAAACTAATGCAGACAAGATTAGATGGAGAACAATTAACTGGGAAAGCAATTTTATCTTCAAGAGTTTTGTAAAGGCCTCATTTAAAAAAAATTTTTTTTAAAGCTTTTTATTTTCAAAATATATGCATGGATAATTTTTCAACATTGACCCTTGAATAGCCTTGTGTTTCAGATTTTCTCTTCCTTTCCCTCATCCTCCCCCCTAGATGACAAGCAATCCAATATGTTATACATATTAAAATATATGTTAAATCCAGTATGTGTAAACATATTTATACAATTCTATTGTTATACAAGAAAAATCACATCAAAAAGGAGAGAAAATGAGTAAGAAAACAAAATGCAAGTGAACAACATTAAAAGTTGTGTTGTGATCCACATTCAGTTACTACAGTGCCCTCTCTGGGTGTAGATGGCTCTCTTCATCGCAAGATCATTGAAACTGACATCAATCATCTCATCGTTGGAAAGAATCACATTCATCAGAATTGATTGTGATACAATATTGATGTTACTGTGTATAATGATCTCCTGGTTCTGCTGATTTCACTTAGGATAAGTTCATGTAAATGTCTCCAGGCCTCTCTAAAATCATCTTCCTGATCATTTCTTATAGAATAATAATATTCCATAACATTCATATGCCATAAACTTATTCAGCCATTCTCCAACAGATGGGCATCCATTCAGTTTCCAGTTTCTTGGTACTACAAAAAGGGCTGCCACATACATTTTTGCACATGTGGGTCCCTTTCCTGTAGAGGACTGAAACTCTGAAAAGGTGTACTTGGGATCAGACAGCAGAACACTTAAAGCTAATTACCTTCTACAAACTATATTTCCACTTCTTGTATATTCATTGACAGAATGTGCCATGATTTTTTTTCAATCTAGTCCATCTGTTAGCATTCTGTTCTCATTTACTTCCCCTCATCTTTTAATCTACTATTTTGTTTCCAAGGACTCTTCTTTTCCTTCCTTCAATCTTTAGATAATCCTAGTCTTGCCATTGGCACTGTGACTGTTCAGCATTTACTCTTGGAACACCAGAACCTCTCAGGATATGATATGTGAGATAATGACTCTATAAGCATATACTTAGATGATGTTGTAATGTGATGGCTCTCTTCATGATTGGCACTTGCTGAATGCGTGGTGAGGTAATCGTAGGCAAGGATTGGAGGGCTGAGGAACAGAGGTCAGGGTCACTTGTCTGTAGGATGAGGAGGAGAGAGGCTGGAGACTATGGGACTCCAGAATCCAGGATACATCTTTGGCAAGCCATGTGGCAGCTTGCCTGCCTCCTTCACTTCTCCCCCAAAAGATCAAGGAATTTGATTGATCTGGACTTTGACTGATCTTGAGGCCCTCCAGAGAGGTAGCCTGGACCTTGTACTTTCCCTCCTTTAAAATCTTTTTGGGATTTAAGCTCAGTAGAAACACTTCTGGATTAAAGGGTATGCATAGTTTGATAATTTTTTTGATCATAGTTTCAAATTGTTCTCCAGAATGGCTGGCTCTATTCACAATTCCACCAACAATGTATTAGTGTCCCAGTTTTCACACATCCCTTCCAACATTCATCATTATCATTTCATGTCATCTTAGCCAATCTCAGAAGTGTGTAATAGTGTCTCAGGGTTGTCTTAATTTTCATTTCTCTGATCAATAATGATTTAGAACACTTTTTCATATGACTAGAAATGATTTTAATTTCTTCATCTGAAAATTGTCTGTTCATATCCTTTGACCATTTATCAATTAGAGTGTCTTGAATCCTTACAAATTTGAGACAGTTCTCCATATATTTTAGAAGCAAAGCCTTTATAAGAATCCTTGGATATAAAGATTCCCCCCCCCACACACAATTTTCTGCTTCTCTTCTTATCTTGTCTGCATTGGTTTTGTTTGTACAAAACTTTTTTTTTTTTAATTTACCTTTTTATTGTGGTTTGCTTGAATTTTATTTTCTTTCTTACTTTTTTTTTTTTTTTTTACTTTTTGACCTGATTTTTCTTGTGCTACAAGATAATTGTATTAATATATATATATATTTATTTTTGATTTAACATATATTTTTTGCTATGTTTAACATTTATTGGATTACATTTCATCTAGGGGAGGGGTGGGGGAAAGGTGGGGAAAAATCAGAACACAAAGTTTTTCAAGGGTCAATGATGAAAAGTTATTCTTACATATGTTTTGAAAATAAAAATTCAGTAAAAAATAGAAAAAATTAGAATTGGGTAAATGGAAGCTAATGACTCCATGAGACATCAAGAAATAAGAAATCAAACTCAAAGAATGAAAAAAAAAAGAAGAAAATGTGAAACATCTTACTGGAAAAACAAGTAACCAGGAGAATAGATCTAAGAGAGATACTATGAGAATTATTGGAGTACCTAAATGCCAGGATAAAAAATATACATCATATTTCAAGAAATTCTCAAGGAAAATTGCCCTGATATTCTAAAAATAGAAAGTAACATAGAACTGATCACTTTTGAAAAGTGGTCCCAAATGATAACTTTCAGGAATATCATAAGCAAATTCTGGAGCTTCCAGTCCAAGGAGAATATACTGCATGCTGCCAGGAGAAAAAAAAAATTAAAATATCATGAAATCATAGTCAAGATAACATATTATTTAGCAATATCTCTATTAAAGAACCAGATGGCTTGGAATATGATATTCTAGAAGGAGCCAGATTTATAATCAAGAATCACCTAACCAGAAAAACTCAGTATAATTCTTCAGGAGGTAGAGTGGTTTTAAGGGGGATTGGGATTAGACATTCAGGGAAATAAATGATTTTCAAACATGCTTCATAAAAAGATCAAAGCTGAATAGAAAATCTGACTTTCAAATGCAAGATTCAGGAAAAGCATAAAAAAGTAAAAAGGAGAGAAAAATTATAAGTGATTCAATCAGTTTCAACTATTTATATTCCTAAAGGGGATGATGATACTTATTAGGGGAGTTAGGAGTATGCATATACATATATAAAAATATATGTATCTATCTCTCTATATATGTATGTGTATCTATCTATCTATATATATGTATCTATAACTATATCTATTTCGAGAGAGAGAGAGAGAGAGAGAGAGAGAGAGAGAGAGAGAGAGAGAGAGAGAGAGAGAGAGAAAGGAGAGAGGAGAGAGAGAAGGGGAGAGAGAAGAAGAGAGACAAATAAAGAGATAGACACACACAATGAGAAAGAGAGTGTGTGTGTGTGTATCTGTGTGTGTATATGTGTGTGAGAGAGAGAGACAGAAAGAGAGAGGCAGAGAGACAGACAGACAGAGAGGCAGAGAGGAAGAGAGAGGAAGAGGAAGGGGAAGGGAGAGAAAGCTCCTTATGAATGGTAGGGATAAGATGGAAGGAAATACACAGTAATCATAACTGGAAAAAAACTATTTACAGCAAATTTCTCTGATAAAGGCCTCATTTTTAAAATGTATAGAGAGCTGAGTCAAATTTATAAAAAATAAGAATCTTTTCCCAGTTGATAAATGGTCACAGGAGTTTTCAGATGGAGGCATCAAAGCTATTGTAGTCAGGTGAATAAATGGTCTAAATCACTATTTATTAAAGAAATACAAATTAAAACAACTCTGAGATGCCACCCATACTTATCAGATTGGCTAATATGACAAAAAAGGAAAATGAAAAACATTCAAGGGCATGTGTGAAAAATAAGACATTAATGTCCTGTCAATAATGTAGTTGTGAACTGATTCAACCCTTCTGAAAAGCAACTTGAAACCATATCCAAAGGACTATAAAACCAGACATACCACTTGACCCAGCAATATCATCACTAGGTTTGTGTTCCAAAGCGATCAAAAAATAAATAAATAAATAAAAAAGGAAAAGGACTTACACATAAAAATATTTATGGCAGCTCTTTTTCAGATGGCAAAGAATTGGAAATTGAGAAGATGCCCATCACCTGGGGAATGGCTAAACAAATTGTTTATATGATTGTGATGTAATACTGTTGCATGTTCTCAGAAAAAAACTTAGAAAGACCTAGATGAACTGATGCTAATTGAAATGAGGAGAAAAAGAATATTGTACACAATAATTGAAATAGTAGGATAATCAACTGTGAATGACTTAGCTATTCTTAGGAATAAAATTATCTAGGACAATTCCTGAGGACTTATGATGAAAAATGCTATTTATTTCCAGAGAAATAACTGCTGTAGTATGAATGCAGAATACTTTAAAAAATATTTTTCTTATTGGTTTATTTTTCAGGGGGTTGCATTTGATCTGTTTTCTTTTATAATGTGACAAATATGGAAATATATTTTCATAACAGGTATATCAAATTACTTGCCTTCTCAATGAGGAAAGGAAAGAGGAGGCTAGAATTCAGAATTCAAAATTTATTTTATTTTATTATAGCTTTTTATTTACAAGATATATGCATGGGTAATTTTTCAGCATTGACAATTGCAAAACCTTTTGTTCCAATTTTTCCCCTCCTTCCTTCCACCCCTTCCCCCAGATGGCAGGTAGACCAATATATGTTAAATATGTTAAAGTATATGTTAAATACAATATATGTATACATGTCTTACAGTTACAATTAACCTGTGAAG
The DNA here is from genome assembly GCF_902635505.1 of Sarcophilus harrisii. Taxonomy (NCBI): domain Eukaryota; kingdom Metazoa; phylum Chordata; class Mammalia; order Dasyuromorphia; family Dasyuridae; genus Sarcophilus; species Sarcophilus harrisii. Next base: position 168,516,776 of record NC_045429.1, on the reverse strand, counting down.
GAAATCAAAAATGCAGGCAGACAAAAATAGAGGAATTGGGAATTCTATGTAGTGATTCACACTCTCCCAGAGTTCTTTTGCTGAGTATAGTTGGTTCTATTCATTAATGCACTATTGGAACTGATTTTGCTCATCTCATTGTTGAAGAGAGCCACATGCATCAGAATTGATCATCATATAGTATTGTTGTTGAAGTATATAATGATCTCTTGGTCCTGTTCATTTCACTCAGCATCAGTTCATGTAAGTCTCTCCAGGCCTCTCTGAAATCATTGTGTTGGTCATTTCTTAAAAAACAATAATATTCCATAACATTCATATACCATAATTTATTCAGCCATTCTCCAATTGATGAGCATCCACTCAGTTTCCAGTTTCTGGTCACTATAAAGAGGGCTGCCATGAACATTCTTGCACAAAGAGGTCCTTTCCCTTCTTTAAGATCTCTTTGGGATATAAGCCCAGTAGTAATACTACTGGATCAAAGGGTATGCAGAGTTTGATAACTTTTTTGAGCATAAGAACTCAAAATTAAAAAAAAAAAAGAATGCTAAATATTGTTTTTACATCTAATTAGGGAAAACTTGAATATATTTAAAATAAATTCTGATATATGAGGGGTGTGGGGAAAAACATGGCAGAAGGCATCTGAGAGGCAGTGTGATATTGTGGCTAAAATACTGGACTTTGAGGCAATAAGACCTGAATTCAAATTAGGCTCTTAATAACTTCATGCCCTGGGCAAGTCACCTAATCCCATCTAGAAAATTTACAAATCCCATCTACAAAATGAGCAGATTAGGTTTATTGGTATCTAAAATCCCTTCTAGCTCTAAATCTATTATACCATTTGTTTAGAAATTAAAGAAATTAGAAACAGATTGTGATGTTGTCTTGAGATTATGCCACAGACTGACTTGAAAGATGGATGATGAATTCTTGATTATATAACAGAAAACTGGCACTAAAATAGGAGAAGGTGGCTATCTGAAGATCTGCTAGAGCTCTTTCTCAGCTTAAAGCAAAGAAAGATTTCATTTGGGTTTTTAAAAAAAAAAATCAACTCTACACATATGAGATGGGAGAAGTGTGGTCAGATAGTCATTAAATTGCCGATTCCCTTTGACCCAGCAATGCATTACTAGATGTGTTTCCAAAAATAATTGGTGAAAGAGGAAAAGAACCTATATGTTCTAAAATATTTATAGCATCTTTCTTTGCGGTGACAAAGAACTGAAAATTGCAAGGATGCCTATCAATTGGGAAATGGCTGAAGAAGCTGTATATGATATGATGGAATACAACCGTGCTATAAGAAATGATGATCTTGATAATTGTAAAAAAAAAAAAAAACATAGATAAGCTTGCACAAAATGAGAAAGAATGAAATAAACAGGATAATGTTATATACAGTAACAGCAATATTATTTGAAGAATAACTGAGTAACTAAGCCATTTTGACTATTATAAATATCCAAATTAATTACAAAGGACCTATGGAAGAAGATACTATCTGCATCCAGAGAAATGCGATAAATAGAAGTATGTATAGAATAATTTTACATATATATGTTTGTATATGCTATATACATACATACAAAAACATTTGTGCCTAATGGCATCTATTTTTAGTGAGGGGAGAAAAAAGGAAAAAAAGGTGTATGATAACTTTCTTATATATTTAAAAGGAATAACAAGTTGTGCATATTAGATTTGTAGTTTCCTGTGCAATCATATATTTTTTTCTATTTTACTTTGTTATATTAATGCTTAAAGTTCAGAATAAAGTAAATAAATTAAAAAAAAATATGTCTGTGGAACCTATGGAATTTATTGGACTGCAAGCTTAGTATAAACACTCTGATACAGTAGCCAAAGTAGCTAATGTTCTTTCCTCAGTGGATCTGTGAGACCATCAATATGACTATTTTATTGGTACATATTGCAATCTATCCATGTCTCATTTTCCTGAATAATTATGGTCTATTTCCTTCTTTAAATCTTCCATAGAAGTTCTTCTCAGTTCATGAAAAACTTTCCTTGGTAGTGTTTTTGTTTTTTTTTTTTCAATTTTTTATGCATATCAATAAAATATACAAGTTATGAGGTTATCTATTATTCCTTGTTCTTTTGATGTGATTCATTTACCTCTTTTAAAAAAAAGTTTTACATAACCTTGATGCTATCTTTTACAATATTTGTCATGTGAAAATAATCTTATTACTATACTGTAATTTACATATATCCAGAATGCACATTTCCTTTTTCTTGTGCCACATTGACAATCTTTGTTCTTTCAAAAACATGGTCTTACAATGATATAATATTATCAAGAGAAAATAATTGTCAAAAAGTTATATGTTTTGTTGGAATGTATCTCTGAGGACATCAACAATGTTGTCATTTCTCAACAAATACCAGTTTTCTGTTATTCAGTTCAGAGCCCAGATCATTATATCTCTACATCACACAACCAATATAGACTAACTTGATAGACTTCCCACACAGTACATGTAAAAATCTGGGAAATATGTGTTCTTCATTTACTTGATTTTTCTTTTCTAGATTTCTAGGCTTGATTTAATTGTTGAAGCTCTGTTGTGTTCTGTGACTTAATATATTCAGCATGATGTTAGGGACCAATATTGTCAGGAGAATTGTACTATTGACAGGGCACATACTCCCCAACCTACCCCCCAACTCCTTCATTTGAACTTTGTTCAGGTCACCTGCATAATAGTGATAAATGTCTTTGATGAGGGCACATCTCCCCATTTCATGCTTCCTGATATTTTAAATAAATTTATTGATCGTTCAATAAAGTGATCTTTGTGGTTGTATGAGGAAATATTCTCTAAGTGTTACATATTGTATAGTATATTATATCAGTATCTATCAGAATATCTTTGTGAGATCGTTTGTTGAACTTTGCTTTTTAGTGAAATATTCCCCCCTCCCCCCAGAACATACTGATAATGTGTATTTGCGAACAATGAACAATGCAAACATTTTGTATTCTTTACTATTCATATCAATTGTATGAGTGCAACTAGGTGGGGTGCTGGATAAACTGCCCTACCTGAAGTCAGAAAGACTCTTCCTGATTAAAATATGACTTCAAACACTTACTGTGTGAAGTCACTTAAACCTGCTGACCTCAGTTTCCTCATCTGTAAAATCAGGAAATGAAAAATGGCAAACAACTTTAGTATCTTTGCCAAGAAAACCTTAAATGAGGGCATGAAGAGTTGGACTTGACTAAGTAGCAATTATATAGCTGTAATATTTTTTTTCTGTAAAAACCTGCCTATTACTTACTCATGCCTTCATTAAAGATAAAATATATAGCCAATAAGTGAATAGATCATTTTGTGAGAGGTTTTATGGAAGATTTCTTGTGACAGTGTGAGACTTTGTGTGTATGTATATATATATATTTTTTTTTTTCCTAATCATCTTAGAACACTGAGAACCCTAACAATAAAAGCAAAGACAACTAAAAGAGTAGCACAGAAAAGTCTGTTACCTCCAAAAATAATCAGCAGAGGTACTGAAAGAAATAACTTAAAAAAAAAAAAGAAAGAAAGAAAAGCTCCAGAAGATATGAGATGTAATAAATAAAATAAAATAATAGCTTCATATTTAGTTAACACCTTGGAATTACATTTTTAGCTTTCTATATTAGGAGATTCATCAAAGAACAGTTTTCCAATCCAAATTTTCCTGGATTTCTCTGAATATGTCATATTCTTGTCTTATCATCTTTAAATTCCTCAACACAAGAATTTCTAAAACTCTGACTGACCTAAGGATGATGGAATAAAGGCATTTCCTCAATTTATCTTTTAAAATTATCTTTTCATTGCAGTAACAAAGAATTGGAAATTGAGGGAACCCATTAATTAGGGAATGGATGAATAAGTTGTGGTACATGATAGTGATGGAATGCTATTATGTTGTAAGTAGTGATGATGGTTTTAGAACAAGTTAGGAAGACTAATATGAATCGATGCAGAATGAAATGAGCAGAACTAGGAGATAATTGTATGCAGTAACAGCAATATTATAAAGATGATCATCTGTGAAAGACTTAGTTATCCTGATCAAGACATATTCTGAGACAATTTTCAAGGTCTCATGATGAAAAATGCTTTCTACTTCCAGAGAGAAAATTGTGGAAAGTAGAAAATATGTACTTCATTTTTCTAGCTTTATTTTTTTTGGGGAAATATTGTTAATATAGAAATAAGATTTACATAGTCTCACATATGTAATCAAAATCAAATTGCTTGTACTTCCAAGAAGAGGGAAGGAGTAAGAGGGAGGAAAAAAATTTGGAACTCAAGGTTAAAAAAAAAAAAAAAGACTATTAAAAATAAATAAATATTTTAAAAAGAAATACGAATCATTACTCAAGATAAGTTGTCAAAAGAAAGAAACAAATAGTTTTCAAAACTATAGAAGCAAATTATTGACAGCCATGAAAGAAAATGCTTTAAATAGCTAATAATATTCTATCAATCAGCAAGTGTTTCTTAAATGCTTTCTCTGTGTCAAGCTAGGTGAAGTGATCCAAATCTTACCTATATACTAGGAACAAAAATACAAAAGCAAAATAGTCTCTGTCTTCTGGGAATTTACATTCTACTTTGGAAGTCATGCAAATTAAAACAACTACTTGGACTCCTGTTTCCAGTAAGTAGGTCATCAAGTAAAAGGCTTCATGACTACCGTATTGTTAAAGATTAATAAAAGATACTAATTTAGTTTTGGAGGATCTATAGGATGACAAGCACATTATATTCTTAGTAGATTTGGAGAAGGGAATGATCTAATTCTGGAAAATAGTATGGAACTACATTAGGAAATGATGATATAAAAGTATATACAAGTAATAGCTTCATATAGCACTTTAAGATTTGCAAAACAATTTATAAATGTTGTCTCATTTTATCCCCTGAACGACTTTGAGAGGTAAATGCTATTAATAACCTCATTTTTACTTATGTGGAAATTGAGGCAGATAGAGTGTCTCACTTAGAGTCACATAGTAATTCTCTGAGATTTGGACTTAGTTTTTCTTGATTTCAGCTCTGGCACTCTATCCACTGCACCACCTACTTGTCTGTTCACACCTTTTTGCTTTGCTGTCCCTTTGCTTGGCATATACCAAAGGAGGAAAAGTATGGAAAGTAAGGTCCCATATATTTCAAAATATCTATATTAGGAATTTTTCTGGTGGAGAAAATCTAGAAACAATGTATCTGCCCAGTGATAATTAGATGACTGTACAAATTACATGTACAGTATGAGCACGAGAAATGACAAATAGAAGCAAGTTGAGCACATCTGGGAAGACAAATGAAACAATTCAGAGTGAGGGAAGCAGGAACAATAGGACAGTAAAAAAATAATAACAACATGATAGAAGAAAATGCTAAACTTATATAAATGCAGTGACAAATTTGAATCCAATGTTCCTCTCAGTTCTTGGCAGAAGTGGCATTAGACAATAGAAGCAGAATGCGATACACTGTTAGGTATAGTCAACATGTCAATTTTTTCTTAACTATAATTCTTTGTTATAAAACAGTGTCCTGTTGGAGTGAGGATTATTTGAAAATAACAGTGAGATTCTTTAAGAGTTTCAATAAAACAATTAAAAACAAATAAATAGGTTGAACTGAATTAAATTGAATACATTATTTGACACAGATGAACATGCTTACAGAAATTATGACAAGAACAGTCATTAGAAATGCCTTTAAGTGATTGCAACATTTACCTATTATTAAAAAAGAAATTTCTTTATTCATATTCAAAGGTATGATTTCTCAAGGAAGAATAATCATTCTCAAGTTGATGAGTGACAAGACTATATGCTGTGCTATTTTGTCCAGCAACAATACATTGGCTGATCAGTTGACTAAGGAGCCTAAGGGGCAGATTAATTATTTATCAGTGGAATAAATTGAAAAGTTGGACCTAAGTACTTCAATATAAATTGAGACATTGCAAAACTTTACAAGGGTAGGAGTGAAGACTACTGAATTTGAAAGTAGCATGGGCACCATGATCTATCACCACTCTTTTTATTCTCCCTTTCCTTTTCCTCTGCAGCCCTCCCTACCAAACCTTAACTTCCCAATACAAAAATGTTTTCAATCTATAGTGAGGATTAGGTGATGAATAATTTGAGAGGGAATTTATTTCTTTTCTTTCTGTTTTGGCCACTTCTGCAGAAGTACAAAATAAGAAAACATTTTTCCTCTTTATTAACAAAAAAAGAGATCATTTGAAAAAGTTAAGTTAATATGGTCACATAGCGATCTGATTCCTAAATCAATACAAGAAAGCCAAAATATTCATGTCTCCAGATACAGCTTCTGAGTTCAATGCTCTCCTTACACATTTGTGAGTTTAGTGACCCTGGCCAAATTACTTAGCTTCTCAGCCTAAGATTCCTAATCCATTAAAAGCAAATGATAATAGTATTTTCCTCATAGCCTTGTTCTAAGAATCAAGATGATGCTTCTAGAGTGTTTTGCAAATCTTAGTATACTATATGAATGTCAGATTTTATTGTTGCTATTGGTAAACTTGTTTAATCACAATTTTCCTGCTAATCTATGGGTCTGTATTTCTGTCTCTCTCTCTCTCTTTCTCTCTCTCTCTCTTTCTCTCTCTCTCTCTCTCTCTCTCTCTCTCTCTCTCTCTCTCTCTTTTTTTTGTTGTTGTTGTTGTTGTTGTTGCCCACAAATATCCTAGGCTAATGGTTTCTAAGAATCAGATTATTTAATGCTCCTCTATAGGTTAAGCCCAATTCCATGTTTTTGGGTAAAATTTGACCCTCAGATCAAGGAAATTAAAGGACTTCTATGTCAATAGTTAGCATCAAATCATTCTTGTTGCCTTTGATCTAAACTTATGCCTTCTAATCTGTTAATTGGAGTTTTTCCTTATGATCAAGTCCCCTGCCCTTGGTCCCAGTTTTAGTAATTAGGTCTCAGTCTCCTGTGCCCAAGATTCTATGAATGGTTCCCCAGTGATCTTGGAACTGAAGACCTGTCTTTTACTTGATGTCCTTCTAATTGGAGTCCAAGCCTTTTAGCAGTACTAGTTAGTCTATCTGTTGTCTCTCAGGATCTGACCCATTTATCTATTGTCTTTCTCTACTGATATACTATTACTTAAGTCGTCCGATTGTTTCTATTTTCTTAGGAGGTCTTTTTCAACATTAGGACCCAGACATTCTTATTTTGACATATGTTCCCAAATAAATAATAATTATATTCTTATTTCTTCAATTCCCAGATTTCATTTTAGACTTTTCCCTTTCATTTTATTGTTATTTTATTATCTTTATAAATTTGTACTGTCTGCTCTCTCTTTCTATACTCACTCACTATACTCTTTCATAGTGTTAGTCCCCACAGGTTTAACTATCAAGTTTTGTGCAGTTGATTCCCCAATATATGTACTCAATTCTGTTATCCCCTTCCTTCTGAAACAAAACATTATTATCTTTTCTACAAAACCCATCCCTCTTCTAAGCCTCCTTATTTTTCTTGAGGGTTGCACTTTATTTCAATTTATCTACTCAGATTGTTATCATCTTATTTTGTACCTTCATCAAATACTTCTATTGCTAATAACCTTTTTTTAAATAAAATTTAACTAATCTTTTGCACATTTTTCTAATTTATTATTATGAAAATGAAGTTGTGATATGCCCTAAAATGTTGAAAATATTAGAAATTATATCTATTTAAGCTTTCTTTTTTCAATTTTTTTTACTATACATATTTTTGCATTTATCATGTTGCACAAGAAAAATCAGATCACAAAGAAAAAAATGAGAAAGAGAAAAAAAGCAAGCAAACAACAACAAAAAATGGTGAAAATATTATGTTGTGATCCATGTTCCATCCCCACAGTCCTCTTTTTGCATGCATGTGGCTCTCTCCATCACAAGTTTATTGGAATTGTCCTGAATCACTTCATTCTTGAAAAGAATCATATTCATCAGAATTGATCATCACATAATCTTGTTGTTGTTATATACAATGTTTTCTTGGTTCCACTCATTTGATGATAGCATCAGTTCATGTAGGTTTCTCCAAGCCTTTCTGAAATCATCCTGAAAATCACTTATCATTTCTTAGAGAACAGCAATATTCCATAACATTCATATATCACAACTTATTTGACTTATTCAAGCATTCCCCAAATTATGGATATCTACTCTGTTTCCAATTCTTTGCCACTACAAAAATGGCTGCCACAAACATTTTTTGCACATGTGGGTCTTCCCCCCCCCCCTTTTTTTTATCATCTTTAGGGAACAGATCTAATAGAGACACTGCTGGATCAAAGGGTATGCACAGTTTAATAGCCCTTTGGGCATAGTTGCAAATTATTCTCAACATTGGTTGGATCATTTCACAACTCCACCAACAAAATATATGTCCCAGTTTTCCTACATCCTCTCCAAGATTTTTCATTATCTTTTCCTCTCATCTTAGCCAGTCTGAGAGATGTGTAGTGATACCTCACAGTTGTCTTAATTTGCATTTTTCTAATCAATAGTAACTTAAAGCATTTTTTTATATGATTAGAAATGGTTTTTATTTCTTCATTTGAAAAGTATCTGTTCATATCTTTTGCTCATTTGTCAACTGGAGAATGACTTGTGTTCTTATAAATTTGAGTCGATTCTCTATATATTTTAGAAATGAGGCCTTTATCGGAACCTTTGGATATAAAATTTCCCAGTTTTCTACTTCTCTACATCTTGTTTGCATTGGTTTTCTTTGTACAAACCTTTTTAAATTTAATGTAATAAAATTATCCATTTTGCATTTCATAGTGTTCTTTTCATTGAATATAAATTCCTCTTTCTCTACAGATCTGAGAGGCAGATTATCTCTTTTTCTCCTAATTTGCTTATAGTATCACCCTTTATATCTGAATCATGAAACCATTTTGATCTTATCTTGGTTTAGGATGTTAGGTGTTGATCAATTCCTACTTTCTGCCATACTATTTTCTAATTCCCAGCAATTTTTGTCAAATAGTGAGTTCTTATTCCAGAAGCTGAGTCTTTGGGTTTATCAAACATTAGATTACTATTATCAATCACTATTGTATCTTGTGAACCTAATCTAGTCTACTGATACACTACTCCATTTTTTAGCCAGTACCAAATTATGTTGATAACTAGTGCTTTATAATATAGTTTCAGGTCTGTCACAGCTAGGCCATCTTCATTTGCATTTTGTTCATTAATTTCCTTGAAATTTCTTACCTTTTGCTCTTCCAGATGAACCTTAGTATTATTTTTTCTAGCTCTGTAAAATAATTTCTTGGCAGTTTGATTGGTATAGCAGTGAATAAGTAAATTAATTTAGATAGAATTGCTAATAGTCTTCTAATTGATGTTCATATCATGAGTATCTACTTATTCTAATCCATTCTTTTTTTTTTTTTTTCTTTTTTGAGACAATTGGAGTTAAGTGATTTGATATAACTTGTAAATGTCAAGTGTTTGAAGTCAAGTTTGAACTCAGGTCCTTCTAACTCCTGAGTTGATCTACTATGTCACTTACTTATGTACTCCATTCTAGTCCATTATTAAACACAATTGTTAAAGTTCTTTTCCTAAAGTGCATGTTTGAATATAGCACTCCTCTTCTCAATGAACCTCAATGATGCCCTATTGCTTCTAGGATCAAATACAAACTTCTTAATCTGTCTTTGAATACCTTCATAACACACCTGCAGTCTACATTTTCAGTCTTACTATTCATTCTCCTTTCAAAAATCTGATCAAGGATCACTTTATACTTGAAGGCTTTTCTTACTCTCTGATCTTTGTAAAGTGTGCTCTCTTCTCTAGACCACCTCCCCATAAATTTACTTTGTATTTATTTTGTGCCTATTTATTTAAGTAAATGTTGTCCTCTGGAATAGAATTAAGTTTCTTGAGTGCATAGATTCTGGTTTCATTTTTGTCTTTGTATCCCTAGTGCCTAGTACAGTTTCTGGCATATAATTTAAAAATAAAATAATTGTGAATTGATTAATTGATTGAACTTGGACTACTTTAGTTGCATCATATCCCAGACACAGAGCAGTCCAGGGAACTATGATTACCTCTCTGATGGGATTTAAGTACAACTTGGTAGACCATGATTCCCCAAAATCTCTGTCTTATAGTGGTTGGATTTTTAAAAAATCAATTTCAGATTTATTGGTACAATAGACATTCTATACTTAAAGTGTTTAATCTGTGAGTATAAGAAGATGGGGATGACTGTGTAATGAAATGGAAAAGAACTAATCAAGGAGTAGTCATATAATTCTCTGGTATCTTACTGATGTCATTTTAAAATAAGGGGAACTCTCAGTATAATGGATTGACTCTATGCAATAAATTTGTCGAAGGATTCAACAAGGTGCATGAAGAATGGGCAATATGGATGAATTTTGATCTGTATTTTTGGAGAGAATCATCTCATTGATTAAATCACAGCTCTATTTTAATCTAACTTATCTTACTTAAAATGGAAATATCTTTGAAAATGTTGAGGAGGCCTATCAGTCCTTCCCATCCTTGTTGGAATTATTTCAAATTTCTTTCCACCTGCCTGACACTAACCACTGAAAAAATAGGAATTTTGAATTGGGATTTGGTAGAGGTATAAAGTCATTTTGGAAGGGCATGTCTAGATGGGATGGATTCAGATCAGCACAAATTAACAAAAGAAAGGAGAAAGGAACAGAATTGGAAGTAAAGAAGCAATAATACCACATTAACCAATTTTAATGTTTTGCTTCAGATCAGTTCTGTTAGTTGTTAGAAGCATGATATAGAAAGGAAGAGAAAAACCTGAAATGGCCTGAATGAGCTAGTCAACTTCTTAATTGGGCTTTTCTAGTCAACAAAGAAACATTTTCTTTGTCATATAAAGATGCATTTATTATATAGTAAAACTCTTTTGTTACATGATTTTTTAATTTAAAAAACTATTTTTCATTTATATTTTTCATCCTTCCATTCATTTCTAAGTATATCCTGCCCATCCCATAACCAGAGTATCTTCCACTGTAATAAAGAATAGAAGAAAAAAGAAAACAGAGCAGCAAAACTAGCAAACACATCACCTGAAGCAGATAGTACATGCAATGATCCACATCCAAATTCCAGTACTTCTCCAGGAAAAGAGGAAGATACATTTTCTTTTACTTGCTGTGTTAGATGTTGATCAATGTCTAGTTTCTGCCATACATAGTCATTATGATCACAGTTTCTTTTTAAAAACTAGTCCTTTCCATTTACAAAATTTAAATCATTGTATATGTTGTTTTCCTAATTATGCTTACTTTGCTCTCTTTCTATTTATAAAAGCATTCTCATGCTCCTCTGTATTCATAACTGTCATCATTTCATATAACACAGCAATATTCTATTATATTCATATACCACACTTTGTTCAGCCATTCTCTGATTGATAAGACTTTACTTTGTTTCCAATTCTTTCCTATTACAATAAAGTGCTGTGAATAGTTGGGATATTTTGTCACTTGTTTTGGATCTCCTTGTATATATGATCAATGGTTGGTTTCTGGTTCAAAGGGTATGGACATTTTACTCACTTTCTCATCATGCTCCTTGATTTCTTTCAAAAATAGTTGTATTAATTCATATAACAACATAATTTAAATAGACAATCTTTTGCACATAATGAGCTTCTTGCTAACATATTGAAATTATCAGAGGCTTTGGTGGTATTGTGAATCATTTAAAAATATTTCTTCTTTTTCATGAAGGAAAATCACATACACACACACACACACACACAAAATTAATGATGAGTCCTCAACTGGAGAAAGGAATTTGCCTTCTTTAAATCCCATCTCTAATTTTGATTTCAATTTCAAAAACCTAAGAGTAATATGCCAACTCAATGGACCAGCCTTCCAATTGCATGTCAGAATGTGGACAAGAGACACATTTAAATTCATTTACTTTTTAAAATATGGATTTATTTAGGTTCCTTTAAATTTCTGTGCATCTTTCTGAGGAGGTACTGGAAAGATCTGGATTTAATTTAATCAGCACAATATTCACAGATTAGAGCATTTGGAAGACCTCACAATTTTGATGTATTCCTCTTCCCTTTGTTTCCTGAGCAGAACATCAGACATGAGAGTATTGACTACTTTGGAAATCCTTTCCCCCAATGCTTTACTTGACATTAAAAATAAGAGGATTGTGAAAGAGACTTATCTCTATGTTTTCATTTGTATATCACCCAAAATGGTACATTGATTAACCCAATTTAAATAGATGGAGTTTCTCCCCGTTAGGTGCTAATCATCTATTTTGGAGATATTTTCAGATAATTAGCTGTATTCTTGAAGGTATCCTTTATACATATGCATGCTTTTAAGAATAATAGAAAAATCCTAAACAATTTCCTCTTGTCCCATTTTCTATGGGATTCAATATTATCTTCAAACGATGATTGTGCCAAAAAGTTTATTTTTTTCTCTTGCACTGTTGTTTTCTAGTACTGAAATATTCTCTTCTCTTTCATTTCCCATAGTTAATGGAAAATGAGGATGCAGAAGAAAAATCCCATTACCTTTGTGAGACCTGCTGCCCTAAAGACACAAACATAATTTATTGATTCTAGCCATGTTTGTATTTCTTGCCATGCCAACAAAATTTATTGAAATTGGGAGTGAAATTAATAAAACTAATTCAAAAAGAAGTAAGTAAAAAGAACAATGTGTGTGTGTGTGTATGTATGTATATGTAGCATATACTCTATATAGACAACAATCTCATTGTACTGGCAGCCAGATAATAATTTGAGGTTATTAGAGTGACAGACTGAAATTGAACAAGTTAGAATAAATATCTTATTTTTATTTTTTAAAAAATCATTCTGGTAATTACTAAAATATTTTTTTTCTCTTTTTCTTCAAAGTAAAATTTTCTATGATCTATCACAAAAAAATGCTCAGAAATCAGTCTGAGGAGGAAAATGTACATATCATTTTGTCTTGTGCTTCACAGTTCTAGGTCTTCAAGATTTAGAGACAACATGACAAACTATCCATGGTAAGGTTAAAATTACTAGTCAGGGCTAACATGAGACTGTAAGTAAAAGTGACTTTAAAAGTGATATGAGTACATTGAATTGGTTGAAACATAAAATCCCACAGAGAAGGATTTGTGGAATGCTGCAGGAAATCTACATTAAAGTACATTATTTCATGCAGAGAGGATCTCACAGAAATTATAAAGTACTCCTGTGACAGAAAGGAAAGAACAACCCACAGCTTTATAGCAGCAACCACTGCAATCGCGTACATCTCAAAATAAATCCCTCACTCTTTCAGGGGAATGACTCCCACTTATCAAGTGCTGCAAAACATCTGGGCAGTTCTTGTTTACAATTGTATTTGTTGGTCACAGATACGGGATTTTTATAATACAGTAGCCACCAATGGTAATTTGAGTTTGTAGGGATGCTGTCTTCTAGAGTCCAAAATGCTTCTAATACATGTTTTTATTCATCTTTGCTGTATCCCTTTATAATAGGAAATTAAGATGTCAGGCATTTTGGTCAAATTTTTCCAGATGGGGCTTTGTTAAAGGATGGAAAAGTGAACTTAATTATCCTAGCTGATGTAGAATTAGGACCCCTAAATATATAAAGTTCTTCATAAGCCTCAACTTGCCATATAAATACCTGCTATTATCATTATTGCAATAGGTTCTTTTAGAGTTTATGTGCAATCTTCCACTTCTTGTCTCTTCAGAAACTGCTTGGAGAGTCAATATATTTTATGTTGCCTTAGCCCTAATTTCTTAGGAAACTGCCTCCTTTTAGTTCCCGTGACTGTTGACAAATTTAGATCAAAACAGTTTAATTGGATTAGTTAAAGCCTGGTAATATCAGATAGAAGAAGGCACAGTTAGTGTAAATCTGAGAAGACACTATGCTCTCCCAGGGTCTAAGTTTCTCTTTTTTCCTAATCTAAGTTAACATTAGTTCAAAAATAATTCTCTTAACTCTGCTTCCTTCTTCTCCACTCTTCTTTTTTCCAGTGTCCATTAAAAAAAAAAAATAAACAAACAACAACAACAAAAAACTCTGTTGTGGCTCATCCTTGCTGAAGTTCCTCCCAGGAAACACAGAAATCACATCATAGACAGTTCTTCCCTGAGAACTTCTGAGCTAAAGCTATAAATCAGCAATATTTCCATTTGATCTCTCACACATGACATGTACCAATTTTGAATCTCCACATTTTCATTTAAGCTCTAACTCAACTATCAACAGGTATGATTAAAGCCTAAGGCAATATTTTAAAAACATTTTTGGTTATTTAGAACTTGACAAACATCACTAATTCCATATGTACAGAAAATAAGAAAAAGAGGATTATAAATGAAACCATGAATCTCTTTTATATATAGTTTTATGAAAAAGTCTATCAATTTCAAAGCTGCCTAATTATATGTATCTTCCCCTAAATAGCATTTCTTATGTGTAATTTTTTAAAAAATAGATTTTTATTGATCATTTTTATTTTTACATCACCTAGATTTCCCTTCCCTCTCTGCTTCCAGAGATAATGCCATATAACAATGAACTAAGTCAGAGTTGTATCATTTACTCATAGTTTGCTTAATTTCAGGTTACTTATTATAATTCTAAAGGAATCCATGTCCATGCTTTTTTTCCCCCTTAAAGTTCAAAATGAACAAAAATCTCCTCAAAAGTCACCAATTATTGTCTTAATTGTATTTTTCCGGAGTTCAAGTCTCAGGAATTGGGAATAAGAATCACCTTACTATCCTCTGAGACACCTGGAACATAAAAATTTTCAATAAACATTACTAAATATTTTAAGAGACTTGAGACTTTCAAAGTTTTCTCTTCCACTGAGACCCCTCAGGAATCTGAATGAGATTATAGTTCTCTTTCAATTCAAATTAAATAAAGAGGATTCTAATGGACCTGGGAGAAAATGTTAATCAAACACTATAATAGCAATAAATGTTGAATAATCATTGTTGAACCTCAGTTTCTTTGCTTTTTCTTAAAAAAAAGTTTTACTGATGACTTTTATTTTTATATCACAATCATCTCTCTCCAGATTAAATTCCCCTTGTGATAAGACCATATAAGTAAGCAAAAATTGTCCAACACAGTAAGAGCTTGATATACTTTGTTATAGTAGAGGTTTCATCTCACTGACATGCAGGAGGAGCTGTTTCATCTGCTGTTTTCTCAACCAACTTGGAATTCTTTTGTATTTGTGAGTTCTTCTCATTTATGCTGTTGCAGTCATTGTGTATGCTATTCACTTGGTTCTGCTTATTTCACTCATTTCATATGGATCGTATATTTCTCTGAATTCCTTATATACCTATTTGTTATTGCACATTAATATTCCATTACATTCACATGCCACAGTTTTTTCTAGCTGTTTTACTATTAATAGGCACCCACTTTATTTCCATTTCTTTGCTACTATTAATGGTACTACTCTGAGTACTTTGGTTATATATTGGAACATAGTTTTTAGTCTTTGACTTCCTTGAGATATGTGCAGAAAGTGGCAGATACAGACAGGTTGGTCACTTTTTTACATAGTTCCAAACTGAAATCCAGAATGGTTGGACCAGTCAACGTTCTGTTAACAATTCATCAATGTGCCTATCTTCCTAGTGCCCTTCAAATATCAACCATTCACTTTTTTTCATCTTTTCCAGTTTTCATGGTACAAAGTGTCAGAATTGTATGTTCATTTGTTTTTTTAAATTTTCAGTTATTTTAATATTAATGCATTGGAAGATGTTTTCATGTTTTCTTTTGTAGTTTGTAATCTTTTTTAAAATAAATTGTTCCCATTCTTTGATCACTTATTTATCTTGATGTGAGATACTAATATAATTTACTGATGTATTTCACAGACAATAATATTGATGCAAAATGTTTTTTCCCCATTCCATTATTTCTGTTTTTATTCTATCTTCATTGATTTTATTCATGCAAACACCTTTAAATTTCATATAGTTAAATCTTCACAAACAATAAAACGGAATCTAAGAGGGAAGTAGAAGGATGGAAAAATAACTTTTGCAAATTTTTATCCAGTTGTTTCATTCTTGGGTTTGGTCATTGAATCATTTTTACTTGAGGGGATGAAGTGCCAGAAACTAACTTAATTGCACAGTTCTGAGGTCTGTGTATAGGCTATACTTTCACCATGACAGCAATGAATATACTCTACAACTACTAAACTGATGATGACTATGTGATACTTGACTCCTGAAAGATAACCTGACAGAAAATCTCTTCTCTTTCTCTTGCAATTCTGTCAGCAGTAGGTAAAATGGAACAGGACTGCCCCGATGTACCAAGAAATGACTCAGGCCATACAAGCCACCTGATACTCAGAAAAACTGGAAAAACTGGGGATTGAGTTACATATACAGTGAAGTCTTATATTTCTTTTCCTGTGCCTAAATACTTTATAAATACTAAATACTTTAG
This sequence comes from Sarcophilus harrisii, assembly GCF_902635505.1. NCBI lineage: Eukaryota > Metazoa > Chordata > Mammalia > Dasyuromorphia > Dasyuridae > Sarcophilus > Sarcophilus harrisii. The sequence continues at coordinate 168,500,193 of NC_045429.1, read as the reverse complement.
ATTTCCAGGTCACTGATCCTGGTTATAAGAGTTGGTTAATCAGTTTCTTTCCTGAGGCTGTGGCAGAGCTTTTACACCCCCTAGGCTGATTCAAGAAAGTAGGGGGAAGGCTATGAATCCACTAAAATCTAGACTCAGAGTTATTGATCTAGTGATGTCATTTTGAGGAGCAGGAACATATGGTATAACATTCCAAATTGGTAGGAGGGCAATAATAGGAGGAACTTTTTCCAGTAGAGATGCCCTATGGAACTTAATTTTTTTTTTCTGTCTTAGATCATTGTTAAGAAGTACAAGATTATTTCATAAGAATTTTTTGTTTGTTCATTTAGGTAAGTCAGTTTAACATGGGCCTTTCTGAAGTTCATGGACTCTAGATCAAATATCAGAGCCTATGGGGTTTGAAGGATAAAGGGGATCTAAGGTTTCATTGAAGCATTCTTGATTCAGTTGCATAATTTGATGAGAATGTATAGGGTATTAATTGTCTATATATATTTGTTAAGACCACAGATAAAAATTGATGCATCAAGACTGGCTAGATTCACAAGAGGGCTTGGATCAGTATGTGGAGAATGTGGACATACTATACAAGGGAGCCCGTCTCCTTTAATAAGTACTGATCTGGTTGTGATCAGATTCAGTACTAAATAAATCTAGTGAAAGTCACAAATATATATATATATATATATATATATATATATTTCCTGGAAACATTCCAAATCCACTAGCAGATAAAGAGAACAACAATAGGCAGCCTACACAATCAATTCTGAGATAAGTAAATTACTGCATTTTTGTAATGGAATTCCCAGGGTTAAAAACAAACAAAAAATAACCACTTCCATGGAGCAGTGATTTCCCCAAGTTATTTACAGTACAATCAGAAAACTACTTAGAAATGGTCCCTACATCCCTAGCTCTTTCTTTATAGGCTAATGGCTAGGCATTTTTTTTTTGGGGGGGGGTGGGCTCCAGACTAGCCAGATATTCTGAAATGAAGCATTGTTTGTCACTGCATGGTTCAGCACCTGCTGAAATGCATATAGCTTTTCATGCCTATGTTTTCAAAGGTTACTCCTTGAGGGCACTCATCATGTCTGCTATTGCTTCCATAGCTATGAAGGAATGTAAAGTTGGAAAGACTTTCCAAAAATATGGCAAGGTTGTATTGTTCTTCATCATGGGGGTCAGTTGGGAGGATTTTATTTCCCTGATACATGCTGTCCTGGTTTAGGGAATCTAGTGGCAGGGTAATGAGGAAGGTTATAGTTCAAAGCTCCCTGAACACGGAAAGTCAGAAATACCATGTAAAAAGAACAAAACCAATTAAAAAGACCATGGATAATTGAGTGGAAGAATCAGAGGTATTAAACAGTATTAAACAGTCTGAAAAGAATTATTTTAATTATTTTAATGTGCGTGCACACGTGCATGTGTGTGTGTGTGTGTGTGTGTGTGTGTGTGTATGCTGTGTAGTGTTTGCCATTTGCTATATGGTCAGGATTACTTTCAAACTTCCACCAAATATTCTTTAGCTGGGAATTCTCCCTGAACTGACTTTGTTGTTCTCATTGATGATAGCTGTGACTAATGGTGAACAGGTAGGAAGCAAGGGTTTGTTTATTTTTAAATCATGCTGCCAAGAAGACTCTATAGAAAAATATTATTTTCAAATGAATTTACATGAGGAAGTAGGTTATCTAAATATCCAAATTTACACTGAATTTAACCATTAGAGCTAGAATTTAGTCCAGTTTACTCTTTTTATACATGAGGAGACTGAAACCTTATGTATGTAACCTATTATGTATGTAGGTGTATAAGCTTAAGACAGCAAAGCTAATTGAATGACATATGTCTGGAGCCCACCATCCTCTTATCACTATGATTTAACCAAAGAAATTTGACCACTCCCATCCCTTTTAGATCTAGACATTTTAGGCTACAGATACACCAAGATGATAGAATCTAATTATCCATGTCCTCCAAATTAATATTTTAATAGAATTTTGAACTTTTAAAAATTTCAGTTATATTCATTATTTCCTCTTTTAATTGATTTCTATGAAGACCATTTTCTCCCATTTAGCTTTTTTAATAATAAAAACACATATTCTTAGTTGTCTTTCATTTTTATTATATTCTCTTATATTTACTGACCTTTGATTGCACTGAAATCAGCTGTTATTGGCACTTGGTCAGGGACAAACTAGTTAGGGCCAATTTCATGAATCACTGCGATTTGGTCAGGTGACATGTCTTCTCTGAGACGTCATTATCTCTTCTGCAAAATGATGATGGACTTAGACTAGATTTTTTTCTAAGGGTACCTTCCTACTCTGGGATCCTATGGTCCTCTACAGGGGTAGCTAAGGGGTACATACTACATGTAGGATTTAAGCTACATCATCTAGAAAAGAAATGAGGGCACATGTTATTTTTCATTACAAATCAAGATGTCAATATGTCCATTTAAAAATAAAAATATGACTACAACTATTGGAAGGAAGTAGACTTTTTAAAAAATATAAAAACAGTTTCAATTAGCTAGTTGTTAATTAGTAGTTAATCTTTCCTTCCCAATATTCCCATCTATTTAGCAAATTTTTTTAAAAGTAAAGAAACTGAAAAAGCAAGACATAGTTGCATAATTTGGCCCAAAAAATCTCCATATTAGCCATTTCTGAAAACATATGACCCTTTATCCATTTTAAGTCCATCTCCCTTCTGTTAAGAAGGGAGTGGCCTGTTTCATATTTATTCTTTTGGACTTTTGATTTATTTTGTTAAATCAGAGTTCTAGAGTCTTTCATTTTGCATTTCTCTATCATGTTGTTATCATTATATAACTTGTTCTGTTTTTTTTTTTTTGCACCTCACTTTGTATCAGTTTAAAAGTTGTCCTAGTTTTATCTAAAACTGTTACTTCCATCATTTCTTACCTTACAATAATATTTCACTATATTCATATATCACAATTTACCTACCTATTCTCCAATAGGGGAATTCTCCCTTAATTTCTAATGTTTGGCTACTACCCCTACTACAAACATTTTTGTATACATTATGACTCTTTTAATGTATACACACACACACACACACACACACACACACACACACATATTTAGTTGTTTATGTTCAACTGAGTATAGAGTTCTCAACACTTAAAGCAAAGTACCTGGCATTATGTATTAACTTCTACAAGACTTATGATCTCCTAACATGATCCTGCTGTGTTCAAAGTTCTTGGGATTGTCTAGAAGCAGGCACTTGATAGATGGCATTCAGCACTTTATCAGCCTGCTCTGTGAATCATATAATTGTTTACTGTGCCAGTCCATTTAACTCACATTAACTCTCATATCTCATACAGACTGTGAATATTTCTTTTTCCTTTCTTGAATGCTAAGAAAACTTATTTTATGTTCTATATTTCTAGGGCTTTAGAAGTCAGATAAGATCCTAATATGATGTATTTTCACCTCTTTGCCTTAGGTTAGGCATATATGTGTGCATGTACCTGTGGGTGTATGTGTTTGCATATGAATATATGAGTGTGTGGCTTTGTTGGAGACTTCAACACACAAGCTATGTTTGGAAAGATAGTTATTTTCTATGAGGAAATATTTATACTTGCTTAATTATTAACTTATTTTAAACAGTAGGGAATGATTTTGCATATTTATCAGAACAAAGGTACTAGGAAACCTATATTTAAAAAGATTTTTCTAGACCAAATTGCCATACCTTCCTGAACTTAGAATGAATAATATGGCCTAGTGAAATGAATACTGGTCTGGGTGGGAGCCAGGAAATCTAGGTTCAGTTTTAATATTTATTCCTACTGGTTATGAACAAGACAAATAAATTCAATTTTTTATTATATAACTTACTTATAATTTGTACAACTTCTTTTCTCACCTAAAAATGGGAAAAGTGATACTTACATGATCTACTCTACAGGGATGTTTTACGGAAAGCACTTTGTAAACATGTAAGGCTATAGAAATGTAAGTTATGCTTAATAGTATTTAAAGATTTAAGTTTGGAAGATAATTTGGTCTAAGTAAGAATAACAGTAAATATTTATAAATGGCTTTAAGGTTTGCAAAGTACTTTATAGTTACTATCTCATTTGATTCCCAAACAATCCTTGAAATATACGTTTTCATTATCTTCATCTACTTAGGGCAAGAGAGGATAAAGTAATAGGCTAGGGAGCACAGAGTACTAAATGTCTCAGGTAGAATTTGAACTAAGGTCTTCCAATCTTCAAGTTGACTATGCCTATTTTTTTTTTCTGATACTTCTAAAAAGAGTTTCCACACATCCAAAGAAATTTCATCTTGACATCTTATCTTGATTTGGATAATTGACTTAAAATTAAGATTTTCTAATTTGGTGAGTATTGAAAGATTATGAATATACACAAATATGATTAAATTCTACATGGGCCTCAAATATTTTATACATATATGTATATATATATTTATGACTATATATGTTATATGTGCATATAACATAAGATGTGAACATATTGGTATGGGTCTCAAATGTTAAATTTTTTATTTCCCCCATTATATTTTCTATCATCTTATGGCATTTATTAATGCCCATAAATACTAAGTGGAATGTGAAAAATTCTATGCTTTTTAACACATTTACATATTTCCTATCACAGTGACATTCTTTTATAGTCCATACTTAAATTCCCAGATTTAAAAAAAAAATGTTCGATTTCACTATCCATGCATATCTATGAATTTTTGCAATAGCCAGAAAAAGTTAATAGGGGAAAATCATTTATTTTTACTGTTATTTGTTTTATTTATACCAATATCTATTTATTTATTTATTTATATTTATACTGATAATTATTAGAATAGAATAATCACTAATTATGAACATTCATTTCTTTTTGATGTGGAAGAAGGAAAGGTTTTTCTTTTAGAGATAAAGAAAAAGAACCAAATTGGGCAATAAGAAGAAGATATAGATTTGTCTAGTGTTATTTTTTTTTTTTGAAAATATAATCTGAGCATTTGGATATTAAAATAAAGGTATAGTGAGTAATTGGAAATGAAAGCCAAAATATTATGGAGAAGTTTAGTGGGTTTGGGTCACTAGAGAAAGCATGTAATATTACTTTCAATTTTTGGAAAATGTGATAATAGTGAAAAGATATTATATTGTACTTGAAGGAAAAATAGCACCATTAAACACTTGGCCAATACTCAGTTTAGGAATACTTCAGGATTCCTATATAGGCTACTGTTGAATTTTTAGCGCTTTCTTCAGAGATAGTTCCCTTCTCTATACCAACCCCATGGAAGGAATGGCTATACAAAATATGAATAAATATTTAAAACTTAAGTTTTAGAGATGCATCCTGGTCTAATGTCCATGATAACTGAGAAAGGAATTCTCATAGCTTATTACTTGTTTAGGCTATAAGAAAAATGGAATGAAAAATTCAGAATAATCCATTTCTTAATGTTGGCAGCAATTGCAAGCAAATTGAAAGAATAGTTCATTAGCAATACAGAAAATTTAAGGGATCCAGAGAAAAAAAGTTCCAGTTATTGGAAAATGTAAGTTGCAATAATGTAAAAAAAAAAAAAAGACTTTATATTGTATTTAGAAGAAAAGTAGTAACATGTAATAATGATTCTCTTGGTTTCTCTGAATTTTCAGAGAAGTTCCCTTCAAAAGTTAAGAGAAATTAAGTTTAACTAGTGGCATCTGATGTGTAAATACTTCATTTTTACAGATATTGTGGCAGTTTATATGACTTCATAGAGTATGGCAAAATGCTCTAGATGAGAAGCTAAGTCTTTTCTACACTATAATTGTTTTCATTTCCATTAAAAGAGAAAGACACAAATAATAGATGGAATGTGAAGGCATGCAATCTATGTTATGTCAGTAAATCTTTGATGTCTATTAAAACCCCACCTAAACTTGCAATTCCTTTGACAGATCACGTAGAAAGGCCTTTCTCCATCTGTTGCTTTTGCTGATGAGATGCCAAATGTCTTTATGGATACATCTCAAAAAGCGATGGAAATGCAATTACAGGAATCATGCTCTTAAAAGCAGCATTTCAGAAAAGGTGAGTAGTTTTATAAGTGCTAGATCACCACACAAGGATGATTTCAAATGATGTTCATTAACAATTAAAAAAAAAAAAGCTTTATTTGTATTTTTTTATTTAGGTTTATACCCAAGAGATGATATATGAAATGTCCATCATCTGCCACTCAATTCTGAGTTGAGTTTCATCTTGCTATTATTTTTTTGTATTTTTAAAATTTTAATAGTCTATCAGCTTTTAAACAGTGAATATTCTTATGGAATGGAAATAATTTATATGTAAATTTTCATAAATTAAGTCCTATTTACCTTGCAGAGTTAAATACAGAAGTGTTTAGTACAGAAATAAAACCTCCAGGTTTAGATATATCTTCATATTCATGAAAACTCAATAAAGCAATGATATTGATGCTAAAAATTGAAATTCCAAGTCCTACACAAAAATTTCAGGAATTCTCTCCCTTTATTGTCTATATCCTATTTTTCATTTTAAGGAAACTAATCTCTAGCTGGAATTATTATCTTCATTATTGTGAAACCCATGTGGGCAATACTTTTTTTTCCCCTGGGAACATAGTATTGTCATTAATATTGGTGATATTAGCTCTAATACCAGGATATTATTAAGACTTTCAGATTCATAGTTCTGTGTTTTTTGTTTTTGAAATCTCACTGTCATAGCACTGAATTAATACATTTTCATAGAGACTGGAAATCATAATTTTAATCTGTTACCTTTTAAGATTTATGAGAATGAAGTCATCAAACATAATTATTTTACATTTGAAAAAATATTTCTCCTGCTTGTTTTCTTTTTTTATGACAGTCACTGTGATAAATTAAATTCAGGGTAGTTTCAGATAGCTAGAGCTCCTTATTTACTATAACTTTTTAAGTAATCAAATCCATCTGTTCTTAAAAGCATCAAACTGCTAAAAAAAAAGCATGTAGTAAAATAAAATTGTCTTTGAGGCTGTGGGTGATACATTTTCAATGTTCTGGAATATAGGTGTAAATTGAAACAGAATAAAACTTGCAAGAGCAAACATGGTAAGAATTAAAACATTCTGTCTTTGTTCTTTCATTTCCTTTACTACAAAGTGCAATCAATCCTTTACAACAGGGTTAATACGCTCGCTTCAAACATGCTATTATTCTTTCAAAAGAGCACAATAACTTTATTAGTTATGCTGTCTGCGATCTTTCCAAAGTGACAAGACTATGTGGGTGTGTGGATCATGAGTAATTCTTGGTGCCCTCTGTTGGAGTATTTTCAGCGTGCACCAACAATAGCATGGAGCAGCACACAGCTGCAGGTAATTTTAATGGTGGAAGTTCTAATTTTAATTAGTATAATTAGCAGAAACAAAAAAACAGAGATTTACTCTTTCTGCTCAGTGGTTATTGAATATTCAGATTTCACATCTGCTAACCCACTTCAATTCGCGAGTTTGAGTTGCCTTATAGTTTTTGGAAGTGGCGGCAGTTCTATTTCATGATATAGATTTTTAAAAAAAAAAGCACTCTAGTACTGACAAAAGTCCCAATAACATTAGTGTGTAACTTTAAAAAAGAAATGAAATGAAAATAACAGAAAATAGTTGTTTGTTCTTATAGGGAAAAATGATAAAAAAAACCAAAGATTTTGAACTTATATTTTGAGTATGGCAACTTTGAAAAATGCAATGTTTACCTTTTCTATGCTATTTTCTACTCTTTCTCTAATAATTAAATCCGTATTCCCAAAAGTCTGACATAAAATATATCCTAAACATAAAAATTGTAATGAAATACCATTCCCTGATCAACATCCCCTTGCCATGTATGGAACAATGCCAGATACTAAAATATTGTAATTTCCAAAGGAACATTCTATCTTCTAGCCAAGTGAAACTGTTGAAAGGGGGTGGTCCTTGAAAGACCAGGGTATGATAAAAGAAGAGGGAAGACCAAGAGGTATTAATCTAACCGTAAAATATATGGTCTGGATAAGTGATTTCTTTAAGAGGTGCAAATTTGCCAATGAATTAGAAAGGAAACAGTGAGATATAATGAAGAGTTCTTGCCTAGCCAAGTTGTGAAATTAAAAAGCAATTTGAAAAGACATTGGAAGATGTACCTAGTTTTTGATGATTTCAATAAGAGAAGCCTGTAACCAGAGAAAGGAAAGATGTAGGAAACCATGAAAGAGGCAAAATAGAAACAAAAACAACCACTGAAAAGATTGGAACCAAGATTCTGGTGGTACTTCTTGGGACAATTAGGCACAAAGTATAATTAGCATAGTAGGAGCCAAGATGCTCAAGGCAGTAATACCATATCATATTCTCCCCCCACCAACTCCTCCCCCCTTAATCTCCTTCATATGTATGGAAATAGTCATTGTTGATATTTCTGTTTTATATATCTCACGTAAATATTTTGCTAGAATGGAGAAGGAGCATTTATATTTGAAAACTTATTTAGGAAAGAAGTTCGTGAAGGAAAAATGGGGGTTGGGGAGAAGGTTAAACAACACTGTTTAGCCTCTTTTGCTTTAATGCTAGTTATTACATTATGAATTGAGGAGAATAACTCAGGCTCTAACATTCTGCAGTTCTTCCTTGAATTGACAGTGAATTTCTAACAATACTACAGCATGGATATATTGAAAAGAATGTGTGATTACGATCCATAGTACTTGAGTTCAAATCTAAGCTGTATTGCTTAACTACATGCATGACCTTGGGCTAAGTTATTTTAAACTTTCTGGATCTCAGTTTCCTCCATGGTAAAAAGAGAGTGATTTGGATGAGGTATTCTCCAAAGTCCTTTCTGGTTGTAAATTACACATGACCAGAGGTTATTCCGAGATAGTTAGGAAGGGAAGACACAGTAATAAATTGGCCTTGAAATTCAATTGCTGAGTTAAAAAATGGAATATAAATTCTCTCATACTAGATAAATGATTCAACAGGTAAAAGGGAATATAAATCATGCACTAATAATTTTAAGGAAGATAGATCACTTAACATATATAGTTAGGGAAGATCTAAGACATCCTCAATTAATACATATTTATTTAAAAATCACTTTAAAATAATTAAGAACAAGAATGAACATTTTATTGTTGCTGTTATTTATTTGTTTCAATGTGTTCCATTCTTCATGACCCCATTTGAGGTTTCCTCGCCAATGATACCTTAATTTTGCCATTTTCTTTTCTAACTTATTTTACAGATGAGGAGACTGGGGCAGAGTTAAGTGACTAGACCAGGATCACACAAGTAGTATTTAAGGCCAGATTGAAACTCAGGAAGATGAGTCTTTCTTACTCCAAGTCTGGCACTCTACCCACTGTGCCACCTAACTGCTTCATTTTATCATTGAAGAAATTGAGATAAACAGGGGTTAAGTGACTTGCTCAGGTTGACACAGCTAGTAAGTGTTTGAGCTATATTTAAATTTGATCTTCTAACTCCAAGCCCCATAGGACTATCAATTGTGTTATGTTATTTGTCCTAACTAGTGAAACTTTAATCACTATTTACAAAAACAAAACAAAACAAAAAACAACAACAACAAAAACAAAAACAATCCCCCCCCCAAAAAAAAAAAAAAAGCCAACCTAACCACCATTTCTATGAACAGTTTTGGAAGTTGATGCTTATCCCACCCAAAACAAAATAAACATTTTGGATATATCTCAAGATTTAAGAGATTTGGGCCACGGGCACCTCCAGCTTCAAAGCTTCAGAAAGGAGGGACTGCTTCTTTACTGGAAGATTTCCCAATTGGCTTATAGCTTAACTGTCATGTGGCCCATATCCTGAGAGGTTCTGGTGTTTCAAGAGTAAATGCTGAACAGTCACAGTGCCAATGGCAAGACTAGGATTATCTAAAGATTGAACTAAGGAAAAGAAGAGTCCTTGGAAACAAAATAGTAGATTAAAAGATGAGGGGAAGTAAATGAGAACAGAATGCTAACAGATGGACTAGATTGAAAAAAAAAATCATGGCACATTCTGTCAATGAATATACAAGAAGTAGAAATATAGTTTGTAGAAGAGAGCAAAAACCAGGAAAACATAGATACAAGAAGTATCTTAATGAGAAATAGGAGGAAGGGCTACACATACCCCATTTCTTTTAACTTAAAAAAAGAGATCAAAAGTAACAGAATACATGAAATGCCTAAGGGGTATATATAGCATTAAGTATATAAAGTGCCAATTAAAAATAAAATTTTCCTGCATACCATCGATTTTTCATTGAAATTTATTTGGAATGAAGGCAAAAGGTTTCAAAGATTGACTTGGATCCAGAAGCAACCTCTAAGACCAACCAGTATAATGCCCTCTTTTTTCAGATGAGGAAACAGGTATGGAAAGGTGAAGACTCTTTATCAAGGATATGCAAGTAGTAAGTAGTGAATCAAGAATTCAAATAAGTCTGATGACTTTAAATTCAGTATTTTTTGGTCCAATATTATACTATCACTGCACAGCCAGTTGATCTGAGTATTTAAAAGCCATGTATTTCAAGCATCTGTACCTTATTTGCAATATAATCCCAGAAATCATGAGTTGTTTGGTTTCTAAAACTTGATTTTTCTTGTGATATAAAAATACTTGAAAATTTTTCATAAAAGTGCTTCCCCATGCAATAGCTATTGCTAATTCATTCCTACCTTTGTTTCCTTTTTCAATTACTATGTCTTTTTCCCATTTTTGTTGATTTTTTTGTTCCATTCTCTAAACTTTTGCTCTTAATTCAGCTTTCTAAGTTTTTTTTTTCCTCCCAAAATTGTTAGGTCATATATTTTATTAAGGCTAAGCTTAAGGTATGTGTATTGCTACTGTTTACACTTGTCAAAGGTATAATGCCTTTTACCATTTTAGCCTACTTCTGCTCACCATAACTTTTCCTTAGAGAAATTGACTCTCGCTATAGAAGTCAATAGTTCATTTCTTCCTCTTCCCCTCCTATAAATTATAACATGAAAAATGAAGGAAGAAGACAGTGAAATACAATGTTTCAGGTATGCTGCTTAATTTTCTTTTGCCCTTGAGCTCATGGAACCATTTCTATTTAACATCTATTTTGATCTCTTTATACTAGTAAAATGATTTTTACCAGTAGGATAATTTTTATACATAGGGAGAGGATATAAACCTGGTATAGGATGCTAACAAAGGAGGAAACTCTGCCAATGTAGATATCTACATTTTTTCTTTTTGGTAATTTTATAGTATAATTAACTACAAAACTAAAAGATGAAATAATTTTCTCAGAATCATGAAACCAGACTGGGTCAGAGGCAGGACACAAAGACATGCCTTCCTGGCTTTGAGGCTGCTTCTTTATTTCCTATGTAATCTACTTTTCTGGATTGAGGCATTGACAGAGAATATTTCAGAGAAATAAGGAAAGTCCTTGTCTCCACATGAGATAGGGATTATTTCCTCACAATATTGCTTTCACTTTGGTCTGCCATAGCTCCTAAAATAGGAAGATTAGAGATTCATTCCTTCTGGATTTGAAGTCCTTTTTTGGTCTATTAAAACGTCAACAGTTCTAGAAAGGGTAAAACCTTAAGGTATTTTAAATTAATATCTTAATGGATATTAACTTTCTATTTCTGACAGCTAGTTCAAAAAGTAAGTTTTTGGAGTAAGGAATGAGATACCAGATAATAAACAATAGATAGTACTACCAGATAGTAGATACCTGTAATTGGGAATGGAGTTCAGAGAAGGAGGAAGAGTTGAGTGGGGAGTTAACTGAGGAAGAACTCACATAGTTTTTCTGGACCTGCTTAATAAGTCAGTACAAACTTCCCTTTGGACATAAGTCTATTGATTCATCTTTCCTTCAATATTTCAAATAATTATTCAAATTCAGCTTTAAAAAAAGTATTTGTAACAAACTATTCAATTAGAAATTTTCTAACTAGTTTTTTTTAAGGTTTTCATATAGTTCCTTGAAGGTGAAGTCTTTGTTGATTTCATATTCTTACCTAAACATTTACCTGATTTTTCTTCTTCTAAAAAATAAATGGTATTTATATGTTTTCTTTTTACATCTCTACATTTTATAACGATCCCACTATCTCACCATTTAAAAGAGTAATTCCTTGTTAAAAAGAGAGAAAAGTTGATTCAAGAAAACTTATATACATATCAAAAATGTTGAAAATATAAGCAGTGCTCCATGTCCATAATTGCCCACCTCTGAAAAGAAGCAGGAAAGCTTAATTTCTTAATTTCTCTTTGGGGAAGCCAAGCTCAGTCACTGAAATTCAAGGCATTCAATTTTGAGTGCTTTGCTCTTATTCTTTTCATTTTCATTATTTTAATTGTTGCACAGTTTATTTCCTTGGTTCTCTATATAAGTTTCACATCTATATAAGTTTACTCTAAATTTTCTCAGATTTTTCTGTAGTCATAAAATTCATTGTTTCTTTTTTTGTATAATATTTGGTTAAATTTATTTACTACAACTTTTTGATCATTCTTCAGTTGAACTTCTCCTTTGTTTCTAGTTATTCATGACTTCAAAAATGCTGTTATAAATATTTTATTATATATAAGGCCTATCTTTTTGTGACTGGCTTTTTGGGTCAAGGTGATCAATTTTCTTTTTCTGAGAGCTATCGTTTCTATATTGATAAAACTTGATATATTTTCATTCTCGTGACTTTTCAACCAGAGTCTACTTTTGACCTAAAGATAGCCACTCTCTAGAACAGACATTTGACATTTCTATTCTAGTTGGTCTCTATGGTTGGAATAGATGGCCTCTGAAGTTCTCCCAAATCTTAAATTCTATAATTCATTATAAAGGATCATGAAAAAAAAACATATATAGTAGCTCTCCAAACATAAATATGCCTTGGCTCATGTTGTAACATAGGAGAGATTTGATCTCCTATGGATTTTACTTCTCTTCAATGGAAATTGATTAATGCCTTTGTGGAGAGGAGTAAAAGAGTCTGAGTATTTACTTCTTCTCTTGCCTAAAAATTGCTTTCTCTACTTGCTCTCTATAGGAAGATAATTGTTAGCTTAACATCACCAGCTTACTTCATATCATAAAACACTGATTATATAAAAGACCATCTTGAAAAACAAATAAACTCATTTTCCAAAGCAAAATATTAAACAAAAGTTGAGAAAGTTATAGAAATTAGACTAGAATAGTAAGGAAGTTCTTAATTTGGAAGATACAGAATAGTTCAATAAAGAAGAGAGAACAATTTCACCAAAGGGGAAAAAAATATTCTTAGTAATTTATGGAATTGCAAGCAATAGAAGTTAAGGAACATATTGGGCATGAGCTGATTTCCCATGTGACAGAGTTTCCCAACCTAAGTAGTTGTAGATATTTCAATAAGATATTTCAAATGAATTTCTTTTTTCTTCATTAAATCTCTGTCCTTCATTTTCTTCTGTATCATTTTCAATAGCATTCTCACTCTGTGACTTGACATTTTATGTCCTTAACATGTTATTCTATTTCACTCTTCAAGAGCCTTCTATTCCATTTCCTTTTATAACTTCAAATTCTATTTCTTAAATTTCTATTTTCTCACATTTCCTCAAATCCAACTAAGTTCCATCTAGAAAATTCCCTCCCCACTGTAAAAAATTTTGCATTAACTTATTATTTGTATACTTGTTTAAATCATCTTTATTTCCAAGATCCCTTACTTTTATAGTTGTTTGGTTAACTTACAAGTCTTATCAAGTTGAATTTAATGATATTCTTAAAACCCTAGGATTCAGAACTGGTATAGTTCCTATTGATGATCTAGTTTCCTGGCCAAAGTTACAGTAATACATAGCATAAATATGGTTTGAGCTCAGGATTAAAACCAGGAAAATGATAATCCTGTTACATACTGCTTTTGTCACACTATATTTAAAGGACTGTGTTTGGTTATGACCAATGTATTTTAGAAAGGAAATTAAAAGACTATCCAGATTATTTATATTATCTAGAAGATGGTGAACAAGTTCTGATAGATGATGCCATATGAGGACAATTGGACAAGATGAGTTCTTTTTTGTCCTGGATAAGAGAAAATTTCATGGGAGGGTGTGATTCAGAGTGAATAAGCAAACTAACTAATAAGTAATAAATAAGTCTTATTTTGAGCCAGGAACTGTATCTACAAAGACAGAAATGAAACAGTTCTCATGGAAGTTACATTGTACTGTGTGTGTGTGTGTGTGTGTGTGTGTGTGTGTGTGTGGTGACTGGGTGGGGCGGAGGTACTGTGATTTTACTGATATATGAAACTCCTAGGTGAAGAAACTGCATGTGCTCTATAATCTAAAAGAGTTATCTAATGCCTTAATAGATTCAGCAATTTGAAAAGATTTGCATAGCCAATATGTAAGATTAGGGACTGAAATCAAGTTCTGCTCAGATGCTGCTTGCTATGCCCCCACTGTAATACATCATCTATACAGCTATAGCTATATCATTTACATCCATCTATAAAGACAAATATATTGCATCAAGGTGAAGATGATCTGAGTCCATTTTCTGCACCGACACATACTGAAAGTGTGGTTCTTCAACTATAATGGATAACAGGAGTTTCGAGGGGAAAGGCAGTATCATCTAGGGATAGTGGAAAAACTTCATTTGGAATTAAGTTTTGAAGGTAACCAGGGATATTAAGGGATAAAAGTCTTCTTTCTGGTATATTTTAAGAGTCACATCAAGTTAAGAAGCATTTATTAAGGGTCTACTATCTATATGAAGCTCATATTAAGCACTGTCAGTACAAAGCAAGGCAAAAATAGTCCCTGCCCTCAAGAATTTTACAACCTAATGGAAAAGAAAAAAAAATGTATAAAACAAGGTATATATAGTACAAATAGGAGATACTCTCAAAGAGAAGGCAATGACATTGAAAGGGATCAGGAAATATTCTTGCTGATTTTCACTAAGATTCCAAGGAAGCCAGAGAAGTTAAGAGGCAATGACAAAAATGGAGAGAATTTCAGGCTTGTAAGACAGCAAGTGAAAATGCACAGTTAAGAAGTATAGAAACTTGTTAAAAACAATAGTAAAGAGACCACTGCTGCTGGATCATTAAATGTGTACAGGAGAGCAGAGATTCTGTCCAGAAAAGGATTAGACTAGATATTCCAAAAGTTTCTTCTGTTTTGATTCTATGATTAAGCAGGAAGGGTGCTAGATGAAATGGCAAAGTCAAATATAGATTAATTATAGTTCAGGAGAATAATTGGAAGATATGAAAGGGAAATGTTCTCTCAGTCATGGTATTTTCATGTAAAACATAGATGGAGATTTAAGAAGCTCTAGGAAATAAAAATCAACTTTAAAAGTACTAGAAACAATGAACAACTTGAGCAAAGTTGCAGAATACAAAATAAATCCACATGAACCATTGGAATTTCTATAAGTCACTCACAAAGAGCAGCAAGAGATACAAAGAGAAATTCCATTTAAAATACCTGTAGATAAAATAAAATATTTGGCAGTCTACCTGTCATGACAAAGCCAGGAATTAAATGAATACAATTACAAAACACTCTCCACGCCAATAAAACTAGATCTGAACAATTGGAAGAATATTGAAAGGAAGGAATTTATGGCCAAAGAACTAGAGAGCATTAAAAAATGCAAAATTGAGAATTTTGATTATATTAAATTAAAAAGTTTTTATATGAACAAAAGCAGTGCAGCCCAGATTAGAAAGGAAACAGAAAACTGGGAAAGAAATCTTTATATTCAAGGGTTCTGATAAAGGCCTTAAAATATATAGAAAATTGACTCAAATTTATAAGAATATAAGCCATTCTCCATTGGTAAATGCTCAAAGGTTATGAACAGACAATTTTCAGATGAAAAAAAAAAACACTTTTATTCATATGACAAAATGCTCTAAATCATTACTGATTAGAGAAATGCAAATTAAGACAACTCTGAGGTACTTCCACACAATTTTCAGATTTGCTAAGATGACAAGAAAAGGTAATGATAAATGTTGGAGGGAATCTGGAAAAACTAAGACATTAATGTATTGTTGGTGGAGTTGTGAAATAATCCAATAATTTTGAAGAGCAATTTGGAACTATACCCAAAGGGCAATCTAACTGTTCATGTACTTTGACCCAGCAGTGTCATTACTGGACATATTTAATCCATATTGGATTTCTTGCTATCTAGGAAAGAGGGTGGGAGAAAGGGAGGGAGAAAAATTTTCAACACAAAGTTTTGCAAGGCTGAATGTTGAAAACTCTCTTTGGATATATTTTGAAAATAAGAAGCTATTTTTATTTTATTTTATTTTATTTTCCAAAATAGAACATCACATTTATTAGGTAACTTAAGATACATGAATTTGAATATAAACATTTTTCTAATACAAAAATTAAAATGAAAGTGATAATTTTAGTTAGAAATAAGGATTTTGTGTTTTAAGCTTATCTGTTTCTCCTACCAATATCATTGAACTGTAACTATATGAGAGTAATATCCATTTTTTTTACATTTTTTAAGATTTTAATGAAATTAGGTTATTTGGATTTTTATCATTCATATTTTGACATCACAATTACTTTATTACTTGGGCTTTCTATCACAACTGTGAAAATGCAAGACCTTTTCTTCTTCACAGGATATCTGGCTTCCCAGAAGCTGGAATATATATAGAAGTCAGTGTACAGACAGGATGATCAGAAATTTTCATTAAAAAGCTATCCTGAAAAGGGACCTGTATGTGCAAGAATGTTCGTGGCAGCCCTCTTTGTAGTGGCCAGAAACTGGAAACTGAGTGGATGCCCATCAACTGGAGAATGGCTAAATAAATTGTGGTATATGAATATTATAGAATATTATTGTTCTGTAAGAAATGACCAGCAGAATGATTTCAGAAAGGCCTGGAGAGACTTATATGAACTGATGCTGAGTGAAATGAGCAGGACCAGAAGATCATTACTTACTTCAACAACAATACTATATGATGATCAATTCTGATGGACGTGGCCCACTTCAAAAATGAGATGAACCAAATCAATTCCAATAGAGCAGTAATGAACTGAACCAGCTACACCCAGGGAAAGAACTCTGGGAGATGACTATGAACCACTACATAGAATTCTCAATCCCTCTATTTTTGTCCATCTGCATTTTTGATTTCCTTCACAGGCTAATTGTACACTATTTCAAAGTTCGACTTTTTTTTTTTGTACAGCAAAATAAGTTTGGACATGTATACATATATTGTATTTAACTTATACTTTAACATATTTAACATGTATTATTGGTCAACCTGCCATCTGGAGGAAGGGGTGGGGGGAGGGAGGGGAAAAATTGGAACAAAAGGTTTTGCAGCTGTCAATGCTGAAAAATTACCTATGCATATATTTGTAAATAAAAAGCTATTAAAAATAAATAAATGAAAAAAGTTATCCTGAAATATGCTTTTAAAAATTATTATTATTATAGCTTTTTATTTATATCCATTTTTATTTATATCTTGCTTCCTATCACACTGGCTTCTTAGAGATTCCCCACTGACCTGGCAGAAACATTCTGACACCAAGTTTGCCATGGCTTATACTATATGCCTAGAACTGAAAAAGTACCAATGAAACAAATATATATATATATATATATATAAATATAAATCTTATTTGAAGGGTTACAGGGCCAAAGGGGGATAAAAGGAAGGCAATACTTATCATGTGCCCAGCTCAGTGTATGCTGCCTAAGCTTTGAGTGACCAAGACCTTCAACCCCCTAGATATTACCAGAAAGAGAACCAGTGTCCCATTCTGATGGTGTTACAGAAGCATTTTTTTCTTACTAATAGAAATTATCATTGCTTTTGGAAGTAGTTTGTTTTAGAGCACTAGACCAACCTTAAGAAAACTAGTTATGAATCCCTAGAAATATCTCTGATATTTCTAACTGTGTGAATCTGAGCAAGTTACTTAATTTTTCTATACATCGATTTTTTTATTTCTAAAATGAAGATAGTATTACTTCACTATCTACCTCACAAGATTGTTGTGTGGAAAGTACTTTGTAAATCTTAGTGCTATACACAAGGACATTATAATCCTTAGTGTAATCCAAAGAACGTGTATTTCAGTTACCAACTGAAGTACTCTACCTCTGGATAGTCAGGCTTAGAGCAATAGTGGGCAAATCAAATTACTAATTATTCTTTGTGAATTGTCTCATTTTTCATAGAAACATGGTCTTCAAATGTCATTTAATCACTTCTAGACTTCTCAGAAACCTTTGATCCCTCAAAACCTTGTCTATTTGACAAAAAAGGATGACAAATTCGGGGGTGTAGTGAGAATAAAGGTATAATAATGTGGTCTTCATAGAATTGTAAACTAGTCTAAGTCATTGTAAACTAGTCTAGTCATTTGGAAACTGCTCCTCAAATTACTAAACTGTTAGTAACCTTTTATCCAGTGATACTACTAACAAGCAACAATCCTCAAAGAGATCAAAAGAAGAGGGAAAAGATTCATAGCAATGCTTGTGTGTGTTTGTGTGTGTGTGTGAGTGTGTGTGTGTGTGTGTGTGTGTGTGTGTGTGTAGGCAAAGCATTAGAAATAAAGGGAGTACCAATCAGGAAATAGTTTAAAATTTTGTATATTAATATAATTGAATATTATTGTAGAGTAAGATATGATGAAAGGGATGGTTTTAGAGAAAATTGTGAAAACTCATATGAACCAATGTAGGCTGAAATGAACCAAGCCAGAAGAATCATTTAGATATATAACATATATATGTATATAACATATATATGTATATATGTGTATATATAACATATATATGTGTATGTATATATATATATATATATAAAACATTGTAAAGACAAACAATTCTAAATGATGTGAAAACCTTGATCAACATCAAGATGGACTAGGAATCCAGAGGACTAATGATGAAGCTTACTTCCCAACAGCTGACAGAAATGTGTTGAACACAGAATACATATCAGAACTTTTTTTTTTTTTTTTGATGTATCAATGTGGGAAATTGTTTAGTTTATATATATATATACACACACACACACACACACACACACATACACACAAAACACATTAA
Organism: Sarcophilus harrisii; assembly: GCF_902635505.1. Taxonomy (NCBI): domain Eukaryota; kingdom Metazoa; phylum Chordata; class Mammalia; order Dasyuromorphia; family Dasyuridae; genus Sarcophilus; species Sarcophilus harrisii. The sequence continues at coordinate 168,480,999 of NC_045429.1, read as the reverse complement.
CAAAAATGTATTCATATATGTATATTTATATTTAAATTAAAAATCCCTTATTTGCAATTAATTACATATTACATATATGAATCAAGTCTTATTCAATTCAACTAGATAAAGTCTTTAAGGGAAAAAATGAAGAAATAAATTCAAGAAATTATCTGAATAACAAGCTACAAGTAAGTGCTAGTTTGTTTTATATTCTAGATTCAAGCTGTTCATGAACCTCAATTTACCTATCTATAAAATGATAGCTTAAAAAACATCTTAAAGGTATTACCAGTGCTAAATTCTGATAATCTTTCTATCTTCATTGAGCAAACTTACAAGTGTAATAACTGAAAGAAAGGATGGTGGCTCTCTTGTACTTTTATCTTTATATGATTATGGAGGACCACCACAGGCATACATAGTCATATGGTAATGAAGGCTAAAAAACAAGTTTAGAAAATTATACTCAATTTTTTTTTCCTGTTTGTTACTCTATAATATTGCCTTATTTTGATTTATTTAAAAAATGATTGTAGGAGCAGCTAGATGGGAAGTGGATAGAGTGTCAGCCCTGAATTCAGGACAACCTGAGTTCAAATTCGACTTCAGACACTTAACATTTTCTGGCAGTGTGACTCTGGGAAAGTTACTTAACCCCAATTGCTATATATATATACATACACATAATATATACACAAGATTCATACAAAAGTGGAAAATTTTTTTCTCTGGATGCTAATAGAAAAGTAATGCATTCATAAAACTGGCACATTACATCCTATGTTCTACTAAAGGTACAAATACCTCTTTGAATAAAGTCTTTGCATAATGGTACAACTATCTAGGTGTCATCATATTTGTCTTGGAGAAATTTCCCTTGGAAATGAGGTGTGTGTGTGTGCGCGTGTGCTAGTTCTTTCAAGCAAAATACCTGAGGGTAGTCTGGCCTCATATTTGGCTCTGTGAACATTTCTACAGAATGTTAATAATATGGGAAATCTACTCGCATAACCGGCTTTGTAGGACCACACCGGGCTCGATTTTTGTTTGTACTTTTGTTTTCCTGTAAGTCAGTTTTGAGTTTCTGTTTTTTAAGTCTAGAAGCAGGAGGCATGCAATTTTGGCAGAACTCTCTTCAGCAAGTTTCTAGTTGTTTTATTGTTCATCTGGAGTGTGGGGGTGAGCACTAATGAATTGAAATAAACTACACTGTAGGTCAGTGCTGGGCAAGCTTCCAGTTACTTCTCTGCCAGATCTTTAGAGTCAAGGCAAAGTAGAGGTTTAAAACAATTATTTGATAATCTAAGAAATAAGAGAAAACAGAGAAGTATTTAGAATTTTTGTCTATTTTACTTAGGTAAAAACTTCAGTTTGCTGTTTCAGTTTGACTACAGTAGCCTGATCATCCTGAAGCTAGAAGTGACCTAGCCTTAGATCACAAGTTCTGATCAGCACACATGGGTATGAATTGTGAATATGTCAGAACCTTGTGGCTACAACCCAGAATCATAGAATCATAGAAGTATAAAACCTCAGTTTTGGGAAGAAGCTTAGAAATCTATTTCAGCCCTCACTTGAAGAATACAGCCCTCCTCCAAATGATTATTCTGTTTCTTCTTCCACATTTGGGCAATTAAAATTGTTAGGGAATTTTCCTTTTATTTAGTTGAAATATGTACATCTGAAACTTTAATTTATTCACTCCTTAAGCATGTCTTAAACTCCTGCTGTGTTTTCGATACAATATTAGGTTCTGGGCATAGGATGAAAAATGGAACACTTTCTGGCCTCAAGGAGTTTATATTCTATTGGGAGGGATTTTATACACAGAAAAGTAAATAAAAACATATGCAACATAAATACAAAATAATTGAGAAGGTGCTAGTAAGTGGAAAATCAGGATAACCCTGTATGAGAGATACCACTTGAATTGGACCTTGAAGGGAGCCTGGGATTCCAAGAAGTAGAAGGGAGGGAGAGAGTGCATTCTATCTATCAGCAACATTCGGTGAAAAGACATGAGATAAGAGATAGAATATCATAGCTATGGTTATCTTTTTGCTTTTTTGAGGACAAGAAGAACATGGTTAATCACTTACCCACAAGAAAACCTTTCAGACATTTAAAGACAGTGTGCATATCCTCTACTGTGCCTTCTCTTCTCTGAGTTAAGCATCCCTAGTTTAACTAATTAGTTAGTATAAGCCATCTATGAAAGACATAGACATTTTAAAGTTTGATTTCTCTCCTCTGGATGCTCTCCAATTTGTTAATGTCTTTCCTAAAATGAGACAGGTAGAATTCAATAGAGTATTTCATATTTGGTTGGAAAAGATCATATTAAAAGAAATTTCAAATCCTTCATTCATTCTGGATTTTTTGTTTTTATTATTTTATCTAAATTTGCATTATATGCATTATACTTTTTAACTGTCTTATCATTCTGTTTACTTACTTTAAACTTTTAGTCAATTAAAGTCTTTTCCATATAAACTGCATTACAATCTTTTTATACTTACTTTTATACATTATCTGAATGAAATTTTGTATAAGGTGTACATGTTGACCTTTTTCAGTTATATCTTGTTAAATTTATCTCCTTATTAAAATCAGTAAATGACTTTAGATTCTGATTCTGTCTTCTGCTGTTTCTTCTGGAATCCTCTCCAGATTCATGTTTGGTAATTTGATAAGTATACTATTTATATTTTTATCCAAATTATTGCCAAAAATGTTGAATAAAAGAATACCTATGACCTGAAATACTATAGAAATACTTCCTCCAGTATTAGTTTGGTTATTCAATCCATTGAAAACTCATCTGATTATAATATTTAGTCCAAATCTTTCCATTGTATCTACAAGTCTATCATGAGATATTTTGTCAAATATTTTCTTTTAATCAATTCCTTAGGCCTGTCAGTTCAATAATTCTTTCCTTCTTCCCCCAAAAAGAAGTAGGGCTAGGATGGCATGACTTGTTATTGATAGATTCACATTTGCCCATAGTTATCATCTCTTCCTTTTTTAAATGATCACAAATTCTTCCCCCCCTTTAATGCTTTGCTCTAGAAATTTCACAGGAACCAAAGTTACATTCATCAAGTGACAAATTGGAAAGTCTATCTACTACACCTTTGGAAAATTGGCATAATGCTTGCCAATCATGAGTTTTATTTTACTTTTTTTTTCTTTTCATTGATTTTTCAAAGATCAGACAGAGATTCAGCAACATTATGAAAAAGCTCTTTCAGTACTTTAAAATGGATTTATCTGATTGAGACAAATTGGTCAATTTCAATGAGTATAATTAGATGCTCACTTGAAATCTCTTCATACCTTTGGGTATCAATTGTGTATTTCTTGTTTTCTCTTTTTTCAATCTGAGGATTATTATCCTTGGTCAAGAAATCAGGTGCAAAAAAAAAATTATTAATTTCACTCTCTCTTACTTGTCCATTATCGCTTTGCTACTTATGTGATACAAAGATGATGCACCACTAAACAATTCATTTATATTTGGTGGGGTTTTTTTTTCCCCTTGCGATTAACCATATTGGTTATTAGACTCTTATAGTTTGGGATCAGAAAGTTTAAGAAATAATCATCAGTTTGGTATAAGTTAGTAGTTATATACAAACAATTATGAGCTTATATCATTATATGCTTATTATTATGGCAGGCATATAAATGCAAGTAATCAAGATGGTCTCCTCCCCTCAAGTAATATATGGTAAAAGTAAGAGAGGGTTAAAAAGTATACAGTGTTTTTAGAAACATTTTAAAATAAAGATTTAAACATATTTCAATTTATATACATATTAATAATTCTTCAGCCCTTGAACATATTTACCAACTTACAAAATTTGAAGAAAACTAAGTTTAGAGAAAATCCAAAGTATCAGCCAGATGATTTTTTAGTAAGGAAATGGAATCTAGAAGTGTTCAATTTAATCACTTCCACCCCAAATACCCCCAAACAAAACATAATTCATGCTATATTACTCTGCACCTAAAATTCTCTTATTTGCTATGGTCAGGGAAATAAAGTTTCCTGGGCTTCCAGAAGAATGTAAGTAGTCTTTTAAATATTTGTTATAAATATTTGTAAAACAAATTATATGCTTCAATCCTTTCTTATTTCTTCCATTATCATATAAGCTTATTGAGGGCAGGGATTGTCTTGATTACTTACATTTGTATGCCTGGCCCATAGGAAGCACTTAATAAATGCTCTATCTATTTCTCTCACTCTCTCTCTCTCTCTCTCTGTCTTATTGAATGAGGGATATTAAAAATATTTTGATCATTTTTTGATGATTCAAGACTTAGTATAAACACTAATAACTTTTTTTGTGTAATATATGTAGCTATTAGTAAATAGGAAGATATAGTGTGAAATGTAGAACCAAATATATATCAATTCCTAAAGATTACCTGTAACTTGCTTACTAGAAGAAGTCCTTTCTCATAACCTCACCCCAATGTCACTTTACTCTTGTTCATTTCTCCTAAATATAGTCTCTTCAAATAATGAATATATGAAATATGTGATCTGCAAGGCAGTGTAATATAGCTATCTTTTTAAAAAGCTTATAATTATACAATCATATTAATCATACTTAGAGATTACTCCAACTGAAAAAGAAGACTCAAAACAAAAGGGAAAAACCAAAAGAAAGGAAAAAAAAACCCCAAAACCAGAAAAAAGTGAAAATATTTTGCTTTGGTCTTCCTTCACACTCCATAGTTCTCTTGAGGTGGTTAGCATTTTCCATCTTAACTCCCTTGGATTTGTTTTTGGATTCTTGCTAAGAAGAGCTATCATACTCATCACATTACACAATGTTGCTATTGCTATATACAATGTTTTCCTGGTTCTGCTCACTTTTCTCATCATCAACTTGTGTAAGTCTTTCTAGCTTTTTCTGAAATCCTGCTGATTATTATTTCTTCCAAAACAATAGTATTCTATTACATTCATAAACTACAACTTCTTCAACCATTCTTCAATTCATGGTTATCTCTTCAATTCCCAATTCTTTGCCACTACTAAAAGAACCACTATAATTTATTTTTTGCCCATATGTGTCCTTTTTCCTTCTTTTTTAGATCTCTTTGGGATGTAGACCAAGTAGTAGTATTGTTGGATCAAAGGTATGTAAAGCCCTTTGGGCATAGTTCCAAGTTGCTCTTAAGATGACTGTATCAAAAAAAAAAAAAATTCTAAACTCAAAGCAGCCTTCTCTCAAATAGTTTTCTTATTTTCTAAAACTTTTTTTCATTACTGATCATTTTAACTTGTTAGCAGAACTCCAGATACCATTTATTATAGCTGTACCATACATAGATCAATATATTGTATCATGTCAACTTCCTTGTGAGTGAATTTCATCTCATTTTTCTATATTAGTTGAATGTGGATAGAAAATGAAAGAGAAATATTCTTCACGATTTAAATAATTTATTCTAGTGTATTTGAGAGGGTTTTTATTCCAAAACCTATAAATACTTCGTCATCAGAAGCAGACACTTTATGAAATTTAGCACCAGACTTTCTTTAATGTTTGATTTTTACAGAATATTTGGTTCAAAAAACATTTTGAAATGCAGCTTTAAAGTGACAATAAGTTAAAGTCATATATAGTTTTATACAAAGCAATTTACTCATAAAATATTTTCAGAAGTATACAGAATATCCAAATTTAGCCAACAGAATAACATCAGTATGTAGGTAGGTAGCTCAATGGATAAAAGATTAGACCTGAAATCAAAAAGAAAGAGTTCAAATTTAATTCAGATACTTACTAGTTGTGTGACACGAGGCAAGTCAATTAATAGAGTTAGGATCATAAGATTTTAATTCTAGAAGGGACCATGTTGTCAAATGCCCTCTTTTTTTTTTTTTTTTTTTTAAACAGGTAAGGAAACAGAGGCCCACAGGGAGGAAGTTATATGAGTAGAAAAAACAGTATTGTGAATTGAAATTCTCTGACAATAAGTCCAGTTCTTTTAACATGACATCATGCTATTTACCTAGGATAAAAGTTGTCATTTATCACTTAATTACACTACATTTATTGGCGTCATAAAGATGTTCAGGAGAGAGCTGGAGCTAAGAAATGAATTCTTTGAAAAAAAAGTAATGCAATTGCTTTTCAGGTTAAACCAATCAATTTATCAATCAACAAACGTTTACTGAGCTTTACTATGTGCCAGGCACTGTGCCTTTATAAGTGGCTAGTTGTTTTTTTTTCTTTCTTTCTTTCTTTTTTGTTATTTATTTTGATTGCAACATTTAAAAAAATCTATTAAATTTGTAAAAGATATCTAATGAAAGGTTGTTTTCACTTTCTAGTAGTTTATCAATGGTTATATCTAGTGTTTCAAAATAGAAAAAAATACACAAGGTTCAGTCAAATGCATTGTTCTTAAATAATTTGCTTTATCAACTGATATTGGAAGAGGGCTATTTTATCATATTTTATTTGAAAAACACTGACATATATCATAATTCAAATGCTCTAATTTTGTTAAAAGCAAAGTAAGTGATTGCCTACTTTATAAACCTCTCCCTTTCAATCCTGTTCAGCTTTTACTTCTCTTTACATTTCTTTGATCAGTGACACTGGATTCAATGTTGTACTATCTCCTACTTCTGTATCATTTTATTGACTGATTTCCTTATTGTGAATGCTTTCTCACTTAGTCTCTTCTTCTGGTTCCTTTCAGAGGTCTGAGGGTGCTTTCAATTTACCTTATATATATCTTGCATGTTTATAGTTGTTTTCATGCTGTCCTATTGATAAGAATGTTAGTTTTTTGAGTACATCTATTGTTTTTTGCCTCTTTTTGTATCACAAACATTTAACACAGTTTCTGGCACATAATAAATACTTGACAAATACTTATTAGCTTGATTTATTAGATTCAGAATGTATAAAACAAAACTATAACTTTATTTCTCTTTTAAAATGATATGATAGGCATGCTGACAGATTACCAGTGAGGCCAAGGCTCATGGATAGTTTGAGCTTGGGATTGGGTATCTACATTAAGTCTATCATCATACCATAAACCCTTTGCACCTAGGTAATATAATAATGTGATCCAGGTGAAAAACAGAATTTCTATGTTAATGTTGAGTGGGGTATGATTCATAAATATCCTCTACACTTCTAGTCTGGGTGAGACAAGACATAGACTTTTAAAAAATAGATAATTTTCTTTAGTTTTTCCCTTTAGATTTTCAGAGGAACTTTAGAATGTTTACTTTATTATTCCCACCCCACTCCCCACAATACTCCCAATGTTCTGTTGGTTTATATAGGCTATAGTGTTGTGATGTACTGGATTGTGTCTAAATTTGTTATTACTCACATATATTGTGTTCTTATATTGGATAGATTCAAGATAATTTTGCTTAAATTCAGAGACTTACTCAGTTCGTTTCAGTGAATAGCACTTAATTTATCTTGTTCTATAAAATGCAACTTTTTATTGTAATATTTAATTGCTATTTTCTTGTCTTTTTTTCCCAATTATGCCCACAAGGATTGTTGAAATAGTAGAGGCCTTTGTTTAGTCCTGCATTGAATGCTCTCAGATTACTGTTTTTTTCATCATGACTGCCTTTACTCTCTACCTCCTCTCTTTTTGTTATCTTTGCATTTGCTTGGTTCCACTTTTGCTTCTAATTTTCAGGGCCATATTGACAGTCTGTCACATTTCTTCTGTTAGTTTTTTTTTTTTTTAATTTTCTTGGTTCTTCTTTTCCTAATACTTCTGCATCCATTGCTTTTTCGGTGCTGTTTCTTGACTGTATAGGTTTACTCCTATAGTGTGACTTAGTCAATCACATATCATCTTTGAGTTATAGGTTCTTATTGACTATGGTCTTTGATGTTTGAATATGGACACTTTCAGTCTTCCTCAGGCTTAGTTGATATTCTGTATAGTTGAGGGCATGAGATGTTTCAGTGCCAGATAAGTGGGGATGTTAGTGTGTTACTGGGCAAGAGCAAATATGTGGGTTTTTCATTTCTTTTGAAGTTAAATGGCAGTATATTTATAACAGTTCTTGTCATTCATTTTCAACTTTAAAAAAAAAACATTCACAAATCTTAAAAAAGTATCACATTATTTCTTTCTTCCTAACAAATTTAGATTGTAGATTTACAATGGCCATGATTGACTGACAGCTTTTAAAAATATTTAGTATTCTTTGTAGTTATGTATTTTTGTGTCTAACAGTGTAGACTACAGGTACTGAAAGAAAAGTATTGGACTAAATGTAGAACACAAAGAAAGAAAAATAAATTTTTTCCTTAATTTTCTTTCTCCACAGGAGTGATATTTTTGGTTTATTTACATAAATATCTGAGAATTGTTCAAATCATATGTCAATGAGAAGCTTCTCTTCTTGAAATATAGGCAACTGACAGTAGCCAGAAGACATTTGAAAAACATTGAGAACTAATCATATACAGAAGTTTAAATACCAAAGGTCATTTTGCATTTGAATACATTTTCCCTCAGTTTATACCTTTATTAACCTTTTTCAAAAACACCTCCTATCTGAGATTATTTATTGAACTCCCTGAAGGAATGGAAAATTCCTTGTCTGTTTCAGGTACCTTATGAATACATGTTATAATTAAATTTCATCAAACTGCAGCATAAGCAAAACCTACAATATTCTATACTTAATAATATGCTTGTATTTCATAGCTATTTATGGTAAAAGGACAAAGAAAGTGTTCTGAGAATAACTGAAAGAATCAACATATTGCAAAAACAACTGGCTAAATTTTTTTTTTTTCTAGGATTGGCTTGTGGAATTTGATCTCTTTTAATAGTACTGGATTGATTAGCTATTTTGATTGAGAGACAGTAGGGGAGAAGAGAGAATACTTTACCTCAAGTGAGGTGTGGGTTTAAATGCTGCATCTTCCTCAAAGTCAGTGTGTGACCTTGGACAAATCATTTAATCTCTAAATCTCACTTTCCTTGCTTTGGAAAGTAGAGACTTTCCATTACATTCAAGTACCCACTTCACAAGGTTTTTATAAGGATCAAAGGAAATAACATATTTAGACAGCTTTCCAAACTTTAAAGTTCTATAGCAAAGATCAGACATTTTAATTTTTATTCTGTACTGGGTAAGCATAGTAAAGAAACACGCTGAAATGGTGTTTATTTTGTAATGACAGATAGTCCAAAATACTTATTGTAAATAGATACTTTGATGGTTCTATGAGCTCATTAATGTAGGTATTTCCTTCAATAATGCAGATAACAACCCATTTATAACCTCTCATTCTTCATGACTTTTCTCCTTTACTCTTCAATAAATTATTGGAGTTAATCAACATTTTGGAGATCTTCTAGCTTACTAGACATTGGATTAATATTGGAATACATATGCTATTCACCAGTTATTACTTGCAGGCATCATATGACAGGCCCATTCTTTTTCTAGTAATAAATGCTTATGATGACATCTTTTATATAATTGTGCAATTCTTTGTTGGCAATGTATTATAGCCTATACAATCACCTACTCCATTGTTCTTTGGGCAATATTTAATTTCAATTCTTCATAGATTGTTTTTCTTCATGATTTAGAGTCATTCAGTTTCACCAAAAAAATTTATTATTATTTAAAATATAGGATTCTGTAAAGGAATAAATATGTCTATATTCCTAAAGAAAATCTAGCCTCTTTTTCAATCCCAGTTCTGGACAGCATTGACTCAGGTCATATGGGCAGAAGGAACAACTTTATGGATTGTCCACTTACTTGCATATCACAGTCTATACAATAGACATTTTCAATTAGTTGGTTTTTTTTCAGGATCACCTCTTATGTGATTATGGATCACTAATAAGATCCTACCATTCTCTGGGGCTTGATGCAACCAGTATAATGATATTTGCAAGTGGTATCTAGAGGTTGTCGTTGTTGTCAAGTTTTTTTGGCTAAGAAATGGAGTGGTTTTGTCATTTCCTTATCCAGCTTCTCTTAGAAATAAAGAAACTGAGGTAAATAAGGTTAAGTAATTTATCTGGGATCACTGACATACACACACACACACACACACACACACACACAAGTCTTCCTGATTCCAGGAAGAGATTCTTACTATCTATAAGGAATCTCATTTTCATTTATATTTTATGCTAGATAAGATAATTACATATTTATATTTAATGATTTTGATGATCATTGAACAAGATTAACATTTGACTTATGAATAGAAAACACTTTATTGGAAGAGAGTCTTTAAAAGGTGCCTTCCCAACATCCCTCCCCCATCTATTTTTATTTTTTTTTAAGAAATCAAATTCATTTTTGCAGGCAAAAAAAGCAAGCATAATAAGACCTTGTGTAAAGACATGGCCTGCTATAGAATATTATTTTGGCAATTTGCTTTTTCATTTCTTATATCTTCAAAAAGCATAGGTTGGATATGAGTAAAGAATATTCTGACAGAAACTTTGTAGATATTAGAAAAGTCATATTAATTATTATTCTTTTGATAATTTTTTTTGGCATAGTCATGTCAAATTTTGTCCACACTTTGAGTGACTGAAAAACTAAATATCAGTCAGTACAATTTCCAGCATGTGCCAGATACCCAGTCTACAAATTCCAGTATGAACTTCTTTTTGTTATCATGTTTCATTGAGCTAGTCTTCCTATCTTCATTTTATTTAGTGATATTTTTACTTATACAAATTATTTAGGATTTCATATTGAGGGTTCAAATGTGGTAGCAAGACTATAACTGAGAGAGAAAATAATTTGTTATAAAAATCTTAAAATATCTTTTCTATTTTCCATTACTCTGTGTCATTATAATTTTATCCTTAAATACATCCAGGATCATTTCACTTGTTAGTATATTTTAGTAAACATTTTTGCAAACTTTTTATCTCCCTTGCTTACTGCTGTTTTGTCAGGTAACATAAACGTCCATAATTCCTGCTCCATTAGTCAATACAAATGAGTTTATGCTCTCAATCAGTGTAGATATTGGCTGCCATATATCTTCTTTTAGCAAGATGAACTGTTTCTAGGCTTTTTTTTTTTTTTTTGGTTTCTTTATTATGATTACTGTTTTATATTACTTAAATTTGCTTTTATAGGAACTGGATTTTTGATTTTATTGGTATAGGGAATTTGAGGAAACTCTTTCCCAATATGAATAAGTATTAACTCTTCAATTTATAATTTTAGAGAACTGAATCCAGAGGGGCTTGAGGGATTATATGACTTCTCTAGGGAAAGTCAGTGTTTGTCAGACTTGAGACTTAAACCTAAGATTCATGATGCCACTGTTCATTATCTTATACTTATATTATCATTCTGAATCCTTCTTGGAAGATTATAATTATCTGTGCCAATGTAAGTTCTTTTATCCATTTTTTTCCATTTCCAGCATTAACTTAATTTAAAAAATGTGTTAGAGTTGCCACAACTGTTTGCCATATCTTCTAATTTTTGTATTGTATTCTATTGATATTAATGTTTATCTACATTCTAAAAAGTTAGTGGTATATTTCATAAAAAAACTTCTAAAAAGCCAACAAATCAGTTATTATTCATTTAAACATAACATTTCATTTTTATAATATTACGTAGTACTTATCATGACCAGCACTACCTGTAATTTCTTCTTCAAGAAAGTATTCATGATATAGGGGCATGAAGCTTCTATTTAACATACAAACTTTTGACTAATTTCTCATTCTTGAAGCATCTTTCCCAAAATTATTTTGGCCATCTTTCTCTTTGCCTGTCATTGTATTATTGTTATCAAATATATGTATTGAGTTTACATTTTACTAGAACTGGTATCTGGCAAGGAGACACAAAACACATTTTTGTTGTTTAATTGTTTCAGCCACATCCAACTCATCAGAACTCCATTTGGGATTTCCTTGGCAAAGATACTAAAGTGGTTTGCCATTTCCTTCTTCAGCTCTTTTCACATGTGAGGAAACTGAGGCAAACAAGGATAACACTTGCCTAGGGTCACATAGTAAGTGTCTGAGGCCAGATTGGAATTCAGGTTTTTCTGATTCTAAGTCTGGCACTCTATCCATGGCACCATTTAGATGCCTCAAAAGAACTAAAGATGATTATCACATAGAGAACAATAGGGAGGCACATTGTGGGCAAGCTACAAAATATAATTAATGAGGAAATTTGAAGAAACAAAAATAAAGGACTTGTATGATGGGAAGAAAAGACCATGTGGTAACAAGAGGCGATAAGTAGATAGGTGAGATGTACACTGGTACTTAACATGATTTTAGGAGAAAATAAGGAAGGCAGAGAACACACTGGAAAGACTCACTATAGAGAATTTTGGGGAGAACATATGTGAATTACACAGGATGGGCAGCAATGTAAAGGTTGCCATCCACATGATTGACTGCAATTCCTGCATTGATGACATCACAGATTTGTTTGAATGTGTTGATTTAATATGGAGGTATTTAACATTTTCTTACCTTTTTCTTGAAATAGAAGATGGCATATAAGTAGCAATAATTTTTGTGGTGATCTTCTCATGACAGCATATTAATGAGCATTGTAGAATAAGATAACTGAATGCTCATGAAATAATTTTTCTGGTTATCCTCAGAAGCATGATAAAACTTGATCAGCTTGATCAGGAGAATTGATGAAATATCCTTATATTTAGCTGTAACTTTCTTTTATTTTCTAGTTACATTTTTTAGGAAGAATGTCAAGATTAATATAGTTCACTTTTGCTTGGTATTTTGTGTTTTCATTGGTCAATGAACACGGACATCACACTTGGAGAAGCAAAAGTTAATTGTGAACATTTGAAAAATTGGAAAATCATTAATGCCAAAGTATTTAGCAATTGGTTTATTGATCTAGCTCAAAGGAAACACACAGAGCATCTAGATTAACTACTTCATTTTGTAGTTGAGGAAATCAAAACTGGATAAGAGATTTATTAACAAGAGAATACAAAAAGAGACAAAAATCTTAGCCTAGAAGCATTGCCTTTCCTCCCTCTTTATCTAGAAGTGATAATAGCTCATAATCTCAGCTATGAAGAAAGAGATATCAGTTTACCCTTGTTAGGGAAAAATTTGTTAATAAGCAGCAAGGTGGTAGATCTGAATTCAAATTTGAACTCATGCATTTACTACCCCTGAGACCTAACACATAAGCTCTGCTTGCCTCATTTTTCTCAACTATATAATGCAGTTAATAATAGTCCCTACAACAGTTTTCTTGTGAGCATGAAGTGAGATATTTGTAAACAGTTTAGCATAATGTTTGGCACATAATAGATACCATATAAATATCTATTCCCTTCATTGCCCCTTAGCAGGTAAGAGCTTAGATGCTTTTATGGTATCTTAAAAGAAGAAATCCAGAAATTGGTAAGAGAGAGATTATTAGTCTTGAAGGGAGCAGACAGGTACTGTGAATGGGGTCTGCCTTAGGCAAGTTTCTAGCTAGTTCAGGTCCAACACTGGTATGAAATGAGTAACTCACAGATAATGCCATAATTAACAAAAGACATTTACTTTCCTATAGGATGAAAATTGTACTCCTAAAGGAAACAGAAATAAGCCTGGGCATACATAACTCCTCCTCCTTCCAAAGAAAAAAATCTATCTGGTAAGCAAGGCATGGTATAGTGAATTATAAGGCCTTGAGACTTCCACTCAATCTGAAGGTTGATCAGTAGACCAGAAAGTCACGTCAACTCTGTCTAAGGTTATCAGGAAACAGCTTCAATGGTGAGTGGCTTCTGAGGAGGGAACACTGGTCCAATCACACCTCAGGCCTTAGTGTTAAATGTCTAAAGGACTTCCTACCATTTAAATGAATTCAGAGATGGTCATGGACTATCTTAATATTGGAGATGTGAGGAACCTGAATAGGAAGAAATGGAGAAAAGGAAGAAAAAAAAAAAAAAAACCCAAAACCTAAACTGTAAGTAAACAATGACAAAAAGAAAACAAACAAAACATTTTATGTTTTTTTTTCCTCTCTCCCCCTCTCCGAATAATCAATTTTAGAAGTGAAAAAATACTAGAACCCCATCTTCACTTTTCTGCCTGGAAAAGATCATACGCTGGATTTTAACAATCTGGTCAATATGGTGTGAGATACTGATTATTTGCAGTTCATGGTGGGTATCCTGATGAAAAGTAGTTAGTACCTGGAATCCCAGAATATCTGGTCAATAGCACATGATATTTTGTGCACAACCACAGAATCTCATCACAGATCAGAGTCATCTGTGGTAAGATAACAAAGAGGTCTTTCTTTACTTTTTTTGCATACAGCCTATACTGATGCTAATGTTGATTTAGAACTACCACTTCCATAATATTCTTTATCCCATCAGGCAGAATATCTTGCTACTTAGGAGGCCCCAGTAGGAAGCTAAAACCATATTTCTGCCTTTCCTGAGATGGCATTCATTTGAAATAGATAAAGTTCTTAGAAGGTTGAAATAGGAAAATAATGCTAAAGCTGTTAAGCACAGGGGAACCTCCTTTTTTGTGGGATGAAGTGTGATGATCTCATTAGCACCCTGGATACCTTAGAATCAGCCAGAATCAGGAACAAGCAAAAAAGTCCTTAGTCTTTATTCTTGGTCTTTAGGAGTAGGATTGAATTGGATGGAAGCACAATCCCACAATCTTTCTTCTTCATCTCCCACTCAGAGAGCGACCTTGGCTAGTTTTACTCCATCCCCTACTCCCTCCTACAATTCTCTGTATATACCAATATCAAGCTAGCATAGGAGAGTGGGAAGGGCCATTCCCTAAGCACATGTCCATAGAATATTGTCCAATTGGTAATTTGCCCTAAATGCTTGAACCAACCTCAGAGCAATGACTCAAGATTTTCAGCCCTCTACAATGAAGACAGTCAATTTCTGAGTTGGGAATAGGTTGGGGGTCATGTAAAATGAATATGTGCCCAGATTGACAAAAGGAATTCAACTGCCATCTTCCACATAGCTGCCAAAGTGATTTTCCAAAAGTGTAGATCTAAAATCATTCTCCTACTCAATAAATTTCAGTATCTCCTTACTCTAGGAGTAAGGAGACTACTTCAACTTCATTTCAGTCTCTAAAAACTTCTATTTATTATGTTTGTTTTTTAATGTATAACATTTTTTATACATTTTTTAGTATAATAGTAAATGTATATCATTTATTATATACAGTATGTATATTACATAATTAAAAATATATATTCCACATAAACATATTTATATTCATATATTATATAATTTACAAATAAGTCAATATACACTTTTTTTGCTAATGTGGTATATTTGTGAAAATATGGCTGAGACCAATGAAAGAAATGATCTTTAATGCCTTTTTCAGATCTAAAAATCCAGTTTTCTTATGAATGTAAAAGATTGTTACTAATAATAAGAACTAATATTTGTAGCCAAGAAGACCAATTAGCAAATGTGTTAATCAGGGTCTTGTTTGCATTTCTATTATTAACTCTAATCATTCATGTTTTGAACTCAAATTTTCCTGCCTTCATTACAGTTATTAGCACTTGTCAGTGAATGCTAATGTGTTAAATTTCTACAAGTACTTTAAACTTCCACTCCTTACATTTTATAATAAGGACTATATCTTAGTCAATATTTTCAATTGAATTAAATAAGTATGTATTTAGTGCCTACTACTGATATTGATCAAATCATAAGGACTTACTAAAGCAAACTATTATCTTTTGCAAGGAAAAATTGCAAATAAAAATATGCTTAAGTTTTTGTCCTGCTTTCAACATCATCCTCTTCATCTGTATTTATTCATAATTTCCTACCAAATGTACCACTAAAATTGGAGAATATACAATGGAATAACTGTGGTGACACAATTTTAGCAGTCATAGTAGTTCAGCTTTAAAGTGTAATGTTCTTTCTATGGGCTATGGTACCTATATTAGATAAGGATGCTTTTCAAGGTTGGATAAGAATATTTGAGACTGTATGAAAAGTACTTAACTCTGCTGGTTTTTTTTTTTTTCTACTTGGTGTGTGTTTGTGTGTGTGTGTGTGTGTGTGTGTGTGTGTGTGTGTTCCTGGGTATATGTATGTTTCTTTTTGTTTTTCATTAAGAACACATGATTTCGCTTATGAAAAGGAAACTTTCCCATTCCCATTCAGAACAATAAAATAAATGCTAATTTTAAATATAAAGCTTAACCACTGTGAAATAATGTACTTTTCATTTCTTTTTTCTTCAGTGTTTTATTATTGATTTTAAAATGCTACTCTTATTTTCCAATGGACTTCTGTATAGAACTTTCCCTTGTACAGAAAGGCCTGGAGGGACTTACATGAACTGATGCTGAGTGAAATGATCAGGACCAGGAGATCATTATATACTTCAACAACAATACTATATGATGATCAATTCTGATAGACGTGGCCCTCTTCAACAATGAGATGAACCAAATCAGTTCCAAGACAGCAGTAATGAATTGAACCAGCTACACCCAGTGAAAGAACTCTGAGAGATAAGTATGAACCACTACATAGAATTCCCAATCCCTCTACTTTTGTCCACCTGCATTTTTTTTTCCTTCACAGGTTAATTATACACTATTTCAAAGTCTGATTCTTTTTGTATAGCAAAATAACTGTATGGACATGTATACATATATTGTATTTAACTTATATTTTAACATATTTAACATGTATTGCTTAACCTGCTATCTGGGGAGGGGGGTGGGAGGAAGGAGGGGAAAAATTGTAACAAAAGGTTTGGCAATTGTCAAGGCTGAAAAATTGCCCAGGCATAAATCTTGTAAATAAAAATCTATAATAAAAAAAATAATAAAATGGTTTAAATAAAAACAAAAAAAGAACTTTCCCTTATAACAAAACATAATTAAACAAAACTAATATAGTCACTGGTCATGCTTATCAATGTATACCTTGTTCTGTACCTATAGTCCACCAGTGATCTTTTCAGAGAAAGGGGATATGCTTCACTTCTAGTCTTTTGGAGTCAAAATTGCTTTGGTCAGAATTCTGGTGTTTTTCTGTTTTGTTTTCTATTTCATTCCATGTTATGTATAAATTATCTTCATGTTTCTGATTATTTTACTCTGCATCAGTTCAAATAATTTTTTCTATTTTACTAAATTCTTCAAAATTGTTATTTCTTATAGAGAAATAATATTCTATTACAGTCATATACCATGAAAGATTCTCAGACTCTTTGGTATCGAGACCCCCATCTAGTTGATGCAGTGGATAGAACATTGGGCTTAGAATCAGGAAGAACCAAGTTCAAATCCAGCCTCAGACATTTATTAGCGAAGGCTCTCTGGATAAGTCGCTTAACCTCTGTTTGCCTCAATTTTCTTAATTGTAAAATGGGGATAATAAAAATACCTACCTCACAAGGTTGTTTTAAGTATGAATGAAATAATATTTGTAAAGAACTTAGCAGTTTCTAGTTATCTTTCAACAAATAATTGTTTTCTTCCCTCCTTTACAATCTTGAAAATGATTAAGGACCCCAGAGAACTGTTGTTTGCTTGAATTATATCTATTAATACATACTGTATTAGAAGTTAAAATGTTTTTATATTGTGAGAAATTTTTTGGCACTGAAGATTCTTTGAAAGAGTCGTGTGGACTCCCTTGTTGTTGGTGTTTAGTTAATTGTATCTAATTCTTCATGACCCCATTTGGGGTTTTCTTGGCAAGTCCACTGGAGTAATCTACCATTTCTTTCTGAAGCTCATTTTATAGATAAGGAAACTGAAGCAAATAGGGTTAAGTGACTTGACCACAATCTTAGAACTAGAAAATATCTGAGGCTGGATTTGAATTCTGGTCCTCCTGACTCCAGGACTCTATTTACTATAGTACCTAGCTGGGAGAGGAGGAGAATCCCCAGGATACTCTTTAAGAATTGTGAGCATAACATAGTACATTTGGTAATTCACTAACTAACAAGGATCCACTTTAGTTCTAGTTCTTGGCTATTGCAAGAAGCACAGCTAAACTATTTTTGATTGTGTACTTTTTCACTTGTCTTTGACCTCTGTGGAATATACACTGAATAGTTGTGACTTAGTCAAATTTATGTGCAATATTTTGGTGACTTTCTATTGTGTGGCAAATTATTTTCTAGAATAGTTATACAAATTCATATGTTCTATGACTAAAATCAATGCAGATAAAGTTAGAAGAGAAACTTACAAGTATATGTATACATACATACTTATATACAGACATACATATATACACAAATATACATAATCTCGTCTCATAGTCTAGGCCTCATTTCAAGTGTTGTTTTAGATATATTCTTCTCTGAGCCCTGGACCATATATAGTATCAACCTAGAATTCATTGATACAATAACTCATTGTGTTGGTAGATCAATGAGTAAATCAGTCATCAAATCAATGAGGAAATTCTGTTTACTAAATGAACATATTCAATTGTTGATTCCAGAGGGTTGCATGGGAGCACTCAGAGGTTGTGATTTGCTGAGGGCCATATAACCAGTATATGTCAGAGGCAAGATAAGGTCCAAGTTGTCCTGAGTTTACTTGATAGATACAGTGCCACCATATTACTTTAGTTCTCACAACATGTTATGGGCCAGAACTCTGAACTTGAAACAAATGATTCTTACAAGGTACTAAGTCAGTGGAATTGATAGAGACAATAGTTATCTAATTTGGCATGGTTCGGTATGATTGATTTAATCCTACAAAGAAATATTATGGGCTAGAACTTGAAACAAGGTACTAAGTGGAATAGAGGAGACAATGGTTAAATCTAGTTTAGCATTGATTTAATCCTACAACAAATAATGATTTCCTAGTGATATAATAAATGGTTTGTACTCAGTGTGGAGCATATAAGCTAGAAGCCTCAGTCAGGAAGATTTAGAGATATTCAGAGAGAAGGCAAAGGCCTGGGGGCAGGAGCTTAAGCTCTCAGAACCAAGGAGAGAAATTCAATTCAGTCTTCGATCTTCCTGGTAGCTGGACTGGACTCATGTACTTCCCCCACAAAGACCAAGGCCAGACTGAAAGGCTCTCCAGAAAGCTGCCCAGCCCCAGGAAGGAGATAATAAAGGATCTGGACTATAAGAAAGCTAACTGGGCCCCCGGAAAGGAGACAAGACTTTGAAAGAGATAATAAAGGATTTAGACTTTAACACCTGGCTGTACCCGTGTGGTGATTACTGAACTGAAATGAAGGTTGCTCTCAGAGACCCCAAAAAAACCTCAGCAGAGAACATTACATTTTAGAGAGAGCATTACAATAACACTCTATGCATGTGTGTATATACACAGATAGAAATAGATGTAAGTGGGCAATATGTAACATGAACTATTAATTGCAGTTTGTTGTATTGAATATAATATTCTTAAATGATCAGCAAATTTTATTTGATGAATGACTTGGCAATGAATGTGTGCTTACTGGTCACTTCAAGTATAGGTTATTTATAATATTGAAAAACTTTGATGACTCATCAATAAAGAATTGGAAGATATAAGAAGAGCATCTAATTCAAATCCATCTTTTTGTAGATGTGGAGATCAGGAGCAAAAAGATTAAGTACTATGGCCAAGGTTACTAGTAAATATCAGAAGTATGATTTGAACCAAGATTTGCTATCTGCAGATCCAGGACACTTTCCATTCCAATATGGTTTCTTTCTTTCTTTCTTTCTTTCTTTGTTTCTTTGTTTCTTTCATTCTTTCTTTTGTTCTTTCTTTCGTTCTTTCTTTCTTTCTTTCTTTCAGCTAGAGAGTTCAACTGAAAGACTTTTAAATCAGAGAATGCACACCAGCTAAAAACCATGGAGTTATCCCAAATCCAGGTTAGGCTTTTTAAATGTCAAAGAGTGGGAAATGAGAAACTCTAAAAAAAGATATTTTTCATAGTAATTTTATGCTATAGATGTTGGTCTAGAAAGTCATTAGCTGAATGAAAAATAAATTGCAGATGCATATCTTACTTGGTAATTTTCATGCAGCCTTGACAACCAAAGCAAAAGAATGCACTTCTAGAGGTCTGTAATCTTTCCGTTTCTGACTTCCACAGACCAAAAATAATTGGTACCGTGAATCTGAAATGCAGACATAGAAAGTAATCCCTTTATTTGATGTTCTTTTCTACTTTTCATGTATTTATTTGTGTGTATTTTTTATCTCATCAAATATCTAGGTGATAAAAATCAAAAAAGAGAAGAAAAAAATGAGGAAAAGTAATGTGAAAAATTGACTCATTACCACTGTGCTGTCTGTCTGATTGGACATGTATGATTGGCTCATTAGACTGTTGATGCACTTCCCCATAGACATCAAAATAAAATGTGAAACAACAACCACAAAATAATGTATAGGGAAACATTATTTATATATGCAAACAGAAACAGAGTTTGTGAGAATTTCTGGCTATTTATCTTAAGGTAGATATTAAAGTGAATTTAAATGTCCAGAATATTTGATGGGTTGTTTCTTATAGTACTTGCCATTTGGTGAAAGAAAACAGGAGGAAAGTAAAGGGTAGATTATATCCCTGTCACAGTTTTTTTTAATCTCTATCTCCCTTCCTACAACAAAAGAGAGGTACATTTTATCATATAGAATGGAGCAGAAGCTTACACATTGATTTTAAATATTTTCCCTAAAATTTTGCTTTCTTTTTCCTTCATTGAGAATTGATGTGAGCCCAAAATGCAAAGACAAGAACAAAAATCATAGTCCCTCCATTGGTTCTAACAGTGTTGTTTGTTTTGGAATTCTTTTTACATGGTGGCAAGGCTGTAAAAATTCCAATGACTTTGTAGACACAAAAGACTCTATTACTCTGTGATTCTGTAATCTAGACTCTGCCAGGTACTTCCCACTTAATTACTGAATTACTATAATATTGGATCAAAGTTTCATCCAGACTGCAGGAGAAGGCTTTTCCCTCCTAAAAATTTACTAAAATATATGCATAATTAAAAGATTTGCTTCTTCCTCTCCTTTTATTGTGTGTAAAAACCAATTCCTATATTAAGATATGTCTGCCTAAGCCAAAATGAAGGCTAAAAGAAAATTTCTTTGAAATACAGTTTTAAAATGACTCAAAGTTGCAGTAATCAAATTTGCATATTATGTTTATTTATTCATTATTTATTTATTAAACATCTTCCTGTGCAAAACATGGTGCCATACTCAATAACTCATTAGTTTGTTTATTTTCCAGAGAAATCATACCAAACAATCCACATTAATAAATACAAAGTTCATCATAGTGCAGTTTTTTTAAAATTAAAAAAAAAAAGAGCAGATTAAGCTTTTTAAAACTTAAAAACACTAAATCCTTCCTTGTCTCATGCTTAATCACTCCTGTTTTTTTTTTTTTTTTTTTTTTTTTTTTTTTTGGTCAAGACATCGAATACATTCTCTCACCTGAATTCTCTCAGACTGTCCTTTCTTT
The DNA here is from genome assembly GCF_902635505.1 of Sarcophilus harrisii. NCBI lineage: Eukaryota > Metazoa > Chordata > Mammalia > Dasyuromorphia > Dasyuridae > Sarcophilus > Sarcophilus harrisii. The sequence continues at coordinate 168,459,502 of NC_045429.1, read as the reverse complement.
TGCTTTGTCAGATGGCTGTTAGGCTTCAGTTCCTATCAGCTGAACTAATTACATGCACGTAAACCCACTATTTCCCTGGGAAAATTGGGTAATTTTGTGCTCAGTGAACCAATTTGCATGTAGAAATGTAGGTTTGGTCTTAATTTTCCCCTCTCTTTAGGAGAATTTTCTTTCATGTCCAAACTAACTAAACTTTCTTCAAGTCAGGCATCTCAATCAAATTAAGCTTGGGGAACAATGAAGGTACCTTACCACTTAAAAAAAAAAAAGAAACTCCCAAACTCCCTCACAATTTAATATTCATTGAGTTCTAAATCTACTAGTGTGGAGCTGGTTGAAGCCCAGATTGGAAGTTAATATCTGAAATATTTTAATTCAGGAAAGGACAATGTAGAAAGATAGAGACTTGAGCATAGAGATCTCGTTCCTGTATAAAAATAGGAAGTTGTCCCAAGAATTGAAGAATGTTATATTAATTAAAAGGAAAATGTTATCATATACATGCAAGTTCAATTCAATTCAGTGGTACTATGTACTATGACTGAATTATGTTTTGAGGATACAGTAGGAAAAATGAAAAAAAGAAAATATCTGCCCAAAGAAGCTTATATCCTTTTTTAGAGAAATCATATCTGACTAGATCATCAAATACAAAATAAATAATAATTAATTTCCCTAGGGATTTCAAGAGCCATGGATGAGGAAGAAAATAATTACAGGCATAGAGTTCAAGTTTTGCAAAGGTTCAGAGTTGGAGACTGAAATGTCATGTGCAAACAACAAGTAGTACAGTTTGGCTGGAATTTAGAATCAATGCAAGAGAGTAATGTAAAATCAGTCTGAAAAGATAGGTTGGATTTTAAGTTGAGGATTTTAAATGCCAAAGAGAAAAAGATCTAAAGTGAAAAGAATCCTATGTGTGGCTCAGAATAGTGAGTGACCACCATATAATTTTAAAAAGCTAGAGATATCTCTAGGAGCAAAACAAAGGTTTATTATATGTTCTCTTGAGAAGCCAGTGTCTCTCCAATTGAACAAGCAATTGAAAGGAGGAGGCACTTCTGGAGACAAGTCAGTACTTTAAATAGCCCCTAGAGCAAATACTCCTCCCACTATTGACCCTCATCCTCATTGGCTGAGGATCTTACATTCTAAACTACCCAGGAAGGTGAACTTTGGCCAATTAGTACATAGCTGCCCATATTTGATTGAGGATGTCAATGATGTCATGGAAGAATAGCAGGAAGAGGAAGTATGTATGTCCTTGGATCAATGCCCAAGGACTACTTTCAGGAATACGCCAATTCTGGGGTAGATGAAACCTTACTAGATTTTCACAACTGTCTTTTAAAGATCTTACCCCAATCCAACCCTAAATTAATTTTGCTAATAAGATATTTTATGCATTGGTACCTTTATCAGAGAAGAGTACCTCTTTGAGAAACAATATCATTCAATTAATCATTACTGAAGAGCAAAGGAGGAGTGAAAAACTTTGAGGCAGTAGATGATGCTAAAGAGGAACTATATTTGGATTGGTTGAAAGAATTATATACATCCCTGGGGCTATGTATATCAGAGAAAGGATTCCATCAGACTGTGAGTCATGTTTTAAGAATGCTTTTAAGAGGCAGACCTTTGTACACATAGCCAGAGGGCAGCAAGTATATTCCATTCAACCCTCAACAATTGACCAGGAAAGTTTGTGAACGTTGAAATGTTAGATGATTTAGATTTCCCCTCAGTGTCAAGTGTAGTAGCTCTGAAAAAATTGACTAATGGGAGAATTTTCACAGGCAGCTAAGAGAAATGTTGAAGACTAAATAGATACATGGAAGAAAGGAAACATCAGGACTCTCTAAGAGCACTGATTCTTGGAGCTCATCAGGGAGTTCTAAGAGAAATTTCATGAGGACTCCACAAAAGAATTTGTAGGAAACAAGAATTATGAATTACAGTTTGCTACATGTACTCTGTAAGTTTGATCCCACTTTCCCCAGGGACCTTGTAGTTATGACTGAATTAACATTAGTAAATGCCTGCTAAATTCCAGTACTATGCTAATCACTACAAAGGTAGGCAAAGAGTCTCTGCTCCCAAGGAACTAACAATTGAATTAGAGAGCTATTGTATATGTATGTCCTAGTTTGTGAATTGGGGTATTTTAGATCAATGATTCTTATTATACGATTGCAGTAAATATTCTTTTTAAAAGTTTAATTAGCTCTGGATGGCTAATCAGAGAGCAATAGAGTACAGAATGAGAAATTTTTTGAACTTGGCCATTGTGGGAATTTGTTTAGTTTGACTATGCATAGTTTTGGAGAACTTGTATGTTTTAATTGAAACTAATTATAACAACAAACAGCAGATTATTAGAAGTTTATTTGTGTTATTTCTGAATTAGTTGTCATGTGGTCTTTTAAGAGCAGAAAAAATTAATATGATAATAAAAGAAGAATGGAAACATTCTTTTTGTATCAATTTCACTCATATAGGGAATTGTCAATGAGGAGAATCCCTCTGACAATTCAGAGACTCCACAATTTACAGTTTTAGAACAAAGGTTCTTACCTGAAGTTTGTTAATTTGTTGTTCCTGTTTTAGTATGTTCATATTAACTAATTAATGTTAATATGTGCATTTTATAAAAATTAATTAATATTTTATTATATGTTACATATCAAGATAATTTTTAGCATTCACTTTTACAAGATTTTGAGTTATGAAATTTTCTCTTTCCCTTCTTCCTAAAATGGTAGGAAAGTTGATATAGGTTGTATATGCGCTATCATGTAAAACACATTTTCATATTAGTCATAGTTGTGAAAGAAGAAATAGATCAAAAGAAAAAAAAAAGAAAAACTATAAAGTTTTAAAAAAATGTACTTCATCCTACATTCAGGCTCCATCAGTTATTTATCTGGATATGTGTAGTATTTTTCTTCATAAGTCCATACTTGTCTTGTATCATTGTGCTGCTCAGAAGAATCGAGTCATTCATAGTTGGTCATTGCACAATGTTACTAATAGTGTATAACATGTTTTCCTGATCCTGCTCATTTTAGTTTGCATCAGTTTATATGCATTTTTCTAGTTTTTTTTTTTCCTGAAATCTGCCTGTCCATCATTTCTCCAATTTTTTTTATTTTGACATTTACTTTTATGAGATTTATATTTCCATTTTTTCCTCCCTCTTTCCCTCTCTTCCCCCCTTAAGGCGGCAAGCAACCTGATATAGATTATACATGTACAATCATATTAAACATATTTCTTCATTGGCCATATTGTGAAAGAAGAATCAGAACAAAAGGGGAAAATCACATGAAAAAAAGAGCAACAACAACAATAAGAAGGAAATAATGTGCTTCAATCTGTATTCAGACTCCATAGATCTTTTTCTGGGTGTCAAAAGCATTTTCTCCATAGGCTTTTGGTATTGTCTTAGATCATTTCATTGTTGGAAAGAATAAAGTCTAATAAAGTTGATCATCTGCACAATGTGGCTGCTACTGTATATAGTGTTCTCTTGGTTCTGCTCACTTCACTCAGCATCAGTTCATATGCAACTTTTAAATTTTTTTCTGAAATCATCATTTCATCATTTTTGGAAGATTAATAACATCATTTTTGGAAGATTAATAACATTTCATTATATTATACCACAGCTTGTTCAGCCATTCTCCAACTGATGGGCATTCCCTTAATTTCCACTATTTTACTACCACAAAAAGGGCTCCTATAAATATTTTCACATGTGTGTTCTTTTACCTTTTTTTAATGATCTCTTTGGGATACAGATCTAGTAGTGTTATTGTTGGATCAAAGAATATGAAAAGTTTGGTTGTCCTTTGGGCATAGTTCCAAATTGCTCTCCAGAATAGTTGAATCAGTCCCAATATTTGCTTTAGTGTCCCAATATTTGCACATTCTCTCCAACATTTATCTTTTCCCTTTTTTGTCATATTAGTCAAATTAATAGGTAGGAGGTGGTACTTCAGAATTGTTTTAAATTGCATTTCTCTAATCAGAAATGATTTATAACACTTCTTCATGTGTCTATAATAGTTCTGATCTTTTCATCTGAAAATGGCTTGTTCATATTCTTTGACCATTTATTAGTTGGGGAATATCTTGCAGTCTTATGAATTTGATTCAGTTCTCTGTAAATTTGAGAAATGAACTATTTATCCAAAAGACTTGCTGTAAAGGTTGTTTCCCAGCTTTCTGTTTTCTAAGTAATCTTGATTGCATTAGTTTGCTTGTGCAAAAGCTTTTGATTTTAACATAATTAAAATTTTCTCTATTTTTTTTTAATGCTTTTTGTTTCTTATTTAGTCATAAATTCTTCCCTTCCCCATAGATCTGACAGGTAAACTATTTTTTGCTCTACTAATTTGTTTTATGATGTCACCCTTTATATTTAAATCATGTACACATTTTGACTTTATTTTTTAATGTTGCAGCTTCTAAATCTTGTGTAGTTCCTCAGTGTGACTCCTCAATATTTGAATTTTTTTTTTCCTGGCAACTTGCTGTATTTTTTCCTTGAATTTATATTTCTGAAATTTGACTATAATGTTCCTTGGAGTTTTTATTTTGAGATTTCTTTCCTGAGGGATCAGTAGATTCTTTTTTTTTCCCCAGTAGATTCTTTCAATCCCTATTTTACCCTCAGGGGTATCAGGGTCATTTTCCTTACTAATTTTTGAAAGATGCTGTCTCAGTCCTTATTTTGTATATGGATTTCAGATAGGTCAGTGATTCTGATTTTGGCCCTCCTGTTTCAATTTTATAAGTCAGTTAATTTTCCTATAAAGTATTTTACTTTTTATTCCATTTTTTCATTCTTTTGAATTTTATTGATTCATGATGTCTCAGAGTCAGTAGCTTCCACTTGTGCAATTTTAAATTTGGAGGATATGTTTTCTTCAAGTAGCTTTTGTACTTTCTTTTCTATTTGGTCAATAAATTCTTCAAGGTCTTCTCTGGATTTTTGTATTTCCTTTTCCATTTGGCCAATTCTACTTTTTAAAGAATTGTTTTCTTTTGGTAAGCTGTTTTTTTTTTTAATTTTTATTTTTTTATTTATTTAATAGCCTTTTATTTACAGGTTATATGCATGGGTAACTTTACAGCATTAACAATTACCAAACCTCTTGTTCCAATTTTTCACCTCTTACCCCCCCCCCCCTCCCCTAGATGGCAGGATGACCAGTAGATGTTAAATACATTAAAATATAAATTAGATACACAATAAGTATACATGACCAAAACGTTATTTTGATGTACAAAAAGAATCAGACTCTGAAATATTGTACAATTAGCTTGTGAAGGAAATCAAAAATGCAGGTGGGCATAAATATAGGGATTGGGAATTCAATGTAATGGTTTTTAGTCATCTCCCAGAGTTCTTTCTCTGGGCGTAGCTGGTTCAGTTCATTACTGCTCCATTGGAAATGATTTGGTTGATTTCGTTGCTGAGGATGGCTAGGTCCATCAGAACGGTCATCATATAATATTGTTGTTGAAGATATAATGATCTCCTGGTCCTGCTCATTTCACTCAGCATCAGTTCGTGTAAGTCTCTCCAGGCTTTTCTGAAATCATCCTGTTGGTCATTTCTTACAGAACAGTAATATTTTTTGGTAAGCTGTTGACTCTCCCCCCTACCCCACATAATTCTTTTGTGTCACTCTCATTTTTTCTCCAAAATTTTCTTTGATCTCTTTTATATTATTTTAAAACTCCTTCTTAAGCTTTTCCGTGAGTTTTTTTTTTTTTTTTTGGCTTGAGACCACTTCCAATTTTTCTTTGAGGGTTTTGCCCATAGATATTTTGCATTATTGTCCTTTTCTGAGTTTGTGTCTTTATCTTTCCTCTCACTATAATAACTTTCTGGTCAGATTTTTTGTTGTTATTGTCTCATTTTTTTTTTTTTTTTCTTTTTTGGTCTTTTTTCTTTCTTTTAAGTTTGACCTCTGTTTCCAGTGTGAAAGGTTCACTGCCTCAGCCTTTTTGTCCAGGAGCTCTTTACCTGCTATTGCACTGATGTTGCCTTGAGGCTCATGGGGGGACCATCATATCTAGTTCTGTGTTGAGGAAGTATATTGGGGGGAGGGAAGGCTAGCACTGTTGGAATCCTTAAGGGTTTGGTCACTAATCTGGTGCTGAGCTGGGCTTCTAATGTTTGTGTGTGGCATGTGCTGAGGTTAGAGGGATGCACAGGAGAACTTGGCGGTATGGCCACTAATGACTGTTTGTTTGCTTGAGGCTATGCTGAAGTACTAGCTGAAATCTGCATATTTTTCTGGCTATGCTGATGCACAGGGTGGGTGCTTATGTTGGTGTCTGTCTACTCCACTGCTTTTGGCTATCAGTTTACTAAGATGTGGATTGCTGCTGGCTTTCTGGGATGCTTCCTGTCCTGAACTATGCTCACCTATTACCTTATCTATTAGCCTTTAATTGCTTAATCTTCCAAGTTTCTTGGGCTCAAAGATTGTTTCATCCCATCTTTTTATGGTCTTGTTATTCCAGATTTGTTTTGGATGCTATTTTGTGATTGTTTGGAGATGAATATAGGAAAGTTAGGGTCATTTATTGCTTATTTTACCCTCTTAGTTCCCAGCAGTTCCTGACTATGCATATTTTAATGAAGGCTTTATTTATGTATTTATTTTTGATTATGGAAAGGAGCAGCAGCAAGACTTAAAATAGTTTTTTTTTTAAACTTGAAAAGAATAAAATTTAATATAAAAATGCTTAATGTTTACATGAATTCCAAGACCTTTGAAAATTATACTGAGGTTCTTTATATATCCATGATCCATACATTGCAAATCACTCATATAGTTTCTTTGCATCCTTTGTGTATACATTTCTCTGTTGGTAATGATACTATCTGGGAGGATTAGACTTTAATCATCTTTAAGCTTTAGTGTATTGTAAGTCACCTGAAATGGAATTGGTCTCAGCCAGAATTTTGCTTTCTTTGGTATCAATTTTTATTTTGCTTTTCTCCATCCTAGCTAGGTTTTTCTTTTACACAAGTTTTCTATTCTATGTTTCAATGATAGCTGCCTGTGAGCTTCGTCTCACCTGAAGGCTCAGCTGCAGACAGTTTTTATTTTTAGGTTTCCTCTCTTCAGAAAGAGTAGTCCCTGTTTAGGGAATTCACTGTCATCCTCCGCCCTTCGACTGAGCTACAATCCCACAGCCTTCTTCAAACTCAAATCACTAGGGAGGCCTCTTAAAATGCTGAAAAGACAAGACAACATTCTATACAAAGAGAGAAAAAGGAAATGAAAAAAGATTCCAGAATCAAGTAGGAGTAACATGAAGGGAAAAGCAAGTGGAGACAGTGACAGCAGCCAAATGAACAAAAGCAAAGACTTCAAGTTGTTATTAAAGCTAGCCAGAAGCAATGGGACCTTGGGAGGGCAACTTGTGGTTAGAGGTTTATATGCTGGGAGGGAGCTGCTTGCTTCCCCAGTTCCTAATATTCCCAGCAGTTCTGTCTTGATAGCAGTGCATTAAAGAATAACAATGAGATGTTAGGGAAATGCTTCCTGAAGTCAAAATAAGAAGAGTTACTTTCTGGTTCAGGATATCCTTGTGGAGGTTAGTCATCATGGCTCATTCAGATACAGATTTTTCCAAGGGGGCAAGCATTATTAATTAGAAAAGGAAAATGATGTTTTCAGATTGGAATCTGCACTTTGAAAATAGGGCTGGGCAAGTATGAGGGTGTTATATATATATATATATATATATATATATATATATATATATAACATGTGATGACCATCAGTGCTAAACAATTTCTGATTAAATCAATTGATTCAAAAACAACTTTGAGATTTTTCTAATTCTACTGGCAAAGAGTTTTCATCTTCTCAGGAGATATCAAATACCAGATTGTATATTTTGGACCAGCATAGACCAGTGAAAGAAATGGTGTAATACTGGGCAAAGTACTTAAATATTCTGTGCCTTTGTTATCTATAAAATAATGGGAAGGGTGGTCTAGATGATTTCTAAGATCACTTCCAGCTCTAAATCTATGATGTTAGGAATTCAAAGATTCAAATGAAGAAAGAAACACAAAGATTTTCAATAGGGAGATGGAAGAGCTAGCTACCAACTGCTAAAGTATGGAATTCCAGAGAGTGTTATATAATTAGAAGCAATCTTAAATCTTTTCTCACCCCACCCTATGAAATGTTTCTCTGCATTGCCCAGAAAAGATGAAATAGGGCTAGTTTTTTTTTTTTATAGTGAGTATAAAAATACAACCTTTGTTGTTTCTAATATTTTGTTGTCATAGGCATGGGGTATGGCCTGTGTTTAGATAATTTCTCAATGATTTGACACTCTGAAATCACTTCTTAGTAAAGAAAACAAGCATTTATGTTGAATTTGATTTCATTCTACAACTGATTTTTTCCTGTAGCTGCCCAAATCATGGTTCTCTAAGCTTGACTCAGAAATTCAGCTGGTTTGTAAGGAATAAAATTTGGAAAACCAGTTCTCTTATTAATTACTATTCTATTCTTACTTCAAGGAAATCTGTTGTTATGAACTAACACAAGTGGATACTAGAGAGTCTGGTCTTATATCTTTATACCAGCAAGTTATCCTTCAGAGATGTATGGTTTCCTAAGCAAACAAGTCTGGTCTAATATCTTTTGACCTTGCAGGTATACTGAAACAATAAAATCTTTCAAGTATATTTTCCCAGCATTCTGCCCTTTACATCTCCTGCTTTCTTTTGTTTTAGAACATAGGTGGTCACGCACTCCCTGACTTCTCAGGGTGGTAAGTTCCCCAAAAAGGAGGTGATCATGCCCCTCCTGACTTTTCAGAAAGAGGGGTGAAAACACCAAAAAGAGGGGATGATCACACCCTCCCTGACATCTCAGGAAGGGCGATGAAAACACCAAAGAGAAATGGGGAGTCAAAACAGATTTTGTTAGCAGGTTTCTGAAGGGTCTTACTTGAAACAGGTATACATAAATCCATCAGCATGGGAGGTATTACACAAGCACACAGTAATATAGCACAGCCTAGTAGTGATGTAACAAACAACATGAATTAACATGAGGAATTACACGTCTGTAAGTCCTAGAAATAGTCCAAAATCAATCAATTGTCCATTACTTCATGTGTCAGGGAATCCAATGATTTCTGCAAGTTTTGAAATCCTGAAATAATCTCATCATGTGTTAGGGAATCCAATGATTCTTGCAGATTTTGAAATCCTGCAACAATCTTATTATGTGTTAGGGAATCCAATAATTCCTGAAGGTTTTCAAGTCCTGCCATAATCTTATCGTGTCTCAGAGAATCCAATGATTCAAGTTCTGCAACATTTTTATCAACAATTTTTCATCTCAATTGAAACAAGAGGTTTGGCAATTGTTAATGCTGTAAAGTTACCCATGCATATATCCTGTAAATAAAAGGCTATTAAATAAAAAAAAAAAAAACAAAAACAAAAACAATTTTTCATCTCAGGGAATCCAATTATTCCTGTGGGAGTTGAAGTTTTGTAACAGTCTTATTATCAGCCATGCCCTTTCAGTGTCAGATGTTTCTTAGGTCTTCTCTTTTGTTTTAAGATTTTTCTCTTCTTCTCTCTCTCTCTCTCTCTCTCTCTCTCTGATGAACAAGGCGCATAAAGCTCATTAGCACCCATCTGATTCCTTCTCCATCTGTAGATACAAGCAAACCCCTCTCCCCCGGGCAGTTAACTTATCTAGTCCCTTCCATTCACCACTTTCTGGATCTCTCCACATCACCTGGTGATTATCTAAAGATAGTGGAGCTGTTCACAGTAGGTGGGTTACAAAACCTGTCTGCTGCAGCCAATGCATCTTTATCAAAAATTAAAAAAAAAATAATGGTGTAGAGAGCTAAATTTATAAGTTCTCTAACGTTACCTGTGGCTCCCTCATTCTTTTGTTTTTGGAGGAATATCTTGATGTCTCTGTTTCTCCTTTGTACTACTGCCTGTCTTTGAGGATTAAAAGGTATGCCAGTAGTGTATATAAAATCTGATACTGTGCACAAAAGTATGCAAAATGTTTAGAAGTATATGCAGGTCCATTATCTGTTTTCATTGCTTGTGGCACACCCATAATTGCAAAGGCTTGTAAAAGGAATTCATTTACCACTTGGGCTGTCTCTTTTGCTGCTGGTATTACAAAAGTAAATCTTGAAAAAAGTGTCTATTAAAACATGGATAAAAGACAAATGGCCAAAAGATTTATAATGGGTCACATCCATTTGCCAAATTTCATTGGGTCTGAAATCATGGGGGTTTTTTCCTGGAGGGAGCATAGTAGTGTGGAAAGAAAGGCAAGCTGTACAGGCTTTTACTATGCTCCTAGCTTCCTCTTTTGTTATCCCAAATTGTAAATGTAAAGCTCAAGCAGCCTGATGATATTTAGAATGAGATTCTTGGGCTGCCTGAAATAAAGGAGTATTGGCTACCTTGGTTAAAAGGTGATCTGCCTTTTAATTTCCAGGAAAATAGGACCTTGAAGTCCACTATGAGAGTGGACATGCAAGATATAAATCTTACCTGGATGCTTTCTCACTTGCTCTTGAAGTTCCTTAAAGAGCTGATATGTATTAGAGGCTACAGATTTTATTTGGGCTGTGGCAATTCTTTGTACCACACCTACTGAATAGGCCTAATCAGATATTATATTTATATTTCCTGAATAATAAGTAAGAGTTAGAATGATTGCATACAATTCATTCTGCTGAGTGGACTGAAAAGGAATTCTGAGTACTCTTTATATAGTTAAGTCATGAGAATATACAGCACAAATATTATTTTTGGATGCATCTGTAAAGATAGTTGGTCCTTTAAGAGGAACTTTAGAAACCTTTTCTTCAAGAATCCATTGCCAATTATGTAATAGTCTGGTTATCTTTAATGAAGACCAATGTGTAAAATTTGGAGCCATGGCTAATAAAATTTGCCACTCTGGGATGGTTTCACAGCATATATTAATTTGTGCATTGGTATAAAAGGTGTATATCTTGTCAGATCTTATCCCAGATAATTGTACTGCTTGCTTAATGGCCTTTAATAAAATTCTAGCCACAAGCACTGGGTAAGGAGTAAGGCTTTGTTCTGGTTGTGCCGGGAGGTTCACCCACTCTATCACACTGTCTCCTTGATGAAAAACTGCTGTGGATGCCTCTTTTGTAGCAAAAACTGATATTTCCAAGGGTTTTTGAATGACTCTTTCAACCACATTGGATAAAGCCAGTTCAACTTCTCTCAAAGCCTCTTGAGCTTCTTTTGTAAGCTGGCGTAGTGAGTGTAAAGCACTGTCTCCCCTTAAAATGTCATATAATGATTGCAATTGATAGGTAGTTAAGCCTAGCACTGGACACATCCATTGAATATCTTCTATTAATTTTTGAAAGTCATTTAAAGTGTTCAACTTCTCTGTTCTTAAAGAAAGCTTTTGTACAGTAAGCATCTTACGGAGTACTTCATAACCTAAACATTGAAAAGGAGCATGTCTTTGTATTTTTTCTGGAGCTATGTGCAATTTGTAGTTTCTTAGTATTTCTATGGTCTTTTGTAGACATGATTCTAACCTTTGCTCCTCAGATGCACACCCCAAGATATCATCCATATAATGAAATAACATTACTTTTGGAAATGCTTTTCTTACTGAAGTAAGAGCAGCAGCAACGTATATTTGACATATAGTAGGGCTATTTTTCATTCCCTGTGGCAAAACGGTCAATTTATAGCTTTTATAAGGCTCACCTAGTTAACACTGGGTACTGAAAAGGCAAATCTTTTCATACCCTCCTTATTTAGAGGGATAGAATAGAAACGATCCTTATGCCTTTTACCCAAAGAGACCATTCTCTAGACAAATGAGTAGGAGATGGAAGTCCAGGCTGAAGAGTTCCCACAGTTTCCATCTGTTTATTTTTCCTTTCTTAAATCAGTCAACGTCCTCCATTTTCCAGATTTTTTTCTTACAACAAATACTGGGGAATTCCAAGGACTTAGAGAAGATTGTAAGTGTCCTTGGTCAAGTTGCTCCTGTACTATATCTAATAAGGCCTGAATTTTATCGCTAGCTAAGGCCCACTGTTCTATCCACACTGGTGTATCAGTTTTCCATTGGATAGGAAAGGTGAAAGTGTTGGTAGGTCTTCAACAGCAGCCCTGCCTAAAAAATCAAAGTACTCATTTGTAATCCTAATTTTTGTAAAATGTCTCTTTCCCATAGATTGATGGGGATTTTTTCAACTACAAAAGGAGTAAAAACTCCTGCTTCACCTTCAAATATCCATCTCATAGGGGCAGCACTAACTTCAGCTGCTATTGATCCTCCTATGCCAGACATATAGGTATCTGCCTTAACCTTTGGTCAATGGCACCTCTAAAGACTGTATGATCTGCACCTTGTCTACCAATCCTTCCAGTGGTATGCCATTTATATAGATATTTGAGCATTAGTCAGTCAGCTGTAACAGTTGCAGTCTAGAATATTCCTGGGTTCTGCTGCTTGGAGTCAGAATCTGGGCAACTGTCACCCAATTGCCTATTAGGGGTCTATATCAGTAAATCTGATGTGACTGTTTTTCCTGGTTGATAAGTCACACATTGTCTATCTGTATTAGTGACTGGGATATTAGCTACACATTCTCTAGTTTCTCACATCAGTGTATGGATGAACACTGTTTTGTAAGTACTCTCAGGAGGTGAAATGGTCAAGCTTACTGTACTTAGAGGCAAAGAATCCATGGATTGAACAGGGACAGATTTCGCCTCTCCAGAGGATATCTCAGTAGTCCCAGCTGCATACAACTCTATTTTCCCTAATGCAATCCCTTTTCCCTATCCGATTGCTTCTTGGCTGATAGATCCCTTCTTCCATCAGATTGCCTTTTGGCTGATTGATCATATAATTCCTTTCTTCCATATGATTGCTTCTTTGCTAATTGATCGTGTCTGAATATTGAACTTCTAAAGACTGGGTGTAATCATACCCCCCCCCCCCCCGTTTTTTTGCCTGGGGCCCTGGAGCTGGGCTCCGCTTTCTGTTTCCCTGAGTCAATTTACATTCTGAGGCCCAATGGAAGCTTCTGTTGCACTTTGTACATGGGTCTTGTTCTCTCACCCTATCTTCTCACTCTATATCTATGCCAATATTGAGCTTTCAGATGCTCTACTTTACCACACTGAAAGCATTAACAAGTCTCTCTGGAAGTCCCTTGCCAAAAGGGACCCTGTCTTCCCATGTTCTGTCTCATAACCTGAGCATAAAATGCATTCGTGCCCACTGAAGCACAGCATCTTATGATCTCCTCTAAAGGAACATCTTTGTGTAGTCCTAGTATAATTCTACAAACCTCATTAGCATTTTCTTTAGCACATTGTCTTATAATTCCTGTTGCAGCATTTTCACGAATAGCTTGTATGACAGCTGTCTGCAGATGTCCCACAAAATCAGCAAAGGGTTCATTTGGAGCTTGTGCTATTTTCATGAAGGCTTCCCCTCTATTTTGCCTTCCTGGAAGGGTGCCCCATACTTTGATAGAAGCAGCAGCAATTTGCCGCAAAAGGTAATTAATCTGTGCTAAAGCTTCTGCATAATGATCTATAGTTGCTAGTTGATCAAAGGTGATTGGTATATTGACTCCAGTTTGCCTATTTCATTGGTCTTGTATTCTCCATAGTTCACTATACTCTGAAAGCCACAACAAGTTTTGTCCAGGTTCTAAATATGTCCTTGCTATAGATTTCCAATCACTAGGGATTAAAATTTCATAAGCTAAATTCTCTAATACCATCTTAACATAAGATGATGTAGCCCCATAAAGAACACAACAATTTTTCAGATCTTTGATAATTTCTACATCAAAAGAAGTGTATCTTCTCCTTTCCTGACCTGAAAAGTCAAACTTTTGAATAACAGGGCATGTTTCTATTCTTAAATCAGATATATCTTGTCCTTTTTTTTTTAGCTTTAACTAGTGCCTTTTATAATCTTGTCATAGGGGATGGACAAAGCTGCTTCATGGGTGGTACTAATGGTGTCATTGCCCCTCCCCCTCTTCCTTCTCCCTCCGCCCATGAAGGGTTAATTGAGGGGGGAGTGTCAAGGGATGGGTAATGCCCTACTTGTTCCTGCTGTGAAGCACCATATTCTTTGATTTCATCAGCATTGTACTTAACTCCTTTCTTGTCTAATTCTTCATGCTTTTTCAGTATCCCTCTGCTTTTTCTCCTTTTTCTAATTCTAAAACTTATGTAATTCCCAAAATCCAATTGTATTAAGTTATATATATATATATATATATATATATATATATATATATAAAATGTTTCTTTAGGAATTGAGTCAGGATTATTCAATTAGTTGCTCTCCTACTAGTTTCCATTTATCTGCCTTTAATTCTTCTTCCTTGGAGAACGTTTCTAAGAGACAACCAATCTGCTCCCAAGTTAAAATCAATCTTTGTTTTTTTATTAACCTAACTATGCTTTCTATATACTTCCCTTGGGATGAGGAAGGCTCTTTTCTAAGCATTTTTCCCATTTCAGTTGAAACACTAGTTTAGCTCTTACCAAAGTTTCCTGCTTGTCTATTTTTGTATTCACCCTATTTCTGGGTCATGGATGTAGGTCCTTAGTCCACATTGGGGTGCCAAAATATGATGTTCTGGTTAGCTTCCTGGAGGTCTTGGGACCAGCCTTGTTGTCAGCAGAATAATCACCACGAGAATAGTCAAGAATAAAGTCCAAAGTCTTTATTATCTTCTTCAAAGTCTGTCTCCTTTGCCTGGGGCCCTGCCAGCTTCTGGAAGGCCTTCAGACAGGCCTTGGTCTCAGTGGAGATATGAAAGAGGACAGGCCAGTCTCCACAATGGTGAGAGATGCAATGTCTCTCTCCTAGTCCTTGTTGGCTCTTATATACTCTATTATAAGTACATTTTCATAGGTGTCAATTTTGTAGAACTATATTAGGTACTTAGTACATGTACTGAACTAGAGAACTATTAATCACCATACTAAACTAGATAACCGTTGTCTTATCATTTCCACTGAGTTAACACCTTCTTTCAAGTATACTTCTTCAGAGTTTTACACTAGGGAGTCTTCTTTGCAGTTTTACACTAGTGAGTCTTCTTTGCAAGTACAAAGTTTTGGCACTACATTTAGGATATCTTTAATTCTTTCAAATAAAATTAAAAACATTATTCTGGGCATTGAAACAAAAACTCTCAATGACTGTGCCATCAAGGATGTTAAAAATGTTATTTCTGATTTTCTCCAGCCAGATGTATAGTAAATTATTGACTTTCATAAAATGATGTAAAATTACTAGTTAAAGGTAAACTTCAGGGCAGGTAGAATCTACAGCTTCAAGCAAGAACCAGTGGCAATAATATGCTCTCTAGGATCATCACATGGCACATTTTGATTTGATCATTTGGGCAATATCTCATTAACCTTTCAGTAGCCAAGAAAGAAAATCCCAAATGGATAATAGGATAGGGGTAGAGTTCCAGAATAATATTTGTGGTTGCTTTGAGATTTCTAGAGGAATCTATTCTATTTTTTTTATTTATTATAATAATTTTTTATTGACAGAACCCATGCCAGAGTAATTTTTTAAATAACATTTTCCCTTGCACTCACTTCTGTTCCGATTTTTCCCCTCCCACCTTCCACCCCCTCCCGTAGATGATAAGCAGTCCTATATATGTTGAATATGTCATAGTATATCCTAGATACAATATATGTGTGCAGAACCAAACAGTTTTCTTGTTGCGCAGGGAGAATTGGATTCAGAAGGTAAAAATAAACCAGGAAGAAAAACAAAAATGCAAACAGTTTACATTCATTTCCCAGTGGTTTTTTTTTTTTTTTTTGGGTGTAGCTGCTTCTGTTCATCATTGATCAATTGAAACTGAATTAGGTCTCTTTGTCAAAGAAATCCACTTCCATCAGAGTACATCTTCATACAGTATTGTTGTTGACTTATATAATGATCTCTTGGTTCTGCTCATTTCACTTAGCATCAGTTCATGTAAGTCTCTCCAAGCCTCTCTGTATTCATCCTGCTGGTCATTTCTTATAGAACAATAATATTCCATAACATTCATATACCACAATTTACCCAACCATTCTCCAATTGATGGGCATCCATTCATTTTCCAGTTTCTAGCCACTACAAACAGGGCTGCCACAAACATTTTGGCACATACAGGTCCCTTTCCCTTCTTTAGTGTCTCCTTGGGGTATAAGCCCAGTAGTAGCACTGCTGGGTCAAAGGGTATGCACAGTTTGATAACTTTTTGTGCATAGTTCCAGATTGCTTTCCAGAATGGTAGGATTCGTTCACAACTCCACCAACAATGCATCAGTGACCCAGTTTTCCCGCATCCCCTCCAACAATCATCATTATTTTTTCCTGTCATCTTAGCCAATCTGACAGGTGTGTAGTGGTATCTCAGAGTTGTCTTAATTTGCATTTCTCTGATTAATAATGATTTGGAACACTCTTTCATATGAATGGTAATACTTTCAATTTCATCATCTGAAAATTGTCTGTTCATATCCTTTGACCATTTGTCAATTGGAGAATGGCTTGGTTTCTTATAAATTAGAGTCAATTCTCTATATATTTTGGAAATGAGGCCTTTAACTGTGAAGATGTTTTCCCAGTTTGTTGCTTCCCTTCTAATCTTGTTTACATTAGTTTTGTTTGTACAGAAGCTTTTTAACTTGATGTAATCAAAATTTTCTATTTTGTGATCAATAATGGTCTCTAGCTCATCTGTGGTCACAAATTTCTTCCTCCTCCATACAGATAAACTATCCTATGTTCCTCCAATTTATTTATAATCTCGTTCTTTATGTCTAAATCATGGACCCATTTTGATCTTATCTTGGTATATGGTGTTAAATGTGGGTCCATGCCTATTTTCTGCCATACTAATTTCCAGTTATCCCAGCAGTTTTTGTCAAATAATGAATTCTTATCCCAAAAGTTAGGATCTTTGGGTTTGTCAAACACTAGATTGCTATAGTTGACTATTCTGTCTTGTGAACCTAACCTGTTCCACTGATCAACTAATCTATTTCTTAGCCAATACCAAATGGTTTTGGTGACTGCTGCTTTATAATATAGCTAGGCCATCTTCATTTGATTTTTTTTTTCATTAATTCTTTTGAGATTCTTGACCTTTTATTATTCCATATGAATTTTGTTGTTATTTTTTTCTAGATCATCAAAATATTTTCTTGGAAGTCTGATTGGTATAGCACTAAATAAATAGATTAGTTTAGGGAGTATTGTCATCTTTATTATATTCGCTCGGCCTATCCAAGAACACTTAAAATTTTTCCAATTATTTAAGTCTGACTTTATTTGTGTGGAAAGTTTTTGTAATTTTGCTCATATAATTCCTGACTTTCCTTTGGTAGATAGATTCCCAAATATTTTATGCTGTTGACAGTTATTTTGAATGGAATTTCTCTTTGTATCTTTTGCTTTTGGATTTTGTTGGTGATGTATAAAAATGCTGAGGATTTATGGGGATTTATTTTATAACCTGCAACTTTGCTAAAATTATGAATTATTTCTAATAGCTTTTTAGTAGAATCTCTGGGGTTCTCTAAGTATACCATCATATCATCTGCAAAGAGTGATAGTTTGGTTCAGAGGAATCTATTCTAAAACTTAAAACCATCCAAAAATAAAATGGGCTATCTTGAGAAGTAGCTATTGTCTGATCAGTGAAGCTCTTTTTAAAATATAAGCTAGAGGTCTTTATTTATAGAGGAAATTAACATTTTCAGATTCATATATTTTGATCTCCAATGCCCAATGTTAATATTTTATGCATCTTAAATGTACTTGTATGGGCTAAAGTATACAAATGTAACAATAACTGTCCTCTGTTCTTCTTTTTCTTCTTTTTTTTTTTTTTTTTTTTTTTTTTCCTGAGGCAATTGGGATAAAATGACCTGCCAAGGGTCACACAGCTAGGAAGTGTTACGTGTCTGAGGTCAAATTTGAACTCAGGTCCTCCTGACTTGGGCTGGTGCTCTACCCAGTGTGTTACCTAGCTGCCCCTGTACTATGTTCTTAAGTAAATCTATGTCAATGACTTTTTGATTGGAAAAACACTCATGGAAGTTCTCTCATTCTGTAACTCACCTCTCTGCAAGAAATATACACATTCAAATTAAAAATGTATGGCTATCTGAATTGGGTCTTAGAATTAGCTCTGCGCCTCTTGGAGTCAGGAAGACTTGAATTTAAATCTGGAACCAGACACTAGCTGTGACTCAGGGCAAGTCACTTAACCTATGTTTGTTTTACTCCACTGGAGAAATGAATTGCAACCATTCCAGTAACTTTGCTAAGAAAACCCCATTGATAGTATGGCTCATCATGAGTTCGCCAGAGCTGAGCAACAAAATATAATTTTATTCTGACCATTTCAATCAATTTTGTGCTACTTCATTGTGTAACTAATATAGTCTAAATAGCTAAATAGTTAAAATAACCAAAGAATTGTATGGCTATTTTCACTTATCTATCATTTACTATCTTCCAGAACAGGGTTAGTTGGGATTTACTCCTATGAAATTGACAACTGAAGTTGGGAGAGTATTGTGGGTCAGCACTAGGCTCCTTACTTCTTTATTTCAGTTTCTCTGGGTCTTTGGACTGCTGATCATTTGTGGGACCCTTTATTTGCTCCATTCCCCAGCTGTTTTTTTTTTTTTTTATTTCCGTGGAATTCAGACTTCCTACCTTGTTGTGCCCTCCAATATCTGGGCCTTTTAATTTTTATTTGTTTATTTCATTGTGACCCCACTGTTGCCATAACCCTTTCATTTTATAGGTTATGTGACAATCTCAGCTTCTCATCCCTTTTATTATTGATGTTTTGCTTCATTCTGGGCAGAAAAAAACTTGCTGCTAAGATGGTAGCTATGGGCTGGCAAATGTTAATAACTGGATCTTAGGGAGAGGGGGGAATTACACTTAGCACATTTTTACTTTTCATTGTCATTTTAATATTTTCTCTATCACTTTCTGAAGTCTAGGCAAACAAGTTGAGATTTTTAGATTTGCTAGTTTCACAGGTGGCAATATCCACAGTGAAAATCTGAGCCATAAAAAATGGCACCAACATATTCCTGGGTGATAGTCAATTACATTTACCTAGTTCCTGGTATCTTTCCCTGATCCCTGATTGAGCACAGAATTATTGGGGAAAATAAATTTTCATTCTGTAGAAGATTTTGAGCATTTTAATTTCTGCTATTTACTTTCTAACAGTTGTAAGACACATGTAAATTACACATATCTAGACACCCCTGAGTTATGCAGCTTAAAAAAAATAGTCCTGATCTTTTTTCTAATTACCCCAAAGCATGGCCAATGAATGTAGAGCTTCCCTATTCTATTATAAACTCTATTTGTCAAACCTAGATGAAAATTTCAAATTTTTATTTTTTTAAAAATTCAGTGCTCTATTTCTACATGTGCACCCTTGTTGAAGTCTGAATTAGATTGCAAATTCCAAGTATCAGGGGCTGTTTGAATTTTTTATCCTAGTATCATGTACTTGTGAACATTTAGCTAATCATATTTAATGTAGTTCATACTTTTTTCCTGAAAACAGACAGGGTCTACTGTTAATTTAAAGAGGAAGGTAAGGTTTCATAAGGGGAATGAGCTCATGGAAAAAGCTTTATAAGAGGTAATTTAATCAAGCTTTAAAAATAATTGGATAAAGATTAATGATTGGAATGTAGAACCAATGATGATGTGCTGGAAAAAAGGGAGTGAAAATCTAATACTTCTTCCATATTCTTTGCTTCTTTTTCTTTTGACCCTTAGCTAATAACCTTCACAGACTGTCTATTAAATGTTCATTTATTTGCTTTTTGTTGTTGTAGTTTTGTCATCAGAAACTTTAGGCACTGTACTTTAAAGGTCGGTTTGTAGCAGGGCCTATGGAAGAAGGAAATACCTTATTCTGTTAAATCCAGGAAATGAAGAGAGAATGGATTTCCTTTTCTCCCTGCAGTTTAATTTTTCCCCTCTCCTCCATATTGGCTAAATTCCTTTATCCTGTTCCCTTACAAATGTCAGGGTTGGGTTGCACCAGTCTAAGACAGCTCACTTCATTATGATTATCAGTGTTAATGCCATGTCATTAATCCTCATGGGAATACTACAGTCCTCACACTGAATGAATTGGGAAGGTCACCATGGAAACATTTGTCTCCATATTTGACTCACAGAAAAATCCCTCCATAACTGCTGAACGACATCCTGTCTGCCATCAGATTTGTACTAGATGTAGCCACAATCTCTGTATCTCTAATAGGACCAGGATCTTTTTGAAGTTATTTATAAGTTGTTTCAGGAAATTGTCCCTGGATTCTCAGATAATGCAGGCACGTATATGGAGTAAGAGCATTATTTATGAGGAGTTTAGGCAGGAGTTGTCAACCTATTATTGCTGTTAACACTTTTTAAAATAAATGCATACATAAACACTACCTGTAACTTCACAGTTCCCTTTCTTTACACAGTGTTGTGGTCTCTGGTGAAATGTAATGGTAAAGCAAAAAGTAGCCATGTAGAAAATAGGCAAAACACTTGGCAAGTCTCACATTTCAGAAAACATGCTCCTTGGGGGTTAGTATAATTTATCAGCCTTTATCAGGAGTGAAATAGCAGAGAATAAAAAGACTTTTTCTCTCCTACCCTCTGCCCTGATTTGCATCATTGAAGAAAGCAAGCAAGATAGCCTATGAAGAAAAATAATATCTGTGAAATGCATACTTCTCCTTCAGCCTTATCATAAGGAGACAGGTTATCAGTGCCCCAAATGAGAATTTAAGTCCACATGGGAAGGTGTAAAAGGTATTGAAAGCAAATCTGGTCTGTGCTCCAGAACACAACACAGTTTCTGGGTTCCTGCAGTGCTGAACTGAGGACTCAGGCTGCAGTTGGTAAATCTCAAGCACCTCTTAGGTATATGAATGAGTCTAAGAATGCAAGAGCAGATTAAAAGGAAGTCAGCAGATGGAAAATACCACAGACAACTCTTCGGGTTCTGTGTGTTACTTAGGGAGGCAGGGGTGGAATTGTATTTTTTTTCCCTTTTCTTATTGGTCAATTGGAATGCAGATGTGTAAACCTTCCCACTTCCCTGTGAGACATGGTTATATTGTCACTGACTTTGTATTTTTATTTTCTTTTAAGAAGGGAAATAAACATGTTGTCTTGGGTTGTAACTACTTGGCAGAAATTGATTTGTCTATACAAAAGGACATATCAGATGCCCCGTTGATTTACTTATCTTATATTCAGGTCTAGAGGAAGTATGGTACAGTGGAGTGTTGGCCTTAGAGGCAGGATGACCTGAGTCTACAACCCTCCTCTATTTATTTGATTCTTAACCTTCCTTTGCCTCAGAAAACTTACTATGGCTTATGAATAAAGTTATATATGGGGGAATCTGATGGGGTGGGAAGAATGCTGAAAATAGGAAATACCTTTTTCTCCATTCCACACTAGAAACTTCTTCTTTTCCCCATCCTTCCTCCCTTTAAAAAAAAAGGAAAATGAAAAAAAAAATCAAATTGTTAAGCAATTTTTTCAGGACAAGTCCTAAGTAAAAGGGTAGAATTGTCTTTGTATCCTCAAGCCTTGTTTTATTGCATTATTTCTTATTCCTATTTTTCATCAGTTAGCTCATTCCTTTGCCTCTTCATGTTTTCAATTAGTCAATTCCCTGGTGCCCTTGTCCCTCATCAAGACATATCATCAGGAAAAGTTCTGCCATCAGCTATTTACATAGTAGCATGAATAAAGAATTTGAAATACTTTTTTGTTTACATATATTTCAGGTATGAGAACGAGGAATGTGTATGAATGAAGTAATTGAGATTTATGTCAAGAGCAGCATGTGCAGTTATCTTATTGGAAAACACTAAGTGTAGGTAGGCATGTGTTCTTCCAAGTTGGCATTGTAATATTCAGACCTTCAAAGTGTCCCAGTCTGTAGAGGGAATTATTGATGGAGGTGGCCATTACTTAACATGTAACTTTCCAAGTGCCTCTTAGGTATCTGCATTCTTGGCAAGCTTTAGTCAGAGTAAATGATGCAATTCCAACCCTCTTGGGAGAAAAAGAGAAACAGATGTGCATAGTAGTTGGAGATTTAGCATCAGTATCAGGAAGGCTTGAATTCACAAGTCACAACGTCTTGGTGCTCTGGGAAACTCTTATACTATAGATTTTAGAGAAGATGTAGAAAAGCATTACTAGAGGAAATATCCTTACCTTTGAGCTCCTAATATTGAGAAAATCATGTCAAGTCTATAATATAGTTCACAGGAAAAAACAAAAACAAACAAAAAAACCTAAGTCCAAAAACAAATGCATCCTTTAAAAGGCATTGGTAAAATTCCATGACAGTGAGCTTCTCATAATGGAATGCATATGTATCATCCCTAGAAATAACATTCTCAGACTATATTACTAAAGAGGAAATCCAGCTTCTCCAGTCAATAAAAATAATTATTCTGAGCACAGAAAGGGAAAGAGAGAGGTCTCAAAATTCAACCCATCAACAAATATGTATTAAGTACTTAACATGTGTTATGTTGTGGAGACAAAGATGAAAGATTAGCACCCCTAAATCTTATATTCTAGTGGTGGAGACAGCATGTAAATATATAAGCATATGTGTGATATATTCAAAATGCATATAAGATTTGGGGGGATATAATCATAGCTGGAAGAAGTAGAAAAGACTTCATATAGAAGGTGGGACATGATCTGAGCCTTAAAAGAAATCCCAAACTTTAATATATGAGGATAACAAGGGAGTATATTCCTGTTATTTGTATGGGAAGTAAGTAAGCCTGAATTGAAACATTGGAGGGTATAAGATGATAAAGCAATTCAATTAAACATTTATTAATTATACATTTTTACTTAGGAATTTTTGCACCATGAAGATAGAAGTAAAGAGGGCTAAGTTTTGAACATTACTATGCATCATGGAGATAGACACGAAGGATAGAGAACCAGGATATTATATAGAAGAAGACTGTGAACTGGCTATTGAACTTACTGGTCAGGAGGCACAGTGACCTGAGTGGGTACTTAGGTGACAATAATAAAGATTTAGCTGACATTCTAGGTAGTGTTTTAAAAGCCAAACTGATTTGCCAAAATTAGTGTTGATCCCGACTCTGACTTATTCCATCATTCCTTGATACTTTGGCTAATGGATCTATTTATACATTCTAGAACTGTCCTAAGGGAGGATTAGGTAGCATAATAGATAGAATTCTGAGCCTAGAATCAGAAAGACATCTTTTTCAGGTAAAGTCTGAATTGAGTTAGGTAGCATTAATATGGTAAAGATTGGATGAATAGAGTTGAAAGGAATTTTGAAGAACTCCCCTTTCCTCTCATTACTTTCTTGGCTGTTAGAGGAAATATCATGCATCATTCTCTGTCTTGCCACTTATTTATTTCCTTTTTTCCTTCCTGTCCTCCCCTTTTTCTCCCCAAGATGACAAGCAATCTGATATAGGTTATACATTTAAAATCATATAGTCATATTGTAAAAGAAGAATCAGAACAAAAGGGAAAAACCATGAGAAAGAAAAAAACAAAAAAAATAGTGAAAATAGTTTGCTTCAATCTGCATTCACATTTCATAACACTTCTTTCTTTTAGTAAGGCAATTGAGGTTAAGTGACTTGCTCAGAGTCACATAGCTACAAAGTGTTACGTGTCTGAGGATGGATTTGTACTCAGGTCCTCCTGACTTCAGGGCTGGTGCTCTATCCACTGTGTCATCTACCTGCCCCATAGTTCTTTTTTTGTATGAATAGCAGTTTTCATCACCAATCTTTTGACATCATCATAGGTCATCATATTTCTGAGAAGAGCTTGGTCTATCAAAGCTGATAATCATCACAATGTTGCTGTTACTGTGTATAATGTTCTGTTGGTTCTGCTCACTTCACTCAGCATCAGTTCATCTAAGTCTTTCCAGGTTTTTCTGAAATCTGCCTGCTCACCATTTCTTATAGAACAATAGCATCCATTACATTGATATACTACAATTTGTTCAGCCATTCCCCAATTGATGGACATTCCCTTGATATCCAATATTGTAGCCACTAGAAAGAAAGCTGCCATAAACATTTTTGTACATGTGGGTCCTTTTCCTTGTTTTTATGATCTCTTTGGGATACCGACCTAGTAGTGGTATTGTTGGATCAAAGGGTATAATGCATTATTCTTGAAAAAAATTTTTATAATTACATCAATGAAACACTGCTAATATGAGCCCTCTATGAGAATATGTAATAAAGGACTTCATTAACAATTTGAATTTGCCATGGTATGATTTTATATGTATTGTAGCATTTCGGTAACTTGGGTCCATTGGGAAGGGAATAAAGTCAGAGAAATAAAGCAACTGGTACAAAAAAATCATATTAAAGAAAGTACAGAAATATGTGAGGAAAGAGACATTGTAGGAGATAAGAAAGAGACAGTCATAAAAGAGATATGATTCAAAGATAATTTGCTAAAAATAAGGTTCCAGCCTAGGTTATAGTAATTAGCTATGTGACCTTTAGCAAGACATCTATCCTCTTGGCCTCAGTTTTATCATCCATAATCTCAGGGAGTTAAATTATATCAGGTTATCTTAACCTTTAGAAGTCTGGTAAAGTCTATGGGCTCTTTCCTAGAATAATGTTTTGAAGATAAAGTAAAATATGCAAGGTTATAAAGAAAACATTATTTTGAAATATAATTGTTGAAATATTTTTAAAAACCAGATTCATGGATTCCAGGTTAAGAGTATTTGAACTAGAGGTATGATATCTAACCGTCCTTTCCCTCTCTGAGGGTCTTTAACAGTTTTTTTTTTTTTAATTACCCTTTCCAGAATACTGCAGTATCCATTTTCACCTACCCCCTTTCTCTCCCTAACCTGACTTTCACAGAAAGAAGCTCACAGATAAAATAAATAGCCCGTCTTGGGTGATTCTGATAAGATACTTGAAAGAAGTACTGAGACTCTTCTTGGCCTTTAAAACCAGACTGACATGTAAGGGTAGTACACTGCTTAGATGCTAGAGATGATGGAATATTAGAATATGGAACTCACTTTGACCCTATACCTTCCAGGATTGTTCAGAAAATCAAATAAGACAATAATTATAAAGTGTTTAGCATGATTTCTGGCATGCAGCAAGTGCTGTTTAAATTTCAGCTGTTAATATTTTCAGTCAGTCCTTCTAAGTTTCCATAAGAATTCTTCATCCATTCATTTATATTCACGGACTCTTTTATATGACAATAATGAGCATGTCCTCTTGTCTTCTTTGGTTTTCCATTTTTATACTTTGCTTAATTTTATAAAGCAAAGGCCTGCAGATATTTGTTTTCTTTACCTTTATTTGCCTTAACTGTCTGCTCTACTAGTGTTGAACATTTAGTTTGCTTCTGTTTGTTTTTAATCTTACATAATACTGCTCTGAAAAACTTTGAAATTGCTCTTTTGTTGCTGCTAATACTTTGAGGGTATAGACCCAACACAGTGGAATTGCTGGGTCAAAGGGCATGATTATTTTTGCAACTTTGGTTGCCGATTGCCAGATAGCTCTCCAAAAATATTCTACCAGTTGAAGCAACGTGTTCTAGAAGCCCTACCCAGGACATGACTGTGTGCCTGAGTGACTCTGGGGAAGCTGATATGGTTATTTTCCATGAGCTCTTCTTGTTTTCTTTGACCTCTAATAAACCTCTTCATTCTTTGAGCTTTATGAAGCATATGACTACAAGGTAAGTTGTGGACAACATTTTAGATGGTCTCAGATAGTTAAATTCTTAAATGATTTGGGTGAACTCATTTAGTAAGACAAGTGAAAAATCCCTTGTATCTCTTTCCTCAGGACTTTTGGTTCATGCAAGAGCCTCTGACATAAAGGTTATTTATAATGTTTCTGATCTAGAATTTATGACAGTCAATTAAAATGCAAAAATCAAGACTGCATATCTTATGTTATTTAATAGTACCAAGTCACTTACCTGCCTGCCTCAATTTCATTATCTGTCAAAAGGAGATAATAATTGTACCTACCTTATAGGGTTGTTGTGAAAGTCAAGTGAAATAACATATATAAAGCACTTTGTAACTTTTAAAGAGCTATATAAACATTAGCTATTATTCTTATTTTTCCCTTAAATTAAAAGTGGAGGGGAATAAAGGATGATGGCAGCGAGCAAGATAAAGTTCTTAGACAAATGTGAGGCAAACGGTTTAGGGCAAATTAAATATTTTTTCCTAATGCTAATTCATCAGATTTCTGATTGATGTGTTGGGTAAAATTATTAGAAAAACACTCAGCATTCTGGTTCTTGACTGATTTTTTTCTATACCTTACACAGGAAAAAAAGTCTCTTACACTTGAATGAGAAATTAAGGTCCATCTAATCTTACCCAGTATCTGATTGCAAATCTCTTCTACATTAATATTGACAAAAAAATCATCTAGCCTTAAAGACTTTTAGTAAGACAGGGTCCTGCTATCTTTTGAGGCAGGCCGTTTCATTTCTGGAGTGCTCCACTTGTTAGGAATTATTTTCATTATCTTGAGCCTAAAACAACATCTCTAAAAATTTCCACCTATTGTTCCTTTATTCTTCTGGACTAAAATTGAATAAAGATAACACTTCTTAGATATAACATCCCTTCAAAAATTTCAATAAAACTGATATATCCCTATAAAATCTTATTTTCTCCATATTAAACAATTTTTATTAACATGATCTTTGTATGGCATTACTTCAATGCTCTTCACCATTGCAATCACCCCATCTCTGGTTATTTTCTAGCAATATCCTTCTTAATATTTGGTACACATTGTTGAACACAGACATGGTTTGACTGGGGCCCAATGCAACTAGTTCAGGGCTCCCTTGTTTTGTACTCTAGGTTTCATTTAATATAGACTGAGATTTCAATGACGTTGTTGTTTGACAAAATATTTTTGAATCCAAAGAGCCCTGAAGACCTCAGGTAATTTTTCAGAAGGAATTGTGATTTAGGCATACTTTCCCCTTGTAATACTTGTGAATTTGTTGTTGTTGTTGTTGTTTTTGAAACCAAGGGTTGTCATACTTCACATTTATTGCTCTTAAATTTCATCTTACTGAACTCATTCACTAATTGGATCTTGTTCAATTCTTTTTAATCCTATCATCCAGTGTGATAGCTATCTCTTTCACCTTTCTGTCATCTGGAAATTTGGTAAACATTCATTCTATGATGTTTTCTAACATTTCACTCAAGACCTACTTCTGAATTGATATTGAATTGTTAATGTCAATTTTGGATGCGACTATTTTACCTGTCCTGAGTCCATGTAATTATGCCACAAATAATAGATTAGTACATCTATTTCCATCTAGTCCATGAAGATTATATGAGAGATTTCATCAAATCCTTTGTAATATTGACCAAGCAACATATAAGCTTAGCATTTTTTTTTTTAAGGAAAGTAGAAGAGGTTAAGATGATATGATATCATGTTGATTTTTTTGTGACAACTACTTCCTTTTATAGATGTTCAATTCACCTGCCATTATTAGAGTCAAGAAAGTGAAGTTCATTGATATGTGGTTTGAAGATTCCATTCTCTATTAAAACAGTCAAAGATTTCATCTGTTCATCTGTTTTGTTGCCTATGAGTGACGATGTTCACTTATCTTTCCTTTTTTTTTTCTTTTTTTAATTTGGATAACAGTTTCCTTTCCTGATTATGCCAGAATTCCCCCAGAGGCATCTCTGGTGGAGCAAATAGTGTTTTAGAATTTAAAGGTTTGCTATTTTATTCACCATCTTATGATGGCAGATCATTTAATTGCTGGTATTGACTAAAAATAGAGCATCAAAGACATTGTTTTATTTGAAAAACCACTTGTCTAACCTGAGTCTTTCTCTTGAATATCCCTACCATCTTCTCCACTATCCTGTTCTGCAGATTTAAAAAAAAAAAACACACACACACACGCACACACACACACACACAAATAAAAACCCTCATTTAGACATAAACTCCACAGCAAAGCTTTTTGAGGCTGTTGAACAGAAAACTTAAGTTACGATAGCTTTTTACATTTACAATCCTCTTAGCTCCTATAAAGATTCTCTTTCAAAGTTCAGAGCCCCATTAATTTTTTAAATTATTTTTTTCAATTAACAAGTATTTTTTTCTCTCTCTCTCTTCCACCTCCACCCAACAACTGTATGTGTGTGTGTGAGTGAAGCAAAATAAATAAACAAAAAAACGAAAACCTTTTTAACAAATATGCATAGTCATGCAAAACAAATTCACATATTGTATTCACTTACTGTCTGGGTCCAAAACTATTTCTCACTCTGCATACTTAACACAAAATCACATTTTCAGGAGGCAGGTAACATTTTTGTTATCATTCTTACATTTTGAAGAACCCATGCTGATTATCCCTCATTATGCTCCATTTTTTGCTTCTACTTCTCTGAATTTCATCACCCGCTCCTTCCCTTACTCCCAAAGGTACTTCTTTTTCCTTTTCAGCTATGTTTTATAAGTTATCTCTTATTAGAATGGAAGCTCCTTAAGGGCAGAGATTGTCTTTTTTATTTATATATGCAGTGATTAGCACAGTATTTGACAAATGATGAATGCTTAATAAATGATTATTTATGTGACTCTAGAATCATGGTTGATGAGTTCTTAAGTTTTTCAAAATTGTTTCTTCTTATATTCTTGTTATTGTATAAATTTTTTGCTTGGTTCTATTACTTTACTTTGCTTGGTTCATCCAAGTCTTTCCAGGTTTGTTATGAAATCTCTTTCTTTATGATTTATTATAAGCCACATTCATCATAACAGCTCAACCTTGTAGAGTGGGTTTAATATTAGAGTTTCATTGAGCATGAAAATGTGAGAAATAGGTGGGCATTGGTTTTCTATAGTTATGAAAATTAAATTGGAGAAATGAAATTTAAATTAGAAAACTGAAACCCACAAGGACATCAAGGAATAATCAAGGGTAGATGTTATCTTTTCCCTAAAGAATAGAAGCTACTTGGGAACAGCAACTGATTTTTGTAATGAAGTGTGGTGGTCTAAGGTTTAAAAAGAATCTTTTTTTCTTTGCCTTTAGTTTCTCCTTCTCCCCCTTCTAGAATAGAAGCTCCTTTGGGGCAGGGGTGGAGATTCATGTCATGTAACTTCTGCCCATGGAATTCTTGACAAGCTATTTTGTTTCTTAAAAATGGGGATTGGGGTAGCTAGGTGGTGTAGTGGATAGAGCACCAGCCCTGAAGTCAGGAGGACCTAAGTTCAAGTCTGGCCTCAGACACTTAACACTTCCTAGCTGTGTGACCCTGGGCAAGTTGCTTAACTCTAATTGCCTCAGAAAAAGAAAGAGAGAAAAAGAAAAAGAGGGCTTCTCTGGGATCCAGACATTATGAGTTTGAAGGTGGTCCTGTCAAAGCACAAGGAGACTCATCCCATTGATTTCAGAAGCCTCATGGCTCAACTCAAGCTTTCCCTCCTCATAGACTGTTCAGGACTATGTTGATAAGTCACTGATGAGGCCAGGAATCAGCAAGGGAACTAGAGTGATTATGCAGCAGCCAGGCAAACTGTTTGCACAAACTGAAGATAAAAATGTGGACTATCTAATATTGCCTTTGGTAACTGAGGCCATCTTACAGAGAGTGAGGTGTCAGACAGGTTAATAAGATGGGGAATTTAATGCTACCAAGAAGTAGGAACTCCTGAGACATACCTTTCATAAAGTGCTGGAAGAGAGGGGATGCCAGAAAATCTAGAGTTGAGTAAATATTAGTGATCTGGGATAGCTGGAGTGTGAGGATCTTCATGCTGGGGTGCAGGAAGGATTTTCACAAGAGAGATTTACAAGAAACTCTAGTAAAGTGCTTGTAAGTCATCTTGATGCAAACTAACCTGAATTTTTCTTAAACTTTCAAGCTTCTATCCCTAGAGGGGACTAGTAATGACCAGAGTCACCATGTGTGTGTGTGTGTGTGTGTGTACTTATGTCCAATCCAGCCTCTCCAAAAAACAGTAGGTTCCCTTAAAACCCCATGATCTGGAGTCAGCCTCAATTTCTTTCTAAATGGTCCCTGTGTTCCTCAACACCCCACCTCCCAGTACCAAACTTTTTCTCAGAGGACTCTGGATTCTGTAAAAGGGTGTGGTCTATTTCCACATGGCTTGGGGAAATCTAGGGAAGTCCATTTTACATTTAAAAATTTCCCCCTGTTTCCAAGAGAGCATTCACATAGATAAGAATACAAAATTTAGAGGGGTGGGGTGGGGGGGAGACATGTCATTTTTCTTCTAGGGGCCTGTGTCTCTATTTCATGTTTCAAAAAGTTTACTGTCATTTCAAAGATTTTGGGAAGTCTAGGAGAATGGAGTTTTTTATGGGGGGAAATGATTTTTCTCTCCCAAAAATGTGCCCTAAACTATTGTGTGTTTAAATTTAATGGCATATGATAAAATTACTTTCAATTGATGCATTTGGGAATAAGATTTTAAAAATATGTGTTTTTTAATATTGTAGTATTGCTATTAGAAATTTAAATCTGCATTTGATTAGATTTTAAGGTAAAAATTTGGTTATTATGTTGTGCCACAGTTCTCTTTTAATGTCCTGACCCAGTTTCCCTAATTGTCCTATTCAGTTACTTTGCCAAAGGTTATAACCATTCCCTCTTAATGTTGATAGGATAAAGGTCTTAGACCTTAGGCTATACTCATTCTCTCTTAATGTTTGATGGGATAAAGGTCTTTATCCATTTTAGACATCCTTAGAATATCAAGAACCTCTCTGGTACCTCCCTCCATTATGTCATCCTAGGTGCCTGCCTCCATTATGTCATCCTCATCCTAGGTTCCTCCCCCCATTAGGTCAGCCCCATCCAGGTACCTCCCCCATTGTGCCATTGCTCTTGTTACCCTATAAAAGAATCTTGTATACGACATTCACTGCTGGAGTCTTTGAGACTATAGTCTCATTCAGCCCTGGGACCAAACACGGATCCATTTGGTCCCAGTAAATCTCTCCCTTTTAAATAAATTATTAAGTTGTTCTCTAATCTCTATCTTACTCAGTTCTCCAGCATTACAATTAAAACAAAGTTCTCTGTTCATTTACCTAAAGAAGTCGTATGTTTATATTTCCTAATTTGATGAAATATGTTGCTCTCTAAATTGTATATTGAGTAATTTGTAAAAAAAAATTATGAGCTATGCTTCAAAATTTTATTACCTCTGCTGGACATATGGATAAGTTTTATGAAATTTGGTTAAAAAATATTTAGATACTAGTTATATTGTAAATCTTAAAGGTTAAAAGAGGTGATTTTAAAAACAAGGTATAAGAAAGATTGATTTACAAATTCAATTGATTGTTTGAATGAAACATCCAGTTAGATTATCACAAGCTAAAATATTGATTTTTAAAATAAAAATTTTCAATTGGTCTGTAGGTTAGCATTGAAAATGAATGTAAATTACATGAAATTCCCATTTATTTTTGTGATAATCTATATGTTATATCTATTTGACTATCACTTATGAAAATTGTGAAATTGCTAATTAGCTAATTTGAGGTTATTGTTATAATATTGAAACCTAAAATTGTTAAGGAGACAGAGGGGGGGGAGGGGAAGTTGGAAAAAGAAAAGAACAAGATCATGAGCACAGGGAGTAGCAGGATGTTTTGGCTGGCATCAAAAGATGTGATTTGAGGACCCAAAATATTTTAGGTTCTGTACACCAGCTGATGACAGCCACCCAAAGTAGGGGTTTTGTCACGTGAAGAATTCACATTGGCCATTCTCTTTGGCAAAAGGTAGATTTATTTAGGGAAGAGGTTAAAGAGAAAATGGAGGGAATACAATAGACACACCATGGTAAATATGAAATAGAGTGAGAGAGCATAGAAAGGGGTTTTAACAATTAATGATGGAAAGGGCAAGTTACCTAGTGGAACTTGCCATTTGCCAGGAGAAAAGAAATACCCCATGAATTCGGTGTGTGCCTTTAGCCATCAGGCTAAATCTTCTTAAAAGAGAGTGAGTACCCTAAAAGAGTTAGGTATAAGGAGAAGTGGGGTCAGGAAGCATTAGAAGAGATATCATGTGGCATAGGGGAAGGGAAAGGGAAAGACATCATGGGGTGGAGTGCCTTGAACTGATCCAAAGGAAGGAGGTGGCCATAGGGTGCTACATGGGTAGATTTTATAGGGAGGATTTGACCTCAGGGACATAACTGGAATTTCTGGCAGGGCATGTCAGGGTGAAACTATTCAAGATCTTTACAGAAGGCAGATCTCAGGAGTTTGACATAACTTGTATATTGTCCTGGACCAGCTCCCCAACTGATGGGTCCCTGAAGCTGGATTAATTTCTATCTGTGCCATTTCTTTGCTTGCCTCTGGAACTCTAAGTTGGGGTTGGATAGGTAGGGGAGGTAGACTTCAGCCCCTGCTCTGGGGGCCATTCCCCTGGTTTGGAAAAAGTTTGGTTCTGGTGGTAGCATTCTAGTCTCTTCACTTTTAGGTTCCTGAAAGTTTATAATTGGGATTTTTGGTGGATTGAAAATTATATACTAGTTATTTGCATGATCTGTTGGCTTGTGAAGGTGAAGCTTAGTCCACCCTTCCCTCACTGGGTATGGTTGCTCTTTAAAAGTGAAAAAAATAAAAACCCAACCCACTCACTGGAGTTGACCTTCCTGCCCCAAACTTCTGCCACCCCTTTGCTAATTAAATGAAATTACTTTAACATTAATTTATTGTTTAAAGGAATAGTTTATATTTACACAGTGTTAATAACTAAATATTTGCCTTTATTTTTCAAGTCTGTGGTTGTTTTAAGGCAAAATCATTTGTGATGCTGTATCAGATCTGGGCTTAATAATACAAGGAATTTTGAAGAAAAATTTGTTAGATTTCTGATTAACTGCAAATTCTCTGAAAGTGGTTATTTCAAAACCCATTCAGCAAATCATCTAATATTTATTAGATGCATCATGATATCATTGTTAAATGACTGTGATCTTGCTCTATAGGCACATAGTATAGATAGTTTAGGATTTAAAATCTGATTAGTGGTAGAGAACTCTATCACCAGAACCAAACTTTTCCCAAGCTATTAACATGAAATTTCTTAGGATTATGAATTTTTTTTGAGTTGAATTTGGCAATGATTATCTGATGAATTATCAAGTTAATAACCCACCCTTTGAAAGGTGAGTTGGCTAAAGTGGGATTATTACTACACAAATGGTCATAAATTATGCCCTTAGGCTGGAACCCTGAAGGATCAGCTTTGATGCTATTAGTATCATGCCCCTACTTTTTCCTCTTATAACAAATTTCTATAATCAGAGTAAGTGGTCAATAGAAACCATAAGCACAGTTCAAGTTTGTAATATCTTACTGTTTTCAATCTGAAAACATGTAGTCATTATATCTTATAATTAGGCAAATGAATAATTTGGTTTAGTCATTGTAGTGTTCCAGTTAGTTTTCCGGAGGTCTTGGGACCAGTCTTTGCTTCAGTAGAGTAATCACCACAAGAATAGCCAGGTGTTAAAGTCCAAATCCTTTATTATCTCCTTCACAATCTAGTTTCCTTGCATGGGGCCCAGGCTAGCTTTTTTTCAGGCTTCCCAAAGTCTTGTTTTCAGTGGAGAAGCAAAGGAGGAGAGCCTGCTACCACGGTGGTGTAAGATGGAATGAATCTCTCTTGGCTCAGAGAGCTTGAGCTCCCACTTCCAGATCTCTGTCTTCTCTGAATCTGACCTTGGCTGAGTTTGTCCCAGTTTATATGCTCTATTATAATTAGATCATTTACAATATAGTGAATATAAACCAATCATTATATCACTAGGGAACCATTATTTGTTGTAAGATTAAATCAATCATACTGAACTAGAGAACTATTAATCACCATGCTAAACTAGATAACCATTTTTGAGTTAGCACCTTGTAAAAATCCTTGTTTCAAGTACAGAGTTCTGGCCCATAACAAGCCATTTATTTGTTGCTAGATGTATATGTCTGTATAAAATATAAAATAAAAAAAAATTAAAGGACCTTATGTAAAAACAATTGATACAACTGTCTACAGGACCTGTTATTTTATGGATTATTGAAACTAAAGCTGAACTATCTTTCTTATGGTTTAGAAAAGATTTTAGTGTACTCAAGTTTTCTTAGAGGGATATAACTTAAGGAATATTTTGTTACATCAATGAGAAAATCACTTTTATTTAAGTTTGTTGCTAATGTGGGAATAAGAGTTGTTTGTATAGTGTTGTATAGTGTGTATAATGTTTTCTTTTGAATAATTTATATTGAAAAGCTATCCACCAATCTATATTGACCTTTCCCAGTACATCCTATAACAGATCTTGGCAAAAGAGGATAAATATCTTTAAAAAATTATTGGCAGAGAGGCTTTACACATATGCCTCATGCAGAAGTTACCTACTTTTGACAGGTAAATGAGATCTGTTAATGCAGGATTTTGTGAATACTTCTGTTAATCTGATTTGGGTTTCTCTTTTCTCAAAAGTTCCTTTTGAGTTATAATGTAATCTCTATTAAGAGATAATTCTTAACTAGTTATCTGTAGAATCTTCAGGGCAAATATAAGCATACATCCCAAGAATGAGGGTTCTGCTCTTTGTACTTGCTTTCTCTGTCTAGTTCTCTTAAGTTTGTTTTCTTTTAGGCTTTGGACAATTCACCTTCAAATGACCAACACTAGATAGCTATATTGGCCATTTCAGAGGTTTAACAACCCACTGGATGTTCAATCAGGTCAAGTCCCTCCAAATAGGACCCTGTAGGATAACCCAACTCAACACCCATTCTCAGCAGAAAGTAGTTTCAGAAGATGAGATCATTGCCTCATATCCCAAGGGACATTGGGTCCCATTTGTTTGGGAAGGAACTGGAAATTACACAGTACTGAGTATAAGGAATCTGTCAATCCTGTAAAGGAGTGAGGTTATTAATGCTACTTCCCTGCTACAATAAAATTTGGGGCTTAGGATAGGACCATCCATTTAAGATTTGGGTTAATATTACTAGGAAAGATACCCCACAAACAATTCAGCTTGATGCTTGTCAAATTATAGATTATAAAAGCTTGACTAATTGAAGAAAAGTAGGTACAATAAGTATTTGTATCCTTCTAGAGAAAAAGAAGATTTATGGAACTAGCTCTCCATTTGGAATAATGTCTGGTTTGCTATAAAGGTTAGACATTTAGAAAATGCAGATCAAAGAATAATTTGGTAATAGCTGTAGATCAAGTTAAGGGATTAAGGCAAGTGATAGATACCAACCAATGCCTGGGTAGAATTGATACAATACTCTGAAAAAAGTCTGAATAAAAAGCAATTTCAATGTCTGTGCTACAGGTTGCCCCATGGCCAGATAGTACCATTCCTTTTGGATATGGAAAAATACAAAAGTGAATTCCTCCTGTTCCCAATATATTCCTGGGGAGAATGGCAATGCTTTACATTAGTCCCTTACCTCTGAAAATTAATCAGCGTGCTTCTCATGGCAGGGTGAAAGATTCCAAGTTCTAGGGATTGTAGTGGCATCATTTCATTTTATTGTTTGATGCACAAATTCTTTAGGATTAATTTTGTTTAATATCTAATTCATTTTTAAAATCCCAGTATTTCATGTAATTTTTAATAGAGAAGGAAAGGAAATGAGCAAGAAAGAAACAAACAAAAAAACTTAAACATAGAAAGCTACTATGGTGACAGGGAAGACGAAAACACCAAATCAAATGAGGCAAAATGTCCATGGGGGAAATCTCAAAGAGTGATATGAATTGGTCTCAAGGCCAAAGAGGCTTCTTGGAATTGCTCATAAGATTTTAAAAAGCAAATGAGAGAGATAGAAGAAAAAAAATGAGAAAAGAAATGAGGTGTGCAAGAGAGAGTCAATAGCTTAGAAAAGGAAGGAAAAATTAGCTGAAAAAATATTCCTTAAAAAATACAATTGTCTGATAAATGGTCAATGGATATGAACAGACAATTTTCAGATGATGAAATTGAAACTATTACCACTCATATGAAAGAGTGTTCCAAATCACTATTAATTAGAGAAATGCAAATTAAGACAACTCTGAGATACCACTACACACCTGTCAGATTGGCTAAGATGACAGGAAAAAATAATGATGATTGTTGGAGGGGATGCGGGAAAACTGGGTCACTGATGCATTGTTGGTGGAGTTGTGAATGAATCCTACCATTCTGGAGAGCAATCTGGAATTATACCCAAAAAGTTATCAAACTGTGCATACCCTTTGACTCAGCAGTGCTACTACTGGGCTTATACCCCAAGGAGATACTAAAGAAGGGAAAGGGACCTGTATGTGCCAAAATGTTTATGGCAGCCCTGTTTGTAGTGGCAAGAAACTGGAAAATGAATGGATGCCCATCAATAAGTAGGAGAATGGTTGAGTAAATTGTGGTATATGAATGTTATGGAATATTATTGTTCTGTAAGAAATGACCAGCAGGATGAATACAGAGAGGCTTGGAGAGACTTACATGAACTGATGCTAAGTGAAATGAGTAGAACCAAAAGATCATTATATACCTCAACAACGATACTGTATGAAGATATAATCTGATGGAAGTGGATTTCTTTGACAAAGAGACCTAACTCAGTTTCAATTATCAATGATGGACAGAAGCAGCTACACCCAAAGAAAGAACATTGGGAAATGAACATAAACTGTTTGCATTTTTGTTTTTCTTCCTGGGTTATTTTTACCTTCTGAATCCAATTCTCCCTGTGCAACAAGAGAACTGTTTAGTTCTGCACAAATATATTGTATCTAGGATATACTGCGATATATTCAACATATATAGGACTGCTTGCCATCTAGGGGAGAGGGTAGAGGGAGAGAGGGGAAAAATCAGAACAGAAATGAGTGCAAGGGATAATGTTGTAAAAAAACTACCCTGGCATGGGTTCTGTCAATAAAAAGTTATTATAATAAAAATATACAATTATAATATAATTTTTTTGCATCATAGTCTGAAAAGAAGGCATTTATAATTTCTGCCTTTCTGTACTTGATTGTGAAGTTTTTATGCCCTAACAAGTAGTCAATTTTTGTGTAGGTGCCATATACCTTTCTATCATCATTCAGTTTTCTTTAGAGATTTATCATACTCAAGTTTTCTAATATTCTATTTACCTTCTTAATTTCTTCCTCGTTAATTTTGTGGTTAGATTGATCTAATTCTGAGAGAGGAACATTGAGGTTCCCAACTAGTATAGTTCTTCTCTAAATCAGTATAGTAACTGATTTAATTTTTCTAAGAATTGGATGCTGTATTACTTGGTGCATATTTGTTTAGTATTGATATTGCTTCATTGTCTATGGTACCCTTTAACATAATGTAGCTTCCTTCCTTATCTTATTCAATAAGATTTATTTTTACTTTTGTTTAATCTGAGATCAGGATTGCTACCCCTGCTTTTTATTGTTTTTTTTTTTTTTTTTTTTTTTTTTTTTTTTTTGCTTCAACTGATGCATAACATATTCTTTCCAGCCTTTTACACTTTGTGTGTATCCCAGTGTTTCAAATGTGTTTCTTGTAAACACTATATCATAGGATTCAGTTGTCTAATTCAACTTATTATTCATTTCCATTGTATGGGAGAGTTCATCCCATTTGCATTCACAATTATGATAATCAGTTGTGTAATTTTGTCCATCCTATTTTTTTTTTCCTATTTATACTTTTTTCTCTTTCCACTCTGTTCTTCCTCACAAGTATTTTGTTTCTGACCATTTCCTTCAATCTGCCTTCTCTTCTATCATTTTTCCTCCTTTAGCTCTTTCTCCTACTGCTTCTGCCCTCCCTTTTATCCAGCCCCTCCTTTTTCTTTCCCCTTCTCCTTCTATTTCCCAATAGAATAAAGTCACTTTGTATACCAAACAGTATGCTATTCTCTATTTGAGCCAATTCTGATAAGGACAATTTGGAATTATGCCAAAAGGGCTATAAAACTATATATCCTTTGATACAGCAGTGCCACTACTAGGTCTGTTTCCTAAATAAATCATAAAAGAGGGAAAAGGACCACATATGCAAATTTATTTGTAGCAGCTCTTTTTGTGATGGCAAAGAATTGGAAAATAAATGGATGCCTATCAACTGTAGAATGGCTGAATAAATTGTGTCTGTCATATGAAAGCAATGGAATATTATTGCTCTATGAGAAATGATGAGCAGACAGATTTCAAAAAAGCCTTGAAAGACTTACATGAACTGATAATGAGTGAAGCAAGAAGAATCAGAAAACATTGTGCATAGCAATAGTAAGATTGTGTGATGATCATTTATGATAGACTTACCTTTTCTGGGTAATTCAGTGCTGCAATTCAATTCTAATAAACTGTGGATGGAAAATGCCATCTACCTCCAAAGAGAACTATGGAGACTGAATGTGGATCAAAGCATACTGTTTTCACGGTTTTTTTTTTTTTTTTTTGGTTTTGTTTTTTTATGGCTTTTCCTTTTTTTCTGATTTTTCTCTCCCAACATGGCTCATATGGAAATATATGAAAAATGAATATACA
The DNA here is from genome assembly GCF_902635505.1 of Sarcophilus harrisii. NCBI lineage: Eukaryota > Metazoa > Chordata > Mammalia > Dasyuromorphia > Dasyuridae > Sarcophilus > Sarcophilus harrisii. Next base: position 168,420,703 of record NC_045429.1, on the reverse strand, counting down.
TATATAATATAAGAATTAAGATTTAAAAGTTAAAAAATAATGGGCTTTGCAGTTTTGGCTGGACTTCTCTAAGAAGATATTTTAATTTCTACTCTTTTAGAGGTGAAAGGTTTGATTTCAAAAAAGACATGTAGAACAGTGACTTCAAAGATATATGAAGAATAACTTCAAATGCTTTGGCATAATGATTACTGATGAGAAATAACCTTAATTGATCAACTAATAGACTGACTTTTATATAGCAAAAACAGGTGCTAATTAAAGCCTAAAAGACAAAATGAAATGCCATATGATTTCTGAGGTCCCTTCTAACTTTGAGATTCTGCATTTCTGTGAGTGATGCAGGTGACAAGCTTCATTGACATGCCAAGTTAGTCAATTAAGATTTTTTTAAAAAATAATTGCTCTGCCCAGGTCACTGTATTTAATGAAGTTGGAAATAAAAATTAGGCTAAAATAATAGAAAGCATACATGTGGAAAATTGTCTGTGCTCTTCATTGTACTCTTAAAAAGTTAAAAGAACAGATGTAATTCCAGAGAACATAAGAGTGTCATTTTTAAATGTGAATTTTCTTTTTTATGATAAACTTGAAAGTTACCTATAAATATGAACATTTCAATATGTAGAAAAGGAATGCGAAAGAGAATTTTATATGCTTGTTTCAATTTTAATGCTTGTGTTTTGAAAAATATATTTAATAATATATGACCACAACTATCTTGGTTGCTTGTGTCCCTTTATGAATTTTCTTTTATGTGTATTTTTTAGACCTTCAATGTTGCCCTTTCTACTCTTTCTTTTTTGCATATTATCACTACCTAACAACACCCACCTAATCCCTGATCCCTCCACTGTTTCAAAGCCCTCACTTGTAACAAATAAGTGTGGTCATACAAAACAAATTTACACACTGAAGAGGTCTAAAAGTGTCTCATTTGCTTAACTTTTACCTCTTCAGTGTTATGGAAACCTTCTTATTATTGATCTTTTGAAGTCATGAAATCTTTATTACATTAATCAGAGTTTTTAAGTCTTTAAGTTGTTTTCCCATGGAAATATGTAGTAGTTATATAAATTGTTTTCATTTCTGCTCACCTCTCTCCTCCTGAGTTTATGTGAATCTATGAATCCATCCCTTTTGTAATTTCTTAAAGCATAATATATTCTTTTACATTCATGTGACATAATTTGTTCAACTTTTCCCCAACTGATAGACATACTTATCTTCTCCAGTTCTTTGTTATAATTGATATAAATATTTTTCATTTATTTGGATATTTCTGATCTGTTTTGATCTCTTCAGGACATATGCCCATTAATCATATTGCATTTCACAGAGTATATATTTATTAAGCAATGTGGATATTTGGGGCATGAAAAAATGGAAAAATAACACAAAACAACCAACTCTCTTAATCCATTCCTTTGAGCCTATGTAAAAAAAGAAAGGATAGGTAAAGTAAATCATTTTTCTTTTACTGTTTTAAGTTCATAACAACCACATTGTGGAGAAACTGAAATTTTCATCCTTTGAATGAAATAAATGAAATCAATAGAAGATAGCAGCAGAAAAAAAGAGCTATTGGCTCAGTTTTACCAGGATTCAAGACTTTAGGCAGCCAATAAGAGGAGACTATTCCTAATTAATAGGAGGGATTGCATATGGTTCCATGTTAGGCAATCTGGGCACATTCCAAAGGTCTCTTAAGGTACCTCCATGTTCCATAAACTGGACATGACTTGCCCAGATAAGTTTAGGTATTTTGTATGTATGTGTATGCATATATACACACATACATGTATACCTATGTACATTCATATATCTACTTGTTTTGTTCAGTTGTTTTGGTCATGTTCAATTTTTTATTATCCCATTTCCTCCCCCCCCCCCCACTCCCTCCTCCCCCCCACAAAGTATTGCAGTGGTTTGTTGGCTTTTTCTTCTCCAGTTCATTTTACATATGAAGAAACTGAAGTAAACAGGGTTAAGTTATTTGTCCATGGTTGCACAGCTAATTGATGTCTGAGGCCAGATTTGGACTCAGTACCAAGCTTGGTACTTGATCTACTATTCCACCTAGCTGCCCATAGCACACATTTATGTGTGTATACATGTGCATGTGCATACACATTTGTACATCTATATAAACATCTATATATCTTATAGAAAGATATATGTGTGTGTGTGTGTGTGTGTGTATGTATGCATATACATGCTGTGTGTGTGTATCAGATAGTATGTGTAGTATGTGTCAATGATAAAACTTCAATCTAGGTGTTTTTGGCTTCAAGCCATCTCTCTATCCATTTTCTTCCTCTGTTCTTCCTTCTCTCCATCCCTCCTTCCTTCCCTCCCTCCCTTCCTTCTTTCCTCCCTCCCTGCCTTCCTTCTTTCCTCCTTTCCTTGTTTCCTCCCTTCTTTTCTCCCTCCTTCCCTCCTCCCCTCTTTCTTCCCCCTTGCTCCCTTCCTTCCTCCATCCTTCCCTCCTCCTCACCTCCTCCCTCTTCCTCTCTCCTTTCCTTCTTTCCTTCCTCCCTTCTTTCTTCATCCCTCCTTTCCTATCAATTTCCAAATTTCTAAAATTATCGTTAGACCTAATAGTCCCTCCCAGCTCTAAATCACATGATTTTGAGCCAACAAAATATAATAGAAATAGCATTACTATTTAGATGAATTAATATCCTAGTCACTTATTATCTCTGGGAGCTTGGACAAGTTACTCAAACACTAGACGTCTCAGTTTCTTCGTATATAAAATCTGAGATTAGGCTTAATGGTCTCCAAATCTTTTCCAACTTAAAATCTGCAAAAGAAGAAAATCAAGGCAGATGAGCCAGTCAAAAAAAAAAAAAATCTGGCAATAGTTAGGCAGCAGAAGTCTACATAAACCAGCAGGGAAAAATATAGCCTAGGGCTTAATTCTCACTGATATTATCTTTTTGCATTTAAAGGGATTTCAGCTTCTTAGAATCATAAATTGAGGACTAGAAAGGACCTTAGAAGGGCATCCAGTCCAGCCCCTTCATTTTCAGGCAATCAACCTACTAACTAACATTTAGTAAATGCCTACTATGTACCAAGCATGAAAATGAGGAAAATGAGGTTTAGGGATGTTATTTTAGTTTAGGGCTTTCTCTTTTCTAACAGATTATTGCTTCAGTTTCTTAATTGTTCTTCCACAATCTTGATTGGTTTTTCACCACTTTAGTCCATTCACATACTGTTGCCACAGTATTTTATTTAAGCATAGATCTTAACACATGACTCCTGAACTAAAACAATATACAATAGCTTTCTATTTCATCTAGATTAAATTATAATTGTAAGTTGAACTTTTAAAAACCTATTCATCCCAACTCCAATGTACATTTTTATGCTTATTGAACACCCTCCTCCCATTTCTGCATGGTGTGATTTAGTCAAATTTAGTCAAATTTGCCTTCTCTATGTTTCTCACCATTGCCCATCTCTACACATTTTATTGTCTGTCCTTTCCTTGAATGGGTTTCCCCTTATATTTGCTCATGATTACTTTATTTTTGCATTCTACAATTACAAGAGTGAAGGGTTTCATTTTATGACATTAAATAGAAGTAGTAATAAGGAAATACAGGGTCCATTTGGGACTTTGCCACTGATGAGTAGTTTGATTTGGGAAATTAATTAATCACTTTTTCCCTTCAATTTGCTTATCTTAAAACAGGGATAATAATAAAAAAAAAACATTCTACTCATTTAACTCCAAATGATGCTTTATCATAAAACCAATTTTCATTTTAAAAAATATTCAAATTTTGCCTTCTTCAGCAGATTTCTCTTTTTATTATACCTACCTTTCTTTGTTTCTTGTTTCCTTTTCTACTGATTTCATACTGACATTCTTCAGTCTATCCCATATTAAATTTTTTTTTTCAAGTAGATCTACCATCCCTTCAAAATATCCTTCTGGCTCTCTCCTTTTTCTCAACCATACCCTAGTAGAAGCTTCATAGTCTCCACTTCCTGTCTTTTCACTCTTAAACTTTTTACAATCAGATTTAAGGTCATTAGACCTACTGAAACTGTTCTCTCCAAAGCTACCAGTGATCTTTTAATTGCCAAATCTGATGGTCTTTTGTCTATTTTCATATTTCTTGACCTATCTGTTGCATTTGAATTTCCATCACTCTCTCCTTCTGGATGTGAGCTTTTTTTTTTTTTTTTTTTGTCTCTGTCTTTCTGTCTCTGTCTCTCTCTGTGTGTTTCCTGCCATTACACTTCTGTCTCCTAATTCTCTCATTTGGGCATATCAAATATTCATCTGGGCTCTTTATGGCTGACCTGTTGTAGAGCCTTCCAAGCTCATATTGTTCTGATTAGCCACAATCAGATATACTGTACCTTGATCCCAACACAGTGATGCCATTTTGGTAACCCTTACAAGAACCAATCATATGATTGTTCTTCCATCTCTTTGCTGGTTCATTAAAGAAATCCCTCTTTACATTCATCTCAGTGTTTCTTTTCTTTTAATATGTAACATAAGGACTAACTTTTATATGAAACCATTTCAAAACTTCCTAACAATTTTTTTCCTTTTCAAACTACATTATATTTAACCATTTTCATTTATTGTATATTTATGTATTTATTTTTTGTAGTTATACCACATTTTTATATTTACTTGGCATCTCCCTCATTAGAAGGTAAACTTATTGCAAATAGGGATTGTTTCATCCTTTGTTCTCTTAACCCAGTGCCTGGAACATAGTAGGTGCTCAATAAATGCTTGTTAATTGATTACGTGAAATGTCACATAGTTAAGTATCAGAGGCAAGATTCAAAATTAAATTTTCTCTGACCCAAAGTCAACTCTCTTTCCATTGTACACTTCAGAAGTAGTTCCTTGTGGTCCTGGGTATTTGGTCCTGGGTCTTTTTCTTTGATTGTTTTGTAAACTTGTTTTAGTTTCTGTAACTGAACTCGAATCACAATACCTTTTCACTTGCTTTGATTTCTGAGCATATTTGTCTTCCTGTGTTCACTCTAATACTTCACTCTAACATTTTGGTCTTCAAGAATGGAATACAAACCAACAACTAATTAGAGATCTACAACATTGGGTCCTTAATTATATAGTCTTATTATAACATCTACCACTATAACAAGATCCTTGATTGTAGCCTCTGTTCTCTCATTCCTATTAATCCCTAATTTCTGCATACTCTGGTCCATAAGAGTGCATGCTTTGGGGTTTGCTTATAAGTGAGAGAAAGGTATATGATTTCAAAAATAGTAAATCAAAGGTAGAGTTATAACTAGTAAATCTAAATTTTTAAGGGCAAATTAAGTTGATTTGTGTATGAAATGCTGAGAACAATCATCTCCAGTTGGATGCAGTTGTTCTTATTATACCTAGAAATAAGCAAGGGAGACTCTTAGCTGGGAATATTTTTAGCCTACAAGCAGGATCCTTTTGGTACTTTTCAGCAGAATATTGCAATTCCTGAGGGTGGGAGCCAGAGGCTTATATATTAAGGAGGAAATCCTAGAGTTGTTTGTATCCCATGCCATTCACCCTATACTTGTCATTAATTGTCTTATTAAAGCAAGATAATTGATAGAAATGAAGCTAGCTAGTTTCCAACTACCAGATGATAATAAGAACCTATACATTTATAGTTCTGTGATGTTTACAAAATACTTTCCTTAAAAATTCTTTGTAAAATGGATGGTATAAATAGATTTTTTTTTAATAGATGAAGAACATGAAGCTCAGAGATATTAGATGCCTCCTGCAAGCTCACTTTTATAAGAGACAAAGTTTGGATTTAACTCAATTATCCTACCTTCCCCCAAAATGCTCTTTTTAGTATTTCATACATGTGTTACTGAACTTTCCTATTTAGTTATAGATCTCCACTTCTTGTTTAGCTCCATTTTTAGTCCATTTTTTAGTCCATATTTTCTTTTGGTCTAGAATCCTTGCTCCCTCATAATAAAAAATGAGAATAATATCTTCTTTTGCTGTTGAGTTTTTCAGTTGTGTCCAATTCTTCAGGATACTACTTTGGGACTGTTTTGGCAACAATACTACATTACTTTACAATTTCCTTCATTAGCATTTTGTAGATGAGGGAAACTGAGGCAAACAGGATAAAATAACTTGCTCAGAGTCACACAGCTAATAAATGTCTGAGACTGGATTTGAACTCAGCCCCTCAGCTGTAGAGTGGATGCTCTATTTACAACTTCACTAATATCTTCTAAAATATATCACAAAGGTTTATTTATCTATAAAAGCACTCTAATTTTTTTTCACTCAGTTTATAGTTCCAGGTTCATTATCAGTCACTCAGTAGATCTTCTGATTCATAATGGCTTCAGTTACTTTGCCCATATTCCTGCATAATCGATAGATACCTTGTTTCCCTTCTTCTGAGACCAAAAGTATCCCCATTTCCTCAAATAGCAAAATAATGTAACCTTCCTCCAAAAACAAACTCTTGTCTTATAGATTGCGTATTTTCCAATTGAATTATCTTAATTCTAAAATCTGCAAACTATCTCAGAAACAATGTAGTATAATACATAACTGACTAAACATCCCCTCTACAATTGTGCTGGCAAGTCCTTGTCCTCTTTCTGTTTAAATATTCCCAGAAGTTCTACATACCTATGCAATCCATTCCATCTTTTGACAGCTCTCAAAAATTTTCCTTTTATTAAACTTTAATCCATCTCACTATACTTACTTTCCATTGTTTTTAATACCTATGTGGAGCAAGTCTAATCCCTTGCCTACATGATATTGCTCCATCTTCTTGAAGATTATTTTTATGTTTCTTAAATCTCATTTCCCAAATTTCCACATACTCTCTTTAATCCATATTTCATGACTTCCAGGATCTTCTGTCCTGGTACATCTGATTCAAAGATCACAATTGTTTTTAATAATCTTGTGATGTCACTACAGAGGAGTCAAGTTGACTACATCTCTGGCTATATATGGCAATACAAAACTCAGTTGGCTTCTATTAACTGTGAAGTTTTTTGTTGTTGTTGTTGTTGTTGTTGCTGCTGCTGCTTATCTTTCTTTCTTTCTTTCTTTCTATCTTTCTTTCTTTCTTTTTTTCTTTCTTTCTTTCTTTCTTTCTTTCTTTCTTTCTTTCTTTCTTTCTTTCTTTCTTTCTTTCTATCTATCTATCTATCTATCTATCTATCTATCTATCTATCTATCTGTGTGTCTTGCCTGTCTGCCTGTCTGTTTGTTTATTTATTTATTCGATTCCAGCTCTTCCTTTAGCTTACAACTGGGCATATAGCATTGGTTCATTTCAGAACAACATTTTCTGGAGAAGGTTTATTTTTATTTTCTTATTTTCTAGAAGACTTAGAGTTTTCAGTTGGGAAAGACAATAGAACAAACCAATAAGTAAATAAACAAACAAAAAGAATGAATGATGGAGTGAATGAATAAATAAACAAAGAAACCATCTAGCCAGTAAATAAGTAAATGCAACAGAGGAAGGAAAAATAAAATAAGCAAAGGAAATATTTATGATTGTTTCAACTAAACAACAATAGGGAGGAGTAGGGTGTAATGATGACCACATTGAAATTGGGAACATCTGAACTTCAGAAACAAGCCGAGCAAGTCACTTCATTCATTTCCCCAGGCTATTCTCTAAGACTGTATAGGTAACAGAACAGTTGTTGAACTGAATTATTGGTAGAGGACTAAAGTGAGAGTTTATTATCAAGAACTCTTTATATCTGAAACCATTTGAACAAATATTTATTGAGAGCTCAGTTTAGGTTCACATTTATATTAGCTACAATGTATAAAAGCTATATCATATATAGCATATCAGCCCTGAACAGTCAGGAGGGCCTGAGTTCAAATCTGATCTCAGACATTTAACATTTCCTAGCTGTGTGATCTTGGGCAAGTTACTTAACCCCAATTGCCTCAGGGAAAAAAAAAGATATATCATGTATACCATGTACATAAGGTATAGGTCATATATCTGTATCTGTATATATACACATATTTCTGCACATACACATTTATATATGTGTTTCCTGTTCATTTGGGAGAAAGGGTATATAAACAAAAATATATTATTATTAAAATAGAGAAAAAATAGAAAAATGGTATATAAACAAAAGGGTACATGAACAATCAAGATGGATACTAGTATAAAAAGCATATAATTCAGTATTAAAATGAGTGATACAGACAGCAAGTACCACAGGTGGCTAAAACAGGGAGATTATTGTGGTTTATTATAGGTAAGCAAAGTTTCAGGGAGAAAACTAGAACTCATCATAGGTCTTGAAGATTGGTTCAGATTTAAATGGGTCAAAAGGCTTCATGGTTAGGATACCAGACTTGGAGTCAGGAAGATATGAATTCATTAAGTCATCTCAGTAACTTATTAGTTGTAACTCAGTAGCTACTAGCTGTAACTAGTTGCACAACTCTGGGCAAGTCCCTTAACCTCTCCCTCTGTGCCCAATGAAATCTATAAAATGAAGGTGGATTCATTGGCCCATAGTCCTTTCCATTTATAAATCTATTGTCTTACTGAATGAGAAGGACAAGACAAGAACAGTGACATTAACAAAAGTTTGGTGAAATCAGAGTGAGGATGGCATGGAATAAACATTTCATCATTAATAGTTTGAAAGATAAAACATAAGTAAAATGGACAAGTATTTAACTAGCTACATAGTAGGCACCATGCTAAGCAATGACAATGTAAAAGAAGGTGAAAAATATCCCTCTCCTCAAGAAGCTCTCAATCTAATATGGAAGACAACTCTGGGGGTCATAGGAACCCTTTGTGTTGAAGGAATATAACCACGTGGTGATCCAACAATCTGAAAGTGAAACATTTAGATGGGCTTAAGAGATAAGGAGACATGATATTGTTTTTTTTTTTTTTTTTTTTTGGATGTACTACAAAATGTCTAAACATATGGGAGAAATGGATGATGAGTTTCTGATTAAGATCAGAAAATGTATAGTGGCAAGATATATTAGTGATGAGGGATTTCAATTACATAGACATTTCCTGCATATTTATTTTCACTAACCAGACTTGACTTGCCTTAATGACAATTTTATCTCTCAGAAGGTATAAGAAATGATGAAAATTAGTTCTGACCATTGAGGAGGAACTGAGTAATGAAGTAAGAATAACTGAAATCTTGGATGAAAGTGATCTTGCCTTTTTAGTATCTGTGTTAATTAAGCAGTGACGTGCTTATGATGGCCAGATATGTTACCTAGAATAAAAAAAAAAAGATTTAAAAAAAAAGAAAGAAAGAAAAAGAAAAAAAAATAGGAACAATCTCATGCCTAAATATTTTAAAAAGGAAAACAAAATAAGAGGGATAGAACAAGTTATATTAGAGCCAGCTCCAGTGGGCTCTTAAGAAGTGATTGTGAAATATTCAAGGCGAGAAATTAACTAAATCAGAGAAATGATTATTTTGTTGATTGTTTAGAATTAAGAAAGTGATGGGACAAAATGTTAATAATGCAAACTAATTATGAAAGTGTATCACATATACATATATGTTTATACAAGATGGAAACATGTATATATGTATATGCCTATACATATACATATATACATACATATATGCCATTGTTAAACATTTACTAGTATGGAATGAGAGGCTATAGAAAATGTGTGATAATATTTTTATAACTAGCTTTAATGAGAAAGAAAAGAGGGAAGCATTTAAAGAAGTCAATGTGACTACATAAGAAGCTCTCTGTCAGGGTCAGATTTTAAAAGAACAGACATAGAAGATGAGAACAGGTGTAATCAAATGTGATTATATTGGCATTCAGGAATCCCAAAAATAATACCAAAGAATTAAAAACACTGATTGTGGTGAAACTTGTGAAGAAATACTTAGGAAACAGAAAAGAAACTTTTAAAGAAATATTTCAGGCAAGAATAAGAAAGAATAAAGGACAGAGGAGACCTTACTATTTGGTGTGTATATTAAATTAGGACAGAAAGAAAGAGATAATGGAGCACTCAACTGCTATTTTGCTTATGTCTTCTTTGTCAAAGAGAATGATTTTCGGGCTGGAAAAGGTAGAACAAACATAGAGAGGTAATTTAAGTAGAAGATGAGGAGATAATAAGTAAGCATCTAACAGCTTTAAATGAGTTCATGTCTTTTAGTATGGACAAATTATACCCCATAGTACTGACAGAAATCACAGACATGACAGCTGTAGCTAATCTTAGAGGAATGATGGTGAACAGACAATGCACTAAAAGACTAGAGATGGTCAAGTATTGTTCCAGTTTTCAAAACATGCAGGAAAGTAGATTATGAAAATTTTAGATCAGGATATTTAATTTTTTTTTTTGACTTGACATAGGAAACTCCTGTTGAGAAAATTCCCTCCACTGATGAAAATCTATATGAACTATTTTTTTTTCAACTTATGGTTTTAGAGAATTGCCTGGGGCACTGAGAGGTTAAAAAGTTTGCCAAGGTTGATATAGACAATATGTTTCAGAGGGAAGAGTGGAATCCTGCTCAGTGACTTTATATCCCAAGCTGCCTCAAAAATTTAAAGTAAATCCTATTCAGAATTTCATAAAGTTTTTTCTTTCTATTTTTTAAGGAAAAGCTGCCCAGTAACAGCATCATGATATAGTGAATACTTTTAATAATGGCACATCTAGTTATGATTGAAGGAATTGGGGAGGTTTTTCTAAAAAAGAGAAGTCAGTGGCAGCATTGTGATTTTCCTAAAGTATTTGAAAATCAATTTGAAAATCAAATCAAATTTCAATTTGAAAAGTTTAGTAGAAGACTGAGATGTAAGTCTTTTGGTTCTAGACAGAATAACTGAAATTTAGGGGAAAGAAGTGACCATGAGATAGATTTGGTTTCAACATAAGGAAAGATTCTCTGCCAATTAGAACAATATAAAATGGAATGAGCTCTGTTGGCAAATAATGAAATCCCCATCACTATTTAATAGCAATTTCAGTAGAGTTCATTATTAGAGATTGGAAACAAAGAATGGATGTATAGTTATCAGTGAACATGGAGAAGCATTGTGACAATGATGTTATGGGCTTGGAATTAGGAAGACTGGTTCAAATTCTGTTTTTGACACTTCATGGCTACCTATATATAGTACTATAGGGAAGTCCTGATCTCTCAGAGCATCAGTCTTCTTATCTATAAGATGAGGATAATAATAAATATAATATCTTATTGGGCTTGTTGAGGTCTCATATTTTAGATGGAAGTAGATTAGATGGCCATTTAAAATTTCTTCCTTCTCTAAGAGTTTTGGTTTTATATCTAGAGAGCAATGAATATATTAGAGGTTTTACTTGAAGGAGTAGTGGAAAATTAGATTGAAGTTAGGTTGGATTATGGAGAACTTTAAGAATCAAAGTGTAGTAAACCACTGACTCCATATAAGAAAGAAAGTGATAGGCTGGTTAAGAAGAGAAATGGCTAGAAGTCTAGCTCAAATAGGTGGATTACAGCAGGGCTTCTTAAACTTTTTCCACTCACAATTCCTTTTTACATGAGAAATTTTTATGTGACTCCAAGTATATAGGTATATAAAATAGTTATACAAATCAAACAGTTAGTGGTAATAAAACATAATTTCATGACCCCACTACATTTACAGACCCCATATGGGGTTGTAATCACCCATAGTTCACCCATACTTTAAGAAACTGGGGAATATAGCACCAAGCACATATTGTATTGAACTTTACTTGTCAAGTCCATGAAGTCCCACTTCCATGAGAACTTCCTAGAAGAAATACTAATTATATTCCCCAACTTACATTGTCCCATTAGGTGTGGGTGGCTGTAGATACACAGGTGTGCATCATACGATTCCCAGAAGGAAGTGAGAGGCTCAGAGGTGACTCTTTACTTTGAATGAGGCTGAACTTGAAAAAAGTTACCTCACAGAAAGTTAATGTTGCACAACTTTTATCCCAATTATTTTACTTCTTTGGCAGAAGGGGAGATGATAAACAATGGTAGCATTCTGGACAATGTTTTATATTTGTTTTCAGTGTCTCCATTAATCTATCATTATTGCATTTTTTTCAGTTTGTGTTGCATAGCCAGTTTCTATCCAATGGAAACTAATGCATGCAAACTTGTCTACCAAGTTGGTTGAGTAAGCTTTCATATATGATGTAGCCCAGAGTAAATTCACAACAGATCATTCATTAGTGCAGCTTATGGTATTCAGTTTATTTCATTAAAGGGGACACATTTTGAAAATAATATGCATTGTTGCTTGTTGTTATCAATATACTCTTCCTAATTCCTCTTAGACTGTGGCTACTCCAATCATAGAGTTACTGAACCAGGATAGAGAAGAATACTCAGCACAAACTCCAGTGTTGAAATCAAAACCTTATATTTGCAACTCAATTCTACTGCTTACTAGTCCTAGTACTAGTGTGACACTAAATTATTCCATGTGAGGAAAAATTTCTTAAAAGGTAGAGGTGTTTGAAAATTGACCAGACTCCTTTGAAAGTAGCACAATGTTCATTCCTGAAGGGCTTCAATAGAAGAGTACATTCTGTAATTACAACCTTATACAAATCAATAAATTTCTTTGAGCCTCAGTTTCCTCATCTGTAAAATGGAGATAATAACACTTGTACTCGCTACCCAACAAGGTTATATGAAGATCAAATGGCATAATGCATATAAAATGTTTTGTGAACCTAAAAGCATATAAATGTAAGCAATTATATCACTATCTAGTCCAACCTACTCATTTGACAAATGAGGAAACTGAGCCTAGTTCTCTAGGCTCTTCTAACTTCTGTTTGGTGGCTTAACTAATCATAGAGGTAATAAGCAGTAGAAAAGAGAATTGTTCTTAGTACTTTTACTGCATATTCCTGTATTCCCACTTCCATATTCTTGATATACTTTCTTTATTGACTTGTTCATTTAGATTCCTTAAATAGTTAAATTTTGTAAACTTAAGACTCATTATTTTAATAGCAAATTCTCACACTTACTAGAGTGAGAAATTATTCTTTTTCTGAAAATTCATTTTTCTCTTCTCTATCCATTTCCCCATTTATTATTATTTATTTTTTAACATCCATTAAAAATTACTTATAAATTCTCTCCCTCTTTCTGCCTTTTGCCACCCACTGAAAAGGCAAGTAATGTGATATATTCATTTGAACCTACATATAGCATCTCCATATTATCTGTGTTATAAAAAAGAAAAGTCAAAAAAATATATGTTTCACTGTACACTTAGACTTCATCATTTCTCTTGCAGTTGTAGTGCATTTTTTATTATGAAATGAAGTCTTGGAACATTGTATTAATTAGAGTAGCTAAATCTTTCTCAATTATTGTTACAATATTGCTTTATTGTGTGTAATGTTTTCCTGGTTCTTCTTGCTTGATTTTGCATCCTTTAATATGAGTCTTTTTAGTTTTTTTTCCCTGAAATCATCCCTCTCATCAAAAAAATATAATATCTGTGCTTTTTTTTAAGTTAACATTCACTGTAATGTGATAGATATGTACTGGTGAATGCCTCAGTTTCTTCATCTATAAAATTAGATTGCTCATTCTTATGCTGATCATGTGACTATTAAATGAGATGTCCACAGTGCTTCTGAAAAAACAGTACCATATGTATTGAATACAATTTATCGTAGAAACTTCTGTACTTCTTTGCTGCTAATAAAGTGAATATTTTGCTTCCTTAATCTCTAACTTTTAACATAACATCAATTTTTTTACATTGAAGGAAAACTATAAATTGGTTAAAGATTTATTTTCTCTGTTTTTTCAAAGTTTTTGGTAAGCTAAGAAGATTCTATTGGAATGAAATAACTTGATATGATAGGAGGAATACTAGCATGATATCACCTGATTTTCTTAATGTCACAAGTTCCTTTTGTCATTTGATAAAAAAGAAATATGATTTATCAAAATATGGCATTATATTATCATCATTATTTTTGGTACTTTTTCTATGGGAAAATCCTCTATCAAAGACTAGAAAATGTTTTTAGAGAAATGAAGTAGGCCCTTCTGATTTTTTGTTTTTCTTTCCTGTTTAAGATTTGCCATATCTATTGCTATCATTGAGTTTAGAAAAAGAAAAGAGCACTAGACTTGAAATCATAAGAGACAGGAATAAATTCTAGCTCTGCTACTTGAGAACTAGGTGAAACTGAATCTGGCTAAGTTTTTTCTCCTCTGTGACTTGATTTCTTGACCAGCAAAAAGAAAGAAAGAAACAAGAAAAAGGTTGGACTAGATAGAAATTATTTTGAAAAAGAACATCATAGAAATATCAGGTATTAGTATCTATAGATGTATAGTACTAATTATCTATGTCTGAGTATTCTGGTTAGAAATATAATGATATCAACATTAGTATTAACTTTGTGCCCTCAAATTGTAATTTATTACAATTTGTATAAAATTTAACATAAAATGATGCTTAGTCCTGTGTGACTCCTTTGAACTTCTGAAGTAATGAGGTGTGAATATTAGATAATGAGGCAGAGGAGGTTAAGAATCACATGGTTTTTAGGTCATCAATAAACATTAATTTAGTTGTTGGTTTTCTAAATGTGAGATCATTTTCCAGGGATTAACCAGATATATGATTGGAAATATTAAATCATATATTGACATTTTCTTTATAAATGGAATCAGATACCACTACACACCTGTCAGATTGGTTAAGATGACAGGAAAAGATAATGAATGACGAATGTTGTAGAGGATATGGGAAAACTGGGACACTAATACATTGTTGGTGGAATTGTGAATGGATCCAGCCATTTTGGAGAACATTTTGGAACTATGCTCAAAAGGCTATCAAACTGTGCATACCTTTTGATCCAGCAGTGTTCCTACTGGGCTTATATTCCAAAGGGATCTTAAAAGAGAGAAAGGGACCGACATGTGCAAAATGTTTGTGGCAGCCCTTTTTGTAGTATCAAGAAACTGGAAAGTGAATGGATGCCTATTAGTTGGAGAATGACTGAATAAGTTATGGCATATGAATGAATGTCATGGAATATTCTTGTTCTATAAGAAACCATTAGCAGGATGATTTTAGAGAGGCCTAGAGAGAGTTACATGAATTGATGCTAAGTGAAATGAGCAGAACCAGGATTTCATTGTACATGACAACAGCAAATTATACAATGATCAATTCTGATGGATGTGGCTCTTCTCAATGTTGAGACTATTCATGTCAGTTCCAATAATGTTGTGATGATGAGAACCATCACACCCAGAGAGAGGACTGTGGGAACTGAGTGTGGATCACAACATAGCATTTTCACTTTTTTTTATTGTTGTTTGCTTGAATTTAATTTTTTCCCATTTTTTCCCTTTTTTATCTAATTATTCTTGTGTAGCGAGATAATTGTATAAATATGTATGCCTAAATTGGAAAAAAAATTAAGAGAATAAAAATTAAGAATAATTTAATAAGAATAAAATCTAATAATTTAACATATTATAATATTAATATTAATTAATTTTATAATAATTTAATATAATAATAAATAATAAATATTAATATTAAATAATTTAATGTTTAATAATTTAAAAATATAAATTGGAAAAAAATTAAAATAAATGAAATCAGAAAACAAGAGGAAGTTGCAGCTATGTAAAGAATGACTTATATGTTCTTCTTGGAGAGGCAAATGAACAAATTGGCAGAGTTGATTTTATTAAAAAACACCATGTCATGTAACATTTGGTTACCTCCTGTTTCAATGCTTCTGGTATGTATGTATAATGTAAAATAACTGAAACTGATCTGCTGACATGAATAAAAGAGAA
This sequence comes from Sarcophilus harrisii, assembly GCF_902635505.1. NCBI lineage: Eukaryota > Metazoa > Chordata > Mammalia > Dasyuromorphia > Dasyuridae > Sarcophilus > Sarcophilus harrisii. The sequence continues at coordinate 168,404,836 of NC_045429.1, read as the reverse complement.
TAAAAAGAGAATAAAAAGGTAGAGACATTTAAAAGCAGAAAATTAGATCTCTAAAATAAAATCAATGTATCATTGGATTCTTAGTGTCTTTAATACAAAAGTGGGCAAAAATGAGGTCAGGGGAGGGGACTAAGTATTTACATAATGCTTACTATGTGCCAAATGCTTTTTACAAATATCTCATTCAATCCTCACATCAACTCTAGTAAACAAGTAGTGTTATTTCCCAATTTTACAGTGGAGGAAACAAATAAAAATGTTAAATGATTTGCTCAGTGTTACATACCAAGTAAGTTCAGATTTGAAGTCAAGTCTTCCTGATTCTAGGCCTCTAATCTACTTTGTTCTTTTAATCCAAAAGCCTCTGGACAGCAACAAACAATTTGGAAAATATGTTTCAGTGAAAGAAGTAATAAATCCATTAAACAAAAGCCTTGTGTTTACATTTCAAGAATGCTTTTTTTTTTTTTTTTGAAAAAGAACTGGAAGATGAAAGCATAGCAAGCATCAAATAATATTATTGAAAATATAATTGATAGTATTTTTTAACAAACAAAAATTACTGATTACTGATGTGATGGAGTTATTTCTGAATCTGATATGGGAGTCATTCCTGAATCATCTATACAATCAAATCACAGGTTTGTGATAGCAAAGGTAAACATTAATACAATATCAGAGGGGGGGAAATAATAAAAACAAACTATATAGAATAAAATTAAAACAACTCCTGACTAATTTATTCAGATGAGTTATTGATCTCCTAAAATGGGAAATAGAAGAAAGCCTATCACCATTTAATAGAAGAATTGTATATAAAATTTTAATCAATGTAAATAAGCTAATTACTACAAGAAAAAGAACAAAGAGCCCTCAAATTAGCTCAGTTTAAAAACTCTTGCTATGTTTGTCAAAGAGATCCAGCAACTAAAGGCAAAATTGGTTTAGAATGAAACTTATTTTATAATATCTTATGAAGAAGGATGGTAGATGATTATAGTTATCAACTTAAAAATAACTAAAGACAATTTTTGGATGTTTTTCTTTTCAGATAATATTTTTCTAATTGTATCAAGCCTTAGATCATAGCAGAGTCTTTTTTTTTAAATAACTTTTTATTGACAGAACCCATGCCCAGGTAATTTTTTACAACATTATCCCTTGCACTCACTTCTGTTCCAATTTTTCCCCTCCCTCCCTCCATCCCCTCCCCCAGATAGAAAGCAGTCCTATACATGTTAAATAGGTTACAATATATCTTAGATACAATATCTGTGTGCAGAACCGAACAGTTCTCTTGTTGCTCAGAGAGAATTGGATTCAGAAGGTATAAATAACCCGGGAAGAAAAACAAAAATGCAAGCAGTTTACATTCATTTCCCAGAATTCTTTCTTTGGGTATAGCTGCTTCTGTCCATCCTTGATCAATTGAAACTGAGTTAGATCTTCTCTTTGTTCAAGAAATCCACTTCCATCAGAATACATCCTCATACAGTATCGTTGTTGAGGTATATAATGATCTCCTGGTTCTGCTCATTTCACTCAGCATCAGTTCATGTAAGTCTCGCCAATCCTCTCTGTATTCATCCTGCTGGTTGTTTCTTACAGAACAATAATATTCCATAACATTCATATACCACAATTTACTCAACCATTCTCCAATTGATGGGCATCCATTCATTTTCCAGCTTCTAACCACTACAAACAGGGCTGCCACAAACATTTTGGCATATACAAGTCCCTTTCCCTTCTTTAGTATCTCTTTGGGATATAAGCCCAGTAGAAACACTGCTGGATCAAAGAGTATGCACATAGTAGAGTCTTTTTAATGAAGGCGAACTGAAAGCAATTTATTCTGAGTTATTTAGGAAAAACCTTGCAGATAAAGCTTAACTTTTGTCTCATCTACAATCTATAGTTGAGTGAACAATCTATGGATTGTGTCTGTATGTCTTTCACCTATCCATCCACCTACATCTATATATCTTAGCCAAACACTATAAATTTTAAATGGGTTGGGTCCAGAGTTAAATAGATATGAGGGACTTGATTGCCTTTGAAATATTGTAGATATTTTAAAAACATGATCCTAATCACTCCCTGAAACAAAGTTCATCCTTTTAATCCTAATATTACTTCAATAGCATCGTATGATTGATGGTAATGAAGTGACATTGAAGGTCATCTAAAGAGTAATGGAGAGATGTATAATGGAAAATGCAAGTTGTATTAAATTACAAACAAGTAATGATGTACAAATGTGGTAAAGGATGAACTCAAATAAATGTGAATTTATTTTTTTTTATTTAGAAAACAGATTACTTGATTACTTATTGGTTACTTGATAAGAACAAAAAATAATCAATGGACAACTCATATGAGAACTTGAGGAAAGCCTGAACAAGTTGAATGGGTTGCTTGTGTAGGATTCATTGAAAGACATAGGTAAGAGTTATGAAGAACAGGGAGTCATGAAAAGTTTATGATCCATATCACCAGATGAAATCACAAAATATATTGGAGCAGAAACTCTGGGGAAGTAAGGAGAGAGGTATTTGTGTTGACTTCCTACACTTTCCTCTGGGGATATTTTATATAGAGTATGGCAACAAGATCACCTAACTTAACCATCTGGTTCACAACATGAAAGCAATTTTTTTACTTTTTATTACCATGAGAACACTACTTTATTTTTAGCTGCTTTCCAGCTTGTACAATCTAGCTTTATAATATGTTATTATTTTTTTTTAATTTGAGGTTTACCTAAACAGCCTTATTATATTTGATTTTTATTGATAACTTTTATTTCTACATGACCTTCATTTCTCAATATATTTCTTTTATTCTTTCTCCCAGAGAATCATATCTCATAACAAAAAAAAATAAATGAGAGTACAAAAAAGATTCAGCAAAATTGGTCAACAAGTCAGACAGTAAATATTTATTATTATAAATGGTGAGCTGACTGTTATTTCAAAGTAGTGAAATGCTTGAAATACATTATAACCAAAAGGGAAGGTAGTAAGGTAGAAAGTAGGGATAAAAAAGTTTTGAAAAACTTAAAAACAGGAAAGGTATTGATGACAAATTGCATTCAGTGGTATAAATAGAATATAGAAGCAGTGGAAAACCATCCAACTCTCAGAAAAAAAAATTGTGTGAATTTTTTTATATCCATAGTAGACAAAATAAGACAATATTTGATGTTAATAGGAGTTTGGGGGAAGTGAAATATATTTAATAATATATTCTTGGAGGTTAGAGCTGGAAGATTATGTTTTGATCAAGTTTAGAATAGTAATAATAGTGATACATGTTTTACCCTTATCAGATTGCTTGCTGTCTTGGGAAGTGGGGAAGAGAGGAAAAAGGAGAAAAAAAAATAGAATATAAGGTTTTGCAAAGGTGAATGTTGAAAATTATCTTCACGTGTGTTTGGTAAAATAAAATACTATTAAAATAATAATAGTACTTAGTATTCAATGTTCTGGGATTAATAAAGAATTGTTTCATTTAATTTTCATAATTTAATCTTTAGATAGACAATAGAAATAATGTCATCTCCATTATCTGAATGAAGAGATTGAGGCTCAGAGACATTACATTATTTGGCCATGGTCCTGAGTTCTGGAAATAATAGAATCAAAGAATTAGGTCCAGGTTTTTTGTTTCCAAGTTTTTGTTTTCTTCTTCAAGTTTTCTCCTATAGGAGTACCATTTAATATAATATTAGCATTAGCTATGCATAATAAAACATAAAATAAAAAATAAAACATTAAAATTTTTATGAATCCCTTCAAAGAGGAAACTGAAATGATAAGGAGATATAGGGAAAATGAGGTATAGAAAGTAAGTTAAAAGATCAGAGGTGATATAGTTGTCTAAATAAAACAATTAAGATTTAATGAAGCATTCTACATGTAGCTGACTTAAGTATGTATTCTATCCTGCTGAAGGACTATAATAAAATTTCCTTTTTTTCTTCTAAGGAAAGGCATAATATTTCATGATATAGCATTCTAGAAGATGAAAAGGAATCCTATCAGGCAGAAGATCCAAAAGGAAACAGTAATTTGACCTCTTAAGTAAAAACTTTGGAGACGGGGGATGGTGTTCAATTGATGGGCCTCATTTAGTGTTCCTTGATTTCTGTGTTCCCTATAACATTAGAACAATTCCAGTAAAATGCCGTTTGTCACATGAATGCTGGTGCTAAGGAAGAAGTAGGGAGATGATTTATCAGAAAAAAAAAAAAAACTAAAGGAACTAACTAGATAAACAGTGACTACAGGGAAACAGATTCTTTCCTGTAAGTATTTATATATTGAAGGTACTAAGTAGGAATGAAAAGTGCTTTTAGTGGTTTGATCCCTATAACTAATAACAGGTTCTACTTATAGAAATCTTTTTATCTCTGATTCACGTTAGAGGATTAATTAGCTAATGCTTGTAATTTCTTTTGTACAAACATTAGCAAATCAATCTAAGTAATTTGTCCTATCCTGAGCTTGGTTAGCAGAGCTGATACCAGAAAAGAAAATATTCTATTTGAATGAAGGATCAAAAAAAAAATTGCCACCCATTAATAATAACTAAGGAGTTAGATAATGGGAAAGTAATAATTGGTATTCTATATTTAAATTCTCCTCATGATTGGTTATAATTCTTCTCAAGGTATTTTAAATAGCAGTATTATACATATAAGTAATCCATCTTAAAGAGGGCAAAGAAAATTCCAGGAGTCTCCTTGGTAAACAGATAAACCCATTTCTATTTGATTAGATCAAAGGATTTTTAACAGTGTGTGTTTGTGTGCGTGTGTGTGTGTGTGTGTGTGTGTGTGATGTGCTATTCTAGCAGTCTAGTGAACTATATGGCTCCACAGAATAATGCTTTTAAAAGCATAAAATAGATTGCATAGGATATTAAGGAAATCAGTAATATTAAATAATCATGAAAAAAAATAACATTCACAGCACCTAGGTTAAGAACATTTGGATTATATGATCTCTAAGTTTCCAGTGTTAACAATTCATAATTCTATATGGCAGACATAAGATCAGGGGAAGGTTGCTCATTACTTCTTCACCCTATTCTCCCTTTAGATCTCTTCCAGCAACTGGACATTCAGAGCCCTTAACTTCTGCCAAAGGAATGCTATCTTTCCAATTTAATGGGAGACACATCCCCAGTTGATGATTTAAAAAGAAATAGAAATACTTGGACTATTTCTGATGCACCAAAGGGCAATCTGGAAGCGGAGATTTTTTTTTTCCTTCCAGCCTTCCACATACTTTGTAGATACTCATTTTAGGAAACAAGATTTTCAACTAAATGGTCTTGGAATGCAATACCTGTCTTGAAAAATTTTAAAAGAATCATCTTTCTCACTCTACACATCTTGCCTCCCTCTTGAATTTTGCATTTTGTAATTTGATTCAAGGCACAAATTCAAGGAAGAATGAGATGGAACTAATCAAAAGTTTTCTTAATAATGAAATCCATATCTGTTGTTTCTCCTTTTTGTGTAGATGATGTCAGACAATTTAAAAAATGAACTGAAGAACACATATAAAAAAGAAATAATTTAGGACTGAGGTTATGAACCAAATGACTTAAGGGATATGTTCAATTATTTAATTTCAGTTATCTTATGAAAAATCATGAAGACAGTCATTATTTCTTAAAGTTATTTCTTATTACAAATAAATCTTTAGTTTCTGCTGAAAAACAAGTCCAATATCTTTGGCAAAAGATACACTTATCATAAGAAATAGCTTATGTTAATTTTTTAATCTGAAAAAAGTTCAATTATATAAACTTAACATGCCTTATCACAAGTACTGGACACTCAAAAGTGTTATGTTATTGGTGAATATGGAAGGGAACAGAGTGAAGAGAGAATTTTCTTTCACACAATAGGTGAGAGTAATGATCTCAATCTATTGGCAACAACTAAGGGTAAGAACTCATTCATTTTGCAATGGTACTCATCAATGAATATATCTTGAATAAATAAGAAATGAATATCAAAAGATTTATTTTTTATCCTTTTCCTTTACAAATCATTCACTTACAGTGACATTAAATTAAGTTGGGAAGACTTCTTAGATACAGCAATAATCATTCACATTTGTGTAATAATTTAAGCTTTGTAAAATTCTTTCCCTCATAACTACTCTATGAGGTTGGTAGTAATATAATTATCACACACATTTTGTAGGGGAGGAAATTGAGTCTCTAGGCAATTAAATTACTTTCTATGTCTGAACTAGCCAGAATTGGCATTTCAACCCAGTTTTTTGCTTTATCATATGCCTTATCAAGCCTTATCATATGAATCACTTACACAAGACTTGTCAGAGTCTCTATATCACATACTCTGACAAGTATATATATATGTATTTATATATATTATGTACATATTTGCATATGTATGTATGTATATATTGATGCCCTTAGACATACTGATGAAACCCATAGGCCCCTCTCAGAATGTTTTTAAATGGATAAAATACAATAGAAAAAATTACCAAAAAAATGAGTTACAATGAATTAACAATTATAAAGATGCTCTTTAAAAAAAAAGTTCACAGATCTTGGGTTAAGATCTTTTTTTGTAGGATAAAAAAAAATCCAAGCTAAGTAATAGAACAAAAGGAGCAATATGAACCAGTGATAAGATTTTTCATTTTTATTTATTGACAGACCTGAGTTTTCATTGGTGAAGGGAGTTAATTAGGGAACAATTTCTGTTGCCTCTCTGTAATTTATAGTGTTAGTTTCCTGGGGCACTGAGAAATGAAGTGATTTGTCCTAGAAAGCCACAATAGGGTGGAGGCAAACCTTGAATCTATTCAGTTCTTCATGATTCTGTGGTCAGTTCTCATATCAGCTCTCTGTTTACCATATCATATTGAGCCTCAACTGAAATTTTTGTAGCACCTTCAATTTTGCAAAATTCTCTACATATATTATCTCACCTGATCTTTCCCAGTAACTCTTTGAGGTAAGTAGAATAGGTAGCCATATAAATCTTTAACAAACAACTCTCCAGAAAAAAAAAAATGCATGCATGACACATTTTCATGTTTAATCTGCATTACTAACATTTTCCCTATTATTTTTCCAAGTCTAGACATCAAAAAAATGATGATTTATCAACAAATGATAAATCAAACCCTAATTTGTAGTGTTTGCCAATTTAGTGAAATGCTCACACTGAATATTTAACAATTGGCTCCTAGCCAGTAGGAGATGGCTCTAGTACACCCCGCAGGTATTGTCCTGATTTTAAAGATGAGGAAACTGAAAAGGAGAGGGCTTAAATTACTTGCTAGTGGACACAATAACTAAATGTTATATGTTAAGACTCAAATTTATATTCCTTCTCACTCCAAGGTCAACACACTTTTGACTATTTCACACTGTTCTTATCAGCGTAGGTCATAAATATTTCCAAGGAGATTTGGGGTAAAGCAGAAGCAACAAACAGAATGTGGTGATAATAGAGTTAAAATTAAGTTTCTGAAAAGAAGGCAGAACACAAGTGGATATAATCAAGTTGTTTAGCCAAGAGCAGGAGCACAAAAGTCAGAAGGAAAACTAGTGGAAGAAATGCTATAGGTCACATTCTTGGAGTGGAAGTAGATAATTCAAGGGCTGATGTGGAATTCCAAGCAGTGTCTATGACAATGATCCAATGATGGGTAAGGCCTCTCTAGGGAGAAGGGCTATCCAAGACAGAGATAGATTTCAGGGGAAATACTAAGTACGGGAGGATCCGATTGTATGGTTATCAAAGGTTTCAAGTACATCAAAAGGCTTAAAGAAGGCATCAAGAGATAAGAAAGTCTATCCTAAGAGAATCTCCTTGAACTGCTAGTCCAAGAAACTGAGGAAACATCATGGAAAGATTTGGACAGGTTTCCATCTCCTACCACTGCCATCTTGTCCCTGAAATATGGATCTTCTGGGAAAATAGGTAAGCACCAACTTCATAATTCAGAGCAAGTATAAGAATTGGACCAACAGGTACGTCCTAGAAATTCATTTTGAATCTGGTCATGTAGAGGATGTAAGGATGTAAGGATGTCCAGTGGAGGACAGGGTTTTTTACTACCAAACCAGGTAGGTACTGCTCTGTAGATCTCTATTTGATCATCTGCATTGGACTCAAGGACCCTTCCTTACAAGTGAAGGAAAACATGTATATCAGGCTAGTGTTTGTTTGTTTTTTTTTTTTTTTCCTGAGAGTTGAGACTCAGATCCTTGTTTTTGTGATATAGTATGGTATAGGCATTCTTTTTTTTTTTTTTCTTTTTGAATCATCAACCAAAGTGGTAGTTTATTGAAGCCTATGGATCCCTGTCCAGAATTTTTTTTAAAGGGTAATATAAAACACATGATTCTATAGAAATCAAATTATATTGAAGTATAGTTATCAAAATATTAAGCAAATAAATGACACATGGGATAGAGCACTTAAGTTAGGAAGACTTGAATTCTAATTCTTTTTCATATAATTAATAGCTGCTTGATCCTGGGAAAGTCATATAACCTCTGTCAGTTTCAGTTTCATCATATGTAATATGAGCATAATTAAAGCACCTTAACAAAATTTGTAAAGTGCTTTGTAAATGTTAAAGTATAGTAAATACATAAATGAATGAATAAATGAATGAATGAATAAAATTTCCAAGTTCATGGATTTCTTAAGATCTGTCCATGAACTTCCAATGGGTTAAAAACCTTGTGTCTCATGTGGGATAATTAAAATATACAGTTTGGGACCTCCTAAAACGGAAGCTGCAAAGTGCTCACCATCTTACAAGGATTACTTTCCAATTTCAGGGATCTCAATAAACACATATTTTGATTGTATAATATAATTGTTGTGCTTTGAGTTCCTTAGAAGTTCATGTTTCCCAGATCAGGAGGACTTCCTTATTTTCAACATCCATTGAGGCTATGGAATATTGATCATCAATACAGTAGCAGCCTGAAGGTCATTGCAGTTTTGGATGACAAAGCATTGCACCAGGAAAAAGAAACATGCATATAGGAACTTTAAATACAATATGGGATATTGAGGGATTGCCTTTCTCTCCTATTTCTAGCTTGAAGTTTAATCCCTATGGATCTAAATTGCCTGCTTTTCTGCAGGACTCTGACATACTTGAAGTTAAAAAGGGATTACATCTTTCATTATTTAATATATGTTGAATAGTCACCTTTTGTTATATGATAGGTACTATGTCAACTATGCAACAATCCCTGACCAAAGGGTTACTCTAATAGGAAATTATGTCTCAAGAGAGATGGTGGAATTTCTCAAATAACCATATATTTAAATGTAATGTGACTTTGACACACATAATTCTGTGTACCAAGTATTATGTACTTTTCAAAATAGAGTTGAATCAAGGACAGAAAAATGATATATAAAATGCAGTTAACCTGGTCATGTGTCTAATAAATTAGTCTTTGGACATGAATACAAATACCCTTATATTAAGACAGAAACATCTACAAATTATCCTTTGGGAGATATCTCATCTTCCATCACAATGGTGACTTTTCTACAGAAGCATTGGACACTCCTTTAGGGTCAGGTAGTAGAGTTTCCTTTGGAAGGATAGAGGAGTAACTGGAAGAAACCTTGAAGATCACTTAGTCCACTTCCCTCATTTTATTTATTAGGTCTCAAGAAGCTTAGTCATCTTCCAAAGTCACAGGTAAGTGAAAGGGGCAAGATTTGAACCCAGGTTCCTTTATTTTTATCATTTTACCATTGTATATCATGCTGTAATACTGTACTTCAAATATCAGGACAATGTAGAAAAAATTTTTAGGACTGTCCTAATATAGTAGCACCTAATTTTCATAGGCCAGGGAGACCTATGAGATTTTGCTACAGGAAACTTTTTATTTTTTGTTTTGCCTTGAATTGTTTCTATTCTTGCTCCCACCTAATATTTTAATATGTTTACTATATGAAGGTATTATAATACCTGATTCTTCCTTCAGAATTGCTTAAAACTTAATGTTTACCTAAAAATTGTGACAAGTAGTACTTGAGTGCTATTGGGCTATTATTCTTTGGTGCTATACATGAAATGGAGAGTTTTTATTGACTTGAAAATTCTAAATCTTAAATAATGTCTGACAATTTTTGAATTGGAAAATGGCCTGATTACTTCACTTACAGAAGAAACTTCAAAAAGTATTGCTAGTGATGATGAACACTTGGGCAGGAAGCTTAAGACCAAAAGGGTACAGGTTGTATTTTCCTCACTTTTGACTATTGAAAAGTCTTTAAGAAAGATATATTAAATTGGAAGGTGAAGAGCTGGCTAAAAAAGTAGTATGTTGAGAACTGGATTTGAATTTCTGGTTCATGAATCTCTTTAGAGTTTTATCTATTTAGAGTTGTCAGATTTCTAAGCCATAGATGGATCGAATCTAAGTCTGATAACATATTTGAAGTTAATTGTAAGCTTAATAACCTAATCTTAAAGAATGAATAGACTAAGATAACAAATCATAGAAAGAATAAATGATTTCATTAAAGAGAGTGGCAACCATGAGACAATATTCCAAAATTTGTAGGATGCAGCAAAAGTAGTAATTGGGGAAAATTTTGTATCTCTAACTGTGTACATCAATAAAAGACTTAGAACAATGAATTGGGCATACAGTAAAAATAGGGGGAAAAACAAATTAAAAATTGTCAATTAAACAATAAAATGGAAATCCTAAAAATCAAAGGAGAGATGAATAAAATTGAAAGTTAAAGAAGCACCAAAGTTTTGAATTAATAAATAAAACTTGAAGCTGGTTTTATGAGAAAAAAAAACCAATAAAATAAACAATGGCTAATTTGATTTAAAAAAAATAAAGAAGAAAGCACATTTAAAAGGAACATTAAAAGTTATGTCAGTTATATGCCATGAAAAAAGACAATCCAAATGTTAAGTGAATGGATGATATATAAAAGTGTAAACTATCCATATTAACAGCAGAGCAATACTTAAAAATTAAATTAAATTGTTATTCTTAATTAATTTAAATTATTATAAAAATTAAAATATTTTCAAAGAATACTTAAAAAACCTTATTTTAGAAAAATAAATTGAACAAGCCATCAATGTGTTTCCTAAGAAAAAAAAATTCCAAGGACCAGATGAATTTACAAATAAATTCTACCAGACATTTAAGAAATAATACTATATAAACTAGTTGTAATACAGTTAAAGGAAGAGTCCTATCAAATTCTTTTTTTGTTGTAAATGTGATTTTCATAACTAAATAAAAAAAGCAAAAAATAAAGAAAACTATAGAACAATTTCCTTTTTGAACATCATTCAACTGAAACTAAGATCTCTAAAGTCAGCAACAATCTCTTAATTACCAAGTATGAATGTTTCTTTCCCTTCATTATTTATCTTGACTTCTCAGCAGTATTTGACACTGCTGACTGTCCTATTTTTCTTGGTTTTCATGACTTTTTTTTTTATTCTTCTCTTGTCTGAGCACTCAATTTTATTTTTGTGATTCTTTTTTTCATATCATAATTTCTCATTGTGTTTCTATCCCAAGGCTTTAATCTGGATCCACTTTTATTCTATCTCTGTAGTCTTTTCCTTAATGACATCATCAGGCCCTATGAGCTTAATTATCATCTCTATGCACCAATTTCTTTTTTTGAGCTCCACTTCTGCATCATCAACAGCCTTTTGCATATATTCAGTGAGAGATCACATAGCCAACTCAAACTTAAACACAAACTGTTTCAAAAGAGAATTCATCATGTGTTCCTCAAAATTTATACCTCTTCCAAGCTCCCTTAATTCTATAAGGAAGTCAACCTCTCATTCTGCTGGGTTTATAACCTTAGTAGTATACTTAGACTCACACTACATAGTCAATCATTTGTCAAATCTAATCATTTCTATCATTACCCCATTCCTTAGTCATGTCCTCTTCTATCCATCCACATAACAAGCAACTTAATTTAGGTCCCCATCACTTCTTACCAGGATTATTGCTCCCTACCTTAAGGAGTCTTTACCTCTAGCTTATTCACATCCCAGTCTATCTTCCACATAGCCACTAAAGTAATTTTTCTAAAATCTCTCTCCCCTCCTCTCCCCCTTCCCCTCTCTCTCTTCCTCTCTCCGCCTCTTTTCTTTTCTCCCTTTCCCCCTCTCTCCCTCTCTTACTCTCTCCCCTTAAGTATTATTCATTTATATGTAGAGATATATACACAGATATACATATATATCATATTTTACATGTAAAAAGTCTTTACCTATCTATATATTGCATTTTATTTTCTCCATTAGAATATAAGTTCCTTCAAGACAAAGACTATCCCTCTTTTGGTTTTGTATCCTAGACAGCATAGTTCCTGTTATATGAAAATCTTTATAAAATGCTTGTTCATTGATTAGTGTTCCACCAATTCTTCAAACAACATGGTCAAAACTGAGCTTATTGTGTTACTCCTTTAAATTTACTCTTTCTGACTGAATGCAGATCAAAGAGTACTATTTTAACATTTTCTTTTCTTTTACATGGGTTTTCCTTTGTTCTGATTTTTCTTTTACGACATGACTACTATGGAAATGTTTGATGTGATTGTACATGTATAACCTCTGTCAGATTGCTTGAGATTTTGAGAAGGAGGAAGGGAAGAGAGAAAAAAGAAAAAAATTGGAACTCAATCTTATGAAAATGAATGTTGAAAACTTTATTTATACACAATTATTACAAAAATAAAATACTATTAAATAATAAATAAATGTATTCCTTCTGAGGAGGGAAGTTTACCATTTCTCCCATGTTTTTAATCATGAGCTTCTCTTTTTCTCTTTTTTTTCTTCCTCACTTCTCACATTTATTTGTCAACTGGTGGGAATTCTACCTCTACTATATATCTTGAATCTGTCACTTTTGTAGTTTCACCATAATGCAGAGACTGATACACTGACACATTTATGCTTAATAAATCTCTCTCTCTGTTTAAATACAATTTGGTTATGCTTCTTGTTTACTCAAAAATCTTTAGTAGTCACTACTTATGAGTAAAGTTCAAACTTTGCTTTTAATTTCATGTTCTTGTTCAGTCATTTCAATCATGTCCAACTTCTCATGACCCTATTTAAGATTTTCTTGTCAAAGGTGCTGGAATAGTTTGCCATTTCTTTCTCTAGCTCATTTTAAAGATGGAGAAATTGAGACAAACAGGATTAAGTGACTTTCCCAGGGTCACACAGCTAATAAGTATCTGAGAACTGTTTTGAACTCAGGGAAATGAGACTTCCTGACTCCAGGCTTGCCTGAGTATGCGCTGTGCATCTAGTTGCCCTCCACATACATGACAATCTATAATTTTCTCTCCCTCTGGCTATCCCAATCTTAACTTATGGCTTTCTTCCATGTTTTCTTAATTTCATAAATATGAACAATTCTCTGCTCTATAAATAGATATTGTATTCTCAAGAATGCCTCTGTAGTTGCTCTTTATACTTAGAATAAGCATCTTTTGTCTCTAAACTTTATCAGTTATGATTTGTTCTTTGAATTTCAACTCAAAGGTCACCTTTTCAATAAAATTGTATACTTCTTTTTAAAGAAAATTATTAAATTTTGGAAAAAATGTTTCTAAACATAATGGACTGATTCCTACATAGTAGCAGTGCAGAGAATCCATCATGAAATATCACTGATTTTTCTTCATTGTTTGGGGATGAATAAGGGTGCATTGGTGGGAGGAATATGCAACTTTCTTGGAATCCAAAGCCACAATCCTAGCAGTTCAAAATAATTCTTTGATGTCATTGTTGATACCCCACTCCTCTTCCTCTGCCTATGTCAACACCCTTGACATCATGAAGGAGATAGTCACTTTTCATAGTCAGAGCCTTAGCCCCTCTCTGCAGAAGTGGATTTTAGTGGATTCTTAAAGAGCACTTTCTTTTACATTGGCTAGGGAAGTGTCTGCAGCATCAGGGATGATTGATCAAGCCCCACCAGACTTTAGGAAATATGCTTAACTTCTCCAATGCCCATACAACTCTCAAAGAGAGTAGCAGAAACAACAACAACAACAACAACAACAACAACAAAAAACAAAAAACACTGACTTTATTAGACAGTGTTTCTTTATGATGTGTTTTCTACACATATGAAATAACACCCAGAGATAAAAATTTATCATTATGTTTATATTTCTTGTGAAAGAAAAATCAGAGCAAATCATTCCAATTATTTTATTACTTTTAGCAATCTATCCCAGTGTTTTAATACTCTACAAGAAAATAAACTATTTCAGGGCAGAGATTATTTTATCTCAATTTTATATCCCCCCCAATGCCTAGGGCAGAGCTCTGCACACAATGAATGCCTCATAAATATTTGTATATTCCATTAGGCTATTTCTGAATTTAGATGAATTTTCTTACTAGTTGGTAATCACCTGCTGGATCTTACCCAGTGGTTAGCTCTTAGGTAGTTGTAGCAACAACTAAACTTTGGTTTCATTAACTAAATTTCCCTAACCAATGAAACAGTCTCTAACTGGCATTAGCAATTTTGAGGGATACTTTTGTATTCTTGTATTGAAGGAATGGATCTTTAACTAACAGAGGGAAAAAATAGACCTTTTCCAAAAAAAAGCATTCTTTTGACAAAACTACCTTTGTTGATGCCAGCACCAGAAAATTTACATTTTATAGAAACCTTTCACTCCAAACAAAGGCAACATTATAATCGCACGGTCATGCCTCAGATACATTGTTGCCTAGAGATGTGGGGCAGATGAAGATAATTCAGGGAAACCAGCTTCAGCAACAATCTCAGGGAAACCTCCTTCAGTCTGCTGAAATCCCAATCCCTTATCACAGATACAAGAGTAACTTGATAAGAAGCTGGCGAGCTCAACCAGTTCCACTCTTGCCAAGGCAAGAAAGAGATACTTACAGATGGACACACTTAACAATCAAAAGGAAGAATGTAAAAGTTTTATTTTCAGATGTTCAAGTCACTTCAATCTCAGTCTGATAGGACTTTTGGCCTATTCAAATCCCTTGTTTCAGTAAGTATAATAACTGGAAGAAAGAATGGGAAAGACAGAGAAGAATAGAGTATTTGTTTACTTGAAAGTCCAATGAAACCAATTCTCTCATGGGATAAGATTAGGATAAATGAATGTATTTCTACGTTTTCATAATTCATTTAGTTAGCCCTTTTTCTAGAAGGCTCCTACTGGAAATTTGGTAGTAAATATAAGCAAGATAATTATTTCATCTGCTGTTTTCATCAACAGGGAAAATAGAAACCTTGAGCTGGAAGGACCATAGAAATCAGATCTCTTCATATTGAATTATTGATGCTTACAGATGGGAGATACTCTAAGGAAAATATGCCATAGGCCATGGACCCTTGAACCTTAAATTCTTAGCAATCAATTTCTCTTCTGAATGGAGCTCAGAAACTTTGGCCCTTTGGTTTAGGGTTAGATAGTATATGCACCTCCAAATACCAAAAGATATGGTTACACAATATTCTCCTCAAACCTTTTTTTTTTTTTTTTTAATCATAGAAATTGTAGAACTATTCTAAGTCCTTTATTTTACAATGAAAAAAGACTCAAGGAGGGTGGATGATTTGCTTGAGATCACACGCCTAATTACTGATATCTAGATTAAAATACAGATTTTTTTAGCTCTGAGAGAATGATTATTAAATAACCACTTCATTATTTTGGAAAGATCCAGTGTTTTTTCTCTTCCTCATTTGGAGAGTAGGCCAAAGCTTAGTTCTCTAAATGGCCTACTGGATAATGAGATGAAATCTTGGAGGTGCTGTGTTGGAATACACGGAAGAACTGTTGGAATACATGGGGGCCACATTATAGTGGCTGCAGGAGATCCAACCCAGAATGGATCTCCTCTTGTGAGAGGATGATACAAGGAGACTGAGAGGTAGTTGCTGTTCTCTGACCTCTCTGACTGAGAGGCCGTTGTGTTGTCTGACCTCTCTCCCCTCTGCTTCCAATTTATCTAGTTCCCAGTTCTCAACATTTGTGTCAGCAAAGGAGCCTTGAAACTCCTTCATATGTTATGATCCCAAACTATGGAGGCTCAAAGAGAATTGACCTGTCCCTTAACAGTGCTGCCCAGCCCAACTAGAAAATCTTACAAAGTTTTTTTTTTTTTTGTTTGTTTTTTTTTTTTTTTTTTTTTTTTTTTTTTTTTTTTTTTTTTTTTTTTTTTTTTTTTGTTTTGTTTTGTTTTGTTTTGTTTTGCTTCAGTTTGGTGGTTGAACTTGATTCTGGACTAGGACTAAAATGACATCACTATATTAGAATCAAGTTACAGTGTGTCTGGTTACAGCTAATCAGACCAATATGAACCTGGAATGCTGTATACACAGGTTGGACACAAATAGTCCATATGAACATTTGGGGTAAATTCTCTAATTTTGTGAATCTTGTATATCTTTTGAGCTATTTCAGTTTTGCTTTGCACATAAGGCACAGCACCTTCTCTGATGATGGCATCCCATGCTGGGTAGTCCTGTGCTAGTCATTGTGCCAGTTTTTCCATATCATGCAATTAATTCTAAAGTTCTTAAGAGAGACCTTGAGAGTGTTCTTGTTTCGTTTTTTTTTTTTTTTCCTGACTACCATGTGAGTGCTTGCCCTGTTTGAGTTCTCCATTAAACACACTTTTTTGACAAGCGTATGTTTGGCATTCTAATGTAGCTAGTCCAAGGGAATTGTGTTCTCTGCAGTAGAGTTTAGTTCAAGAAAGGACTTTACTGTCTGGTATCTTATCCTGCCAAATGATCTTCAAAATCTTTCTAAGACAATTCAAATGGAAGTGATTTGGTTTGCTGGCATGGCACTGGTATACTGTCTAAGTTTTACTGAAACCTGAACAGTATATCAGTGCCATATTTGAATGCTGTGGACCTTGGCAATACACTTTTCAGGGATATACATATTACATAATTAGATTGATACTTGCATTGCCAGAGGTACTTCAGTATTTAGGAGGCTTCAAAGGAAAGTATGGGAGAGAACAGGTTTTAGACTAATTAAAAAGCTGAAACTCTACTGAGCCCTTGTGCTGATTTTATTGTTGTATTGTTGTATACAAAGAATTGAATCTAAGAAGAATTCTAGCCAATTGTGTTGTCTTCATGTTTGTGCGTGGGTAGATCCTTTGTCTGGTTTGCCCAAGATTAAGAATAGTCTGGAAGAAAATGATATAATCAAAGTCACATCCCTAAGTCCCTCATTAGAATAGGTCTACATCTCATTATAATATTCATTTTTCTCCTTAATTGCTAATGACTCAGAGTTGATTGCCGTCCTTAGGAATACTCACTTTGCCAAGGGCACATACGCCTTGAGTGGATTTCATGAGGAGTCTTTGACATCAAGAGTACCACTGATACCATTTATTAATTATCTGCTAGCATTTTTAATAAAATGATTAATTATCTGGGAACTATATTTTTTTAAACTTTTTATGTGTCACAGCTAACAGTTCAGTGTGGTTTCACACACACAAAAAAAAGGCCTTTCTTTTAGGTTAAGTGACTTGTTCAAGGTTACCAAGCTAATTAGTGGCAGGTCTGAGTTTATTCTTAGATCATCAGAAAGATATATTCTATTTCCCTTCAACTTTTCTTCTGAACTATCTTAGGAAATGTATTGTACCTGAGTCATTCTGAATTCCCTGCTGAGTTAAGCTGTTCATGGCAAAAATTGACTGTCTTGGATTATCATACCAGGATGGAAACCACATTTGAAAGAAAAGTTTGACAGCAACTAAAAAGTTCTGTCAAGGTATTTAAGTAGAAGTATAGGGAAGATCTGGTTTGATTGATTGCGATATAAATATAATGAAGATAGTTTTTATTTCTTTAATTTTCATCCTTGGTAAAAATAAGATGACAATAAAATTTCATTCTATCCCCCAATTGTCCTCTTGCTTGCAAACTTGAAATTATGCCTCTGTACCTATTTTTTGGTTTTCTTTCCTTAGCAAATAAGTTTCCTGATTCTGAGTCATTTTTGACCTGAATTCCTTTGCCATTTCAGTCTTTTCCAAAATGCCATTTATCTCAGAGCAAAGTTATATGACTTAATAAATTACACATATTAATGACTCTCTTCTGTCCTTTCGTATCCAAACATTCACTGAATGTTGATGCTTTGTGCTCTAAAAGATCCCTCACACACCAAAAAATGTGCCTTTTCTTCATTTCTCTACTTCATAAAACCTTCTTCAATATTTATTTTTTTCCTGAAAGATTTTTCACAACACCATTAGGAACCTGGAAAAATGACTAGAATCAACTTATCATTTCTATACACTCTTGACCTATAGTGACACCCATTTTGCCCTTGAGCACATTTCTATCCTTTCCAAATGTTTATGTCTTGTCAGTCTGTCAAATTTAGATTTTTAAGTACCTTTTGCAGGGAAAAATGTTCTCTTCTATTTCTTTCATAGTTATATAAGACTATGTTGATTTGAACATTTACTGTCCTTAAATATATAGGTTTCAACCTTTGAAATGACACACATATAGGCACACAAAGATAGATTAAAAAGATACTTATTTGGGTGAGTATGATAATATAGAAGCAAAACTATTCTCAACAATAATGCCACATATATGTATTTCATATATGTATGTACACATGTATATGCATACATGTGTATATATATGAGAATACATGTATAGGCCTTACTACATCATTTTCTACCTATAAAATTTTGTCCCCAAATATTATTGGGTAGTCCTGTCCATTCCACTTGCTCATCTTATTTGACTTTTAGACAATTGTAGCTTTTTTTTTTTAATTGGGGGAGGGTGGCTTTTGTCAGCTACTTCCAAATCTACTTTACTCCCCTACTTCTTTGCTTCTGATGAGTACTATTTACCAACCATTTTAATTTACATGCTGTTGGACTTGATGTTACCTTCTGTCACAATAGGGCCTTGAATCATTTCAAGTATACTATCTTTGGTGTAATTGCCCTGGAATCTAATTCTTTGGCAATGCACTGTCATCAATTTCATTTTGTCACCTAACATATTGCTTTTGAGTGTAAATCTCTTGTAATGTTTATGAAGGGCCACTAGTCCAAACTCTTTTTATGAAGACTGTCTCCTACTTCTTAGTATTAAGAACAGGATACCACTAAAATGTTTTAGATTCTGAGTATGGGGTTCTTGGAGGGAAGAGAATAGACATTACTGGGAATTTTTTTGCATGTGAGAAAAGAAGTACAAAATACAATCTTTTAGAGATCAATTCAGATCAGAAAAGTGGTTAGGTCATTCATCTTGGTGGGAAGAAGTGATAATCTTCTATGTTCAAATTTTAACTAATTATTTTTAAACTATTTGCCCATTGTTTTTATCTATGGAAGGAGTATAAATGTTTTCAGCATTCTCTAAATTAAAGCACTCTAGGGCAAAGTCTAGATGGCCCCTCCTTATGGAACTTTGGTCTTTAGATAACTATGAAATAGATGATGTTTGTGTTTTGGGGACCATTATTTAATAATAATAGTAATAATTAACATTTGTTTAGCCCTTACTATGTGCTAGGTAACCCTAAAAGGTAGATGCTATTGTGTTCCTTATTTTATAGATGTAGAAACCAAGGCAAACAGAGGTTAAGTAACTTTCCTGGAGGTTACACAGTTAGTATCTGAGCATGGTTCTGAATTCAAATTCAGCCTGATACTGGCTTTGTCATTCTATCCACTGTATCACATAGCTTCCTTGACACTTATCAAAAGAAAGAGAGATTCTGAGAGTTTCCTACCTCTTTACATAGCAGTATATAATTTAACATAAATGAATCATATTATTAGCTTTTTAACTTCTACAGATTGTAAGCTCTTTGAAAGCAGAAACTGGTTTCATTTTATTTTTTTCTTTATAACTCCACTTTCTAGAAAAGTGCTTGGTACATCAAAATGCTTGGTATATAAACAGTTAATTTAATTGGATTGGATTAGATGTGAAAGTTTGGCTCACTTATAATTTAAACAGAAAACTTTTATTAAGTATCTACTATGTGAAGCTACTATTTACTTATATAAAGTGAAAAAATAGTTATTCCTTGTCTTCAAGAAATACTTAATTGAGAATTATAGTGGAGGTGGTGGGAATAAGACCAGCACATAAATAAGTACAAATTCAAAAAATGAATAGATGAATAATAAAGATCAAATAAGAAGGTAAGAGAAAATCTAGATAGGAGGAATCGTTACCCATTTTTATTTGTGGAAGCAATGTTAAATAATATAAAGAATGTTTTTAGAGTGGGAGTGCTTTTCTAACTTGGACTTCTTCACTTTACTTATGTGTCCATCGCTTTTGACTTTAGAGAGTTTCTTCTCTCTATGATTTTTCTCCCCTAATTTCCCTTTTGCTTTGTCTTGATTCTTCTCTTTGTCTTTCTCTGACACTTTACTTTTTTTCTCTCTGACCCTCCACTTCTTGATGGCCTGAGCTCTTTTGGTCATGTGATTTTCTTTTCTGGACTCTATGATCCTTCAGGCTGCCTTTACACTTTAAGTCCTCGAATGCCACTTTCTCCCTCCCTTCTGAAGAGTGTTTGTTTCCTTTTTCACTTTTCTCTGATGGGGGTTTTCCAATAGGACTCTGCCACCGCTGGATATCCCCCATGTCATATTGCACAGCGATCTCCTTGTCTCCCTCAAACTACTTTCCTCATGTTCCAGAGGCTTTCCTTTAGCAGGGGAGGACGCACTGCTATACTGACTCTCTGAACTGGTTCTATCTTTTGTGGGGTTGGCAGGATTTCAATCTCAGTTTAATTTCAATCTCTGACTAATGCTAGCTGTATGACTTCTAAAAACTCCTGTGACATCTATCTCGTTTTCCTAATCTAAAAAAAATGTAGGCAGCTAGATGGCAGAATGGTTAGAACATTAAACCCGGAGTCAGGAAAACATGATTTTAAATTCAGCCTCAGATACTAGCTATGTGACACTGGACAAGTCACTTAATTTCTAGTTGCCTATTTTCTCAACTGTAAAATAATAACAATCCCACAATTTGAAAGGTTTTTGCGAGGATTAAATGGTATAATATTTATAAAAATTGCTTAGCACAGTGCTACATAGTAGCACTTCCCTCCTTGCCTTCTCCTCTGTAAAAATAAGGATATTAACATTGTTGTTCAATTTTTTTAATATGATTCTTTGTGATTTGGGATTTTCTTGAAAAAAGATATTGGTATTGGAGTGATTTGTCATTTCTTTCTCCAACTCACTTTTCAGATGAAGGAATTTAAACAAATGGGGTTAAGTAATTTGTCCAGGATCACCCAGACAGTGTCTGAGGCCATATTTGAACTCAGGAAGATGGGTCTTCCTCTCCCAGAATTTTATCCACTGCAGTGTCACCTAGAGGCCCACAAATAATAATTTTTTTTTAAATGAGAAAAGTCCTTTGTAATGTTTGACGTGTTATATAAATGTGAATTATTATTTGAGCTGGGGAATCAGGAGTTAAGGAAGTTCTCATGAAGTATGTTGCACCTGAACTTGATTTTGAAGAGGAGGATATCAATAGAATAAGATAAGTAGTAGTAAAGGAGCAGAGATTCCTTCAGGTATTAAAGTTGACAGTAGATTTTAATAGAATTTTTTTTTGAAAGGCTATTAGGGTTAAATGACTTTCCAAGTCACAAAGTTAATAAGTATCAAGTATCTGAGGTCAGATTTAAACTCAGGTTCTCCTGATTCCAAAGCTAGTGCTCTAACACTACACCATCTAGCCCAGATTCCAATAGAAGTTGAGCTCTTCCTGCAGAACATACATCATAGAGGGCAGGAACAATTTTCATTTTTGTCTTTGCATCCTCAGAATTCAGTACAGTGCCTGGCATTTAGAAGAAATTACATAATAAATACTTATTGAATGCAATGAGATTTCATTGATTGAAATGAGCAAAGTTATGGAGGCAGAAAAAGGAAACATGTAGTCAGGGAATTATCCAATATAGCTGGAGTATAGTATGATGCATGAAAGGAAGCAAAATGGAACATCTTTGAAAAGGTAAATTGGAGCCAGATTATGGAGGACCTGCTATATCAGATGAATGATGTAATTTAATTAACCAGAAACAGAGAACCATAACAAATTTCTGAGTGGAACAAAGTTGTATATTTAAAAGATTGCTTTGGCAACCACCAAAAGCATAGTTTGGAGAAGGAAGAGATTGAAGGCGATGAGAATAGTTTGGAATATATTGCAAAACTGAATTAGGGGCAATAGCACTGGGAAATATAAAGAAGATATAGTTTTCATATATGATTTTAATAGGTAGCCTCTAAAATGAATTCTTGTGTTTCACTATATAACATGATTTGAAAATTTAACAGTGTAGTCCTTTCAGATTTGGACAATTTTGTTAGTAGAAAAGAACAAACCTTCATAACTTTCAAATAATACAGCCTTGTATTTTGAAGAACCAATTAAGAAAGCAGCTTTTCTAAGACAAAATAGTAAGTAGAAAGTGGACTTTATCTACTTTATGGCTATGGTGTTCTGCTTCCCAGCATCAAATGTGCATGCCTGACAAGAATTCATTGAAAACTGAATCTTAGCACTAATTTGTAAATATTGAACAAATGGACATTTCTGGATTTGTTTTAAACAGCAAAAATAAGACTTTTGCTGATCACCATGAAACTCTGAATCCCAGCACTAATTTGTGATTATTGAACAAATGTGCATTTTTGGCTTATGATTTAAGCAGCAGAAAAAGGACTTTGCTAATCACGGAACTAGAAGTGAGATTTTACAAGAAAAGATATTTTCTTTGACACAGAATGCTGTAAGAAAAGTCCATAGAACTGACTGGTAGAAGAATATTTCTTCTTTCTTCAGCCTGCTGTATGAAAGAGCTGACTGGCAACAGAAAGGTTGCACCACTTTTCTTTGCAATGCCATCTGTTGCCTACAAGATTTGAACAGTGATAGAAATATATTAATTAGCTTTCACCTATTACTACTGCCTGCTTCTTGGGGAAAAGAAATATCCCAGTGCCTTAGCCAAAGAAAATGTGGGAAAACTCTGCAAATTTCACCCTAAGGGACCCTGCCCTTTCTGAAAGAGCACCTTTAGCAGCAAGGCTTACCAGCTCACCCTAACTCAATCCAAGAGAAAAGTTGGTCTGCCCATGCCTCAGCATAGACCATCATAGAGTCTCTCTACTTAGTAGCTGTGCCTGTTTAATAATGATGCTATGCATATCAATATACTTTTGTGTTGACTGTTCCTGAGGAAAAGACTCTGGATCTGCATTTTCAGAATTGTCATTTTGCATTGAGCCCATGGATTTCCTATTCATGTGCTTGCTTACATTGGCACATTAAATTTGAGACAGCTCTATCACATGGGCACTTATTGCATTCACTAATGGGAGAGTGCACCTCAGGTTTATGGATAATATTATGTTAAAATGATTCTTGCTTGATTTCTATATAGTAAAGGAGTTTGTTGTTTTTGACTTAATGGAGTCAGCTGGCTGATTTGTTAAATAGTAAGCATATCAGTAGGAACTACTCCTATGCAAAGTAAATAATAGAATATTTGCTGATCTCCAGTATTACCTCTAGGACTCTGTGAAAACTTAGTTCTAGCACTTGCTACAACGTTCATAAACTAAGATAAAGGGTTTACTACAGAATGAAAACCACATTGCTCTCCTTCCTAAATTAACTTTTTGAATTTCATGAATTTGGAACATTGTATGTTTTCATCTTGATGGGAACATAGATTTACCAGAAAATTATTTGCTACAATCTTATAAATTATCTAATCTTTAAGGTAAACAATACCTCTCCAAAGTAAAGTTTTTTGTTTTTTGCTTTTTGTTGGTATTAATCAAAAGTATATTGCCTTTCAGGTTTCTGTGAAGTATATTCGTTTGTTGTTATAGACTTTAAAGGCTAAGGTTGATCAATTCATCACAGTCTCTGTTTGGAGATTCATTTCAGGATAGAAAACTTAGTACCAATATCAAGAATTTTGATATTATCAAATAATCTTTGGTTAGCAGGGAATTTTCATTTCTTCAACTGATACTAACTGGGAAGTCATTTAATGTCACCGAATATAAAATGGCCATGTTTACATCAGCCTAAAATGCTGCAATGTTTGAAAAACATTTCAAGTTTATCATTTTTCATTGTAGCCTGATGTTAAATAGGGTAGATGGGACATGACAATACTTGTCCCCCAGTATTGAATGTACTTAACTTTGATTCTTGGGAAAGAGTTCAGCCTTAGATTGTTGTCCTGCCCAGAAGGAAAGAATCATGAAGGAGATTTATCTTTTTTGACTCAAGCTTTGATTTTTTTTTTTGCCTTGTTAACCATTTTGCTCCCCTTTCCTATTATGAGAATGTGATAGAAAAAAGTTCTAAGTATCCATACAGAAATAAATCATTGATGTAACTCAAGTGTATTTCCAGATAATCTTCATGCTAAAGTTATGTTCCTTCCTTAAAATGGTGCTCTTTATGGTTCTTGGAAGGAAAAACATGGGATCTAAGAGCTGGCTTATCTTCCCTTGCCAAGCTCCAAGCCCTTGAAGTATTCTAGGCAGAATTCTTTCCAATTTCTAATCCAAGGAAACTGAAAACAAAGAATCCTGAGAAAGTGTTGTTGTACATATTTCTAAGCTCCCACACAGCTCGATAATCTGCCTTTCTCTTTTCACTTGTGTTCTGGAAATCTTAGAAAACTGGGTTATCCCAGAAATCATTTTTCCTTAGGGAGACACTGTGACATAGTTGATTTAATAATAGATTTAGTCAGGAAGACCTGGGTTCAAATTTTGCCTATTTTACTTTTTTTGGCTATGTGATCACAAACAAGTTATTTAAACAAGGCCTCATCTATACAATTGGATTTATAATACCTGTAATTTTTAACTCACAGAATGGCTATCATGCTTAAATAGGATGAAATGAAGTTTGAGGCACTATATATTAATATCAATCAACAATCTTCTTATCTGATAGCTCACTCAGATAAATGGTTTTGCTTTCTTTTGATTGTTGTTTTTCTTCCCTTACTGTAGGAACTTATAAAAAAGACTTTTCCTTCCTTATTGTGTCCATCTCTCAATCCATTCAAACCATTCTGCTATCTTTTCTTGCCCATAAACACTTATGAATAAATTTCTAGCAGTGGGCTTTGGTGAAACAATAACAAGAGAACACATTGGTCACACAGAGCACTCAGGAATCAAATAATACATTTTGGGTAAAGTATTTATGGTCACTAGTGAGTCTGGAATACATCATTCTAAACTGATGAGTTCTATAAATAGCCATGACTGGAAATCAAAGACTAATATTCAGATGAGTAGAATCTGAAAACAATAGGTGTTCATACATTATTCTTTCTAGTTATAGATAACAATCTCTCTCAATATTATAATATAATATATATACATGCATTTATGTAGATATGTAATATATGTATATATGTATATTTTGTGTGTATATGTATCTTCAGATATATGTTTAAATATATATATATATACATATATATTATATGTATATCTAATGTGTGTATATGTGTGCCTATATCTATTTATCTTTCTGTTTATCTATCTGTCTATATCATCAGGTGGTTCAGTGTTACTTCAAGCTATATTATTCTTTCTGAGGGAGAGAGATTTGTAATGAGGTGATCAAGTTTACTCTAGGGAGAATGTAGCCTTTGGAAAACTGTCAGTCAGAGACTTGATACTTTCCTGGCCTTTTGACAAAATTAGTGGCAAGTAATAGGCCAGTATGACTCTAGCATCAGAGCTTTCCAAGCTTTATGGATGGGATAATATTATAGGTCAAGTTCTATTATAGAACCTGCCAAGCACTGTTCAAATATGTTTTATTGAATTTTGGTGTATTGGACATTACTTGACATAAATGGGCCATCAGCTTGTACTTTGTTATACTGATTTTTTTTTTGCAATAGTATTGAACTTCTGGTTTTAAAAGGATTGTTTTCCTGAAAATGTTTTTTTTTTTTTAAATCTTTAATATCTTAAACATAATACTTGTTTATGTCCAAAGCAAGAGCAAGAGAATCAAATACTAAAAGGAATGGAGATCATGCTATCCAAGGATCTGTTGAAGGACCTGCTAATGATTAGATTAAAAGAGAAGATTTAGGCAACATGATATCTTTCTTCAATCATGATGTGAAAGTGTGTCACATAAAAGAGAGAAATAGTGTTATTTTGACTAACCCAACTCCTAAGCTATGAGAGCTATGTTCAGAGCTATGGGAGAAGCAAGGCCTGGCCCCAAAAGCTTCCTTACCAGGGACTACAGCAAGTTATTTACAGACTACAAAGGTGTAGGTCCTAAGCCCAGTACTTTTTCATCCCACTCTGGTACTACAGAAAGAATTAGGACCAAGATCTAGCCAGTGAAATAGGAGAAAGGTCTTAGCTTTGGTCCAAATCCCTAATTCAAAACTCAAACTATAGTCACAAACAAAAAGAAGCAAACTCCTACTTCAATCAAGAATGAATATAGTTTTATTAATCAAAAAAAAATGAAAGAAAATGTATTCCATCTGTTCTGCCACTATATCCTAAAGATCAAAGGGTATTTCCATGTAACTGGCAGCTGAAAAGCTCTCATAAGTGTTGTCTCTCCCAACTGGAATATTAGTTCCTTAAGAACTGGATCTTTTCTGTTCCATCTGTCCACTGTTCATAAAGTAGCACATTGCTTTGCATATAGTAAGTGATTAGTTAATGCTTTTTTATTCATTCAAAATAATCACAAGTAGAATTTTAGGGGGAAAAGATTTGACTTCAAGCACTCTAAATAATGAATGAAACAAATCAAAGAAGATCTGAAACAAGATTTTAAAATGAAATTAGATCACTTGGAAAAAGAAAGAACAACTTAGAGCAGAAAGTGGACACTATTTAAGTGGTTGAAACCCTGAAAAATAGAAAGAATCAATAGAACTTAAGGAGCTAACAAAAATTAGGACAGTCAAAAGAATTAAAAATTAATAGAAAGATATAATCTATGACCTGGTTTGTACCTTTGCTACAACAGACTACAAAGAAGAATATACTTCAGAACATGTGGAGAGAGAAATTTAGACTGATTTTCAACACATTTGAACTGACTTTTGTTTAGAAAGTTTTCTTGAGTTATGTTGTTAGTATTTACTTCAAATGTGATATAGATTTGTTATTTACTTAGTTGTTACTTATTTGAAAGTATAATAGTAATAAAAAACATTTTAACCTGGTTCCAAATAATTTTTTAAAAAATCTCAATGATATGAGAACCTGAAAATTCTTGAGTTAATCTTATATATATATATATATATATATATATATATATATTTATATTCAATTCAAAGATTACTATTATCCTATCTCTGGCTAAAACAGTTAGATTATGGGATAAATTTAGTTCATCATTCTACAAAACAATTCAAACATCCTGAAATTGCAATGACTAGATCAATCTGGTTCTGATATTGAAGATCTTTTTAATTGACTGAATGGAGTAGATCTTCTAGGCCCTAGTGCATTAATTTTGGGTATATGTATTTACAAAGTCTTTACAAAAAAATTTCATTAAAAGATGAGAATCTTCATATACTTTTCAGGAACTGAAAAGACCTAATTGCAAATTTGTTTCTCCCCAATAAAGTAAAACATAAAGGGGTAATTGTTTTCATGACTTGAATGAATATTGTTTTAGACTGTGTCAAGGAATAATGCCATAAAAGGATAGATTATGGATGAAAGTGAGATAAAAATTTTTCCTTGAATTGCTAGTGGGATAACAGCAGCAGTATAATAATATCAAACAGTAACTAATCTTAAAATAATTATTATTTAGTTTTGGCCATTGTTAGAAGTAGATTGTCTCTTAATCTCTCTCTTTCTATCTCTCATACATATGCAAAACACACACACACACACACACACACACACACACTCAATTTTAATGATAGATACTGAATTCTTCCCAGTTTGCCTCTCTAGTTGATGGCCCAGGTTTGGCTGGCTGATGAAGGAAGACAGTAAATTGGTATCCAGTTTGAAAAGTATTATTTTAGTCCACTAAGATAATTGAAAGTTGGCCATGTTACAGGAATTTAAAGCCAATAAAAAAGAAATATAAAAGCCTGTAGAGTTAGAAATTCTGGTTTAATTTTTTTTAGTCCTGGCACTGATTTTCTTCATGGAATAAGTTTTAGTTATACTGCATAAATTTATACAAATAAGACTTAGTAGTCTTCCTTTGTTAGATTTAAATTATTAATGCAATGGATGACACTGTTTAAATATCTGGATATACCAAAGGGGATAAATAGGTATCAAGTATCATATATATTGATTACATATTTTTCATAAGGAGAATATATGAGTTCCGTTGGACAAGAAAATATGAATGGGTTGTTATCTTCAATGGTGGGAGGAGTCCCCAAATTGATTAGTTCAAGAATTCATTTATGTGCTTATTTTAACATGAACCTCCTGCTTCTGCCAGGCTGGCATCCACATGGTTTCTATGTCACCATGAATGTTTGGCACTGCTATTTCTTTTGTCTATGTCTATTCTTTCATGATCTTAGGTGAATGAATATTAGAGATAGACCAAACCATGTTATGACTTTGTGAGATTTGAAAAGTGTGAAGAGCCATCAGGATTCCAGGATTTTTTTTTTTGGGGGGGATACCAAACATTTATTGAGAACTTTGGAACAAAGATTTGGCCCATTTGGCCATCTCCTTTCCTATTCTAGGAACATTCAATATGTGTATGCAGTTTTTTATTTCCTTGTTCGTTTGTTTGTTTGTTTTGCTTTGTTTTTTTAAAAAATTTTTAATAAGTATTTTTTTTATTTTGGAAAAAATTTCTTTACAACATTATCTCTTGCACTCACTTCTGTTCCTACTTTTTCCCTCCCTCCCTCCACCCCCTTCCCCAGATGGCAAGCAGCCCTATACATGTTAAATATGTCACAGTATATCCTAGATACAATATATGTGTGCAAAACCAAACAGTTCTCTTGTTGCACAGGAAGAATTGGATTCAGAAGGTAAAAATAACCCAGGAAGAAAAACAAAAATGCAAACAGTTTACATTCATTTCCCAGTGTTCTTTCTTTGAGTATAGCTGCTTCTATCCATCATTGATCAATTGAAACTGAGTTAGATCTTCTCTTTGTCAAAGAAATCCACTTCCATCAGAATACATCCTCAAACAGTATCATTGTTGAAGTATATAATGATCTCTTGGTTCTGCTCATTTCACTTAGCATCAATTCATATAAGACTCTCCAAGCCTCTCTGTATTCATCCTGCTGGTCATTTCTTACAGAACAATAATATTCCATAGCATTCATATACCACAATTTACCCAACCATTCTCCAGTTGATGGACATCCATTCATTTTCCATTTTCATTTCCAGGGCTGCCACAAACATTTTGGCACATACAGGCCCCTTTCCCTTCTTTAGTATCTCTTTGGGGTATAAGCCCAGTAGTAGCACTGCTGGGTCAAAGGGTATGCACAGTTTGATAACTTTTTGAGCATAATTCCAGATTGCTCTCCAGAATGGTTGGATTTGTTCACAACTCCACCAACAATGCATCGGTGTCCCAGTTTTCCCGCATCCCCTCCAACATTAATCACTATTTTTTTTCCTGTCATCTTAGCCAATCTGACAGGTGTACAGTGGTATTTCAGAGCTGTCTTAATTTGCATTTCTCTGATTAATAGTGATTTGAAACACTCATATGAGTGGAAATAGTTTCAATTTCATCATCTGAAAATTGTTCATATCCTTTGACCATTTATCAATTGGAGAATGGCTTGATTTCTTATAAATTAGAGTCAATTCTATATATATTTTGGAAATGAGGCCTTTATCAGAACCTTTAACTGTAAAAATATTTTCCCAGTTTGTTGCTTCCCTTCTAATTTTGTTTGCATTAGTTTTGTTTGTACAAAGGCTTTTTAATTTGATGTAGAGATTCCAGGAATTAGAGTCCATAGCAGAGTTGGCTAGTAGGTGCAGCAGCCAAATATGATGAGTAGCCACTGAGTAATGATATTATAACTTAGTCCAATGATGAGTTGACCTATTAATGAAGACACCATATCTGCAAGCAAGGTAGTGACAAGGTTCATCAACTATGCTAGAAATGAATTTGATAGGAGGAATGTTTTGTTGACTCTCAGGGACTGAATGTCTGTATAGAGAGGAGAGTACACCTTTAATTTATGAGTAGGTTTTATACTTTTCTTCCTATTATACTTTCTATGAAATATATCTTTATAAATACTAATTGATATGGAGAGAATAGCTAACTAGCCAGTTGATACTGGAGGGAACACAGTATATTGAGGCTCATGAATGAGAGTATTAGAAACAATTTAAATTTAGAACAAATAATTTAGAAGAACATGTCATGCCATTTAGTAGCATAGGCTCCAAATGGAAACATGACTTCCCTAATAAAAAGATCTATCAAAAACAGAGAAGATTAAGGAAGGGATTATTTTTCAGATCTTTGAACAGGGAAAGAGTTCATAACCAAATGACAATTATAGAGAATTAATCAGGCAATTTTGATTTTACACACACACACACACACACACGTATGCACACTCACATATTTAGAAGTTTTTGCACAAACAACAAAACTAGCTAAAATTAGAAGAAAAATAACTAGGGACTAAAAAATTCTTACAGCAAAATTTTCAGATAAATGTCTCATTTTCAAAGTTCTTAAGAAACTGATTAGAATTTTATTTTAACTTTATTTTTGTTTAAGTTTTTTTATTTTAAAAACAATATACATGGATAATTTTTTGACAAAACCTTGCAAAACCTTGTGTTTCAAATTTCCCCTTCCTTCCCCCACCTCCTCCCCCAGATAGCAAGTAATCCAATATACGCTAAACATGTGCAATTATTCTCTCTATATATTTCTACAATTATCATGTTGAACCACAAAAATCAGATCAAAAGGAGAAAAATGAGAAAGAAAACAAAATGCAAGCAATCAACAACAACAACAAAAAAAAAAAGAGTGAAATTGCTATGTTGTGATCTATACTCAGTTCCCACAGTACTCTCTCTCTGAGTATAGATGGCTCTCTTCATCACAATACAATTGGAACTGGACTGATTCATCTTGTTGAAAATAACCACATTCATCAGAATTGATCATTATATAATCTTGTTGCCATGTACAATGATTTCCTGGTTCTGCTCATTTCAATTAGTATCAGTTCATGCAAGTCTCTCTTGGCTTCTCTGAAATCATACTGTTGATTGTTTCTTATAGAACAATACTATTCCATAACATTCATATACCATAACTTATTGAGCCATTCTCCAATTGATGGATATCCACTCAGTTTCCATTTTCTTGTCACTACAAAAAGAGCTGCCACAAATATTTTTGCATATGTGGGCCCTTTTCTTTCCTTTATGATTTCTTTGGGATACAAGCCCAGTAGAAACACTGCTGGATCAAAGGGAATGCACAGAAACTGATCAAAATGTACAAAAAACAAGAGGCTTTCTTTAATTCATAAAGTCAAAGATTATAAATGAATAATTTTTTTTAAGGAAGAAATTCAAGCTTTCAATAGCTACCTGAAAAAGTTCTCCAAATCATAGATTTAAAGAAATGTAAGTCGTTCTTTGTTATTTTTTGTTTATTTTTTTATTGTGATCTTTATTATTTTGTTTTTCTAAAAAAATCATTGAGCTCATGGTTTTTTACAGCACAATAGTATTATATCACAATTATATATCATAACTTGTTCAGTCACTCCCCAATTGATGGGCATCACTAAAATTTCCATTTAAACACTAAATTTTCCAGTCACCACTCAATTGCAAAGTATTTATTATAATTGTTATGATTATTCTTGTTAAAGAAGGATAGGATTCAAAGTGGGACTTTGAATAAGCACTTTTTTGCTTAAGAAGTGAAAAAAAAGGTGCTTAAGTTGATCAGTAATATGCAGAGATACAGTTCATTGAATTTGTGTGGTTCAGAAGATAATGTTGGAATAGGAGTCTGGAAATCCTCAATTTGAATCTGCCTTGGGTACTTAATAGCTGTGTGACCTAAGGCAAGTAATTTAACTTCTCTCAATTGTAGTTTTCTCATCTACAAAATAGATATTGTTGTAGAATCACAGGGTGATTGTGAATCTCAAAAGAAGTCTTATGATATACTTAAACATGCACACACACACACATATACATATATAGTGATGAATTATTATCTGTATAATAGCTATCACCAACAGCAATGATGATGGTAATGATAATGATGATAGGGATGAAAGTTTCATCAATGTAATGCTAATTCAGAGTTCTTGGAAAAGAAATACATGAAATGGTATTATATGAAGGTAGAAATCAAACAAAATTAATATTTCTGTCAAGAAGATGATTTGAGAGCAAAGGAATTATCAATTTTTGTGGATGCTGGGGAGGGGAAGTATAAGCCAGGGGCAATCCCAGGTTCAACTTTTCCCTCTCTGCCTCCCATCTGTTCTTTCCATTTATCATTGTAGAGACATTCAAGCTTGTGAGAGTTTGTTTCTTAAGACTCTTTGAAAAGAAAGATATATGGATCTTCTCATGTATACCAGTGAATCATCTTAATCTGTGTGTTTCCCTCAAGGTACTCCAAACAGACATTTTTTTTATCATATCAGAAAGTGAAAACATATCGAACCTAAAGTCTAGTTATAGATCTCCTAAAGCTAAGCATCGTATAAAACAAGTGATCCATTTTTCTCCAACTTTTCAATCCTGTTTTTATCCATTAACTTGAAATGTTTTCTTTCTTGCTTGCTAAGTATGCTATCTGTAGTGCCTGATAGTCCCCGAGGTATTTTCTTTCCATTAACTTTCTATTGATTTTCAGTTATGTGTATGGAGTACAGCACACACGTAATTTGCAAACATCAGCTCAGAGAAGTTCTGAGGTATGACAGTTTCATTTTGGTGACAGAGCACTGTAGGAATATTTACCAAAACCTCAAGTTCTTTTTTCCCCATAAATATTTGAAGATAGCTGTGATAAATAGGGTCAGTTCGAACATGGAACCTGAGGGAATAGAGGCCTATGGACAGAAGAGGCTATGTTAGAAGAAATGTGGATTTGGCTAGTAGAGTATAAAATAGCCAAGAATTTGAACAGGTCAAAACCAGGTTTAGAAAACATAACATGACATGCCCTTTTATTACCTGTGTGATCTTGGGCAAAATACTTAATCCTCTGAGCTTCAGTTTCCTCAGCTATAAAATTGGACAGTTAGACTAGATGACCTCTAATAGTTTCCAGTTTTAAATCTATGATCTTAGTGTGTGATCTCAGAAAGCTAAGGAGTGCATCAATCATTATTAAAAGGATCAGGTATTAACAGATCAAGAGAAAGAAGGAATAAGCTAAGTAAAAAAAAACAAAAAACAAAAAACAGCAGTTCAAAAGTACACTATTACATAGCTTAAGCCCCAACGTGAGTTTTTTTTTTTTTTTCTTTTAATATAACCTAGCAGGAATAAAACTGTATCTTCAGCATTAAAAAGGACAGAAACCAATTTAAAAGGAAACATTTACATTATTTTGTAAGAAAGTCATAAGAAGTAGAGTTTTATAAAATTGTGAAAATCCCTATATGGGAATAATATCAATATCTTTGCTAAATCCAACTAAAATGTCAAATAATAAATTCAATGGAATGGGAGGAAAATCTGAATATAAAATGAATTTTAAAAAGTCAAACTGAATATGTGAATATTGAGTAGAAGCTTCAGTGAAATATAAAGAATAATAGAGTTGATATAGTTTTAGGTTTGAATTGTGGCCATGTCAGTTACTACTTTTGTGTTCTTAGGCAAGTCCCCTCAGTTACCTCATAAAAATGAGGTAATTATATTAAGGGTTCTTCTATGTGATCTATTGGCCTTTGATTTTATCTCTCCTCTTGTGACATATGGTTATATGACATAGAATTTCTTCTTTGAAGAATTAAATGAGTTGGTCATATGGACAAATGCAGAATAGGTATTAATAGGCTATAGTATTTTGCTAATAATGAAATGCACGAAAGAAATGAAGTTAGGTGGAATCATTGTAAAGGCTGGATGGGGGAAGAGAGATAAGAGAAGCATAAGATAAGTAGATATGGACATGATTTTTGTGATCTATACACCAGAAACACATTGTGAGAATAGGAATCCAGAAAAGTAGCCAAGTACCTAAAGCATAATTGTCCCTTAATAACTATTTATTTAACAGTTATTTCCTCTAAGAAACTTTTCTTAATCTCCCCAAACAAAAATGTTTTCTTCTCTCTTAAAGTTTACTTGGGAACTTTTTACTCTCTCATGTATTATACTTATCTTTTATGAAAGTCATACCCTCTAAGTAGAATGTAAGCATCTTGATGACAGGGATTGTGCCATTTTCTCTCTCTTTCTGTGCATCTCCAATACCTAGCATAGTATTTTGAAACATATCATTTAAAAATAAATGTTTATCAAATTGAAAATCATGTCTTTCAACAATGCTGAAAACTGAATTGGAAATGTCAGAGAGCAAGGGAATTGATAATATTTGGCAATATTAAGGTGAGAGGAAGGAGGGGAAGGGATTTGTAATTTAATTTTTATTGCTTGTTGTGATATTTGTGTAATATATCTATGCCAATCTCTGATAGCAGAGGGCCAAGATTATTAGCAAGGATTATGTTTTCTATATTCTGTGATTCAATTTAGTGACAAGTAGCTTTCTAGTGCTTTAAGATTATATACTCCTAATTTAAAACTCAGATAAGTTATTTACAAGAAAAATTATTAAAGTAATTGGGATTTTACGTGACACATATTAAAATGTATTTATTTATATAGAATATCTTTTGTCCTATTACCTAATTACTTCTAGATGAGCACATTTTTAGAAAGTAGGCAATTTTACTATTTTTTTTCTGGCCTCTTTTCAAAAAAAATTTTCTCCTCTTTTTGTCTTTTTGAGTATTTGTTGTGTACTTCCCCCCAAATTTATTTTATTTACTTGTTCGATTTCTTTGCTTTTTCTCTGAAGAATTCATGACTTTAAAGACCCCTAAAATTAAACAGGACATGTTTATTTATATTAAATGATTTCTATTCTTTAAATCCTGAAAAATGTTAGAAAAAAACCTCATGAAGTATAGAAAATGAATTATTTTTTTGTAAATAATATTTTATTTTTTCTAATTAGCCTTTTTATAAGATTTTGAGTTCAAAAATTTTCTCCCTCCCTCCTCCCTTCTCTACATCCTCAAGATGGCAAGAAATCTGATAGAAGTTATATATATGGAATCACATTAAACATATTTCCACATTTGTTATTTCATAAAAGAAGAAACAGGACATGAGGGAAAAACTTTTTTAAAAAACTAAAAAAAGGTGTTTTGTTCTGAAGGATCACTAGTTTGGGGCCCTGAACTCACCAATGATAGAAGAGGATTAAAAAAGCAGAGGATTGTTATAAAGAAGGAACCAAGTTATATGGAAAGTTCCAAGGTAAGAAGGGATTAAAGGACAAATGAGACAATATCTGATAGAAGACCACTAATCCAGACCCTGTCATACTGTATTCCCTGAGCCACTTGGCTCTAAAACTAAAGGGCACAAAATGGGTGATGCTCTCTATACAGATCCGTTTTTTTGGACTTGAGCCTGTAAAGCCCTTCCTGATCTGACCCCAACCTATCTTTCCAACCTACATAGATAGTACTTCCCCTCTTGTATTCTTTGATCTAATCAAACTGGTTTTGTCTCTATTCCTCACAGACAATAAGTATCTCTAGTCTGTGTGTCTTTACTCTGATCTGTTTCTACCTGGAATGTATTTCTTCCTTTCCCTCCATCTCATATAATCCTTCTGTTCATTCCTCCAAAACATAACAAGTGCCTTTTACATGAAATCTTTCCTATCTTTCTAGCTGCTGCAACTACCTTCTTTTTGTATGTCTTGTTCTTTCAATTTCATATCAAATGATCTCAATAGAATTTGAAAATAATATGGAAATAGGGGAAGCTCATAGTAGTATCACAAACTAAGAAAAAAATGGCAAGAATTGTAAGAGGTTGTAGTGGAAAGGTATAAGAAAAGAACAACTAGCACATTCATCATTGGTACACAGGCACATTACTGATAGCTTCAAAATAGAGAATGAGAATTTCTCTTTTGATGGCCAATACATTTAATTCTTCAACGACTGAGCAATTTTATGATTTGCAGCCTATAGAATCAATAGTATGCCTTTGTCATTATTGTTGGGACCTCTAATTTCAACTTATGTAGGGGATACCCTGTGACAAAATGTTCTCAATTAATACATATTGCCAGCTGTTCCACAAGTAGTTTTAAAGTCACCTGGGGATCCTGAAAAATAAAATAACTTCCCTATGGTCAGAGAGCCATATATTTCTTATAAAGATTTTAGAGAAATGTGAAAGTAGCCATTGTGTAGTAATTTTTGATAATTTCTTGATTACTTGTTTTTTCTTAATGATGAAATCCATGTTTTGTTTCTGAGTGTTGGGTATCCTCTCTTTATCCAGATGACTGAAAATTGAGTGAGAGCCTCATCTTATTATCTATAACATGATTTATATATTATATACATATATAAATACTTAATGCCACTTCTACTTTCTAATGAAGCACATTGGAATCTGTGATATTAAAATCCAAATATTATTCACAACCACTGACCAATTCACTGGCATTGATGAGAAAATAATTTGAAATCTTTACAGATCTTTTCCATTTTTGTCCTTTTGCTGTTCTTTAAGAATTGGTGAAAAACTGTGTAGATGTCTGTTTTTTCATTTCTTTCTCTCTCTCTCTCTCTCTCTCTCTCTCTCTCTCTCTCTTTTTAGCAACAATAAGTTATTTAAGTCAGTAATGTGATTTTAATTGCATTCCTTATCTTTTTTATCACTATAATTTTATACTGATTTTGAATTTTGTTCTGACAAGTCTATAGTTTGATTGAAGACTGAGATGAGTAGAAAACCTCTTCAAAGATGACCTTATAAATTAATCTAACTGCTTAAATCAGAGGAGCTCTTTTATATATATATATATATATATTTTGCCTCAAGGTCTCATACTCTGATTGATGGTCAGAAAGGTGCTGATTTGGGAGCTTTTATAGGATAATATTTACCTCCCAGCCATATGGATTAGGCTGGTTTTCTGCCCCAAAGCAACAAAGCTATGTTTTCTGTGACTTCCTTAATGCTGTTTCCTGGTGGTTTGTCCATGTTTACATAGTTTCTTGGTCATCTGGAAACTTAAAAGATTCACACCTTTATACTTGAGACCTTTTATACTTGATGGATGTTATGAGACCAAGGAGATCAGTACATTCTGCTTAGCTGATCAGACACATTTCCATAAAAAGATAAGACAAGGAGTTGTGACTACTTGAACTAATTACCATGGTAAATTTATTGAATATGTTTTCTATGGTAAGGCTAAATAAACTTCCTTTTTATTAAATTTTAAATGAACTTAGTGTCTTACTTCATCCCACCAAACTTAAGCTAATAGGTCACAGTTTTCAGTAGTGCATGTAACTTAGCTGGAGTTCATAAAAGGTTGAATATTAAGCCAGGATATCAATACTTATAATTTTGAAATGACTCCCATATTGGTAGGCAATTGTTTTGTATCTTTTTTGTTTGTTTTGATTCTGATGTGAACCTTTAGTTCAATCAATATAGCACATTCTCTGTGTGGAAACTTTATACCAATATAGATTGGTCATTGCTCTATAATTTATAATTTTAGAGAGCTCCCTAGGGGTTGTGTTATTGTCCAGTCATTTCAGTAATTACTTACTCTTTGT
This sequence comes from Sarcophilus harrisii, assembly GCF_902635505.1. Classification (NCBI taxonomy): domain Eukaryota; kingdom Metazoa; phylum Chordata; class Mammalia; order Dasyuromorphia; family Dasyuridae; genus Sarcophilus; species Sarcophilus harrisii. The sequence goes on along the minus strand of NC_045429.1, from coordinate 168,366,810 downwards.
GATTCTCTTTCAGTTTTTTCTTGGTAGAGATCCTGGAGTTCTTCTCCTGTTCATTTTACATCTGAAGATGTGAGATGAATAGAGTTCTTAGCCTAGAGTCCAGTTCCTTGTCAACATAAAAAAGAATAGCACTCATTTATAGCATTTTTAGTTTTGTGAAGCATTTTTACAAATAACTTATTTTATACATTTTAACATCCTTGGGATGTTTTTTTTTACATTTTACAGATGAAAGAACTGATATAGATAAAAATTAAGTAACTTAGCCAGGGTCATAATACATATATCTGAGGTTTATTTGAATTTAAGCTTTGAGCCTTCAGGTCCACTGCTTTATCTATTGTGTGCCACCTAGCTACCACCAAGTTCCAGTTTCTAAATCATCCTCTCTTTTGTCAGAGAATGATAATTGGTTCACATATGTTCTTTCCATCCATGACATCTTACTTGAGAACTTTACTTGATGATTAAAGGCCCTGGGCTCAGTGCGCATCAACTTTCTAAGTGCCAATGACCTCTATTTTTACTTTAAGGGATGGAAATACCTTGGATTAGTGGTGTTAAACTCAAGTAGAAATGTGGCTCTGTACATTCTTAGAAACCCACAAATTAACAGTATCTATGTTGTTTTATATTGTTATTTAATTAAATATTTAGCAATTACATTTTAATCTGATTCCTGGCATTCATAAGTTTTGTAAGCCACACGCTATCTGCAAGTTTGACATCTCTGCTCTCGATGATCATTACTAATAACACCATGATCTAGAACTATAAATACTTCTCAATAACCATCATTTTGTATCCTTTAATCTCTTTTTCTGATTCTCTCTTCCTAAACCTATTTACCCTCCAGTTGCTTTATGCCTTCTCTGTTCCTTAGTTCATCATGCTTGCTTTGAACTCACTTCCTTCTGTTTATTAGACTGACCCTATATTTGACCAGTTCAACTTTAGACTTTTTCTTCTTTTCCTGTTGCTACCCACTGGCAATTACTATCCCTGGGTGAACCCTACTATTTTCCTTTTCCATTGCTACTTATATATTGCTGAACACTTCTGGAAAAATACCATCCAAGTTTGCTGACTAGGTTCTCTACACATTTAAGTGATCTAATCAAATCTGAGGTCTCACTGCTACATGGAAATCCTATATTTTTCCTTAATTACCTTTCTACTACATTTTAAAAATAGCTAGTTGAAAAATTTTCCTATAAGCTGAAACCTACCATCTCCTCCATATTTCCTCTTAGCAATGTCCTTTCTATGTTACTGAGAAAACTGAGGCTATCCACTGTGAACACTCTGATATTTCAAATTTTATAATGTCTCTTTATCATATTTATTCTTTTCCCCCTTTGATGAAGATAGAGTAGGTGTAGTAAATGACACAGTGGAAAGAGAGTGGGACTTGGAGTCAGCAAGACACAAATTCAAATTCTGTATCAGAAATCTATCAGTTGTGTGGCTCTGGGAAAATCATTTAACTTTTGCCTAACTCAGTTTCTTCATCTGTAAAATAGAGATATCATCAATCTTAGAGTTTTTCTGAGCATCAAATGAGATAAAATATGTAAATCAGTTTATAAATCTTTAAGTGATATATAAAGAGCAATTATTTGCATAATGAAGAGAGGTTTCTTTTTCATAAGGTCAAGTCCACCCATATTCTTTAGGAGATTGTCTCTATAATAATTTTCTTTCATTCTACTTGTTTTCTTAATCCATCCTCTCCCAAATCCTTCAACCATTCCTATGCTCTAGTCTTCCTTTTCTTTTTATCTGCAACCAATCAATATGCTTCTGCTTTTTTCTATCCTGTAGTATTGGAAAGCATATATAAGAAGGTTCAGAAGGAGTCATAGACCAGCAAGACACCTTTGAAACTAACACACTGAATTCTTGAATTCTTTTTATTAAATTCAAAGCATATGTAATAGAGATTTTTTTTGTACGACCATTTTTTCTATTTTGTTCATATGGAAATGCTCATATTTGGTGATATTTATCAAGTTCAAAATAATAAAGAAATAAAATAAAAATTATGAAAGATAGGTAGAAGATAAATTATGGAGGAACTTAAATTTCCAGCTGAGGATTTTGTACTTTATCTTAGAGACAATATCTTAGGGTTTTCTTTTCAGAAAACTACTGAAAGGATTTATAAGGGGGAAGGTGACCTGGTGATTTCTGCTTTATGAATACTAATTTTTCAGGTATGTGGAGGATGGATTAGAAAGAGGGAGAGATTATAGGAAGTATGAAGGATCATTTGAGGTTGAATTAAACGTTACTACTCAATGAAGGCCCCATGGAAGATTTTCTAGAGAAAATGCATAAAAAAGACAAAATGGCCTTCTTTTCTTTGTTTTTTTGGCATTGTCTTTTTCATCTTAACTATTTTCCCTATTTAAAAAAATCAAAAAGAAAAAGAAATCCATAAAAGAAATAATCACAACCAACCAAAACAAACCCACACTTTGTGTACATTTGAAAATGAATATTTCAGTCTATCATTTGGATCACACACCACTCTGTCAGGATCTTCCTGCCTTTTCAGTTTTTTTTTTTTCATATAATTTTCATTCACACATTCTTTATTCTAGAAAGTAGCACATTTTGTTGTTTAGCTGTTTTTCAGTTGTATCTTACTTTTTAGGACACAATTTGGCATTTTCTTAGCAAAAAATATTGGATTCATTTGCCATTTCCTGCTCCAGCTCATTTTTACAGATGAGGAACTGAGGTTAAGTGACTTTTCCAGGGTCATACAGCTAACAAGTGTCTGAAGCTAGATTTGAACACATGAAGAGCAGTATTCCTAACTCCAAGCCTAGCACTCTATCTATAATGCCAACTGGTTGCCACCTAGCTAAAACTAACCTAGAGTTTTAGTTACTCTCAAAACTAGATTTTTCATCTTCTAACTCTGTATATTTGCATAACATAATACGCTTCATTTTTCCTTTTTCCTGGCAGAATCATTCATGTTCACTGGACCTTCCTTTTGTATCTCATTTAGAAATTTTATCCAGATGATCCTTCATTCTTCAAACATTAGAGGCCTGTCAAACTTCTTCAGCTTGATTTCTGACATGCAGGTTCAGAGCTTTTTTCAATGCCTATGGCTACTATTTTCTTATTGTTTTGTAAACTTCTGAAGAGAAGGAATAGATCATAAGGGCCTTTGTGTATTCAGCTCTGGATTGCTGTCTGCAATTTTCTGCCAAGACCATGATCAATTCTGACACTATGATATTACTAATAATGATAGTTAGCATTTATGTAGTACCTATGAGGTGTCTGATACTGTGGTGAGCATGTATCTCATTTGATCTTCACAACAACCCTGTGAGGTAGGTACCTTTATTATCTCAATTCTAGAGCTGAGGCAATTGAGGCAAACATGTTCATTGGGCCCAAGGTCAAACAGTTTCTGAGATGGAATTTGAACTAAGATCTTCTTAGTTCCAGTTTCACTCTCTGATTCACTATACCAGTTGGCTTCTATGGAAATGAAAATTACTTCTGGGGCATTAACAACGATATTGCTTCTACCTTTCTTGCTGATACCTTTAGGGAACATCAAACTTTTATTCCTACAACACAAATATGGATAATTCTCACTCAGTCTATTGTGATTCTTGCATAGAATGGAGAGGGATATATTCCAAAAGACCTGCATAAATCAGTATGAAATGATTGGGAAACAAGTGTTACTTGGAATCCACATGAGGACACTAGTACTCAATCTTTATTGTCATTGATCTATGATGTCCTACAAGGCTAGCTGAGAAGACAAGAAGAAATTTTATGAAGCTGGGAATTCTTAATATCAATTTCTTATAATTCTACTTCTGGCACACCAATTCTTATATCCAGTATAGTTCTTGCAAAATATGCTTCATACTTTTTGGCTGTTCTTTCTTAGTACTATTTTTGTACCAGGCCTCTTTAACATCTAGTCTCAAATCCCTTTCAGAAGGCAGAGTCTTCAACATTGTTGTGTCTTTTAGTAAACTTCCTCTGAGTTCCTTTTATGGAAACCAAATTATCTGAATAGACCTTTTAGTTTCAGGGCTCATAGTTCAGGAGTTCTAGAGCAGAGCAAAACAAATTTTGCCTTTTTCTGGCTTCTCTTTCTGTCTACTAACCTTTTCTCTCTATTTTTCATGACTCCATGTCATTGAAATCTTCTCAACATAATTTTCTAACATATATATATATATATAATTTATTTGTAATTTATATTAATTTATCTTTCAGATAAAAGGCAGGGTCAGAGTTTTGTCTTTCTTTGTAACTCCAATACTTAGCAACATTCTTGGGCCATAGTATGTGTTCACTCTACTAGGCATACTTCCTCTGACTCTCACTGTTTGGGCGAGTTTTTCCATATATAGACCAAGGCATTTCCTTCTTCATGTTAAGAAACTAGGTAAGGATATCTTTGAATCATCCATTTAACTCTCGTGAACACTCAAGGACTGCAATGTTAGGTGTCTGAATTTTTAAAGAGCAAACCTAATCAGGATCTATTCATTAGTTTTTTATATTCTTTATGGATCAGTCCCCTTCCACTCCTGACATTATTTCAGTAGTTAGTCTCAACCATAACTAAAAAGTTTCTTTATCTTTTGGACAGGAATGTTCCTCCCAAAAGATCTTTAGTTTCCTATTTTGCATCTCTTAGTCCTGGAAGACAGTTTGTGCTTTGTAGATCACTATAGTCAAAAAATGACAGATTACTATGGAAAGTGTAGATGGATACTTATTATTGGCTACTGATGGTTTTAACTCCACTGCAGCATTTGATTGAGGTAAGGTGATTTTTGTTGCATAATATATAAAAAATGTGGACATCCTCAAAAGCAGGTATTTCATCTTATTCTTAGTTGCTTCTGTGTGGTTCAGAAATGGTGAGGGATCACCATTTTAATAAAAAAAAAAGCTGGAGAGATCTCTAGAAGCAAAGCAAAGTTTATCATACATTCTTGTGAGAAGGGCATCGAGCAGACAGGAAGCACCGTGGGGGGGGGCAGGGTCAACACTTTTAATCCCTAATGCATATACCCCCTCCCACCACTGACCCTCATCCTTCTCATCCTTATTAACTGAGGATCTTACATTCTAAACTCGGGGAACTATCCAAGAAATTGAACTTGACCAATAAGTATATAGTTGCCCATATTTGACTGAAATTGGGAGACACTGATGTCATGGGAGGATAGCAGGAAGGAGACTTAAGTATGCTCTTGACTCAATGCTTAAAGTCCTTCAGGCCTACTCAGACTTTGAAGTAGATGAAACTTATTTGATTTTCACAACTGTCTTGAAAGCTCTCACCTCATCTCATTCAGTCCCCCCTCTTATTTGTACACTGAGATCTCTTCAAATTCTTGTAACATGACTTCACATTCCTTATCGAATTCCTCATCCCCTTCTGGCTCCTGTTGGTCCTCTTGGATCACTGGCTCACACCCTTGTCCTTTTAACACCATCAATCTAACAGACCCTTCAGCTTTCTCTTCCAACCTAATCATTCTCGATAATGAGTTTGGGACTATTCTGGTTATCTATCAGATCAAACAAGGTATGCAGATAGGGAGTAATATAGCACTAATGAGAGCTATAAGGCCAAACCAAAGGAGCTGCTTTCACCAGCTTTCCCCAAGCCAGGAACACCAGGAAGTATTGAACGGTGAGGTCCAGATCTGTACAGGAACATGAGCAAGTTTCCTAATGTTCTTAGTGACTTCTTTTACTAGATTTCCATTGTCATCAATCTTTATACAACAAATATATAAATTTAGTTTCACACAAACTCCCCCTTACTCATCCAACAAATAATCCAGCACAAGCCTATGTTGTAAAACAGCCTCTCTGGTTTGAGTATCTTGGTCAGCCAAAAGATCTAGTGCCTCAGCCATCTGATTGGTGATAATCTCTACAACTTCTTGAAGCTTAATTATTCTGTTCAACATATATATTGGGGTTCTATATCCCCAACTTCCATCTTGAGCCCAAGTGGCTGGCCCATACTCTTTAACTATTCTTTCTGGAGGCCGGACATCACCCCAACCATTTGCATCTCCAGTCTGAGTAATGGAGGTATCTAAACCCCATTTCCCTCTTTCCAAATCATCATACAACTGAATCCCTAAATATTGGTTTGCCTGTTCAGGAAGAAAGAAAAATTTTGGCCTTATTAGTCCGATATAACAAATCTCTGTCCAATTAAGAGGGAGGTGAATATAAGCAGTTAAGCCACAGATCCAATGATGACCCTTTAGAGCAAGTTGTTCCCTCGAAAATATGTCTGAACTATTCCTTGTAAAAGGGTAATATTGCTGGTCTCTCGTCCCTAAGGGACCTTCCCCTACAAAAGTGACATACTGATATTTCCATTAACCTTGTTCCTTCCTCCAACCACCTACAATTGGCAACTGGCTACTGACCTATTAGGTTAGAGGTATTCCAAAATGTGGGAAACAGAGTCCCATGTTTCCTAGGTGTCCCTAGGGTGACATTGTACCAACCCCATTGATGTCTAGACAGGTAAAAACTTTTAGTTTTCCAAATCCTTGCAGCCTCCCTTGTATCTCTTAGAGACAGAGACAGACAAAGGAAAGCCTTTTGTCAGTCGACAGAAATTCTTAAAGAATTGTGCCAGAGCTTAGAGCTCCAAATGATGACTGCAAGTGGTCCACTGCAAGATAAGGAAAGAAAAAGGCCTTGTCCAGAGTTAAGTCCACTCACATACACTATTTCCCAGGTTCAAACTTTGACCTGTCTGATTTAAGCAGTATTTCCCTTTCCTATCTTCTGTCAATGGCCATTGATGTTTCTCTTCTAAGTTCCAGAAATTAGTCCCATTATGAATTTGGGATCAGTTACTAAGGATTCAGGCTGGGCTTAAGGGGATAGTTACTCATGGCCATTGGCTCAATTGTTGGGATCCACCACAGATCCAACAATTTGATAAGTTAAAAGTTCTCCCTATATTCTGCATGAACAGGAGGAACTGGTTTTCATCTCTGGAAGGTAAAGGTCTGGTTTCTATGGCTATCATGAAGATATAGGTAAACCCAAAGCTCAGGGAAAGCCCCATGAGGGTTTATCAAAGTAATTCCCAAAGTAATTAATGTAAGAAAAGAAAAATCATACAGTTACAATGCACTGGATTCAGAGTTTGTGTTCCCATTCAGTGGAGGTCCCCTCCTCAGGTGTAATTTGAGATCTCCCTTATCTTCAACTGTACACTCGGATAAAGGTGGTGCCACAGGTCCTTTTGTTCTGGTGTGGTATGTCCAGCCACGTTCCTGGGTGCAAATAGTAGTGTCCAAGGTTAGTATCACCTGGTAGTATCTGACCCAACACGAAGTCAGCTTCTCATCCTTCCAGGAACGGATCAACACCCAATCTCCAATCTGAATTCTATGAACAGGGAAACTTAGAGGAGGAGTCTGAGCTATTAATCCTATTGTTGAAGTCCTAGCAATGACTTATCGTATCTCTTAAGAAATAAATCTTTTGTCTCTAAGATAGGGTCCCAGTTTCCCATAGGATAAGCCTGGAGAGGATGACCATACAATAATTCATAAGGTGAAAGCCCTCTATCTCTATGTAGCTTGGTTCTGATTCTGACCACAGCAAGAGGAAGACATTTAGTCCAAGGTAGTGGGGTCTCTAAAGATAATTTAGTCAGTTGCTGTTTTATTTCTTGATTCATCCTTCCTATTTTTCCAGAAGAGGGAGGATGCCAAAGGTTGTGGAGATCCCAAGTGATTTCTAAGGCCCCAGTCAGATTCTGCAATACTTGGGCAGAAAAATGTGTTCCCTGATCCTGGTCTACCCTCTCCACTATCCCATATCTGGGAATAATTTGTTCTAATAAGACCTTACTGTAGAGGCAGTTGCTTGGCCTGAGGGGAATGCCTCCACCCATGAGGTCAGATGGTCCACTATGACCAGCAAGTATTTGAGGCAATCCACTGGTGGTAGCTCAGTGAAGTCCACCTGGATGCTTTAGAATGGTCCGATTCACAGAGCTTGTTCCCCTTTTGCGATCTGGCATTGAGGAGCCTTGTTAGTCCTTTGACAAACAAGGCAGCCATCCACCAGTTGTCAGGCCATAGTATATAGGCCAGGGGGGAAACATATCTTGTCAGCACAGCATCACACAGGTTTTGGACATCCCAGTGACTACCCTGGTGCAGTTTCCTCATACTTGCCTCATACTTGTTTTGGTCAGTACCTCTCTGCCATCAGGTAAGAGCCATCGTCCTTCCAAGTTCCCAACTGCTTCCAGAGTTGAGGCCTTCTCTAGACTAGGGGGAAGTACAGGTATCAAGGTCATTATATGAGAAATCTCCTGATCTCCATCCAGATCCTTTGGCCTTCTCATCTGCTAATCTATTTCCTCTTGCCTCAAAAGAATTTCCCATCTACCACTCTAGAAGATTCATTTATAAACTAATTTACTCCCCCAGGCATTGGAAATTCTTGTAAATCCTCTTACTTTTGTTTGAAAATCAATTAACTCTAAACAACAATATTCCTCTTCTGTTCCAGGGGACAAAAAAGAGGCAGGATTAAGATTATCATCATTCTGGGGGGACATTTATTATAACACTGCCTCCAAAGGTGAGCTTCCTACTCTTTTCTACCAAGAGAGGGCTAACAGTTACTGCTTGTACACAGGTCAGCCATCCTTTGGCTACCGGATCTAATACTTTAGAAAGGAAAGCCACTGGTCAGGAGCAAAAGAACAGGAATGCAACATGGGCAGCTGGAGTGAATTCCCCTTCATTTCATTTTCTCTGCATATTTAATGGGGAATTGTTTGGGTGTTAAAAGTTCTCTTTTAATATAGCTTCCCCATGATCATGCAAAACATGAAAAACGCATCTAAAGACAATATAGATCTTTGATAAGTAAGTCAGGGGTTTAGGATTGGGGTTCCAGAGATAGCCTTACCTTCCATCAACATACAGTGTAAAAGGCTCTAGGCCTAAATTTTAGCCTAATCAGGGCATGATGAGATTCCCAGCTTTTCCTCAAGGAACAAAAGGCAAAGTGGGAATGGTCCCAAGTACTTGGGCAAAGTAAGCCTTTAGATAAAGAAACTCAGGAAGTCAAAAGGTTAAAAGATTAATAGCAGAAACCAAAGTCTATTTAAGGCAATTTTGCTTCAGGTAACTGTCCTTAAGTTTTAACCATTCCACCTTATAACCTATGCAGTCATACCTGAATTCAAAACTTCCAGTAAATATTAGCTGAGTCCCAAAAGATTTTATCTCCTACAGCAATTACCATTAATCAAGGCTTCAGATGAATCCAGTTCTCAAGAATCACAGTAAAGGGTTCATCCTAGAAAGTTCACAGCTTATACAGCTTATCTTTCTTATCTAAGTAGATAGTTCTAAATTTAACATTACACAGATCATTTTGCCTTTTAAATATTCAAATACAAAGGAAAAAAAATTCTAAATCACATGATGTCCATCCTGTTTCCACATAAAAGAAACTTTTAGATCTTTCAGATTTAACATTAATACTCTCTTCATTCTAAAAAAAAAAAAATAGAATTTTGGAAATAGCCCTATCAAATTATCAGATCAGATTAAAATCCTGCTCTAGATTTTTTTTTATCATCTTCCTTAAACAAGGAGACTATCATTCATGTAAATAAACATTAAATAATTTGCTTTAGATAGATAGGATCTTAGTAGAAATAAATTGCTTTCAGATAACTTACAATTCCAACAAACTTCTTAGAGCAGCTATAGATTTGAAAAATAAAAATAAAACATTCAATTATTAACACCATATAAATGTAGGCTGTTGCTTTAAACAGTAGAAGCAATTGATATCCGAACCAGCAAGGTGTTGCAGTTATTAAAAAGCCACAATACTTAATGGGAAAGGAGGATTAGATCATCTGACAAAGTCCCTCTCCACTTGGCCACCCTTCCCCCACTCCACCATGCTTTCTGACCCTAATTTATCACAGCTAACTTTTTAGGGTGCCATTTCCCCAGGATCCAATCTGCCAGCTCAAGACAGGCCCCAACCTCCTGGGATATGTCTCCTTTTCCCATGGCAAATGGCAGATTCACTAGGGAATCACAATTCCCTTTTTCTTCCCATTTCTAGAGAGCTATTTTCCTTTATCTTTTTCTCTCACACCATCTCTTCCTGTCCCATCTCTCTCCTTCCAAAGCTTACTTGCTTAAACTTTCTCCTACATATGTTAAACATTCCCAAACCAATACTAGATGTTCCATTTAAACTATTAATTGCTTTTGCAAATCAATCTTTCTTGTCCTTCGTTTTTAAGTCAAAGAAAAAAAATTAAACTTTAAACTTCAAGGTTTGCAAATGACTGAACCAAATTTCATAAAACTTATACATGCCCAACAAAGATGACATTTTTTTTTAGGCATAACTCAGTTAAAAATTACTCAATACCTCTAGAAAACAACACACCATCTAAGTAGGGAAATACTACCCCAACCTCCCTTAAGGTAAACTACCAGCATTTTGTCTTAATAACCTATATTTTAACTTAAAATCCCTAACACGGCTTTAAATACCCAATAATATTAAACCACTTTTGCCATCATATTTAAAATAATGAATCTCACCAAATAACAGTTTCTTTTCCTTGATCCCATGTGGCCCTGCTGCAGTCAGGACCCATGGGAGGGAAAGGAAAGAAGCCACCAACTTCACTCTCTTGATCCCACATACTTGTCCTGATGTATAGGGGATTGTGATCCCAATTGGAATCTGCTAAAGGGTATTCCTGGTCAGGTGAAACTTCTCTTCCAGCTGGAAGGTTTCTCCTGTCCCACTCCTTCATAGCTACATCTCTAATTAGTCCTTTCTCCTTTTGTGAGAAAAGAGAATTCAAAATAGACATAAGTTCTCCTCCCGGCCCCAAGGGCCCTTGAAGGGGCTGATGGAATTAAATCCTTTCCTTCTCTTTCAGGTACAAATTCAGTCTTTGGCACACCCAGTCTTCAATAGTGCCTCTACCAATATCTTTTGTCACCCCAGACAAAACAACAATACCTTATCATCTTTTTCTTTTTCCTTATGTATTTTGGCAGTTTGTTCCAATTACTTAATTTATCTCCCAAGGGACTATCTACTGGCATTTTCTGATCATTTTTCTCATTTCTCTCTGCAAGGGCTGGCTGGGACTGGGCCACACTCATTGAATTTGGCCGGAATCTAAATTCCAAAACGCCCAAACATGCCAATTGTCGCCAGTTGACTTCAGTCACCCTAGAAGGCCTAACCAAGCCTATCCTGTCCAGAGACCCAGAGTTTAAGACTCCAGGCCTCACAGGGTCCTGTCCAGAGACCCCTCCAGAGTTTATGACTCAAGGGCCTCACAGGGGGCTTCTTATCCTGTCCAGAGACCCAGAGTTTAAGATTCCAGGCCTCACAGGGTCCTGTCCAGAGACCCCTCCAGAGTTTATGACTCAAGGGTCTCATAGGGGACTTACCTCTGGGTTGCTGAGCAACAAATTACTTGACTGATCTGTCTCCACTGTACTGGTTGGGATTTTACCGCGGAGTTTCTCCCTTTGCTTTGCTCTCAGTTTCTCCACTTCGGGCCCACTTTTCCTTGGGGAGTAAGGAGAAGCCCTGGATGCTGGCGGGATGCCTAAATCAGGGCAGGGGGCCACCCCGTTAGCACCCCAAGTGTTCACCTACTCACTACAAGTAGTATGATCCTGGACGAGCCCCCAAAACTGTGTGGTTCAGAAATGGTGAGGGATCCCCATTTTAATAAAAAAAAAAAAAAAAGCTGGAGAGATCTCGAGAAGCAAAGCAAAGTTTATTATACATTCTCAAGAGAAGGGCAGCCCACCCATCGAGCAGACAATTAAAGGAAGGAAGCCCCCGTGGGGGGGGCAGGGTCAACACTTTTAACCCCTAATGCAAATACCCCCTCCTACCACTGACTCTCATCCTTATTGGCTGAGGATCTTACATTCTAAATGCAGGAACCACTCAAGAAATTGAACTTGACCAAAAAGTACATAGTTGCCCATATTTGACTGAAGTATCCTCATGGGAGGATAGCAGGAAGGGGACTTAAGTATGCCCTTGACTCAATGCTTAAAGTCCTTCAGGCCTACTCAAACTCTGAAGTAGATGAAACCTTACTCGATTTTCACAACTGTCTTGAAAGATCTCACCTCATCTCGTTCACTTCCTTCTCTCAAGAGGAAATTTCTAAAAACGTTATCATTAGGTTCTGGCTAACAATAAGGATATGATAAACTAGTATTCAAAAATTCACATTAACTTTTAAGTTACTAGAGATAGGGAAGTATATCACTATTTCAAGAAGTATGTATCGTGTAGCTAATGCATCATTTTCAAACTTATATTCTTTAGACCTCCTTTCCTACTTTCTATTCAAAACCTTTAATGAATATCAATTTCTAACATAGAGTACCAGCTCTCTAATAAATTCTCTGTAGTGGAAAAAAAATGGCAATATATAATGATGTAGCCTTGGAAAAGACAGCAAAGGCCATATAGTCTAAGCTTTCATTTTATGGATGAAAGATTGAGGCACAGGGTAATTAAAATTATTGACCCAGGTTGCTTATTAGCTTTCAAAGTAAGATTTGAACACAGGTCTTCTTATTCTAAAACCATTGCCCCCTTTTGTATCACCTATATAACTTAACCAATAAATAATGGGATATAAATGAAACTGTGGCACACAATAGTGTTAAGCAGTTGTGTATCTTTAAACAAATGATCTGGACTAGAAAAGTCACATTAGAATCTCCTGCTTCCAAACACAACTAGGGAGACAAGACAAGCTAAAATAATCAATAGATCTTACTATTTCAACAAGAGAAAGTTCAGTTTGATTTTTTTTAAAAGCCTTATTTTTTTTCAATTGACAAGATAACTTCCTGAAAATGTAGTCTAGGCTCCCTTCAAACATGGACTCCTCAAAGTTACTTAAAGTTTTGGGGTAGCATTCATTCAACAACATGACTCATAAACTCCCACTGATGTTCTTTTGATCAGATTTGGCTACTAATTCATAACAAAAGACATTTAATTGAATGACACAGCAAAGTATAACAAGGGAAATGTGCCCTAGATTTTCACATCTTTTCTACTTCTCCAAGAAGGGTTTAATTCCTGTTTTCTCTTGTACCCTTCTTGGGTCATGAGAGAGTGACAAACACTTTTTACTTACAAATGGCATCATTCTCTCACTAAAGTTGTTTCTTGCCCAATATCCTATGGTTGCCTGAAGTTCAGGGGTGGTCAGTTAGGCAACTGTACTAGTTCTCAAATTATATTTCCTGTCATCACAAACAAAGGGTGAAAGGGAATACTTCAGTCACTTATGGGAGATGGTTGAATACCTTGCTGCAGCTTTTAGTGTATGCTGGGAACCTTAATAGCAGAACTGTGAAGCAGTGATGCAGGAAGCAGATTTCTCTGCTTTTCCCAAATCAAGGGAAAAGCTGCCTGCTGCTTTCATTAGGAATGGCTTTTGCTGGTACAGGCTACATTAAAATTGAGAGAAAAGATTCTTGAGAGAAAATTATGAGAGTAACAATAACAATAAAATGATAAATACAACATTGAACTTCATAGTTCATACAGAGATTACCTTGAATCTTCCTTGAATCAGACTGATTTATTGAATAGAGCTGATCTTAGTACAAGAAAGAACTAATTTCAAGTACTACTTCTCATACATACTTGATGTTACTTAACCTCACAATGCTTCAGGCAACTCTCTTATGATTGTAAGTTCCAGGGAACTTGAGAATCTTTATTTATAGGGGACCTTTCTCATCTATTTCAATGAAACTACAGGCTCAGTCTTTATCCCTATAATCTTATCCATGTTAATCCTGGTGGAGAGTGTATAAACAGATCTATAAGACCATATTATTGTTCTTTTAGTTTCTTTTCTGAGCTCTTTTCAAAAAACTCCTTTGGTTAGGAAGAGATATCTTTTTGCACTATGCCTTCATGACTATGATATTGAGAAATTTCTACTAGTTGGGGAATCTATATGGGATCCAAAGCATTGTGGGGATAGGTCATATTCTAGAGAATCCATGCTCACTCAGATACCTGTCCTCATACTTCAATTTTTAAGCATCTCTGCATTCCTGAGCTTGGTTACTCACTATGCAAATTTGGATGTAACTTTTCTACAAATTAGTTGATGGCTTTTAAATATTGATGAGGCCAAAATATTTATCATTCAGCAAATAACCTGATTATAATCTTCAGTCATAAACATAGAATCTGACACTAAATATTTGCACTAGTCTTTGCTGTCTCCTGTATTTCATGCATTGGTATGGCCTTTTCCCCCTATTTAAAATGCATAACTCTTATACTCTTCTTTTGGAACCTTTCTTAACTCAATTGTTAACTCTCGCCTAAAGTCTTCTTCAGTTCTCCTACCCCAATTGAAAATGTTCTCTTTCTCCTCAAATTTTAATTAGGGCTTTTTGTCTTAATTTGCTTGAAGTTTCTGTAATTTGCCAGATTTTATACAATAAAGATGTAGTCTAGGAGAACCTACTGTTACCTATAAGGCATGAAGAAGTATCAAAGACATTTATTACTTTATATTTAGAGGGTTAAATTGAAGTCTTAAGAGTGAGCCTAGATGAAATCTTTAGTGTGGTGTTAGAGGAAAAGAGAAAGAGAAAGTGATGAGGTTTAGATTTGGGGAACCCAAATGAAATTAGGGTTTCTGGTGGCCAGGGAGTTAAATGAAGTCTAGTGGCAGGTTTGGGGTTTAGGGTAGGTTTGGCTTCCCTGTACTCATTTGGGATTCGGTGCAAGAGTAGGGAGTTTTGGGGACTTCCTTCTGGAGGTGCAGAAGTTTTCTATAAAGGAATTTACAGACCTGAAAACCTATATAGATAAAAGAGGTTTATTATGGGGATTGGAAGTAAGGTTAAAGTCTGGTTAAGGAAATAGGTGAGGATAAAGAGATTATGGCACTGGAAAAGAATATTATTCCAGCGGGCAGATCTATGGAAAATGGAGTTTTGCACTGAGAACACAATTCTCAGTGGACAGAAAGACCTAGTAGTAAAGGGAACTGCCAAGGTCCATGTGCAAAGACCTTAGTTGATGGATGCTCATTATATTGCTTGTCTTGGTGGGGGTTGGGAAACCTGAACAGATCATCAGAATGGGGGCTGAGACAGTTGGAGTAGATCAGAACCGGTGGAGGCTGGGAGAGCCCAAATTGGCTCAGATCCAGTGGGAGTGTGAGGGTGTGGGACAAGCCCGGATCTCCTATTGGAATTCAAAGGGATGCTTTTGACCAGGATTTGTGAATCAAAGGGCCTGGCTTCCTGAACTGAAATGCCTCAGCCAGGAGGCCCTGGGAATAATCTGAAAGGAATCACAAATCAATAGGAAATACAGTTTCTTAAAGGGACCACAACCAGTTGCAAAAGGACTGAACCTTGAAGGGAGTGAGGGAAGAAAGTACTGATGTTTAGAGTATGTATGGTGGATAAAAATGAACTAGCAAAGAGAAGGAGTGATCAGGAAAGCAGGAAGAGAAACAGAAGAAAACAGTGGTACAAAAGCCAAGGAACGAAAAGTATATTGGAAAGGGGGGTAGTGATCAGTAGAGTTAATTGCAACAAAAAGTTGTGGGAAGATGAGGATTGGGAAAAGGCATGGAAATTGGTATTTCCTTATCAATGACCATTAAAAGAACCATTTCAATAGGGTAGAAGGATGGATAGATTGTTGAAAGTATTTGGTGAGAGTGTTGAGCGGAGATACAATTGATTTCTTTATGTTATTCTTAATATAATGTGAAAGGGAGGAAAGAAGTAGTAGGATGTAGGAGAGTGATTAGAGGGGATGGAAGATGAAATGTGTGTTGGTAAACTTTGAATGGGAGGGAAAGAGAGAGACAGAAAGAGAGACACACACAGTGAGACTGACACACACACACACACACACACACACAGACACAGAGTGAGACTGAGAGAGGAAGAGAGAGAGACAGAGAGACAGAGAGAGAGACAGAGAGAGACAACAACACAGACAGACAGAGAGAAACACACACACACACACACACAGAAAGAGAGAGAGAGAGAGAGAGAGAGAGAGAGAGAGAGAGAGAGAGAGAGAGAGAAGGAAAAACACAAGACAGACAGAGATTGAAGATGAAAAGGAGACAGTAATTGATGAAACTAGGATGATTGTGTCAAAGGTACATGTATTGGAGTTAGTCTTGGCAAAGAGAAAGCCACCTCATCCTGTGAGGCTGGAGCAAAAGAGGAAAGGATGGATGAAGACATAGAGAGGTTTTGATGTGTGAAGGGAGGAAGATAAAAGGCCTGGTGACAGATGGCTTTACTTTCAATAAAGCATAGAAGGGAGATGATCTGCTGAGAGAAGAGAGGTAGTAGTGGAACTAGGGGTTTGTGGAGATTGGATAAGGTTTAAAACAGCTGTTATAAGGAGTGTGGTAATGAGTCAAACAGAAATGAATCAAATGATTACTTTGATGTGGTGAAGACCCAGTTGAGTTTAGATAGCATGAATCTGAAATAGAAGCAATCAGCATGTCTTCGTGATTTTCTCCAGCAGTGTGGATTGATTGGAATAATAAAAACAAAAACTAAGAAGGCTTATAGTTGGGATGATCTGAGGTGAGGGATTATAAGGAATGAAATAGCTTGTGGGACAAAGGGCCAAGGATTATAAGAGTAAAAGTATCTTCTTGAAATTAGTTATTTTAATGAACTGAAAAGGAAAGTATTCTTCAGGTGTCAACATTACTTGGACAGTTTGAATTTATGCCAAATATCATTCCCACCTGACTCAACTATGTAGAACAAACTCCTGATGATGACTTTCATACCCTGGGATCTGCATATCCTTGGCAAACTCTATATAAAACACAACTTATATAATTTGAGAAAATATCTAATAAAAAATAAAGGGAAAAAAATAAAAGAGAAAAAAAATCCAAGAACCACATCAACACTTTCTAATGCTCTAATACTTAGATATAGGCTTGAAATTCTAGATCTTTCTTTCCCTTTGTCTATCTGTCTCACAACAATTATATATTAAACCCAATTAACATGGAAACTTCCCTTATAATAACAAAAAAGAGTTAAGAATAAAAAATAGTTAATAGTTAAGAAATTCCTACCAACACAATACTTGTATCTGAAAGCAGATACAATAGATAGCATGCATTTCTCCCTCTCTTATTTTCATTTATCTACTGGATTGTAAATTCATTGAGTCTTTTTGTAATAATTAATTAAATGGAATATGGCTCATAGATACAGACCTTTAACAAATAGGAAGAACACAGCCAGTGAGGTGATAGGGCCATGACAAAAAGAGCAGACACTTGAAAAGCCCTTAAACCCTGAGGTAATAATAACCAGCTTGATCCTGAAGTAGTGGGATGAATGTATATACTTTATACCAATGGTATCAAGCTTAAATAGGAACAAGGGCCATACATAAAGATTACACTTAATGATTTCTGTGAGTCACATATTGACTTTGAAAATTACATGTAATATTATCCATGTTTTAGCATATTATTTGTTTTTATTAAATATTTACCAAGTTTTAAATCTGTTTCAGAAAGAATTTGGAATTTTTGGGGACCACTTCAATTCTTGTAGTGAAACTATCAGAATTACAAGTCTAGAACACATATTCATAGTAAATCATAGAAAATTAGGGCTAGCTCTTTGTAATGGGTAGAAATTGGAAACTGGGTGGATGCCCATCAACTGGAGAATGGCTGAATAAATTGTGGTATATGAATGTTATGGAATATTATTGTTCTGTAAGAAATGACCAGGATGATTTCAGAAAGACCTGGAGAGACTTTTTTTTTATGGTTAACTTTACAGCATTAACGATTGCCAAACCTCTTGTTCCAATTTTTCACCTCTTACCCCCTATCCCCTCCCCCAGATGGCAGGATGACCAGTAGATGTTAAATATATTAAAATATAAATTAGATACACAATAAGTATACATGACCAAACTGTTATTTTGCTGTACAAAAAGAATCAGACTCTGAAATATTGTACAATTAGCTTATGAAGGAAATCAAAAATGCAGGTGGGCATAAATATAGGGATTGGGAATTCAATGTAATGGTTTTTAGTCATCTCCCAGAGTTCTTTCTCTGGGCGTAGCTGGTTCAGTTCATTACTGCTCCATTGGAAATGATTTGGTTGATCTCGTTGCTGAGGATGGCCTGATCCATCAGAACTGGTCATCATCTAGTATTGTTGTTGAAGTATATAATGATCTCCTGGTCCTGCTCATTTCACTCAGCATCAGTTCGTGTAAGTCTCTCCAGGCCTTTCTGAAATCATCCTGTTGGTCATTTCTTACAGAACAATAATATTCCATAATATTCATATACCACAATTTATTCAGCCATTCTCCAACTGATGGGCATCCACTCAGTTGACCTGGAGAGACTTACATGAACTGATGCTGAGTGAAAAGAGCAGGACCAGGAGATCATTATATACTTCAACAAGAACACTATATGATAATCAATTCTGATGGATATGGCCCTCTTCAACAATGAGATGAAACAAATCAGTTCCAATAGAACAGTAGTGAATTGAACCAGCTACACCCAGCAAAAGAACTCAGGGAAATGAATGTGAACAACTACATAGAATTTCCAATCCTTCTATTTTTGTCTGCCTGCATTTTTGATTTCCTTCAGGTTAATGTACATTATGTAATAGTCCAATTCTTTTTGTGCAACAAAATAACTGTATTGATATATATACAGATATCATATTTAACATATGCTTTAACATATTTAATATGTATTGATCTACCTGCTATATGTGGGATGGGGCGGGGGGAAAGGGGAAAAATTGCAACAAAAGATTTTGCAGTTGTCAATGCTGAAAAAATTACCCATGCATATATTTTGTAAATAAAAAGAGAAAAAAAAGAAAATTAGGGCTAGAAGGATTCTGGGAAGATGTCCAAGTAGATGGGTAAATTTCAAGTTCTTCCAATTTCCCCCACAAATAGAATAAATTTGTGCCTCAGGGTGAACATAGACTAGTGAAAAATCAAGAAGACTTGGGGCAGAACAAGGGTGTGGACCTTGATTCATCCTGAGATCTGAAGGTTAACCTGTCTGAAGTGCAAACATTTCTGGGCAAGTTCCACAGAAAGATCAAATGGGGACTCTTCAGGCTACTTAGGTGTGCCTGGAGCCTCAGCAGCAACCACAGAGATTTGTACCTCTCATACTGTTTATTGAGTTGGGGTCTGAGTATGGGAAGACTGAGTGAACCTCAGTTTTTTAAGAATGTCAAGTCCAGCTGTGCTGCTGAGACAAGGCCCTGGGCAAGATGGAATGAGCATCCAGTGAGTGCAGAGGCAGTGGGGCAGGGACTGCTGACTGTGGGAACTTGCAGGAGAGTGGAACTCTTGGTTTGGGGTTCCTAGTCCAGGGAGAGCTGAAGGGAAACTTGAGACACCATCCCTCCACACTATCATTAGAGGTACTTACCCCTAATACCTCTTATTTAAAAAATGAACTGACAAAGAAAACATAACCCCAACATTGAAACATTAGGGGAACAGGGAAGACCAGGGTTCATCTTCAGAGGAAAACACTTCAGTAAAACAAGCTTTTATTTGTCCCCATCCAAAGAGAATTTGTAGAAGAACTAAAAAAAGAAATTAAACATCAAATGAGAGACATTGTGGAAAACTTTTAAAAAATCTGAGGTAAACAAGAAGATTAGGAAAAAATGTTAACTAGAAAAAGAGGTATAGAATCTCAAAGATGAAAATAATTCTTTGAAAATTAGAATCAGGCAAGGGGAAGCCAGTGAAACTATGAGAGACCAAGAGAGAATGAGAAAATAGAATAGAATGTGAGACATCTTATAAGAAAAATGACAGATCTGGAGAACAGACCAAGAAGAGAAAATATAAAAATAATTGAACTGCCAGAAAATTGTGACCAAAAAGAGAATCTTGACATAGTAATGCAGGAAATAATACAAGAAAATTGTCCTGGGGTGATAGAGCATGAGGGGAAAGTAGAAATAGAAAAAACTCCACCAATCACCACCTCAAAGAGATCCTTGTCGAAAACACAGAGGAATACTATTGCCAAATTTTGAAACCTCCAGATCAAAGAGGAAAATTTGCAAGAAACAAGAAAAGATGATTCAAAAATGCTGGAGCTATAATTAGAATTGTACAAGACTTATAAGCAGCCACAGTAAAAGATTGCAGGTCCTGGAATTATATTTACCAACAATCAAAAGAACTGGGCCTATGGCCAAAAGTATCATATTCAGCAAAATTATCCATAAATTTGAATGAGAAAAAATGTACATTCAATGAACTTACAAATTTTCAGGACTTTTATCAACTAAACTTGACCTTAACAGGAAATTTAACAGCCAATATCAAAGATAATTTTAAGAAACTCAGCATGGAAAAACTTTTTAAACATGGACAAATTGTTTATGGTTTTTTTTTAATATGGGAAATATATACTATATGTTTAAGATTCACATAAACAATAGGGTAGCTCAAAAGAGAGACTGGCAGAAATAAAGTAAATATAGTAATCATGTTAGATAGATGAGGTACAGAGGAAGAATAGATACAGAGGCATTAGCAGAGGACGAGGGCTCATAGTTCTGAAAACCTACTCATGTTGGGAATGGGTTCAATAGGCAACATTACATATATACCATGAAGAGTATGGAACTCTCCAAACTCTGTAAAGAAATAAGGGGGAAGGGATAGGCAGATGGGGAAGCAAAGTGAGGGAGGAAGACAAGAAAGGGACCCTTGGGTGGGAATAGATTAAGTAATAGTAAGCCAATTTATGGAGCAGAATTTAATTGAAGATTAGGAATAGAAAAAGGATAGGAAGTAGCAGGGATAGGAAAGACATATAAGGTATGTGTCTATATGAGTGTGTGTATGTATGTATATATCTATATATGCATATATAAATATATATTTTCTTAATATAGCTTGCTTGGGGGGGGGGGGGGGAGGGATGAAAGGGGAAAAAAGAACAAAGTGAATAAGATGCACAGCAGAGAACCAAAGAACAAATTACAAGGAAGTAAAGGAAAAAAATGGAGATTTATGAATAAAATTCCTTCTACTAATATATATATATATATATAAATATATATATATATATACACATATGTATATACTTTCTTGATCTGATAATTTGTTGTTATATATTTTGAATACTCCCTGTTCTGTTGGGCATATGAAAATGTCCTCTTTTGTTTTACTTTATTTTCTTTTGTATTTCTTTTCTGTTTTTCCTTTTTTTTCTTATTCTGTTTTTTCAAGTAAAGTAAATTTTAAAAAAGAAAATTAGGGCTTGATGATCATTTATTCATAATATAATCACTTCATGGTATTTGGAAATGGCTAGGACTTTAAAAATTGTCTAGTTCAGCCTTATCAATTTACAGATGAGGAAAATGAAGCTCAGATGTACAATAAATGACAAAAAATTAGTTCTACCATTCAGAAACTCTTGATTCTATTCTAATGCTTTTGTCCACTATTGAAATGACAACCATGTGAAAATAAGTTTAAAAAATGAGTGGAAATTTTGTTCCCAAGCCTGTAAATTCAAGAATTTCCTGTCTTCATCCCTCTTTTACTTACCCAATGCTTAGGTAATGGCAATAGAAATTTGGAATCACGTGTTAACCAGTTGTGTATATTTTCATGAATGTAGACAGTAGATGATCATAACTAAAGATATCTAGGGTTTATGCCACAAGATCATGTTCTATGGGCTACAATTATACCAAAAATTTCTTGTTATTTCATAGGATCATTGCACCATAGATTTAGAGTTGTAAGAGGCCTTCGTGATCATCTACTCTAATTCCTTAATATGATAGTTTAGGAAATTAAGACCCAGAGAGATAGGAAACTTAACAAAGGTAGTTGCTGTTTTGTCTGTCAGTTTGCAAGAAGATCAATGATATCGCAAGATGATGTCATTGAGTGTGAATTGGATTTATGTGAGGCAGAATTACATAAAGCCCTTAGCTTCACTCTCTTTTTCGGAGTCATTGAAGTAGAGTGGCAGGACATGATTAGAGTTGGTTTGGGATGTGGTGGATGACCTTGACGTCTTTTATGTCTGACCAATTTCTAAGTGTTCCACAGTGCCTACTTCAGTCTCTTTCATGGCCCTTGGGACAGATTGTTGTCATCTGTCCATTCCACCAGGGGAAGTCTTTACATGCTTGGAATTGATATCCCCTAACTCATCAATGGCCCCATCAGTTATCCTCAAAGATTTCAGAAGTGCCACACTAGTTGGGTCTTTGGACATCAAATTCAGCACAGTATTTTGCTCTGAGTAAATCTGTTCTATAACAGATAATTCTATCTTTTATGCTTTTTAGAACCTCATTTTGTGTGTGTGTGTGTGGGTAGGTGGGTGATTTTAGGAAACAAACATCTGTCTTTTGAGATACAAATCAATTAATTTATATTAGAATCAGTAGGAAGACTGAAAGATGAATTAAATTTCTCCTTCTTATTGCTGTAATCTTTCTGGGCCTCCAAGGCATAGGGATGGGGAATGAAACTTTCTGCATTAGAGGGGGTGGTCTACATTATTCCTGAAGCAAACATCCCTTTTGGTAAGTAGTTTTGCTAGGAACCCCTGGAATATTATAGTATTATTAAAGTATGATTGGATTAACAATGTTAATCTTTCACCTAGTTCATCTTACTTATGCAAGATGACATGTATTATTTCTAATTCTTGGACAAATCAAAAACATTTTTCTTGTTGATTTTCTCAGCTGTTTTTCACTACATTCTGGTCTTCTCAGAGCTGATGACCTTTTCTTTCTTATATATAACACAAAGGTCTTTTTTCTACTAGTAAACTAAAGGGTAGAATGAGAATGTGTTGATTAGTTTTTTTCAGTATGGGAAGGGTGGTGGTTTTGAACTTGGTAGCAGGTTTCCAAAGGGAACTCTTTTATTGTGATGGGACACAGAAGTTTTTGAACCTGAAACTATGTGAATATTCCCATAAAAGCACTTTCTCCTCCTACTCCACATGATCTCATCAGTTTACCCCTGAAATCCTTTTTATAAGGAATTATTGGGCAGAAAATTATATAATTTAGTAATAATACTTGTTCTAGCTTTACACTGGGATCTCTCAGGAAAATACTTCATAAATGAGAATATAGAAATGTGATATAATATGATACAAGCAATTTTCTGATCTTAAGAGTTGTACCATGCAATTCCAAAAGCCTTGTGATGGAAAGTGCCATACTCATCTAGAGAAAGAACTGTGAAGAGTAAACATGGATCAAAGCACTTTATTATTATTATTATTATTATTATTATTTTTGCTGAGGCAATTGGGGTTAAGTGACTTGCCCAGGATCACACAGGTAGGAAGTGTTAAATGTCTGAGATCATATCTGAATGCAGGTCCTCCTGACTTCAGGGCTGGTGCTCTATCCACTGTGCCACATAGCTGACCATCAAAGCATAGTATTTTCACCCTTGTTGTTTGCTTGGTTATTTTTTCTTTCTCACAATTTTCCCCTTTTGATTTTCCCCATTTTTCTTGTGTAGTATGATGAAACTGCATATGTTTAACCAATATCAGATTGCTTGCTGTCTTGGGGAAGAGGAAAGATGAAATAAAAGGAGAAAAATTTGAAACACAAGGTTTTGCAAAGGCAAATGTTGAAAACTATCTTGGTATGTATTTAAAAAGAGTTATGACACTGGGGGGTGGTATATTCTTCAAGATATTGGAGAATAGTATGAGATTAGGAATTTGACCTACTTTGGAGTTTGGGAAGGATGAGTACATTTAAGGATTCAGTCATATTGGCCCTTTATTCCTTTATTCCTCATCTGTCATCACTAGAGAAAAAAAGAAAGGAAGGAAATAAAAGTGGGAATGAAGCAAAGAAAAGAAATGAAAAATGGAGGGAGGGTATAGAGGAAGAGAAAAAAGAGAATAAAAAAGAGATAGAGATATATAGAGAAAAAGAGACAGATACAGAGAATTATGCCATTTTTAAGTACTTTCTTTGAAACCCCTTGCTTCATGCTTAATTCCTGATTGACATACCCTAGTTGTTTTCTTAAATGGTATAAATCTGTTCAGGCTTATTCACTTCACTTTCCTCAGAATCAAAATTGAATTGTAAGGAAATAGAAAAGAATATAGCTGGAAAGCTATGCCCTGAGAAGTTACGTTAAACTAGGTGGGGAAATGTAGTTTGTTTTTGTAGTGAATGAGTTGTGTTAAATATATACTAATAGGTATTTTTTTTTCAATGCATAAGAATGTATTCTGTGAGTCTATATTAGCTGGAAGCAAGCAGCAGTAATCTGTTGGCTTTTTGCCACCAAAAGGACAGTAAAAAATCTGAGATTACAGAAATACTCAGTTTTATAGAAATTAGGAATTAGATGAAAGTTCTGTTAAAAAATATCTATTTTCTTCACTTACATGCAATCTCAAAAAGATAGCTAGAAAGAATCTATAGATTTGACTACTCTGAAGGCAGTGGCTTTGTATAATTTTTTATTAATATATTTTGCTTAATACTATGAAAGGAATTAACTTTTAAAGAGATAATTAAGAGAAAAATAAGCTAAATTGGACTGAAAAGAGTCGTACTATAGGATTAAGAGACTTGGATTGTAGTTTTATGTCTTCCACCATAGGAATGATTGACCTTAAGCAACAGAAATCACAGATTCTAAATCTGGAAGGCTCTTTAGTGATTACCTATTTTGGCTCTCCTCCCCCAATTTACCTAAGAAGAAATGGAAGTCCATAAAAATAATTGACTTTCCAGGATCACAAAAATAGAAAGTAGCCAAGTCAGAATTTGTGCCATGGACCTCTGACTCTTAATGTAGTAACTTTCCCAAAATGAAATGTTTTTTAATATCTAAATAGAGTAATGATCTCTGTGGTACCATTTTCAATATATTTTCCCTTTTAGTCTTCCAAATTGGGTTTATATGAAACACATTAGCGATTTATTTGTGCTGTATAACATCAGTCTTTTATGACACAATTGTCATTCTTTCATTCAACCCAATGACTGTAATATCATATGGAAAAAAGAAAGCATACCTACTTGTTATGAGTTTATAATATATCTGGAGAGAGAGGCATATATTTGTGATAATACACACATGAGAAAGGCAACTAAGCAATGTATATTTTTCTAATTATTAGTGATTTAAAACTTTTATATGATTTTGGTAGATTAGGCTTCATTCTCTGAAAAGAATTTATATTCTTCAATCATTTATCAGTTCACGAATGACTCCTAATATTGTAACAGCCAGCTTTTAGAGGAAATGAGACTTTTATTAAAGTAACTTGTTGCAGTGTTATTTTCCCCTTCACATCTGGTTTCTCTTATGATAGCTGCATTGGATTTGCTTGTGCAAAAACATTTTTGGTTTTGTCTAATCACAATAGTTCATATTACTTTCAATATCCCTCTCTATGTCTTCTTTGCTCACAAACTCTTTGCCCCTCCATAGACTTAATTGGCTATTTCTTCCTTGCTTCTCTAATTTATTCACAATATTACCCTTTATGTATTAGCTATTGGTTTTCATTTTGAAACATTGGTTTGGATCCATTTATTTGCCACATGATTTCAAATTTTTCCAAAATTATTTTTAAATGGTAAGTTCTTGTCCCAATGGTTGAGAATTTTGTTCTTTATCAAACACTAGGGTACTATGATAATTTGCTTCTGTATGTTGTAGATAATATGTACCATTATACTTTTCTTCTATCCAGTCCCAAGTTGTTTTGCTGATTATTATTCTGTAATACAGTAAGATCTGGTTTCCTTTCTTTCTTTGTGGATAGGATTATCAGTCTTCTGAACAGGCAGAAAAAGAGTTAGAATTCTAGGACAGATGTAAAGCAAAATAATTTCCAGTTTCTTCTTTTTTTTATAACCTTGAAGAGAAAATCATACTCTTCACTGTGAGGTATGTATTTAAATTTATGTAAAATTGCCCACATGCAGAGGCTCTAGTCAGTCAAATAAACAATAAAGAAACTTCAAAACATTCTGTAAATTCAGTGGTTCAGTATGCCATGAACTATAACCAATCCATCTTTCCCAAAGCCAAGGGACATTTTAAAAAGCTTTCAATAAAACTGAGCACCACTGATAGTAAAGCTGTAATATTGATGAAATGCTTCACATGCCAATTTATGTTCTTTCTCAGTTATTTTTGATTCTATGATTGTTAAAATAAAAGTTAGAATCATGACTTGTCTAAATAAACAACTAGCTTGACCATTGTACTGATAATGGCCAGTAATTAAACTTTTCCTTCTGGTCATAAGAAATAAATCAAATCCTTGATTAAAGCAACAATCACTTGTTCTGGGTTGTTTCTTTATCTTGGTATTGCATTCAAATTGTATACTTTAGATATTTTGCAACTGACCCAGCTCTTTTTCCACTCCTACACATCCATGATATTGATTTCTTCACCTTCCTTGAATGCAAATCATCGCTGACAATTTGCTACAGTAATTACACTTGTTGTGCATCTTCCCCCCTGCCCTTTGGGCTACAATTTTGATGCTTCTGAGATTGTGATGTAATTAAATAATCAATTTAGTAAAAATACTCACATTGGCTATGAATACAGTTGAATTCTGAGTTGATTGAGGGCAGACAAGCATCAGTCATTCTCTGAGGCCATAATTTCAATTTATCACTAAGAAAGATAGGGACCAGGGGATCCATTACCAGACATGGGGGTTCTAAATGGGTAAAACAGCCTACTTATTTTTTAACTCCTAAATCTTGTATAATTCTTTTTTCTCCTACATACCTAGAATTGGACTGACTTCTTGGGAATAGAATGGAGAGAGAAAGAATTCCCGAGTATAAATTGAGCTTCAAGTTTTTTTTTTTTAATTTTATTAGCCTGGCATTTATTCTATATCTCCAACCTATAACAATGACAACAACAACAACAATTTTATATAGTAAAAATTAAATTGAAAAAAAAATGAAAGTAAATTAACTCAGGAGAAAACAAAGTTCCAGTAGAAGTCAAATAATGTAATTGTTTATAGTGGGGGAGGGGTCTAGGCCACAGTTATTTATTAAGTGCTTAATATGTGTTAGGCCATGTGCTAAGCATGAAGGATATAAAGAAAAGCAAAAACTGCTACTGTTTTCAAGGAGCTCACAGTCTAACTGGGGAGACATCATGCAAACAACTATGAACAAACAAAATACATACAGAATAAATTAGAGATATTCTTTAAGAAAAATGCACTAGTATTAAAAGGGATTGAGTCAACAAAAAGGTCAGTCATAATCATTCTTTACAAAGGGAAGGGTGTCAGAATATTAATGTCCAGATGGGCATTAACATTTTGCACAATTATTTAAAGGGTCATATTTTATTCACCTAATTTCTTGGCTTGGAATATATAATTAAAATGTCTGACTGATATTTTGTGATTTTTTAATGTAATTTCATGCTTTAAAAATATTTAATTTGGCAATCTGCTATAAATATCCATTTTGAACAATCATATAAATCTTTGCCAATATAATGTATCCATTTTATAAAGACCTGGAATGAACTTTATGACAGATATTACGAAGTAGAATTATGGCATATATTTTCCCTACTTGGTCTATGGAACAGATGCTGTTTAAATATTTATCTATATTTGTGATACCTTGTGGATTGAACATTGCATTTATGGTTAGAGGACCTTGTTTTTAGTCTTGATTCTACCATATATAGACCAAGTAAATGTGTAAAAGTCACATAGTCTTACTTATTAAGCTCACATAACTAATATTAACTGTTGCAGGATAGCAAAAGCTAGTTCCTGATATTCCTATTCAAAAAGAGATATTTAAAACATTCTACTCCCTGCCTCACAAAGTTGTTATAAGAACAATACTTTGCAAATTATAAAGGACAATTTAAATGTGAGTCATTTGTCATATATGTATAACAAATACATAGACACCATTAGAAAGTTTTCTGTAAGTCTTAGTTCTTATAAGTGTCATCACAATTTTTAGCAGAATTTACAAGATTACTTCACAAAGAAAAATATTTTAACTAATCAGGCCCCTTTTTTGCTACTTAAAATGTATGTAAATGATCACAAAAGAAGGTTTGAGCTTTTGACCCTATTTGGACATATGTGTTTAGGTAATAAATCCTGCTGCTCCTCAAAGGAACTACTATTAATTATGGAACTATATTATGTTATTTTAGGAAAACATTTTTTAAAAAATAATTCTTCTCATATACATTGCTTCTCATTTTATAGTAGAAAGCGGCAAATATAATCCACGAAAATGAAAAAGAATCCACTTATGACTTACATTCCTCCTCTTCTGCCTGATTAGGACTTTTCCATATTTTTCAGGGATCACCATACTTTAAAAAAATTTGTATTCCTATAAGGCTCTGAGAGAACACCATGTCACTATGCCATTGTTAAATTTGCATATTCAATCATTCTCTGTTTTTGAGGTAGAATGCTTTAAAATCTATTGTACTTCCCCCAGTGAGAACAGAGATCTTTTATTTTTCTCTACTTATTTCTCACATCACACACCTCTTAAGAGCTGAGGACCTCACCTTATTTTACTGAGAAAATGAAAGCCATTTGCTAGGAAGAACTCTGTCTTAGTTATATCTCAGAACAACTTGGACTTATTCCCAATGATCTCTTCTTTAAAAAGAGATGAAGAACTAATTTTTAGACTTACCCATGTCATTTCCTTTACATATACCCCTGATTTTCTTTGAGCTATTGCCCCCAAATTATTACTGTCTCTAATCTTCAATTTCTTCCTATCTGCTGGTTGCCTTTAAACAAATACAAGTCTTTCTGTCTTTATCATCTTTAAAAAATCCTCAGTTGACCCTATTATCTTGTCAAGATATTATCCTATATTTCTCCTTTTTTGCCTTCCCTTTGTTAATTATTTCCTATTTATCTTGTATATAACTTATTTGTACATATTTATTTGCACTGCTTTTCCCTCTGCCCCATTATATTGTCATGTCCTTGAGAGTAAGGATTATCTTTTGCTTTTCTTTGACATCTCACTTCTTAAAACAAGGCCTAGCACATAGTAGGGAATCAAAAAATGGTTTTTGATTGACTATTAGTGACTTTCACCTACTTGAATATACTCAACTTTCTGGGTTTTTGTGAGTGTTCCTTCTTATTTCCCTTTCTACTTCACTAATCCTTTTTACATTGCTATATTGTACATATCACTCTGCTTAATAGTGGGCATCTGCCAGAGTTCTGTCTTTGTCCCTCTTTTTTTTTTCCTTTATAGACTTTCTTAGCTTCTTTGGGTTTAATTACATATTCAGACAAATTCCAAATCTGTATATCCAACTCACCTGTCTCTTGAGTTCTCATTCTGTATCACCAACTGCTTAGTGGACATTTCAAACTGTATGCCCAATAGGCATTTTGCGTTCAATGTGTCCAAAATAGAATTAATTATCTTTCTCCTCACTCACTCCCTGCCCTTCCCTCCTAGCTATATTCCTCTTCCAAACTTCCCTGTATTTGTCAAATGTAATAGCATTTTTACAATCTCCTAAGCTTGCCATCTGTGAATCATCTTCAACCCTTTTCATTTTTGACCCCATAAATCCTATCAGTTGTATTCTAGCAATTCCCTCTTTCCCTTAGGATCAAATATAGACATCACTTTCACATCTAAAAACCTTTACTATCTAAACTTATTGAACATTACTTTTTACCATACACTCTGTCATCCTGTCAAACTGACTTTCTTTTTCCTTTACTGTCTGTATGTCTTTGTTGTGTTCAAAACATTTTGGGATTTTGATGTTTAATTCTTGATGTTTGATACAATGACATTTAATTCATCAAACATCTATTAAGTGACTATTACATGAAAGGTATGATACAAGGTGCATACAAAGTACAAACTATCTTCTGATATGTGATATATTAACCTAAGAACACATTTTTTTTAGTTTTGCTTTTTCATATAATTCAGTTTTTTTAAATTATAGCTTTTTATTAACAGAACATATACATGGGTAATTTTTACAATATTGTCCCTTGCACTCACTTCTGAACTTTTCCCTTCCCTTCCTCCACCCCCTCCCCTAGATGGCAGGCAGTCTTATACATGTTAAACATGTTAAAGTATAAGGGACACATTTAAAAAAAATTATAGCAGAAGTGAAATTTTGAAGGATAATGGCCAAAGCTTTAGGGATTACTGAAAGTCCTTATATGATCATAGAATCACACGACTGGAAGATATCTTATGGAATATGAATTTCCTCGTCTTTTTTTTTTCTACAGATGGGGAAATTTCACTTAATGAAGTAAATGATGTGTCCAGAATTGGACATCCAATGAGTAACAGAGACAAGGTTTTCCAAATCCCAATTTTAGAGTAGTAGGATCATAAAATTTGGAGCTAAAGGGGATCTAATTAATAATTTTGTCCTATTCCCTCATTATACAGATGATGAAACTGATGCAGAGAGAGGTTAAGCTATTTTTCAAAGATCCTAGAGAACAAACAGATCTGGAATTCAAAACCACGTCTAATGAATACAAATCATATGATAATTCCTTTATACCACCCAATTTTCTTAGTTAATTAGTAATACTTATTATAATATTGATGTATGAAACAAGATAAAATACAAAATATTCCCTAGTGCAATATTACTTCCTTCCAAATTTACTGCAAAGGTAGCAGAATGGAGAAAGGAGAGCAGCAAGAGCTAAGAATCACAATTTTTAGATGATTTTAAACCCTAGATATGAAATCCTTATCAAGTGAATGAGCAGATTCAAGACATAAAGAACTGAAATATATTAGCATTGACATTCTTGTTTTACATGAAAGCAGAAGCCATGGAGAAGTTGCAATTATATTTAAGAATTGATCATGAGGTACCTTTTGAAAGCCAAACAAATGATGTGGTCAGTTGATTTCATTTGTACACAAAATCAACAATCAATATTGTTTCATGAGACATTTAGCCATTTCTTTTAATCATACTTATGATAAATATAAGAGAAGACTACTACGTAGATATTTGTACCTTATGCACCATCATTTTTTGCAGAGGATGGAATGATATACAAATTCTTTAATGAATTTAATAGATGCTACCAAATAAAGCCAACATATTCAACAATGTGAATATGAAGGAAAACATAGAGAAAGGCATCAAAATATATTTTGTATTTATTTACTTTTTTTTTTTTTTGGCTGAGGCAATTGGGGTTAAGTGACTTGCCCAGGGTCATACAGACAGGAAGTATTAAGTGACAGAGGCAACATTTGAACTCAGGTCCTCCTGACTTCAGAGCTGACACTCTATCCACTGTTTACTTATTTTTATGATTAAATTTTATTTTTTCAGTTAATGAAAATGTTTCTTCTCTCTTTCTCATCCCATCTCTACCCCTCCCCCCTTTGAAAAAGAAAGGAAAACCAAACCCCTGTAAGCAGTATGTATTGTCAAGCACAACAAATTTGCACATTAGCTATATTAAAAAATAATTTTCTAAATTTTCACTTTGTGTCTAATGCCTCTCTGACAGGAAGTGAAGAGCAATTTTTTTTCACGAGTCCCCTGGAATCATCGTTGGTCAATTTGTTGATCAGACTTCTTAAGTCCTTCAAAGTTGTTTGCATTTATAGCATAGCTATTGTATGAATTGTTTTCCAGTTTCCTTTAAAACATATGTTTAAAAATATGGTTCAGGATAAAGAAACAGAAGAGTTCAAAAGCTTTGAGACTGCTAAGAGTACTATCCTGGTATGTCATGAATACATTTTTCATGAAGTGACCCACCAGAAATGAGGACTAAATAATATTGTAATAAAATTAAATTGACTTCATGCTACTAGATAGAAAACGACTGGCTAATGGTATGGAAGTTAAAATTTGCAGATCAGTTTTGTGGAGTGCTACTATCAGCAAAGGACAAAACCAATACTTAGAAGTATTAAAAATGAGAAACTATATTTACAACAGTTCCAATAATCACTTCTCAAATATGACATTCATACTGGGAAAAATGAGAAATAAGGAAAAAACAATAACATGGATTGTTACAATTTTCTATCAAAGTTTAAAAGCTATAAAGCAAATAAAAGAATCCCAAACACTTGACCTTGCCAACAGCCAAGAGCAAAACTGGCTTAGAATATAAATTTAAATGGAAGACAATGAACACTATCATCTCATAAAACATAAGAGGCAAAGAGGGATGAAAGAGTCTCCTGAAAAGTTGGCTTGAAATCCGATTAAGTCAAATCAAGCCAGAAACATTCACAAACAAAGCTGAAAGATAATAAATTTGCTTGCCATTTCTGGAGAGCAGTTTGGAACTATGCCCAAAGAACTATAAAACTATGCATATCTTTTGACCCAGTAGTGCCATTACTTTGTGTCCCAATGAAATCTTAAAAGAAGAAAAAGGACCTATATGTGCAAGAATGTGTGTAGCACTTCTTTTTTGTAGTAGCAAAGAATTGGAAAATGAGAACATGCCTGACAATTGGGGAATGGCTGAACAAGTTGTAGTATATGAAGATAATGAAATATTATTGTTCTGTTAAAATAATAAAAAAGCTTGTTTTAGAAAAGCCTGGAAAAATTTACATGTACTGATGCTGAGCAAAACAAGCAGAACCAAGAATACTTTGTATACAATAATAGCAAGAATGTGTGATGATCAATATCAAAGACTTGGTTCTTGTGGTTCAGTGATCCAAAGCAATTCCAATAGACTGGATAGAAAATGCCATCTACATCCAGAAAAAGAACTAAGAAGAGTCAATGTAAATCAACACATGCTATGTTCACTTCTTTTTTCTGTTTTTTTTTAATCTTTTCCATGGTTTTTCTTTTTTGCTCTGATTTTTCTCTCTCAACATGATTCATAAAGTAAGGTACATAAAAATAAATAACTTTACTAGGAAAAACATGCAGCCTTGCTTAGTCATATTTGGTTGAGGAGGTAAGCTACTTCACATAATAAATGTCAAACCTTTGTCTTCTGGGGGAAAAAGATAATGAATTTATTTAAAAGTAGAAAAGATTATTCAGCATCTTTATAATAAGTAATTAAAAAAAAAAAACATCACCAGTGACAGTGGAACCACCACATCTGTCCTCTCCCATCTTAGTCCTGAATATGAAATGAAGAAATAGAGATAACACTAAGCAAAATAAAGATGGGAGCAGAATTAGAACAAGTGTACACAGAAGAAACCTGTGCTAAGGGCATCACATATTTGATTGTTTTGAAGGATTAGTTCTCACCATATCTGAAAGAGAGGGGAATGTGACAAAAAAAAATAATATCAAAGATATTCAGGATTAGCAAAGGAGATGGACTTCAGCTATAAGGAATGAAAGATAACATATTGGTTACATAAATGCTGCATCTGTATATTTATAATAATAAATCTAAGTATAAAACCAGTATGTTGGGAGGATTCTTTAAACAGGAAAATAATATCAATAATAAAAATTACCATTGATATACTGTTTTAAGGTATTCAAAATGCTTTATATATTCTCATTAAGAATATTAACAAGTTTCACAAGAGAATATATTAATGGATCTTATTCTGATGTATTGGGTCAGTGATTTCCTAATTTAAAAAAAATGTATACACTTAATAACAGACAGTCCTTTGAAGCCATATCCCTGTGTGTTCATGTATATTCATCCCTGATACATATTTACATATGTATATATGTATATATACTTTTTATATTTATATGTGCTTATACTTATTTATAAATTATATACATTTAATATTGCTGAAGAGGACGGGTAATTTTGTTATTATAGCTGATAATATTGTGAACACAATACTGAGAGAAAGGAAGTAGCTGGGTAGTTAGAAAGAGAGGGGACAGAGAGGATGAATGTTAGTGATAATGGGTGACAGAAATAATGTGGGTTGTATGGGAGAAAGAACCGGGTGTTGTGGGGAAAATGAGATTTGATCCATTTTTTTACTTTTGCATTGAAAACATAGCTTTTGTAGTCAGGGAGTCAGAGCCCTTTTGATAATAATAAATTTGATCACCAATCCATCAAAATATTAGACATATTATTACCTTCCTTATTATGGCTAGTGAAGGAAGAAAAAAAAAGCAGATGCATGATCATAGATTTGAGGGTTTTATTTAAGAGCTTGGAGATTTGTTATGAAAAGGTAACATTTTAGTATTGGTATTATTCTTAATTTGTTCATATAGGCAGATTTCCCCATAGTTCTCTGAAATCCTCATAGTCTTCATCTTTGATTTTTTAGAAACTACAAAACTTTCTTTAATTCTTTGTTAGTTTCTATGAAGTAGTGTCTACAATATTCTCTCTAAAATGTAATCTTCTCTGTTGAGGTTTTCTTGGGGTCTCTGGAGCAGCCTTCATTTCAGTTCACTAATCACCACAAGTACAACCAGGTGTTAAAGTCCAAATCCTTTATTTTCCCCTTCAAAGTCTTATCTCCTTCACTTGGGGCTTGGCTAGTTTTCTGGGGACCTCCCAGAGTCTTGGTTTCAGTGGAGAAGTGAAGGAGAGCTTGTCACCTCGGTGGTGTGAGATGGGATGAATCTGTCTGAGTCTAAGGGCTTGTACTCCAGCCTTCAGCCTCCAGCCTTCTGTCTGCTTGTCTCTGAATCTCTTTGAATCTGCAAAGGTTTGTGCTTCAGCCTCCCGCCACCACAAAGGTGGACAATGGAATGAATCTGTCTCAGCCTCCAGAGCTTCTAGTGTGTTTGTCCTCTCTGGCTCTGAGAGCTTCTAGCTTATATGCTCCACACTGAGTATATATCAATCATTATATCATTAGGAAACCATTATTTGTTGTAGGATTAAATCAATGCTAAATTAGATTTAACCATTATCTCCTCAATTCCACTTAGTACCTTATTTTAAGTTCTGGCCCATAACATCTCCTTGTAGGATTAAATAAATCATACTGAACCATTAGATAACTATCATCTCTATCAATTTCACTGACTTAGTACTTTGTAAGAATACTTTGTTTCAAGTTCAGAGTTCTGGCCCATAACAAGTGTCATCACATGTAAATGAAATTGACATACAACTAGAAAAGATAACTTTTATAAGAAATTAATTCTTAACCACAATTTTTCTAGAGATATATGACAGAAAATTGTATTGATTTGAATTTTGCTTCCTCTACTCTTCCCTGTCAAAACTTTGATTTGGATAATAATGAGCAAAAAGTTGGTCAAAACTTAGGTAACTAGGAAGTGAAATAATTAGGGAGAGGGCAGGAAGCAGGTAATCTAGAAGTATTTACAATAATGTGCTATATAAAGCAGAACTGACTACTTAAAAACACCAATGGATTTTCTTAGTTTGATATTGATATTGATGATTATTTCCATGACATTCCTTTTGTTTTGTTTTGTTTTGTTTCTCATTATTTAGGGCTGGAACACGATTACTATCACTATGTATGATCTACAGATAAAAATTTGTTTTGATTTGACATATCAGATTCATCAAAGTAATCAGTTTAGTTTGGATGTGCAAAAGCAGCCTTAAGATTTTACTGTAGAGTCCTGATGATTGATAATAAAAATACCTTTGATAGACTTTGGAGCCTAGACAGGCCTATTTCAGAGATAGTACTTTTTGATACAATTTATTTTCTCGATTATTCTCTATTTATATAATACATAAGGCATATTATATATATATAATATAAAGTAAATATCACAATAAATGGAGTTATATGAACTTTTTTTGTTTCTCAGTGATCATGTTCATACTCTACTGTAATCTAATAAGTATACAATAAAATTATGTTTTAAAAACATACATACCTTAATTAAAATACTTTATTGCTAAAATGCAAATAATTATGTAAGTGTTTAGTGAGTTATAATCTTTTTTCTTGGGGGAGAATCTTGTTTTGATGTTGATCACCGATGACTCATCAGGGTGGTACTTGCTGAAGAATGGGGTAGCTGTGGCAATTTCTTGATATGTATTAATTAATTAATTTTATTATAGCTTTTTATTTACAACTTATATGCATAGGTAATTTTACAGCATTGACAATTGTCAAATCTTTTCTTCCTATTTTTTCCCCTCCTTCCCCCCATCCTCTCGCCACGATGGCAGGTTGACCAATACATGTTAAATATGTTAAAGTATAAATTAAATACAATATAAGTATACATGTCCTAACAGTTATTTTGCTGTACAAAAAGAATCAGACTTTGAAATAGTGTACTATTAGCCTGTGAAGGAAATCAAAAATGCAAGAGGATAAAAATAGAGGGATTGGGAATTCTATGTAATGATTCATAGTCATCTCCCTGAGTTCTTTCACTGGGTATAGCTGGTTCAAATCATTACTGCTCTATTGGAACTGATTTGGTTCATCTCATTGCTGGAAATGGTCATGTCCATCAGAATTGATCCATCATATAGTACTGTTGTTGAAGTATATAATGATCTCCTGGTCCTGCTCATTTCACTCAGCATTAGTTCATGTAAGTCTCTTCAGGCCTTTCTGAAATCATCCTGCTGGTCATTTCTTGCCAAACAATAATATTCCATAATATTCATAAACCATAATTTCAGCCATTCTCCAATTGAAAGGCAATCACTCAGTTTCCAGTTTCTGGCCACTACAGAAAAACCTGGGCTGTGGCAATTTCTTAAAATAAAACGATGAAATTTGCCAAATCAATTGACTTCTTTTCACTTGAACACTTAGAGGCCATTGTAAAGTTATTATTTCACCTAATTTCAATATTGTTATGTCTCAGAGAATAAGGCTTGAGGAGAGGGAGAAAGATGGGAGAATAGTGGCTAGTGGAGCAGTCAAAATACAGCTAACATTTACTAATGAAATGTGCTGTCTTATATGGGTATAGTTGTGGCATGCCAAAACACAATAGTAACATCAAAAATCCCTGATCACAAACCAACATAACAAATATAATAAGGATGGAAAATTTTACAATATTGTGAGAATTACCACATGATGTGACATGATGTGAGTTCATGGCACTGATAGATTTTCTTGAAATAAGATTACCATAAACCTTCAATTTTTGGGGAAAAGCATTCTATAAAATGCAATAAAGTGAAGTATATCTGTATAGGCATCCTGTTCATGTCAGCCTGCTTACCATATGTAAAAAGAAATCTTTTTAGTTGGCTGCATAGCTGGAAAACTATACAAAATATTCTAGTTGACCAGAGCTTTAGCCCTTCCTGCATGAGAGCATTCAAAGCAGAGAAAAAGAAAATACTACAAAAGAAAGGATCCTGTAGCCATTCTTTCCAGAGCTAACATGTATCTTTTTAAAAGTTTATCCTTGATCTTTTTTTTTTATTAAAGCTTTTTATTTACAAAACATTGACCTTTGCAAAATTTTTGTTCCAAATTTTCCCCTCCTTCCCCCCTACCCCCTCTCCTGACTGGCAAGTAGTTCAATATATGTTCAATATGTTAAAATATATGTTGTCCAATATATATATATATATATATATATATATATATATATATATATACACACACACACACACACACACACACACACACACACATATTTATACAGTTATCTTGGTGTATAAGAAAAATCAGATCAAGAAGAAAGAAAAAAAAGTGAGAAAACAAAATGCAAGCAAACAACAGAGAGAGTGAGAATGCTATGTTGTGGTACACACTCAGTTCCCACAGTCCCCTCTCTGGGGGTGGATGGCTCTTCATCACTGAACAAGTGGCACTGGTTTGAATCATCACATTATTGAGGAGAGCCATGTCCATCAAAATTGATCATTGCATTGTCTTGTTGTCATGTTCTGTTCTACTGTATTTCACTTAGCATCAGTTCATGAAAGTCTCTCCAGGCCTTTCTGAAATCATCCTGGTAGTTGTTTCTTACAGAAAAATAATATTCCATTAACATTCATGTACCATAATTTATTCAGCTATTCTCCAATTGATGGGCATGCATTCAGTTTCTAGTTTCTTGCCACTACAAAAAGGGATGCCACAAACATTTTTACACATATGGGTCCCTTTCCCTACTTTAAGATCTCTTTGGGATATAAGCCCAGGAGAAACACTGCTGGGTCAAAGAGTATGTAGAGTTTAATAACTTTTGGAGCATAGTTTTAAATTGCTCTCCAGAATGGGTGGATCTGTTCACAGTTCCACCAACAATATATCAGTTTCCTACTTTTCCCACATCCACCCCAATATTGGTCATTATCTTTTAGTGTCATCTTAGCCAATTTGGCAGGTGTGTAGTGGTATCTCAGAGCTGTCTTAATTTGCATTTCTCTGATCAATAGTGATTTGGAGCACCTTTTCATATGACTAGAAATAATTTCAATTTCTTCATCTGAAAATTGGTTTCCTTATTACCTACTCTAATTCTTTTAATCTATTTTCATTCTCTTATTACCAAAGCTAGAATTTCTAATACAATATTGAATAGTAATAGTGATAATAGGCTATCTTATTTCACCCCTGATATTATTGGGAATGCTTCCAGTTTATCCCCATTACATATGATGCTTACTTATAGTTGTAAACAGATACTATTGAGTATTTTAAGGAAAAGCCCATTTATTACTATACTCGGTAGTGTTTTTTAATAGGATTGGTGTTGGAGTTTATCAAAGGCTTTTTCTGCATGTATTGAGATAATCATATGGTTTTATGAGCACCACTTGCCTCAAGCAGCCCTTCCCCTTTAGAAATCCTCCCCCTTTAGAGTTCCTCCCTCTTTATTATACCTTTCCCCTACTATTTCTGTTTTCCCTTCTATTCATCCTACCCCTTCCCTTTTTGCCTTTTCCCTCTCACTTTTCAGTAAGATGAGAAAAAATTCCTCTATAAACCATACATGTCTAATATTTTCTCTTTGAGACAAATCTGATGAGTAAGATTCACACAATGTTCATCCCCCTTTCTTCTTTCCCTCAAATATAATCACTTTCCTTTGCCTCTTTGTGAGATGTAATTTCCCTCATTTTACCTCCACTTTTCATTTTATTTGGTACAATTTCCTTTCCACCTCTAGTTCTTTTTTTTACATTATGACAGTAAAAATCTAATTATATATGCACTTTCTATGAGTACTACCTTTTTATACTTCTCTTGAATCCTATATTTTGAGGTCAAATTTTTTGTTTAGCTCTGATTTTTTCATCATAAATAAATAGATTTCACTTGTTTCATTGAATGTTCATTTACTTCCCTGGAAGAAAATGCTCAATTTAGTGGGGTAGTTTAGTTCTGGCTGCATTCCAAGTTCCTTTACCTTTCAGAATATCAGATTCCAGGCCCCTTGATTCTTTAAGGTAGAAGCTGCTAAATCCTGGGTAATCCTTATTGTAGCTCCTCAGGATTTGAATTTTTTTTTGGCTGTTTGTAATATTTTTTTCCTTGATTTTATAGTTCTGAAATTTAGCCACAATATTCCTTGGGATTTTAATTTTGGGGTCTCTTTTAGGAGGTGTTCAGTGAATTCTTTCAATGGCTATTTTACCTTATTCTATGACATCAGGGCAGTTCTCTTTGATGATTTCCTGAAAAATAGTGCCTAGCCTCTTTTTTTTCATCATGGTTTTCAGGGAGTCCAATAATCCTTATATTATCTCTGCTAGATCTATTTTCCAGGTCAGTTGTTTCCCCAAGTAGGCATTTTACATTTTTTTTTTTTGGTTTTGCTTGACTGATTCTTGGTGTCTCATTGAGTCATTCATTTCTATTTGTTCTGTTCTGATTTTTAGTGGATTATTATCCTCATTTACTTTTTTAAACTATTTTTTGTATTTTTCCAATTGGGTTTTTAAATGAGTTGTTTTGTTCTATGGGATTTTTTTTTCCATTTCATAAATTCAGCCTGCTTTTGCTTGGCTTGCCTCTCTCCATTCCAACTGAAAAAGACCTTTTGCCAAAAAAATTGGCAATCTTCAAAATTATCTTCTGCTGGTAACTTGTTGCATTCCCAATATTCTTGTATTCTGCTGGTCCAGAGCTAATTCAGAGGCTGGATTTGCTAATTGGTTTGAGGGTTGTAGGAGAAGCTCAGAAAGAAATGTGTGTCCTCTCTGCCATCTTGGCCCCACCCCCAAGACCTCAACATGTA
Source organism: Sarcophilus harrisii (assembly GCF_902635505.1). NCBI lineage: Eukaryota > Metazoa > Chordata > Mammalia > Dasyuromorphia > Dasyuridae > Sarcophilus > Sarcophilus harrisii. Next base: position 168,326,490 of record NC_045429.1, on the reverse strand, counting down.
GCTTTTAAATGTGGATTTCAGTTCTTTGTCCGAATCAGTATTTATTCTTTTATTTTAGATGAAAGGCTTTGTGAATTTTGAATCAGGATAGTGAACCACTGGAAAGAATTAGGATTATGGGAATTGAACCCATGCTGTTTTTTTTTTTTTTAATAGCTAATCAATTTTGCCCTCTCTTATCAAAGGGGAATAGCTTTCCAGACCCATTCCAGCAGTATCTAAATAAGGGTTATCCAGAGTGATACTATATTTGGATGTGAACTTGATAGAGTTAATGTTATGTAGAAATTTCATTTAGTCTGAGCCCAGTTCCCTAGGAACTAAAGCAATGTTGAAAGGTGCATAGCCCCAAGGTATTGAGGTCGATGTTTGTATTTCTATATTTGCTATATTTTTAAAATTAAAAATGCTTTTATAAAACTAATTGATATTTCATTTAGTTGATAAATAGAACTGGGAACACTACTTAGTAGTGCCTAACAATAGAGAGAATATACCTGAATTGGTCTCTTGAACTGATGACAGTAGAAAAGGTACCACTTTTTGCTGCTCCTAGAACCATGATGTGACAGTGTAGTTATTCTGACCCCTGAGAGTAGGGCTGGAGTTCTCATTACATTTAAATACTTGATTATAATAATAGAGCATTTTTTTTCAGCAAGGAGTTTATGATTCTTTTTGTACCCTCATATATAATTTTCATTCACTTTAGTAAATATGTATAGAGGGTAAAGTAGGATTCATTTCCTACTAAAGTAATTTTTTTCCATAATACAAATATAATACTAATTATTCTTATATTCCCTAATGTAATTGTCATAAGTATGATGAATATTTTCTGCATTGTTTTATAAATGCACAATTTGTATAACATGTAATTTTCTGATTTAATTATTTACATTTATCTTTCTTATTTTGCTTTCCTTTTAGACTAAAATTTTTAGGAATATAAAATATTTTAAAATAATTCTTAAAGAATGGAATATAAACAGGGGGATTCAGAGTGACTAACTTTTTTTTTTTTTGTATTTTTGTTTATAGGTTTCTTTTTGTGTATATGTCAACTATTAAATCCTGGACTGAATTATTGAAATCATATTGATAATGCCCAGGGCTATACTGAATAATCAATTTGTGTAATGTTAAAGATTTAGTGCAATTTGCTATGTCATTAAGGTAGAGACTATAAGAGATATGTTTTTAAATTATCCATTTAAACATCCCTTAAGCAACAATATTTCATAAAAGTAAAGATTAGATAGCAGAAAGTGAAGAGATGGCATGCTATCTTACCGTCTTCTTTCCCAATCTATCCTCTTCATTAGGAATCTGAGGACCATGTATCAGACTTGAGGTCAACTGTTTCTAAAATGCATAGAGCTTTTTTTTTTTTTAGCTCTAATATATCATATATTTTTTGATGGTATCTCTTATGTCACTTATACATGAAATTCATTGGTAATGGTGTAGTCTACTTGTATTCATCATGAATATCGCCATTGTACTTTATATTATTTATAATTCCAATTCTTCTCATCCATAAAATAGGCATTCATTTGTTTATTTTAAAATTTTTTGTTGAATACTTATTTTCACTAATATAAGTGAAAGGAAATTGGCTTGTCCTATGAGGAGGTGATAAGAGAACCAATGAACAATTTACAAACTCCTATTTTAGTCTTACAATGCAAGGAGAAAGTAGGAAAGATCTTAGATTCTCGGAGAAAACATGGGAGAATATGGAGAAGAGTCTCATAGGATGAGCAGACTTAGATACATTATGATCAGCATTATTGGAAGAAATGCTTACATTAATGAGATCATAGATCCATTTGAGTTTTCATTGTAATCAATATACTGTGGCAAGGACATGGATCTTTTCCTATCAATCAGTTAATAGGTTAGCACTAATATGTGTCAGACATTATGCTAATGTCTGCTTCCTCATATCAGAAAAAGTCTATAAAATAAGATTTGTGGATGGAGTAAAACAAGTCTTGAACCCAAGAAATTTGAAAGATAGGTCTATCTCACTTGTGTAAAATGAAAGCATAGTCCATGCCAAGAAGCATCCCAGCAAGCCAACAGTGAGTTCCACCTCAACAAATCAACATTACATCCTGAGTGCCAATGTAGTGGAACAGGAAAATGTCAATGCCAGGATCCTTCATGCATCAGCATTTCCAAGAGAATGGGCCAACTCCAGCTCTGAGAACTTCCACATACTTCAGCATAGTTCCTGGCAAAGAGATAATCTACAGCTGCCAGATGCCATGTGCTTCAGTATAGTCACAAGAGGCACAGAAACACCCCATCAGTTTCAGCACATGCCAGACATACCCACTAGGACTACAATTCAGGACCAGGTAAGCTGTCACACTTCTACTTCCTCTAGTAGCACCAGTCACTCCTATCCCAATTCCTCAACATAACACCAGACACAAGGGATCCATGTGGGCCTCAAGACAACATCATTATAGCATCAGGTAAACAGTCAACATGTTCAGGCCATGTTATAAGGAACCAGAGACAGGACCCCTTTAACCTCTTGGAGCAGAGCTCAAATTTAAAAGAAAGGAAAAAGGCCAAAAAAAAAAAAATGAGGAAAACAAAACACAATAGCAAAAAAAAAAAAAAAAAAAAAAAAAAAAGAAATCTTGCCATAGAAGTTTAAAGTGACAGGTAAGATCAAGACAAAACTCAAAAAATGACAATGTCAAAACACCTAGGGGTGAAAACCCCAAAGTAGTCTCAAGCCCAGAGAGATCTCATAGAAGAGCTCTGAAAGGAACTATATATATATATATATATATATATATATATATATATATATATATGATGTAAAAGAAAAAAAATTAAAGAAATGACAGTGATTCAAGAGATGGAAAAAGAAAACTGTTTAAAAATCAGTCTTGGTCAAATGGAAAAAGGAGGTATAAAAATTCATTGAAGAAAACAGTTCCTCAATGAGTACAATTGACCAAATTAAAAAAAAAGCATAAAAGCTAATAAAAAAAATAACTATTTAAATTTAAAATTGGACAAGTGGAACCTCATGACTCTATAAGACATCAAACATCCATCAAACAAATTCAAAAGAATGGAGAAAAGGAATGAAATGTAAAATACATCATGGGAAAAACAGCTGAACTGGAAAATAGTTCAGGAGAGACAATATCAGAATCATTAGACTACCTTAAATCCATTATCAAAAGAAGGATCTGGACATCATTTTTCTTTTTTTTTATTTTTAAATAACACCTTTTTATTTTCAAAGTACTTGCAAAGATAGTTTTCGTCATTCACCTTTATAAAACCTTTTGTTCCAAATTTTTCTCCTTCCCTTCTCCCTCCTCCTCCCCTCCCCAGACAACAAGCAATTCAATGTATGATAAACATGTATAATTCTTCTATATATCTTTCCACATTGATCATGCTGCACAAGAAAAATCACATCAAAATGGAACAAAAATAAGAAAGAAAGAAAAAAACAAGCAAACAACAACAAAAAGGTAAAAATATTATGTTACAATTTACATTCAGTCTCCTTATGCCTCTTTTTAGATGCAGATGGCCCTCTTCATCACAAGTCTATTGGAACTGGTCTGAATCACCTTATTATTGAAAGGAGCTAAATCCATCAGAGTTGATAAACATAATCTTGTTGCTTTGTACAATGTTCACTAGGTTTTCCTTATTTCTTAGAGAATAATAACATTCCATAGTGTTCATATACCATATTATTCAGCCATTTCCCAATTGATGGGCATCCATTTAGTTTCCAGTCTGGACAGCATATTTCAAGAAATCATAAAGGAAAACTGTGCTGATGTCCTGAAACAAGAAGACAAAAACAAGCATTAGACTAATCCACTGATTACCTCTGGAAAAAAGATCCCCAAATAGAAATTTCAAGGAACATTATAGCCAAATTTCAGAACTGTGAAGTCAAGGAAAAATTACTGCAAGTGACTAAGAAAAAAAAACCAAATATAGAATCACAATCAGGACTACTCATAACTTTGCAGATGTAACATTAAAAGATTAAAGGTTATGGAACAAAATATTCTGGAAGACAAAGGAGCTTGGATTATAACCAAAAATCACTTTTTCAGGAAAATCAGACATAATTTATCAAAGGAAAAAATGGTTATTCATGAAATAGAATGATTTTAAGCTTTCCTAAGGAGACTAGAATCAAACCAAAAATTTGATCTCCAATATCAAGACCCAAGAGAAATAGGAACAGGTAACAAAGAGAAAGAAAATATAGGGGATTCAAGAGATTTAAACTATTTATATCCCTACAAGGGAAGATGATTGAAATTCTTAAATATTGTATCACTGAAGGTACATCCAGAAGGAATACACACACACACACAGAAACACACACACATGTGTGTAGATGTATACACACACTCACACACACACACACACACACACATATATATATATATATATATATATATATATATATATACTATATATACATCTAAACATATGTGTGTGTGTGTGTGTGTGTGTGTGTCCAGAGAGTACAGGTATAAGATAAATGACATAAGGAATGACATGAGGAATGACATAAAAAATTAAGGGATGAGAAAGAGGAATATGCTTGATGCAGAAAAAGGTGAGGTAGAATGGAGTAAATCATTTCAATGAAGAGGAAATGAACAGGGGAGGGGAAGATGAGGTGTGTGGGTGATAGGCATCACTTGAACCTTACTCTCATCAGTTTTGGCTCAAAGAGTGAATAATATATGTAATCAGTTCAATATGAAAATCTATCTTGCCCAATAGGAAAGTAGGAGGGGAAAAGGTTAAGTTAAATTATGGGGAAATATAAAGGAGAGGACAGAGCAGGGGAGGTAAAACACAGAAAAGCAGGGGAAGGATGAAAGGAAAGACAGGACAAACACAAGATGAAGGTAAATACACAGGTAGTAATTATAACTGCGAATGTGAATGGAATGAACTCTCCCATAAAATGAAAATCAAAAGTGAGATTAATAATACTGAAAGTAAAAAACAAAACAAAACAATTATTGAGTTAATAAATAAATGTAGGAACTGCTTTTATGAAAAACATCAATAAGATAAACCACTGGTTAATTTGATTTTAAAAAAGAAAGAAGGAAATGAAATATCTAGTATCAAAAATGAAAAGGGTCAAATCACCACTAATGAAGAAGAAATTAAAATGATCATTTGGAAATATTTTGCCCAGTTATATGCCAATGAGTCTGATAATCTGAGGGAAATTGATGAATATTTATAAAAATACATATTACCTAGATTAAAAGAAGAGAAAATAAAATGAACCCTGGGGAATCAACTAAAAAAGTACTTGAAATAATTAATAACTTTAGCAAAGTTGCAAGATATAAGATACATCCACATAAATAATCATATATCTTTTTATGACAAAGAGTAACAACAAAAGATAGAAAAATTCTATCATAAAGAAAAGTAAACAATATAAAATACTTGAGAATCTACTTGCCAAGACAAATCAAAGAACTATATGAATTATAACCCTATCTTAGAAAAAGAAATTAAACAATTCATTAATGAATTCCCAAGTTAAAAATCCCCAAGGCTAGTTGATTAACAAGTGAATTCTACCAAACCATTTAAAGAACAGTTAATTTCAATACAATATGAACTATTTGGAAAAATAAGTGAGGAAGTAGTTTTTCCATACTTTTTTTATGATGCAAACATGGTGGTGATACCTAAACAAGGAAGAACTAAAAACAGAAAAAGAAAATTATAGACCAATATCTTTAATGAATATTGATTCAAAAATTTCGAATAAAATATTAGCAAGGTGATTACAATAATATGTTACAAGCATTGTCCACTATGACCAGGTAGAATTTATACCAAGATTGCATGGTTGGTCCCATATTAAAAACACTATCACTATAATCAACCATAGCAATAACACAACCAACAGGAGCCATATGACTATCTTAAGAGATGCTAAATAAACTTTTGACAAAATACAGCATCCATTCCTATTAAAACATTAAAAAGCATAGAAATGAAGGGAGAATTTCCTAAAATGATAAGCAGTAATTATATAAATAATTAGCAAGCTTCATCTATAATAGGGATAAGTTAAAAATTCTTCCTAATAAGATTGGGGTGAAGCAATGATGTCCATTATCCTCATTATTATTCAATATAGTACTGATTAAATATTAATATAACAATGAGAAGAAAAACAATAGAAGGAATTATAATTGTTAATGAGGAAACACAGCTATCACTCTTCATAGATGATAGTATAATTAGAGAATCCTGGAGAGTCAACTAACTAAAAAAGTGCTTGAACTAATTCACAATTTTAGTGAAATTGCAAGATATGATAAGATAAATCCACATAAATAATCATATATCTTTTTTATGACAAAGCACAACAGCAAAAGCTAAAGAAATTCTATTGAAAATAAAAGGAAACAATATAAAATACTTGGGAGTCTACTTGCCAAAACAAATCAAGGAACTATATGAATGCAATTAGAAGACACTTCACAAAAATAAAGTATGATCTAAATAATCATAAAAAAAATATAAATTGCTCACGGATAGGCTGAACCAACAACAACAAAAAAAGAACATTCTACCTAAACTAGCTTACTTATTCAGTGCTATGCCAATCAAAATAGCAAAAAATTATTTAATAGATTCAGAAAAAATAGCAATAAAACTTATCTGGAAAAACAAAAGGCCAAAAATATCAAGAGAAATAATGAAAAAGAACAAAAAGAAAGGTAGCCTAGCAACTCAGGTAGCCAGAAAGGTAGCCAGAACTCAGACCATAAAGCAGTAATAACCAAATCTGTCTTGTACTGACTAAGAAATAGACTGGTGGGTCAGTGGTACAGATTGGGTACACAGGACATAATAGCTAATGACCATAGTAACCTAGTGTTTGACAAATCATAGATGTCAGCCTTTCACATTAAGAACTATTTGACAAAAACTGCTGAGAAAACTGGAACATAATAGGACAAAAACTAGGTACACATCAACATCTTACAATTTATGCCAAAATAAGATCAAAATAGATGCATGATTTAGACATAAAGCATAATTATAAGCATTTTAGAAGAGCATAAGCACCATAAGCAAATTAGAAGAGCAAGAAATAGTCTACTGGTCAGATCTAAAGGGAAGAATTCCTGACCAAACAAAACATTACAAAATGTGAAGTAGGAAATTTTGATTATCTTTAAATATAAAGTTTTTGTACAAACAAACCAATGCAACCAAGATTAAAAAGAAACCGAGAAGGGGGGGAGGATTCTGGGAAGATGGCCAAATAGGTCAATAAATTTCCAGCTCTCCAGATTTCCCCTACAAACAGAAGAAATTTGTACCTCAGGTAAAGATAGACTGGTGAAAAATCAAGAAGTTTGGGGCAGAAGAGGGATCTTCCTGGTACAAGAACATCTGAAGAAAGATCTCAATCTAGGGATTAACCAATGTGAAGTACAAACACCATCAGGTTAGCTCCATAGAAACACCAAATGGGGAATTTTGGAGCTAGCTGTGTCTGGTTGGAGCCTCAGCAGTAACCACAGAAACTTTTACTTTCCAGACTGCATGCAGAGTCAGGGGTCTGAATCCAGAAAGAACTGAGTGAAACACCAGGCCTAGTTGTGCTGCTTAGATGCAGCCCTGAGCAAGAAGGAATCAGTACACCCTCAACAGAGTGCAGAGGCAGTGGAGTTGGCACTTAGAGGATAATGGAGCTTTTGGTTTGGGGTACTATGTCAGAAGGGAGAGCTGAAGTGAAGCTAAAGGAACTGTTCCCTCTTACTCCCCTGATTAGAGGTGCTTACACTAATATTTCTCATTAAAATTGAACCAGGAAAGAAGAAAGAACCTAATAATGGGAAATTATTATAGGAATAGGGAAGAGCAGGATTCATCTTCAGAGGAGGACACTAAAGGAAAAAAAAAAGCTTCTTCTACCCCAAATAATAATATTAAATGGCTCTCTACTTAGATAAAATTTATGGAACTCAAAAAAGATTTAAAAATCAAATGAGAGATTTTGAGGAAAAACTAAAAATAACAATAAAAAACCATACCCTTGCAGGGAAAAAAAAACCCAAAAAACCCAAAGCAAGAAGATTATGAAAAAAATTATATAATTAGAAAAGGACATACAAAGATTTAAAAATTAAAATAATTCTTTGAAAATTAGAATTGGGCAAAGGAGAGGTAAAAGCTATAACTTATAGCCAGTGAAGCTATAAGAGACCAAGAAATAACAAAAGAAAATATAAAGAATGAAAAAATAAAAGAACAGAATGTGAAACATAAGAAAAACAATGTATCTGGAGAACAGATCAAGAAGAGAAAATATAAGAAAAATTGGAGTATCTGAAAGCTTGATTAAAAAAAAAAAACCTTGACATAATAATGCAAAAGATAATCCCCCCCAAAAATTATCCTGCAGTGATAGAACAGGAGGGGAAAGTAGAAATAGAAAAAAAATCCACCATTCGCCTCTTCAAAGAGGTCCTTTGTGGAAAATACATAGTAATATTATTGCCCAATTTTGAGACCCCCAAATGAAAGAGAAAATTTTGAAGAAAAAAGAAAAAACAATTCAAATATGTTGAAGCTACAATTAGAATTATATAAGATTTATCACCAGCTACAATAAAGTAGTGCAGGTTCTGAAATCATATATACTGGCAATCAAAAGAAGTAGGCCTTGGCCAAAAATATCATATCCAACAAAATTATCCATAATATTAAATGCAAAAAATGGACATTCAAGAAATTTGCATATTTTTAGGGATTTCAACCAAATATGAACTCAATAGAAAATTTAATATATAAGAGACAATATAAAAGATAGATTTCAAGGAACTTAACATGGAAAAATTGTTGATGTTTTTTACATGAAAATATATACCATATGTTTAAAAGTGACATCAGCAATTAGGTAGCTCAAGAGAGAGATTGGGGCAGAGTTGAATGCAATCTAACTTTAAAAAGCAAAACCACTAGGAAAAAGTAATAAATAATAATTATGTCATACAAATGAGGTGCAGATAAAGAACAGACACAGTATTAGAGGGAGGAGGAAGGTTCATAGCTCTGAAAACCAGCTCATATCAGTAATGGGTTAATTAGGCAACTACATATATACCACAAAGAGTATAGTACCTTCCAAAATCTATAGAGAAATAAGGGGGGAGGGATGGGATCGTGAGGGAAGAATACAAGGAATAGATACATGGGTGGGGGAGGTTAAGTTTTATTTTTTTATTTTGATGGAGGGGAGATTAAGTAACAGCAAAGTAAATTAAGGAGCAAAATCAAAGCAAAGAGTTGGCAGGAATAGGAAGGAAAAGATATATATATATATATATATATATATATATATATATATATATATATATAAACACTTTAATAGGATCAGAAGTAGAATTTATTGGGGATAGTTCTCTACATCAAGTGTATTGGAATTGGTCTGCATCACCTCATTGTCGAAAAGAGATAAGTCCATCAGAGTTGATCACTACATAGTCTTGTCACTGTGTACAATGTTCTTTTGGTTGTACTCACTTTACTTAGCATCAGTTCATGTAAGTCTTTCTAGGCCTTTTTGAAATCATCCTGCTGATCTTTTCTTATAGAACAATAATATTTCAATACATTCATATACCATAACTTATTCATTCTCTTTGGGATACAGACCTAGTAGAAACACTGCTGCAGCAAAGGGAATGCACAGTTTGGTAGCCCTTTGGGAATAGCTCCAAAGTGCTATCCAGAATGGTTGGATTAGTTCACAACTCCACCCAACAGTGTATCTAAATCACTTTTGAATAGAAAAATGAAAATGGAAGTTAACTCTGAGGTACCATCTCAGACCTATCATATTGCATATTATGACAATAAAGAAAAATGATAAATATTGGAGAGAATGTGGAAAAATTAGAACACCTAATGCAATCTTTATGGAGTTGTGAACTGACCTAACCATTCTGGAGAGCAATTTGGAACTACTGGAATAACCAAACTATGTATACCCTTTGAGGCAGCAATGTCATCACTAGGATTATATCCTAAAAAGATCATTAAAAAAAAAAAAAGCAAAAGCACCTACATGTGAAACATATTCATAGCAATCCTTTTTGTAGGGTGGCTGTGTATGGCAAAATATTGGAAATTGAGGGCATGCCCATCATTTGGAGAATGGTTGGCTGAACAAGTTGTGGTATATGAATATTAAAAAAATACTACTATGCAATCAGAAATGAAGAAAAAGCATATTTCAGAAAATCTTGGAAAGATTTATATGAACAGAAGTACAGTGAAATGAACAAGTCCATATATGCATTTTGCAAACAATCAGCAACATTATCTTATAATCAACTATGAATGATTCAGTTTGACTCAGCAAGATAATGTTCTAAAATAAGCACAAAGGTCTCATGAAGAAAAATGCTATCCACATCCAAAAGAAGAACTTATGGGTTTTGATTTTAGATCAGGTCATGTTTTTTATTTTATTATTTTTTGTGTTTTTTAATTTGTTTCTTCTTTTATAATTATGATTAATATGGAAATATGTTTTTCATGATAGTATATGTATAATCTATAGCAAATTGCCAATGAATTTTTGGAAGATGGGGCAGGGAGGGAGGAGAAAATTTGGAACTCAAAGTCTTTCTGAGACTTAGTGGGATAAACCACATTACTAGATTGTGGATCTTGATTGGATGGATAGACCTCATTTAAGAGAAAGAAAGAAAGAAAGAATAGTACATTGATAAAAGAGGGTTAAAACTGAGTATTAAAAACCTTACACATGCTAAAAAATCCAGGAATTATAGAGAAAAGAATGATGGAGATTATCTGGGTGAAAAAAGGAGGGAGGAATAGGAGGGATTTTGTCATTGGAATAAACTATTAATAATTTGGACAGAAAGAAGGCCTAGAAGTTTGGGATACATATTTAAAAATTGGTATAGAGATATAAAAGAGTAATAGTAATAAAATTAATAACTTAATTTTACTTTTATTTAAGAAGTTTTTTATTTGCCTTAGTGGTAACTTAAGTCTTCAAAAGATGGAGAAATGAATAATGGGAAAAATCTTTGTTAATCTGTTTTTCTCTAATAAGGAAAAACTAGTTTCTGGGGGATAAATGATGAGAACCTGAGGAACAAAATCATTTCTTTAACCTAAATTTTGTGACTGGATTTTTTTGAATTCAGATTTTAATGGATTCAGAGAAAAGATAGGTAGGATCATACTAAGTAAAAGGTCAGGGAAAGTCAGCTTAGAAAGAATGAGAGATGCTCAAAAATGTAATTCTGAAGACAAGACAGGAAATAAATGCAATAAGTAGGAGAAATGGGATCTGTTTTAAGAGATGAATGTGGATGCAAAGGGAATTTTCCAACTAACATTGCTCAAAAAGAAATATAGAGAAGTTTGAACCAGAACCACTTGATAAAGAATGACCATGAGAGAGTGTTGCAGTCATAAAAATAATATGAGGTCCAAATATAATAAAAATATGAATGAGGCGAGGTTGACAAATGAATCTAAGGATAACAAAAAGGTGTTTAGCTAATATGGCTCATTTTATTCATATTAGGAGAAAAGTGAATGCCAAAAAAGATGGAATTTGTGCTTAGGTTGGTAGTATGACAGTAAAAATAAGATACAATTGCTCAGTTTTTAATTTTCTTTCTGTTTTTTCTGCAACAAAAAAAGGAATGACCTTTGCCCAGGAAATGACAGAACAAAAATTATTAATCTTAATTTGCTACCAAGAGAAGTAAGAAGCTAGTAATAACTGTCCTTATGAATTCAAATCTCCTGGTTCAGATGAACTACACCTTTAGTCTCCTCCCCCCCAAAAATGGCACATGAAATAGTTGTGTCACTATTAGTGATATAGAAAAATGAAAATTATTCTACAAAATTGGAGATTGGAAAAAAAAGGACAGAGTCTGTTCAACTATAGACCAGGCAGCCTAATTTTAATTTCTTGGACATTTCTAACATGAATCCTTAAAGAGATGTTTGGGGAGAAGAGAGAAAGGGAAGTCAGAGAGCTAACATGATTTCAGCAAGGACAGGTTGTGCCAGACCAATCTCATTTCCTTTTTTTAAAAAATAAGGTTACTAAAGAAATAAATGAGAGGGATGCTATAGACAAAATTTACTTAGACATTTAACAAAGCTTTTTATAAAGTATGCAATACTATTCATATAGAGAAAATGGAGAAATATGAATTTAAACATGTTAAAAAAAAAGGTGCAGCTAGACTTGAAGATAGGAAATTTTGAGTTCAAATATAGCCTCAGTCACTTATGAGCTATGTGACCCTGGACAAATCACTTAACCTGTTTGATACAATTTTCTCAGATGTTAAATGAGGATGACACAATCACCTAATAGTAAATGTTATTGTTTATTAATATTACTAATTATATTTATTTTCATTAATGTAATTAACGGTAATTATTTTTCCCTTGGCCCTGGTTATATCCTAAATCCAAAGAATAGCTGTTAATAATTCAATATCATTGCAGTAGGAAAAGTCTAGCGGAGTATCCTAGGAATCTATACTTGGTCATGTGGTATTTAAGATTTTTATTAGTGACTTGCATAAAGGTCTGAATGATGGAGTCAGGAAATTTGCAGATGATACAAAAGATAACCAACACAATAAATGACAAAGTCAGGTTCAAAGGGATCTGGGATAGGTTAGAATTTTGAGATGAATTTATTAAGAAGAAATCTGAGAAGGTACATGGAATATCTTAGAATTAAGTGAAAAAATGATTAGAGGAGGAGGCATTGGTTGATAGGAGTTGTTCTAAAAAAAAGTTCTAAGGGTTTTTGGTAGATTATATAGTCAAGATGAGATAGATATGAAATGTCACAGCCAAAAATTGAATGGAATCTTGAGTTTCATTAAGGAGGACATAGATTTCAAGAAAAGGAGACAATGGTCCCATTATATTCTGCCCTGGCTAGACTTTTTCCTCTAGTATTGGCTTCACTCTGATAAACAATGGTTTAAAAATAACACTGATGACATGGACAATGTCTACTAATACCAGGTAAGATAAAGGGATACAATTCTATACAAAAATAATAAAGTACTATAATCCAAAAAGAAAAGGGAAAAGGACCCATGTTAAAAATATTTATAGTGGTGGCAGAAAATTGGAAAGTGAGGTGAAACCCATCAATTGGGGAATGGTTGAACAATATGTTGTATATGATTGTGATGAAATAGTATTAAAATGTTGAGCAGGATGATCTCAGGAAAACCCAGAAAGAATTACACAGATCAATGCAAAGTTAAATGAGCAGGAGAACATGGTACAGCAATAATGTATGATGATCTGTGGAGAAACTCAGCAATACAATGATTCTGGATAATTAAGAAGAATTTATGATGAAAGGTGCTATCTTTCTCTAGAGAAAGAAATGGTAAAGCCTGAATGCAGATTGAAGAAACTTTTTCTTTTTTTCTTTTTCTTGTTGATGTTTTTTGGTTTGCATGTTCTTTCATAGTATGACTTACATAGAAATAAGTTTTACATTAAGAATGTTATGTCAAATTTCTTGATTCACAATGGAGGGAAGGTGGGAGAGAATCTGGATCCCAAAATTTGAAGAAAAAAAGAGTATTAAAATTGTCTTTACATATAATTGGGAAAAATGAAAAAAAAAACACTTTTAAATAATGGAAGAAAAATAGAGCCAGCCTAAGATACAATAATTTCTCAAGTAACATAAGCAAAACTTCCTGAATTGATTTTTAAAGGAGTGCTTTTTTTAGGTCCTAAGTAAGGAACTAAATTGTCATTTTTTTGATAATTATTAAATCCCTCCTTGAATTTTTAGATATCCAGATTCTAGGTAAGACTGACCAGGAATGAATTAGGATTAGATGACCTCTAAAGAGCCTTTGTCAATTCATGTAACATGGAGAGATCTATGAACCCATATATATTTTAGATTAAGCTACAAGGAAGCAAGGGTAGTGGTAAAATTGCTTGTCCTATGATGGGCCTGAATCACTTGCTGTTATAGGGAAAGTTTTTTTTTTTTTTTTTAATGACAAAAAATATGAATCTAATAGTGTCACTTAGCCTATTCTATGGGGACCAACAAAGGATTGATTATTTTTTTTACAGTGTATTTCTAATGATTTGTCCAGACTGGATTTAAATGCTAAAATCATACTTTGCTATTGGCCTTTCTCTCCCTCCTTTACCCCAGTGTATTATTTGTACTGTTAGTAAAATGATGAATGGCTCCTTATATATTCTAAATGTGTTTATTTCCTCCAGAGAATCCAAGTGAAACAAGTACATTCTTGCAGGAGAATCCTAATGTGGTTACTTATTCCTTTGAAATTGACTTTATCTTTGATTTTAAAATTCTGTACAAATTGAATACTCTGTATTAAAAAGCCACAATGTTTCACATTTTTAATAGTGAAGATAAAAAATAGAGGAACAAGTTGTAATAGAGAAAGGATTTTGCTTTTTTCTGGAAAGATGTATTTCATAACACAAAATGAATCCGTTTAGGGATTTGCTCTTACATTTGCCTCATATGATACTAAGAAACTTATAAAAACCTAGAATTAATCTTGTCCTTTTCCTCAATATGTAACTATATATACATCTATTTCTTTTTCAGCACTGCAATTATTACTTATCCTTTGGGTCTTAAATTTCTGGCTCCCCTTTTTATTTTAGGATCCATACAATTATTGCTATACAACACAAATGCATCAGGGGAAGAGTTAGGTCATTGAGAAAAAGTTCAAACAAAGTGGAAAATTGAGTAAATTATTTGTAGAACTGAATTAAAAAAATCCTACAGAGATTTAACTGGGTTTTTTGCTTTTGTTTTGTTTTTGCTTTTTGTGATACACATAGAATTATCAAGCAGTACCAATTAACAGAGGGCTGGAATTGTGCTAACATATAGTACCAGTGAATATGATGGGTTTACTTTTGAATTGGAGATATTGTGATTCTGAACACTAAGGGATATAGCTGTAAGGATGTGTGTATGCACCTAATGGGAACTCAATGTGAATGGTACAGTGTGCACTGAGTTTGTTTTAATTCTAAATTAAATGTAACTTACTGAAAGGATTTTCATGAGTTTTTCTTGTCTTCCAGAATTTCTTTATTCATCCACATCCTTCCATTTATTTGTTCATTCTACAAATTATACTTCTATTTTATAGAAGGTACTGTTAAATCACAAAAGAATATCTTGAATCTATTTGGGAATAAAAATACAAACAGGAACAATGCCCTTGAAAGGTAAATTTTTTTTGATGTGAATGATACTATGTTTTAATGTTACAGGGAACAAGTTTTATAGAATGTTCTCATCTTTGTGTTCCCAGAGCATAACACACTGTTAGGGCACATAGTAGGTACATAATAAATATTTATTGCCTTGTTGAGGAACCTATTATTTCATTGATTTATTGGGAATATCAATAATGAAACCCTCACCAATGCAAATTGATAACTTCAGCAGCTTTAAATCTTAAAGCTGGTTAGGCGTATTTTGAAGACAAATGACTTGTCCAGGGTCACAAAGTCAGTAAATATCAGGAATGGGACTCAAACTCCATTTTTCTTGACTCCAAAGTCAACTTTTGTGTGTGTGAATATATATAGAAGCATAATATATGTATGTGTGTAACTATAACTAGAGCCATTGTTATAGGGAATAGGTATTATAAAAGTCCAGAGGAGTGAAAAATCCTTTCTGTCTGTGGTGACTAAGGAAGATATTACAGAGGAAGTCAAATTTGATTTTGACCTTGAAGGCTAGGTAAATTTTCTATAGGCAGAAATGGCAGGAAAGTTTATTTGGGTCATGAATAATGACATGGAATAATGAAGAAAAAGGCCATTAAAGGGAAATTAAGTGGATTAGTTTACTTGGATCAGAGGGTTTGTGATTGTAAGTACTCAGAAGGTTAGAAAGTTGAATTTAAGAGAGATAATAGAAAACCAAGAATTTAAATTGTCCTACTACAAAAATATAAAGGTTAAGTATGTTGACATTGTGAACTGTATTTTATTTTAGGCAAACAAATACCATTGAAGAATGTTGATTAGTGGAGTTGATGCATGCAAAGCATTGCTCTAAGAAGATATGAGTGCGATTAGATATGAGAGCATTAAATGGTAACTAATAATAATATAAATCTGAAATATTATGGATCTGAACTCAGGAATGGTACAGTAGAAAGATTAATTAAATAGATAAATAACCAACATATAGTGCTTTCAGGTTAGAAAAGCACCTTAAAATATTCTCTCACATCCTCAAGAGCTTTCTGGGAGGTCTGTACCATTATTATTCCATTTTGTAGATGAACTGAGGCAGACAAAGGGTAAGTCACTTGCTTAAGGTCACTTAGCTAGTAAATATCTATGGCAGGATTTGTTTTCAAATCTTTCTGTCTCTAGATCCCATGCTCTTTCTACTGTGTCCCCTATCTGCCTACTGTGCAGCCTAGTTGCATTTTGATGATTGAAGAAAGAATAAAGAGTATTTGTTCATTGATTTTATGTGAGAGGCTGGAGAGAGTGATGAGCAGTGAAAGGTGACTATAATTTTGAGGCTGAGTGACTGAGAGAATGATTGTACCATGGATAGAAATTTGTATGTTAGGAGGAGAAAATGGCAGTAGTGTCTCCATTTCCAAGTTTGGGCTAAAGCAATGAGAGGAAATAAGTTCAGTTTATAAGGATTTGAAGTGTTTAACCTTATTTGACATTTAATTAAAAATTAATGAAAACAGGCTAAAACACTCAGGACTATTTTTTTCAGACAAAATTGGACCTACAGAGAGTCCATAAATTTGTTCTTTTAGCAGACATTTCATGTTAGGCACAGTATGGAACATAAAGTTGTATGTGAAACAGTTCCTTTTCTCAAGGAACTTACCATTTATTAGGGAAGATAAGGCATATTTCCTGATATACATAACACCACTAACAGCTCCAGTTTGAACATGAAGGGACAGCAATTGAAAGACTGTTGTGCTGAATTGTGGCTATAACCCCAAAGGTATCTTCAGTGAATTGGGATATAGATCTTGGGTCAATTAGAAAGCTTAATAGATGATGGAATCTCTTATTGTGTTTATAAATGCTTCTTCTTTACTGGAATGCTGGCCTATTTATGAGAGAAGCCACAAAGTAGCCTGTTGGGAACTTTTTAAGAGGAGGCTAAATGGACTGCCAATTTGGAATTGGAAATAAAGAAAACATGAAATTCATTATTTTTTGTGGGTAATGGAAGGATGAATGGGAGAAAGTGATCCAGGAGGGGGAGATAGAGATGAGATGATTGCCAAGGATGGGAGATGAGCTCTCCCTGTATCCTCAAGATAGGAATTTAGCCCTAGGCTCAGATTGGTAATTATCTCTAGCATAGTCTGAGAGCTAGGGAGAGACAAAGAGAGAGAACTGCTTTATTCATTAACAAGGTGTTCTGTTACTTTTTTATTTTCAGCTATAATAAACACGCTGCAATATAATCTGAGGAGTCAATATAGAATCAGGAGTTGCTCAGTGACATGAGAAGTCAAAAGATATTGACCAATAAATAATGGAAAAGTATGTGATTTTTCAAGACCTTAAATTTTAAACTCAAACTTTGACCAGGAAATTGTCTTCGTTCTTCTACTGTCAATAAAAGATTACAAAACACTGAAAAGTTTATTAATAGAGTTTAAAGAAGACTTTAAGGAAATGGACAGATGGTTATTTTTTCTGCCATAGAAAACCCTCCCCTTTCATTTTGCCTTATGAAATGCTCATTCTGTTGTTATTCAAATAGCTTTAATTTAGACTTCTCCTCTCATACTCTTCCATCTTCTTGTAATAATTATAGAATCCTGGCTCTTCCCCCAACTGCCCTGAAGACATAGCATCCCTGGCTATATTCTCTCATGTTAGATGTATTTTCTCCATCCCAAAAAGACCAGTTTTCTACTCATTTTAAGAATACCTTTCTGCCAGAGAATAGGAATCTGTACTATTTGACCTCTGTAGGACATTTAGAATAGAAATATAGGAAAAGCTTTAATTTTTTGAAAAGGAATACAGTACCTGGAAATAAAGATTTTCCTGATCTAAGCACTCTGGTTCTAATTCTATCACTGCTGCTAACATCACTGATGCAATTATTAATAGCATTTTAGAGTCATGCATTTATCATAAAATGAATGCAATGAGCCTGGTAAAGCATCTGACTTAGCTTTTCTCTGTAAAACTTTTTAGGAAGATACCATTTTAAATGAGTATATTTGAAGGCTGAGCAGTCTGCATTATCCTTTCCATGTAATGTCTTTTTTTTCTGGATTTTCTTTCTGTGTCATATACTTCCAACCTTCAAAATGTCCTTTGATTACTGACTCCTGTTTGCCCTTCTAGAATTGATGAATTTTTTTCTTCTTTTTCTGTACTATTTTCCTTGTTGCCAAGTAAGAACCACAAAAGGATTTGTCTCTGTGTGTTTTTGTTTCTCTTTGTATGTTTTTGTTTCTCTTTGTGTGTCTGTCTCTGTCTATCTGAAAAGCCTGTCTCTTTATTTCTCTGTCTCTCTCTCTGTGTGTCTCTGTCTGTTTCTATTTCTCTGTCCCTGTCTATGTCTCTGTCCATCTGTTTCTTTGTTTGTCTCGCCTTATGACTCTGTCTTTCTGTCTTTTTTTTTTGTCTCTGTCTCTGTCTCCCACTCTATCCCTCTATATTTCTCTCTCCTCTCTGTCTCTGTCTCTCTCTTTCTCTCTCTCTCTGTCTCCCACTCTCTCTTTCTGTATTTCTCTCTCCTCTCTGTTTCTGTCTCTGTCTGTCTCTGTGTCTTCTATCTCTGTCTCTCTCTCTCTGAACCTGTCTCTGTTTATCTCTGTTTTTGTCTCTGTTCCTGCTTCCCTCTGTGTGTTTCTGTCTCTGTTTCTCTGCTTTTCTTTCTCTGTCTCTCTCTGTGTGTTTCTCTCTCTTTGTCTTGCTGTCTGTCTCTGAAAAGCTTTTTGGTAATTTTGAGTTCCCTTTCTGCCCCTCAGTGGGACTTGTATTTGCATAAAATATTAGGATATAATTTCTAAATCTTTGGCCTTTCTCATACTTCTTTATTAGGGCTTGATGCCAGCACAAGAACAGATGAAGACGTAGAACCTGCAAATGTCCCCACCTGTTTGAGGGAATTTAATTCCCAACAGAGAGCAATTAAGGGCAACATTAACATGCTGGCAGGGATATGTCAGAGTTCAACTGGCCTGCCTGCCTGACTACACATTTCTGATTCTACAGGCTCTGTAATGATGGTTTATGAGGGTTCTTTTAAAGAGAGAGGATCTATAACCTTACACAGACTGGCAGGTGGCAATGAGAAAGCTAATGTTTGGCATATCCTGTAATATCCCTCCCTCCCAAATGCACTACATGCTACTTATTCACTTCTGTTTGGAGTGAAGAAGGAAGCTATTATTGTTGAAGTCATACAATTCTGCAAGATAGAGATACAACAGAAAACTACCTACACATTTTGACAGCTAGAGGAAGAAAGTAAATACAATTATGCAACAGACTTTAGGTAGAACTGATTGCCCTGGTAGATGATTAGAAATTGGAAGGTGAGTGAGTTAACCACAATTCAAATTTAGAGTAAGAGAAGTATAGCCAGGCCCCAGGCTCAGGCCTTTTTTCCCCTAGAATTTGAACCTTGCTTGTGATCAAGGCTTAGGCAGCATCAGGTCTACCTTGTAGCCACCTACACAAATGCCCTTTTTGGCAATGACAATCTAATCCACATTACCAATGATAATGGAAAAAATACAAAAATGTATCAGCCACTGACTTTACCCAGATTCCTTGTGATTTAGAGGCACTGAAACTGCCTTCTCCATTGTTCTGTTTGCTTTCTCATATCCACTCCTAACAGTCCTATTCTTACCATGTCCAATTTTCCTCCATATTTTCTTTCCATTGTGCCTTATGGAATGCCCAATCTGTTGTTACCAAACTTTTATATTAGACTTTTTTTCTCATACTCCTCTCATATAATAATAGAAACCTACTTCTTATCTCTCTTTTGCAGGTTTCAAAAGGCATTTCATCCCTGACCATACTCTTCAATGTTAGGTAACCTTTCTTATGCCTACTGAAGATAGGTCTAGGAAGAAGAATAGCTATATTTGTTGTTCCTTCTTGTGACTTTCAGACTCTCTGGCTACCACTATCACCATCTAGTCCCTTATTTTGATTCATAGTAGTACACTAGTCTAGATGCTTGTGACTGCTATCTTTCTGCCCTCTAGGTCATCCCTTCTCTATCAGGAATTCAGCATCTTGATTCCTATAAACCTTGAACTATGGTTGGGAATTTCGATTTGTAGGTTGATATCTCTTGTATATTCTGAGTGCCCAACCTCCCAAACTGCTATTAGACTGGCTTCAGACTAGCTGAGTGACTCTGGGAAGTCATTTAACCTCCATCTATCTCAGTTTCTCCTTCTGAAAAATAAGGTTAATAATAGTATCCACCTCCCCTGGTTGTTGTGGGGATCAATCGAGATTTTATTTTGAAAATACTTTGTAAATCTTAAAGCCATACAAAAATGCAAGCAAGGAAACTAGGTAGTACAGTGGCTAGAGCTCTGAATCTGGACTGAGGAAAATCCAATTCAAATCTAGCTTCAGAAACTTACTACTTGTGTGAACCTGGGAAAGTCAGTAAAATTCTAGAAGTTTGCTCTGTTTTCTCAACTGTAAGATAAGAATCAAAATAGCATATACCTTACAGTGTTATTTTGAGGAACAAATGAGATAATATCTGTAAATGGCTTAGCATAGTGACTAGTTCATAGTAGACATTTAATAATTAAATGCTTATTTCCCTTCCTTCTATGATACATACTTGCATTCTACCTCAGGCACATTCAGGAATGGCCATATCCTTGATTCTACATCTATTCCAATGCCTCAATACATAAAGCTCTAATTCCATTGTGACTATAAACTGTTTTCCCATTTTTCATCTTGCATTTCTTTTAATCGTAGTCTTTGTATTTACCAAAACCTTCAGAACTTTTATACCTCACTGTTTTCCCAAGCTATTATCTTTGCTGAAGGTTTACTTTCCTTTCATCAAAATCTAGACACCCCTTATTATTATTATTATTGTTATTATTATTATTTACCAATTCAACCTTATATTTACCTCTATTCTTGAATTCCATGTTCCATTGTCCTATTATTTATTTCCCTTTCGATTCTTCAAGTCTACATTACCCCACTATCCACCTCTACTCTTCCTTACAGCTGCTGAACACTATTGGAAAAAGTCAAAATTGAACTAGTTGGGTTCATTGAAATTTACTTTATCCCTTCTCAGCATTTCATCTACTCACACCTATATACAAGTGCTTTCATTGTTCCTGATTGATTCTTTATTATATAAAGTCTGTTTCAAATTTTCTCTTTTCTCCTAACCTTTTCCCTCCTGCTCTTTAATCTTCTACCTCTACATATCTGTCTGAAGACACTTTTCTCTCCTTTTTATTTTCTTTTTTAAGCTTTTATATTTTTAATTAATTTATTTCTTTATTTGAACACACATTGCTTTTTTATTATAGCTTTTTATTGACAGAGCATGGGCAATTTTTCAACATTGTCCCTTGTAATCACTTCTGTTCCAATTTTTCCTTCCTTCCCTTCACCTCCTCCCCTAGATGGCAGACAGTCTCATACATGTTAAACATGTTAAAGTAAAACTTAAATACAATATATGTGTACAGATTTATATGGTTCTCTTGAACACACATATTGCTTTATGAATCATGTTGGGAGAGAAAATCAGAATAAAGAGAAAAAAACCATGGGAGAGATTAAAAAAAAAAAATCAAGTGAGCATAGCATGTGTTGATTTACATTCAGTCATCTCATTAGTTTTTTTTTTTTTTTTCTGAATTCAGATGGCATTTTCTGTCCAAAGTTTATTGGATTGCTTTGAATAACACAATCACTGAGGAAAACCAAGTCCTTCATAGTTGCTCATCACACATTCTTGCTATTTTTGTGTACAATGTATTCCTGCTTCCACTTGTTTTGCTCAGCATCAGTTCATGTAAATCTTTCTATAATCAGCTTGTTCAGCATGTTTTATAGAACAATAATATTCCATTACCTTCATATACCACAACTTGTTCAACCATTTCCCAATTTATGGGCATCTACTCATTTTCTAATTCTTTTGCTACCACAAAAGAGCTGCTACAAACACTTTTGCACATGTGGGCCTTTTCCCCTCCTTTATGATTTCTTTGTGTTACAGACTTAGCAGTGGCACTGTTGGGTCCTTTATTCTCTTTTTCTCTATATCCTCCTCTCCTCTTCCTCCGCCTTTCCTCCTCCTTCCCTTTCTTCCCCTCCCTCCTCCTCCCCCTCTCCTCCTCACTTCTTCCTCCTTATCTTCCTCCTCTCTTTCTCCTCCTTTTCCTCTTCCTCATCCTCCTCTTCCTTTTCTTCCTCTATTTTTTTCTTCCTCTTCCTCCTTCTCTTCATCCTCCTCTTCTTGCTGCTCCTCCTCCATCCTCCCTTTCCACCTCCTTCTCTTCCCTCTTCTCCTCTTCTTCCTCCTCCTTCTCTTGCTCTTCTCTATTTTGTTGTCTCTTCTTTTTCTTTTTCCTCTCAGCTAACCTCATTTCATGATGACTTAAAAACGATCTTTTTGTAGAAAACTGTAATCCATATATTCATCTTTCATTTTTATTCTGAGATTTAGTTCTACATCTCTAGCTGCCCATTGGAGATGTATGTTTGGATGTCTCATTGGCATCTCAAACTTTGTATTTTTATGATTTCTCTGACTTCCCTTTTCTTTTCTTTCTTTCTTTCTTTCTTTCTTTTTTTTTTTTTTTGCTAAGAGATCACTATTTTGTTAATCAATCAGGTTCAGTTAGATGTCATTCTTAATTCTTTGCACTCTTATAGAGACCACAGGTAACCATTGGCCCTGTCTTTTTATTTTGATCTATAATATCTCTCATCTTCACTTCCTCCCTTTTCATACAATAGCCAATCTTATTCAGGCTCTCATTACCTCTTGCTTGGACTATTCTAATAACATTCTAATTATTTGCCTTTTCTCTCTAATCCATCTTCTATACAGTTCCAAGAATGATAATACATAAATATGACCATGTCATTTCCTTGCTTAAGGAACTTTAGTGATTCCTTCATTACTTTGGCTCTATAATTCAAATTCCTGTTTGGCATTTTATGCATTTCACAGCATGACCTGTGTCAGCCATTTTAACCATACTGACCCACATACTATTTTCTATGCCTGAAATGTTTCCCTCTCATCCTCACCTCTTGGAACTTTTAGCTTCCTTAAAACTCAATGTGTTAAGATCTTCAAGAAGACTCCCTGCCCACCCCATTATCTCAGTTGTTAATGACCTTCTCGAAATGACTTTGTATTTATTTTGTATTTTTACTATGTTTACTTATCCCTCCCTCTCCTCCAGGAGAATGTGAGTTCCTCAAGACTAGGGAATAACTCACTTCTATATTTCTATATCTACTTCATAGTATATAGAAAATGCTAAGTAAATGCTTATTGATTAAGTAATGTGAAATATGTTATTACTGACTGGCATAACACAAAAATACATGCTAATTGTCTGTACAACATACTATTGATAGTCATGCACATCAGTATGTGAGATTTTATGTCTGAGGATTGGAAGGACTATTGAAGATAACCTAGACTTACTCCATTATTTTACAGATGAAGAGCCTGAGGCCTAGAAAGGTTAAATAATTCTGTATAATCGGAGAGAAAGTGAAGTTCCTCTCCTGTCCACTTATAAATATATGGCATAGTGATGTAGTGAGTTCAAGAATTAGAATGGCTGGATGCTCTAGATAATTCCACCAGAGGTAGTGATCCAGTGGATCAGCATTCAGCTGACTGTGCTTAGTCTATTTCTGCAGGGACCTGGGCAACAAGGCAGAGGATTGGTTGAGAAAGTGACAAATCCTGTGACTTCCTTCAGTAGCAACAAATGTTACAGGTCTTGTCTTTCTGTCACCCATTAGTATCCTGGTGAAAGAGGTAGGAGGAGAGTATATTTTTCTGAGGAAGGAAAGCAATTCTTTTTCTCCTATTGAATTGGTGTTATGAGATAAGAATGCTAGACTCTGCTCAATTACTGGCTTAGTTTGGCATTTATTTAACCTTTTTTGTACTTTAGTATATCTATTTGTAAAATGAGCAGGGGAAATAAGCCTTACTTCACTCACAGGGTTATGAGGATGAAATGAGACAGCATAAATGAAATTGTTTGGGGAGGAAAAGGTGTTATAAATGAAAGGTATGATTATCATTATTATCATCATTATTACTGTAATACTTAAGTTAAAATCTCCTTGGAAAGAAAGCTCTTGTTTGAAATAAAACAAATAAAATATCTTCATAAATCATGCAAAGTGGAGTTACCTCTACTTTTTGGCTGTGTGACAAAAATATGTAATTGTTCTTTTTATATTTATTCCTGACAAATTGAAGGTAAACAAAGCCCACCATAAGGAAAATCTTGAAAATCTTGATTCCTCTCATTTGTTGGGCATCGTTTTGTTCATGCTTTACTGATGACTCTTTTTCGGCATACACTTAAAGCTCTCCTGTTTTCTGACAATCTTTTCCCATCTACAGAAGGAAACAATAGAAGTCTTTTACAACTATGAATTGGTTAGCCCCATTTTGATTGTAATTTACTCCAGCTAAATTTTTATCTCAATTAGGCTTTTGTTTTTTTAAGCCTTTTACTGCTAATTATTATATGAAAGGCTCTTTTTCAATTAGTTGATAAACATTTATTAACTGCCTACTATGTGCCAGGCACTGTGATAAGCAATGAGGATAGAAATATAGCAAAGAAAGACAATCTTTCAAGGAACTTATAAGAGAGAAGACAACACACAAAAGCAAGATGAAATGAGGGATAGGGTGCAGGAAAGAGAATGGGGAGATAGGAGGCAGACCACAGGTACATAATGTACTATAGTTCAAAGATATATATATATATATATATATATATATATATATATATATATATATGCATATGTATGTATGTATATATATATGTATATGTATGTATGTATATCAGAAATGAAGAGATATCTAGCTTCACAGCTCTTTTTAAATGGAATCTTTGGGAGATGCTCTTTTTTCTACCATTAATTCTCCAATTAAGTGGGCAGATTCATGACAGTTCTCATGATGTGTGAGTAGCAAGAGTGATACAATCTCACAGTATGATGAGTTTCCTGATGATACAATTCCACAGTGTATGATGGAGTCCATTCCAAAAAAAGTGCAACCAGATAGGGGATAAAGGAACAAGAAAATACTTTAAAAACTTAGAAATCTCTCTCTATCTCTCTCTCTTTTTAAATTTAATAGCCTTTTATTTACAGGTTATATGTATGGGTAACTTTATAGCATTGACAATTGCCAAACCTCTTGTTCCAATTCTTCCCCTCCTTCTCCCCACCCCTTACCCCAGATGGCAGGATGACCAGTAGATGTTAAATATATTAAAATATAAATTAGATACACAATAAGTACACATGACCAAACCGTTATTTTGCTGTACAAAAAGAATCAGACTCTGAAATATTGTACAATTAGCCTGTGAAGGAAATCCAAAATGCAGGTGGGCAAAAATATAGGGATTGGGAATTCAATGTAATGGTTTTTAGTCATCTCCCAGAGTTCTTTCACTGGGTGTAGCTGGTTCAGTTCATTACTGCTCTACTGGAAATGATTTGGTTGATCTCACTGCTGAGGATGGCCAGGTCCATCAGAATTGGTCATCATATAGTACTGTTGTTGAAGTATATAATGATCTCTTGGCCCTGCTCGAGAAACTTAGAAATCTCTTAAAATCACACTGTTTTGACCTAGATAGCTCTGACTGCTTTCTGTCTAGTAGGCCACTATTCCTCCATAATATCAAAATATAAACTGAACCTCAGTACTGTGAGATATCCTATAACTTTAGTTACAAAAGAATGCCAAAAAAGAGAGGAACGTATACTAAGAATCATACAGCTTTTAAATTATCCTTAAGTATTCTTTTTACAAGGTAAACCTGTTAAGGTTAGTTCCTGTTATGTTTTTACATCCCCAGCACCTAGAATAGTGTTATGTACACATTGTTGTTATTCAGTCATTTTCGTCATGTCTGACTCTTTGCGGCTCTTTGTAAGTCTTGGCAAAGATACTGGGATAATTTTACCATTTCCTTCTCTAGCTTATTTTACAAATAAGGAAATGGAGACAAACAAGGTTAAGTGAGTTGTCCATACTCATATAGCTAATAAATGTGTAAAGCCAGATTTGAACTCAGGAAGATGTCTTCCTGATGCCAGACCCTGTACTCTATCCACTGCTTCATTTAGCTGTTATGTACATATAAAGCACATACAAATGTTTGTTGCACTGAATTAAATAGCAATTTATATTCTTAGTGTGAAAACTTTGTCTAGTCACCAAAGGAGAGATGTGCTTCCCCCAAAATTGGAGCACATTAGTATTGACATCCACAATATAAATGAAATAATAAGACAAAAAAGTTACATCTAAAATGAAGGATGGATGACAGGTTCTCCTCCTTTGAGAAGCAGA
Organism: Sarcophilus harrisii; assembly: GCF_902635505.1. Taxonomy (NCBI): domain Eukaryota; kingdom Metazoa; phylum Chordata; class Mammalia; order Dasyuromorphia; family Dasyuridae; genus Sarcophilus; species Sarcophilus harrisii. Next base: position 168,299,732 of record NC_045429.1, on the reverse strand, counting down.
TAAAGGAGTTGGCATGATTAGTTTAACCTTGCAATTAAGGGCAATGAGAAACACCATTTTATGTGATAGTCATTCATCTTGATTGTAGTGCTCATGATGAGAATGAACAAAATGACCATCATGAAAATAATTACAGTTTGTCAACCAAATATCTAGCAGATTAATAATTAATTAATTTCTAGCAGAGGCATTATCTGGTAAATTTGATAAGATCTTCTAAACAAAATTAACATAATTTGGCTTTTGTTTACTTCCATGTAAAGGGGGCAGAAGAGAAATACCCTATAAAATATGGTTTAGGATTAATATATGAAAGAGGTAAAAAAAAATGTAGATTCCTTTATTTGGAGTACTTTATTAAAAAAGTAAACTTTACTTCAAGGTTTGCAAAGTACTTTACATTGATGTAAACCTCATAGCAGCTCTGTGAAGTAGACACCATAGGCAATGTTTTCTTTATTTCACAGATGTAGAAACTGAACCTTAGAAAATAAATGATTTGTCTGTGATCATGCAGCTTTTAGTCAGAAGCAATATTCAAATCCACATCTAATTACACATCCCATCCATGTTTCCACTTCAAAAAGTGAACTGAACAAAATTATAGCGATAAAACAACTTTTAACATGGGATCCATTTCAGAATCACATCATGTGTATTAAGTTCATTTGCTGGTTAGAAAAAAGGTCAAAATCAAACAACAAATAACAAGAAATGATGAATTTGTAAAGATTCTCCATATAGATGTAACTCCAATTCATCTTATTTAAACTAGCTGTTGACTTTGAAAAAGTTAAAAGCAAACAAATATGTTATTGTAATTTAGAATAGTTTTTTTCTCCATGCAGATTTGTTGTTTAATTGGTTTTTGAGAATTCTAAGCTTAGAAATACTCTTTATAGATATCTATCAATTTATCTATGTCCAGGTCACTGAAAGGTTAAGTGACTTTACAAAAGTCACATAGATAGTATTTATAACACAGCTCTGTGAGACAAAGCTCTATGATAACCCCCAAAAAAGGAGTCTACCTTGTGAGCATTCTATCCATTTTGGCTATTTATGAATCTCAATCCTCCTCCACTGCATTGTCTCACTCCAACTCAGTTGATTCCTTCCATTATGCTCCAAGACCTGGATATTAAGGAGAATGACAGAATTTACAGTAAATTCTAGATAGAATGATAAAGAATTTAATGTCATTTGGGTGGGGGAGGGGGAAGAATAGATAAATTTCAGTAGCTGGCAGGAAGACATCTAAAGTAAAGGGGAGTAAGTTTATTATGGAACAGGAATCCCAGCAAGTATGATGGAAGAGACAAAAAGATCTGGCATATAATAATGTGGGATTAAAGTTGAAGTAGACAGGGATGAGACAATGAGAAATGGGATTTGGAAAGAGAAGTGGTTTACTCTGAGAAAGCCAGGTTTTTAGTATCAATAAGATTGAGAAAGTAAGAGGGAGTAGGAGTCTGTCAGCTCTAGAGGTTAGTCTAGGTAAGGTTTCAGTAAATGGGAGTATACATTCAACAACTTGTGGCAGTTGAATATTGTCCTATGTCCTTTGCTTTTCTAATATCACTTTCCAAGTTGGTCCTTTAAATTGATGGCTGCTAAATAGTGTGATTTTTCTGTACTTGATCTTTTTTTTTTAATTATTTTTTTTCTTTCATTCATTTATTTTATTTATTTTTAGTTTAGCCTGGAAGCTCTGGATTTTGGTTGTAATGTTTCTAAAAAGTTTTGTTTTGCAGTTTCTTTTAGGAAGTGATCAGTGCATCCTTTCTATTTCTGCTTTTCCTTCTGGTTCTAATAAATGTGGATCATTTTGTTTTTAAAGACTTTTTTGAAAATATCTATGCTTAAAGTTTTAGGTCTTTCCTCATTTATGCTTTGTTTTCTAGGTTTATGTGATAGTGATTCATCTTGATTGTAGTGCTCATGATGAGAATGAACAAAATGACCATCATGAAAATAATTGATTTTGCTTTAAGATACTTTATATTTTGTTCTATATTTTAACTTTCTTTTAATATTTCATTGGTTTCTATTTGGTTCATTCTTATTTTTGTGAATTTATTGATTTAAAAAGCTTTTATATTTCTACTGCCATGCTCTTAATTCCTTTTCCAATTCTTTCTTGCATTTTTTCTGTTATTTTTTTTGTTATACACATATATTAACTTTTTCAATACGCATTTTTTTTGAATCATATTGAAAGAAAAAAAAATCAGAAGAAATATTTTCCTGTGGAAAGAAAAAAAATCAGAAAAAAGAAATGAATATGACATGTGTTGATTTGCATTCAATTTCCATAGTTCTCTTTCTGCATACAGATGGCATCTTCTATCCATAATCTATTTGGATTACCTTGGATCACTGAATTGTTGAGAAGAACCAAGTTTTTTATAGTTGATCATCACACATTCTTGCTCCTTTCTATTATAAAATGTATTTCTGGTGCTGTTTGTTTCTCTTAGCATCAGTTTATGTAAATATTTTCTGGCCTTTCTAAAATCAGCTTGTTCATCAATTTTTATAAAATAATAATATTTCATTACCTTCATATGCTATAAAGGGCTGAAACTCTTGAGTCGATGTATTGAAGTCAGGACAGTCAAGCACTTGAGGCTAACAACCAATTGAACAATACTCTATGGGCATAAGCTTGGAAAATGGCCTTCTCACTATCCTGTGCTGGCTCAATGATTGGTGTATACAGAGGATTATAGGAGGGACTAGGGGGTGGAGTAAGACTAACCAGAGTTGAGGAAGAAGGCGGTTGTGGAGATTCGGCTTCCATCCTGTTCACTTCTATCCCTAAAGACCAAGAATAAAGACCAAGGACTTTTGCTTATCCTGACTCTGGCTGATTCTAAGGTATCCTGGGTGCTAGCACGGTCATCACAATATGCCACAACTTGTCTAGCCATTCTCCAATCGATGTTAATCTACTCATTTTCCAATTATTTGCTACCACAAAAAAGAGCTGCTACAAACAATTTTTGCACATATGGGTCCTTTTCTGTCTTTTATGATTTTCTTGGGGATACAGACTCAGTAATGGCACTGCTGGGTCCAAGGGAATGCACAGTTTTATAGTCCTTTGGGCATAGGTCCAAATTGCTCTCCAGAATGGTTGGATCATTTCACAACTCCCCATGCATTAGTGTCCCAGCTTTTTCACATCCCCTCCAACATTTATAATTATCTTTTCCTGTCATCTTAGACAATATGAAAGGTATGAGATGGTACCTCATGCAGTTTTAATTTGCATCTCTCTAATCAATAGTTATTTAGAACATTTTTTTCATATAATTGTCGATGGTTTTAATTTCTTCAATTGAAAATTATCTATTCATATCCTTTCATTTATAATTTCTGCCATTGTTTTTATTTTTTTCTTTTTTCCCTTTAATAATAACATTTCACTTATGAAATCCTTTAAACTTTTTTTTAAAAGCATCATTTCTTTTAACATTTCTAGTTAAATCTTTGCTTATTTTGGGCCTTTGCCTATTTTGAAGTCATTTATTTCTTCTGGGTTTTTGTCTTGAAGATCCCTGTCAGCATAATAATATTTTATTGTGCGAATTTTTTAGTTTGATAAATTTTCTGTCCTACTTCCTGACTTTAGATGATATTAAGGTTGGGCTCTGCACATTTCTGGAAGGGAAGGTCTGGACTTATCCTATTGATGATTCCTTGGAGTATTGGTTCTAAGATTTCCAGAACAGCTCAGTCTTGATGCCTGTATATTTTCTCCACTTTCAGAGTGTTCTAGGCCAGTCAAGAATCTCAGTGACTTCTTTATCTAAGTCTTGATAATTCCTCACCTGGATTTGGGTCTGAATATAACATTAGGTTGCTCTTAGACTCAGTCTCTATCAGCCATCTGAGAAATTCTTCTGTTTCAACATGATATAACTTCAGATTCTCTTTTGGTATGGGATTCCTGAACTTCTTGATAGGCTTCAGATTAGACTAGAAGCTGGTATTAAAATTGCTTTACTACTCAGGTCTGTGGAACATGACTGATGCTTAATTCTGAATTTGATTTTGTTTTGGTTCATGGCATAGAACTTACTACTTAATAGTTCTTACTCTGAAACACATCTCTGGTTCAAGGATATCTTCTCTTTTAACTTTGTATCTGTGATATGGAAATAGGTAATGGATGACAAAACCAAATCTCTAAATTCTTGCTATGGTGCTCTGGTAAGGATATGGTTCTTTCTCTTGCTTTGAGGTCAGCCTTTCCCTGGGCTTTGGAATGTTCTTGCATGGCTTGGTTCTAGCCTGACCCAATTCTCAATATCTACAGTCCTCTCTGTCTCCCTATGTCTTTTTCCACTCAAGAATTTAAAAAGAGAGAGGACTGAATTGGCTTTGTGAACTTCACAGTGCTTTGAAAAGCTTCCTAGCTTGTCTCTTAAACAAAATCCCCGATGTTCCTTCAGTGATGCTTTATGGCTGCAAGTTTTGGAATTGCCTCAGTTTGTGGAGAATTATAGCTGAAAGTCATTTTGAGGTGAAGAAGCATACAGGGTGTGTGAGCAGGCTGCAACAGATTTCAAACCAAGAATTGTTCAAGGGAAACAGTGTTAGAGGATGATATCTGAAAAATGTACAACCAAGAGAGAAATGTGTGTTATTTATGTGGTAAAAGTATCAGCTAATTGATGAATATCCTATTTGTTCAATTGTCATCCATGAATTGTCAAGATATCTAGAGGAACACCATCAACTTTAGGTGTACTTTCTGTGGAAAAATTTGGGGAGAACATAGTGGTTTGTGATATGATTCCTTGGAGGAATTACCCACTTTGATGGAATCAGTTTTGTTGAAATACATGAAATATTATATTTAATGCTGAGGCTACAAAGATAAAAAAAACCCTGAGAGATTCTTTCCTTGGCTATCTTAAGTTTACTGGGATTGGGGGTGGGAATCTAAGTTAGAGAAGTAAATAATTTGGAGAGAAATTGGACCTTGAGAAATCAGAAAAGACTTCCTGCCAGAGATGACACCTGATCTGAATTATCTTTAAATTTTCTTTTAAATATCCCTTAAAATCTCACCTTCTACAAAATGTTTCCTGGTCCCCCTTAAGGCTAAGCAATGTCCTCCCCCTGAAACTACTTCCAATTTATCTGGAGTATATCTTGTTTGTAAGTAGTTATTTGCATGCTTTCAATAATTTGTTTGGCAAATCCTTGAAGCAGGGACTCTTGTCTTTTTTTTTTTTTTATCTCTAATACTTAATATTTTGTTACTAAAGAGAGAATAACCATTCATTTATCTGCCACCCCAGGACAAAGTCATATGACTCCATTATAATTCTTACCTCTGGTTAGGATGTTTCTGACCAAGTATATTGTTATAAAGTGTCTCTTTCTTTGTTTCTTTCTTTCAGATTCAAACTCTTTAAAATTTATCTTTAATGATAATTGCTTTTTATTTTTCAAAATACATAGAAAAATGGCTTTCAACATTCACCCTTGCAAAACCCTGTTCCAGATTTTTCTCCTTCTTATCTCCTGTCCCCTAGACAGAAAATAATCCAATATAAATTAAATATGTGTAACTCTTCTAAACATATTGCCACAATTATCATGCTGTACAAGAAAAATCAGATCAAAAAAGGAAAAAAAAATAGAAAGAAAAAAACAAGTAAGCAAACAACAACAACAAAAGGTGAAAATACTATGTTGTGATCCACATTAAGTCCTTATAGTCCTCTCTCTGGATGTGGATGTCTTTCTCCATCATGAGACATTAGAATTGCCCTGAATCACCCCATTGTTGAAAAGAACCAAGTCCATTACAGTTGATCATCACATCATCTTCTTGTTTTTATGTACAATGTTTTCTTGGTTTTATTCACTTAATACCAGTTCATATAAGTCTCTCTGGGCCTAAAAAGCATCCTTTTCATTAATACAGTTATTTTACAATAATTGTTATCATTTTCAACAGTATAAGTGATACAGATTATTCTGTTCTCTGAGGTCCTCAAAGATTATTACATTACTTAATCCAGTGATTTCTCCCATCTCTTGTTTTTCTAGATTCTTCTGTATAGCACTTGATACTGTTGACTACTCAATCTTTCCAGGACTTCTTTTTCCATGACATTTATCTAGCCTATTCTATTAAAAGCAATAGCAACGAACTATATCCCACATTTGATGGATGATGAGACTTTGAGTCAGAAAGAAGGAACAAATTCAACTTTTCTTCCTGTATCTACTAACTAAATGATACAGGCAAGTTGCTTAACCTTCCAACCTCACTTTACTTATTATAAAATAGGGATGAAAAACACCTATGTCACTAGACTGTTGGAAGGATCAAATAACATAATATATTTAAAGCATTTGACAAGCTTTAAAGCTAGCTATTATTAATAATGGTTTGTTGATAGCAAAACATTTTCTTCATAACAACCCTGGAAAGAGACTACACTGTTATGGTCTTCCAACTATCTCTCTGATCACTCCTTATCAAATTCTATTTCAGATTCTTATTCTACTCATTCCAACTCTGACCCCATTCCTGCCACACTGAATGTGAGTGTAACTCCATAAAGCCTTCTTTATCTCATACCATGATAGAATGTAAGCTCATCAAGGACAGGAATTTTATTTAGTCTTTGTTTGCATTGTACATACAATAGGGCCTGGAACATAATAATGAGACTTGGCTGATTTGTTTGCTGATCACTTTCATCTCTGATTTTTATGATATGCATAGTTTAAGTGTCACACTGTATGTGATCTTATGGTATGATGTATACTTCTCTCTTTTCCTACCAAAAATGGTACCAAGTTCAATGCTCTTAATATAATATGTAGAATAAATCTTTGAAGTTATTCAATATATTTGTCAACAAAATACTTTGAAATTTGCTAAATATCATCCAACTTTTTAATCTGCTATTCTTGAAACTTTTATAGTAACTATTTAAGATAGATTTTAAAAATTAAATTATTATGTTGTTACAATTGGAAAGCTATTTTTTTTTAAAATTTTGGGAGTGATGGGTAAAATCTTTCTCAAGCTTACCAGTATGGCCAAAATTATTTTAGTTCAATTTTATAGGACATCATTATTTTTCTATGATGAAATGAATATATATTACATTGTTAGAAATCACATGTCCAGTCTAAATAATGTAATAATGAAATGAAATAGACTAATCTGTTATATGTAAATTTGCAATGAAAAGTAAATTGAATGCATAGATAAACAGAAAAATTATCCCTTTCCTCCTTTTATCTATTTTATATACTTATTGGTTTTTGATCATCATCATCATCATCATCTTTTTCATCTTTATTTTCAATTGAATTAAATGAAACCAGTCTCATGATAAGTCACTATTCTACTATTGTTCTTTATTGTTTCAACAATTCCACCAACATGCCGATTAACATAACTTTTATTCAACATTGTACTAGAAATGTTGTCTTTAACAATAAGAGAAGAAAAATAAATTAAAGGAATTAGAATATGCAATGTGGAGATAAAACTATTACTCTTTGCAGATGAGATGATGATATACTTAGAGAATCCAAGAAAATAATCCAAAAACCTACTTAAAACAATTAATAGCTTTAGCAAAGTTGCAGGATATAAAATTAACCCACACAACTCATCAGCATTTCTATATATTACTGATAACACCCATTAGCAAGAGATAGAAAGAGAAATTCCATTTAGAGTAACTGTAGACAAAATAAAATATTTGGTTATCTACCTGCCAAGACAAACCCAGGAACTATATGAACACAATTACAAAATACTTCCCACACAAATAAAGTCAGATCTAAACAATTGAAAAGATATTAGTTGCTCATGAGTAGATTAAGCTAATATCATATAAATGACAATTCTGTTTAAATTGGTCTACTTGTTAAGTGTCATGCCAATCAAACTACCAAAAATTATTTTATAGAGCTAGAAAAAATAACAAAATTTATCTGGAAGAACAAAAGGTCAAAAATATCAAGGGAATTAATGAAAAAAAAAATACAAAGGATGGTGACTTAACAGTGCTAGACCTAAAACTGTATTATAAAGCAGTGGTCATCAAAACTATTTGATTCTGGCTAAGACATAGAGTGGTGGATCAGTGGAACAGGTTAGATTCACATGAAACAATAATCAATGTCTATAGTAATCTAGTATTTGATGAACTCCCAAACTCCAGCTTCTGGAATAAGAACTCATTATTAGGCAAAAATTGCTGAGAAAAGTGGAAAATAATATGCCAGAAACTTGGCATAGACTTATAGCTCATATCCCATGCCAAAATAAGGTCAAAATGGGTACATGGTTTGTGCATAAAGGATGATACCATAAGTAAATTAAGAAAGTAATGCATAATTTACCTATCATATCTTTGAAGAAAAGAGGAATTTGTGACCTAAGAAGGACTAGAGAACATTATGAAAAGCAAAATGAACAACTTTGATTACATTAAAAATCTTTAGCACAAACAAAGCCAACAGAAAAGAAAGTACAAAGCTGGGGAAATTTTTTACTGTGTTTCTGATAAAGATCTCATTTTTAAAATATATAAAGAACTGTGTCAAATTTATGAGCATAAGTCATTTCCCACTTGACAAATGCTCTATCATTTAGAAAAATGTAAATGTAAATTAAAACAACTTTGAGGTACTATCTCATACCTCTCAGATTGGTTAAGATGATAGGAAATGATAATGATAAATGTTGGAGGGGATATGGGAAAACTGGGATAGCAATGCATTTTTGATGGAGTTATGGAATGATCTAAACATTTTGGAGAGCAATCTGGAACTGCCCAAAGGGCTATAAAAGTATGCATACCTTTTGACCCAGCAGTGCTCCTACTGAGTCTTTAATCCAAAGAAATCATAAAGGAGGGAAAAGGACTCACATGAACAAAAATATTTGTAGCTGCTCTTTTATGTGGAAGCAAAGAATTGGAAAATGAGTAGATGCCCATCAATTGGAGAATGATTGAATAAGTTGTGGTATATGAAGGTAATGGAATATTATTGTTCTATAAAAATAATGAACAAGTTGGTTCCAGAAAGGCCTGGAAAGATTTATACAAACTGATGGTAAGCAAAACAAGCAAAACCAGGATATATTGTACAGATATATTGTACACAGTAACAGTTAAGAATGTGCGATGATCAATTATGAAGGAATCTGTTATTCTCAATGATTCAGTGATGCGAGGCAATCCCAATAGACTTTGGATAGAAAACCCCATCTACATCTAGAAAAAGAACTAAGGAGACTGAAAGCAAATTAATACTCGCTTCTTTTTTTCTTGTCTTTTCCCTCTCCTGTGGCTTTTTCCCTCCTAACATTTTTCTCTCCTTACATGATTCATAAAACAAAATATATTAAAATAGGTTAAAAAAAGAAAAAAAATCCAGTTTATTAAATGTCTATTGTATGTCAGGCATGGAACTATACACTGGGGATACAAATACAAAGGATGAAACAATCCCCATTCTTTATGAGACAACATATTAAAATACAAGTGGACACACACACAAAGTATGTGTGTGTGTGTGTATAGTGTGTGTATATATATGCATGTAAATATATATGCTTGTATATATGTATATCTAGAGGTATACATGTATAGTTTTAGAGGGATGGCATTAAAAATGCAGGCAACTAGTAATGACTTTATACAGAAGATGATGCTTGAGTTGAGACTTAAAAAAAGAGACACTCGGTGAGACAAGGGTAAGGAAAGTGTGAAGGGCAACCCAAAGAACATAGAGATGGAGAATGGAATGTGGTATATGAAGAACAAAGCATAGTCCAATTTGGTTGGATTCCAGAATGTGTAATGAAGAATAATGTCCACTGAGAATAGAAAACAATAGTTTGGGATCAAGTTGCATAGGGCTTAAAAAGCTGAATAAAGAATTTTATATTTATGCTAGAGTAAATAGGAAACCAGTGGATTTGTTTGCCTAAAGATCACATGGTTAGAGTTAGCTGAAGGAAAATGATTTTCACAATAGTTTGTAGGATGGGTCAAAATGGTGGAGAACCAAGGCAGATAGTTCAATTGGGAGGTTTTTAGAATAATGTGACTGAGAGATGATGAGGACCTGACCTAGAGAAGTAACATCTGGATATGATTGCTTTATCTAATTGTATCCATGTGTTGAGCTTTAGGCTTTTATTCTTTAGAATCAATATATTTTTGGAACTACTCCATTCATGGACAAGATGATGGGGATGATATGTGTTTCATTCTGTTGTGACATAGTTTTGATTTCTTCTTCTTCTAGGTCTCTTTATTTTGAGTAATGTTCATACCACAAATTTTGGAAGTTTTGAGTATTTGTTATGGCAACCTATATTAAAAACCTTGCTCTTAAAACTTTTGTTGTTCAATGTTACATTTAAGTGACTTGGGGAAACAATTTTGAATCTGTTAATGCTCTGGTCCTAGTAAAATTTATTTATTGGATTCTCAAAGACATGGGGGCTTGTATTTGTAGGACAAGGAATTGACATATTTTAGTTAAGTGAAAAAAGTGAATTTTTGGTGAATAATTGTGTTCATAGAAACATGTTTTTCTAGTATTTTTGTAGGAATTTTCAACCTTCATTATCATAATTATTGTTATTGGTGTTTTATTCTCATCCCATTCAAAGCTTTCAAAGTCTAGTTATTGAGCAGAGGCAGTCCGTGTGGTTATAATTGAAGCAGCAAATAGGATAAGAGCGATGATTTCTATCTCATTCTGTTTCCATTTAGATTTTATTGGTCTGATCTTTAAACTCTTTTTCAATATATACTGTATGATGACAGTGTTGGGCTCCAGGTTTTGTTAAATTTTTGTTAGAGAAATTTTCAAGTATATTATAATTCATGTTATACTTAAAACACTATATTAAGATTGCTTTTGTCAAGTATTAATTGCTTTAAATATATTCTTCCAATTTAGCTTTGATTTCTGAATGACATCAATTCTCTTAATATTTTTAGTCAAATGTTCATTTTGGTATCTTTATGCTGATGTGACTTGCCTGCCAGAGATCAAGATATTTGTAGGTAGCATCTTTATTAATTGGCTCAATAAGATTTCTGAATTCAAGCTTATAGAATTTAGTTTCTACCTATCTGGGATATAACTTAATAATTTTACACTGAGATGGACAACAGAAGAGGATTCTATAATTTCCCTTTATTGACATAAGCAACTTCATTTTAAAATGGTTCTATTTTGGTTTAAAATGAGCAGTTCCTTCCAACTAAGGTGTTTTCCTTTTTCTTTTATCCTTCATTTGAATCATCTTTTATAGGAACAGTCAAAAGAATGCCTATTCCTAACCCTCAAAAAGAACATTACTTTGAGAATCAGTCATAAACTCATTGTGAACTTACCATGAACAGCAGTTTTCTGTGCCTCCAAATAAATATGGGGAATGCCTCATATTCAGAAACCCATTGCCCCATAGGAACATCCTACTTATTTGTCAACTGATGTTTCACATCGGATTATAGTTATGAGCTGAAATAAAGCCTTTAAAATCCTGTAGTATACGCTGTAAAATGTATAAAAAAAAAAAAAAAACCACAAACCTTACTGAGTACAAACTTCATTTTGATATCAACGAAGAAAGAAATCAAAAGGCTCAGCCTTTTTAATTTTTGGTGGAACCATACAACTTATTAAATTATTTATAAAGAATAACCATTATTAATGTTGGGGAAAAACAAAAAAAAAAGAGTCCTTTAGAGAATAAGTTGTAATATAGTATTGGTTATCATTTTTAGGGGAAGGTCCACTCTGACATGGAAACACTAAAAAATACAGAATATTCCTTTATAATGCTACTTATAGTAATAGAATTTTGTCTGTGTTCATCTTTGGGAGAACTCAGTGGGAGTTTTTCTTTTGGGGTTTGGGACTATAATCTTCCCAGTGTCAATCTAAGACAATCATGCTCTAATGGTCTGTAGTTTCTCATCTTTAATCATCATTTCATTTTTTTTTTCCAAATCTAGCATGATTCTCTCCTCCATTCTCTTACCTTTAATGTGAATAATAATAGCTATCCTACATTAGAAAAGTGTATGGATTAATGAAGCAAATAATTGTAAAGTTCTATAAAAATTGTATCATGCTATTACAAATCAGCTCTAACTTTTCAACTAAAATCATTAGCTCACTTCTGTACAAATTCCACCACTACTTTTCCATGCCAGATGTATTAATCAATATATGATTTTTCTTTCTATCCAAAAGTTCCAATACAAAATGTTAGCCAAGTGCTGACTCTGTAGCTTCCTACAGTCCAATGTGGCAATCTTTCATGTTTTCCCTGTCAACATTAAATATATTTAATATATTTTTTAAAAAGCATATCACAAGCAGTAGTTCAAATGAAGTCACTTGTGTGATTCATTCAGAAGACCTAATATAATTTATTAGGAAACAGAAACATAAAAATCAATATCCTTAAATGTCATTTTGTTGTTACTGTTCAGTCTTGTCCAACTCTGTGACTCAGTGGACTATTGCATGACAATGGTGTCCATGGGGATTTCTTGTTAAAGATACTAGAGTGGTTTGAAATTTTCTTCAGTAGATTTGCCTAGGATCACCCAGATATTAAGTATATGAGACCAGATTTGAACTCGGGTTTTCCTGACTCCAGGCTGGCACTCTACTTCTGTGCCATGTAATGGCCTAAATGCTATTTATCCACTTTAAAAAAATTCAATTCTCCAGGCCTCCACTTTCCTGTCTACAAAAGGAATAGTTTGGATTAGAACAGGGATTCTAAATCTGGACACCCACAGAGATCTGTAATTAAATTTGGTGAAGGGTGTGGTGTCAGTAAACTTGGGCGAGAGATAAATGACATTTTTGCTTCCACTAACCTCTGACAGAGATTTAGCATTATCAGTGTAAACAGCAGAAATTGAGAAGAGCCCCATTGGCTTCCCAAGGCTGTCAAAATGGTCTATGACACAAAATTAAGGACTCTTGGATAAGAGGTTCTTTAAAAGCCCTTCTCAATTGTATGATCATGTAATTTCTTTGAGACTGGATACCTATAGATGAATTTCCTTAAAATCATCCTGAACAGATTTTCAGGGATTTCTGCTGCACAGGAACACTTAAGCATTGTTTTCCAGAGTCTGGAAGAAAAAAAAAAATCAGTATTTTTTTTTTTTTGGAAAAGACACATATAAAATAAGTTGATGTATGAATGTGAGTGTGAGTGTGTGTGTGTGATGATAACTATCTCTACAGTGAAAGAAAGGAAAAAGGAAAAACAAAAGAAATTTACATGTTTCTGTCTCTGTCTCTCTCGGTCTATCTTTGTCTCTTTGTCTCTTTCTCTCTGTCTCCATTTCTATCTCTGTCTCAATTCTCTGCAGAGTATGAGGTCATGATATATGAGCATCAATGAAAGAAATTGGGAATGTTTGGTTTAGAAAAGACATGTTTTAGAGGGGAAATGAGAGCTATCTTCAAATATCAAAAGGACTGCCACTTAGAAGAGGGATTATTATTTAATCTTTCTTAATTCTAGGTACTTTCCTCTCTTGATTATTTCATATTTATCTTGTACATAACTTCTTTGTATATATTTGTTTGCATATTGTCTCCCCTATTACATTTTAAGTTCCTTGAGGACAGGGACTGCCTTTTGACTTTCTTTTGATCCACACCACTGACTGAGTGAATTATTTTTCTTAGTCCTAGACAGCTGATCCGGGAGAAATGGAAGGAGTAGAGAAGATTTTGGCTCAAAATAAGGAAAAACCTTAACTACCACAGCTGTCTAAAAATGGAATGAGATTCCTGTGAATTTCAGTTCCCCAGAGAACTTCAAACAAGTGCTGAATGACCTTCTTCCTTAGGGGACATTGCAAAGAGGATCCTCAGCCAGGCTTGGGTTGGACTAAATAGTTTCTGAAGTTCCTTCAACTCTAAACTTCTGTGAAGCTATGATTTTCCTAAATATTCTTTCTTTCTCTGCCACCCACCTTCATTTCTAGGCTATATGAAGGATTTTCTTTTCTTTTCTTCTTTTTTAAAGGTCCTTCTTTCATACTCTGAGTAAAGCACTAGGTGAGGGAGTTTATTTTTACATTGGAATATGTCTCCAACTTCCTTTACTGATTTTCTTCATACAGTTTCTGATGTTTTCATACTTATTTTGTATTTGCTTTGACATTAGTTTTACCAAGATTTCTCACTCAGACAATGGACAAAAAAAAAAAAAAATCTTTACCATGTCCATGGCTGTTTTTTCTCAGAAAAAATTGAAAGTACAGAGTGATTAAAAAAGATTAAAAATTTTAATATGTATAGATGTACAAATTATAGAAGCACACAGTAAATTGTGTACAAAACTGGAGTTTTATTGTTTTAAAGCAATACAATTTAAGTTTTTGGACCATACAACCACTGTGCTTTGTGAGGTCTTTTTCAAACTGGTTTTCAGCTGTGGCATAGTAATTTGTGAAAAAAAAATATTTGTGAGGGGAAAAAAAAACCCAACAACAAAACAAAATGCAAATAAAAATCTTAAAATTTGATTGACCCAAATTAGGAACACTAATATAATAAAAAAGCTTTAAGAATTTGCCTTTTATACATTATTTACAGTGTGCTTTTATCAAGTGTACATCTAAAATTACTTATGTTTAACATTGCATAATGACTTTATAATCACTTTGTATAATAGAAGAGGACTTTGTAACTTCTTTGTTAAATAGACCATTGATTTTTCCCCTTTCTTTATCACTTTAAAAATTATTCATTTTCCACACATTTTCCTGTACACTCTTTTAGCTTCCCCCTTTATTGTCCCACACTGTCCATATTTTTCTTTCTATTCCTGATTGTTTTATTTTTATAATTTGCTCAGATTCTCAGATTGTTCATTTTAACAGTCCTTAAATGGAAAGCTATTATATTTGTACAGACTACCTTCTCACCTTTTCTATCCTCTTTCTTCTTTTGTGGTGATCTGCATCTGTCAAACTAAAATAAATGTCCTGTTGTCCTGCTCATTTCTGCCCAGATGGCTCAGTATGCACACTACTGTGTCCTTGCATTTCTGATCTTGAGAATCTTATGTGAGTTGCAATTCCTGCTAAAGAGTAACAAAATAATTCTTAGAGCCTTATCTCAGCAGCCTGGCTTATTTACTCTGACCCTTCTCTGTACCTGTTAGAAGTTTCCTGCTGAGTGACATCTCTTAGGATGTGACAAGGTGGAAAGACTAAGTGGTCAGGCATCTACAGAAAAAAAAACAAACAAACAGGTTACATTTTAAAAGTATTGGTAACACTTTTTAGATTAACAGTTGAAGGAAGCAACTAGGAGGAATTCCCTTCATGGATTTCCTTATCACAAAAAAAAGATGTTAGTGGAAAGGGTTGAAAAAGAGACTATATTTAGCTAAGTGATCAAATGATCGAACTTAGGATGCTTCAAGTGATAAAAGGTAGTAGGAAAAAGGAATGAAAGATTTAAAAAAATGAATTAAGAGATTTAATTAAGAAAATTGTAGTAACTTTGGGGGTGGTGGTTGGAGTGAGAAAGAGATACAAATAAGAACTGCTTTTATTGGTGTTCACAGAAGGCTTATTCAATACTGTTATTTCCTCATCAATATTCCATTTTCTCTACCATCCCATCTCTAAAAGAAAAAAATAGCATGGTATAATGGGAAGGGTATTAGCTTTAAACTCAAATGATTTAGATTCAAATCCCAGCTTTACCATTTATAAGTATGATATTGGACATTTTGGGGTCTCAGTTTCTTTATATTAAAATAAGGAGGATGACTGATTGGTTTCTAAAGTTCCTTCCAGTTCTAACTATATAAGCCTATGATATTAAAGTGGAATCTCCATATTACTGTCCTGTCTCTTGATTTCAGGCCACATCTCCCAGCAACTCAAATCAAGCCATAAACTTAAATTTTTCAAAACAAGTTTAGTAACATGAAAATGTATACATAATTTATCTTGTTTTTTTATTTCTGCTTTTACTTTTTTTTTTTAAATTTTGCACTTGGATCTATTTCCTTTTGGTTTTTACAGTCACATGTACTTACATTTATCCTTCTATGTGAACAGCCATTCATTTTCTAAGGTTAATATCAGTATCTGATAATATACCAGGTATATTTCAAGCAAAATAAACAGATACAACTTCTGCCTCCTAGAAGTTTACAATCTAAATCAATCTATAATTATGTCAGAACATTCTATTTCCTACTCTGACAGGGTAACAAACCTTGGAGATAAAAAATCAATAGATATAGTATTTATTCCCTGAAGATTAAATTCATTAATCCACCAAATGGATATAGACAATGGCAGCTTTCCTAAGACCCTGTGAACTTGCCTGGGTACTTACACAAATAGATCATTGAGACATGGTATCTCAAATGATGAGTGTAAAAGGAAGAAGGATAATTTCAGTCTCATTTGCATTTCTGCTATGCCAAGGGACAAGAGTGGCAATTAGTACTGGCTCTGATTAGATTTTCTTCATAATGTGGATATGTTCTGTCTAAGGCTCTAGGCTAGAATTACCAAATCATTTCAAATAAACTTTAGTTTCCTTATAAGCTTTTCTTATATCTGGTTGAAGTATACACTGAAACTTTACCTATGTGAAAACCCCACACCCAAACAATTAAATTATTTTAAAAACAAAAAAATATATAGCAATTTAAAAAATCAACTAGATTGTAATCTCTCTGAGGACCAGAAACATACTCTGTTATCTCTTAACATTTACACAGTGTCTTATTTTTGGTAGTCATTAAAGTCAGTGTTCATCGATTCAAATGAAATCATCACAAATAGTTTTCTTTTTTTTTTTTTTAAAGAATTAATGGATTCTGCACAATATTCAAATACTCCCCCCTTAGTCTACCCTTTATTAACAAAAATTTGTTCTTCTTTGAATGTGGCACAGATCTCATGAAAATTTTAAGTCTAGCAGGCAAAAAAGAAAAGACAGATTTACTGGTCTCCAATCATTACCTGATATGTCATACCTTTACATTGAGAGCTCAAAGAACAATAGGTTGTAGGTAGAAAAATATATAAGTAGATTCACTTATATATATCAAAATAAAATGTTTTAAGTTATAAAGAGCCTTAGAATACAAAGAGCTTTGGAATAGAGAATGACTTTAGAAATCACGTAGTATAATTTCTGACTGGTGTAATTTCAATTGAACGGAGTTCTTCTGGAATGGATTAGTAGTCTGACATCTTTCCCTAATAATTATTTGGTAACACATTTGAACATTTCTGTAAAGAAGTAGTTTAGTTCAAAGACTTTAAATCATTTATCACAAGATGCCCCCAAATTACCTAGAGAACTAAAAAATCATTCCTTTGTTCGTATAGGTTCACCTATCAATATCATCTCTCCCTAAAATACAAAAACAATAATGGAAAGATTATGCCTGGCTAGGAGTAAGACTTGCATTCAATATGAGTTCTAAACTCCATTAATCTAAATTCAAGCATTTTATTTGTATCTGTAATAATAAAGAAGTCATTTAACTTCTCTGAAGCTCAATGTCCTGATGTGAAAATAAAGGAGATAATACTTACATAATTTGCCTCAGATTGATTTGTAATTGAGGGAAAAAGATGCTTTTTAAAACTTTAAAGTGTTATATGAATATGAATTATTATTAATACTATGGTTTGGTTAGACTAGGAAGCAGACACTTACTCATTATCATCATTGTCATTGTCAAAAAGCACTTCTTGAACATCTAACTTTGCACAAGGAACTGATCCTGAGATGAATATTATAATTGAACAATTCAATACACATTTATTAAATGTTTACTATATACACCTATGATGTCTCCCCAGCCATGTTGTAAGCTGTTTCAGAGCAGGGACTGTTTTACTTTTTGTCTTTAAATCCAAACTGCCTGCTACATGGTACCCTATAGCATGGTTCATAGAACTTAATAAATGCTTATTGTTGTTTGAATTAATGGCATTCAAAGCACACTGGTAGGTGCTAAAGGAAATATTGCTAAGTTGAAATCCCTGAACTAGAGAGGATAACAATAGCAGTAGCAGCAGCAGCAACAACAACAATGAACATTATATAGAGGCTACTGGGTGCCAGAAATTTTAGAATGATCTCATTTGATCCTCACAACAACCTTGGGCAGCAGGTTTCATTATTAAGCCATTGTAAAATGAGGAAATTGAGGCAAACTAGTTAAATGATTTACTTAGGGTCATACAACTAATAAGTGTCTGAATTCAAATTTGAACTTAGATCTTCCTGACTCTAGGTTTTGCTCCTTCCCCTCTCCCCCACTTAGATGGAGATTAATGAAAGAAGAAGCAGAAGTGACATTGTGGTTGGGGTATATTATGAATCATGTGACCAGAAGAAAGAATCGAATGATGAAATTTTGAAGTAGGACAGAATACTAGAATGGAAGTAGAATATTATATTTAGTGCTAGGCTAAAAGCAGGGCTAAGGTTAGCCTTAATACACTTGGATTGACACACTTGCTCTTCCTTTCACTTTCCTTTCTCTTCCTGCTTCTATTCCCTTCCTATTTTTCATCTCTCTTTCTCTCCCTCCTTTCTTCTCTTTCTGTCTCCCTTTCCTTCTTCCTTTCTCCAGATCCCTCTTTTTTTTTAATGGCAGTCTAACAGTTACATTCTGTACTATACTAAAAATTTTTTAAAGTTCAGAACTATTCTTCTACAGTCCCCATTTTCCTGCCCTCCACCCATTTCAGTCCCTTCAAGTTATGTAATTAAATACTGTAAATGATTATGTGATTTAATAAGAAAGTCAAAAAGGAAAGAAAATAAGAATAAGCATTAAAAATAATTAGTGCTTCAAATAGAAAACTGAAATAATTTTACAGTTGGGGCTGATCTTTATTGCCTATTCCTTTCCACTATTATTTGGCAGAGAATGGAAAGAATAGGGATTAATATATAAAATGCTATAGGGAATTTCCTTAGCATACCTCCTGAGAGAAGTAGCAAAATAAAGAAGATATATGTTGGATTCCGTTTGCACTCACCATATGAAATGATTAAACTGAACACTGGTGGAATCTACTACTCTTATAATATCCACATTTATCTTGGTTTTTCCCTGTTAAAAATTATTGTCTTACTGTACCCAATCTGAAGGATAATTTATTTTATGGAGAAATAAGATGGACATAGGAAAAAGAGTTTTGCCTTCACTGATTCATTCAGCATCATTATCTTATCACCTCTTAATCACTGATTCTGGTTCTTTATTTTCCCCCTTGACTCTAATATGGCTATTATGCCTTTTTTCTTGTCCTTAGCATTCATTATAAGCCTAAACTCATTCTAAGTTTTAGTATTCCAGACAGTCTTTTCACTAGATCCACTCTTTTTGCATTCACTCTCAGTTATCTAGCATTCTTCTAGCTTCTTTTCATGACCTTTAAAAATATGAATGGATCAATGAATTTCCTGTGAAGCAAAATTGATCTTTTTAAGACACTTATCTCTTTTTATCCTCATCAACATGGTGAATGAGAAATATTGCATGTATTGAGATGAGCAAAAGTGGTTTTGATTTTCAAAAAATAGAAAAAGGAGGAATCTTTAAACCAAATTCAAGTCTTTTTGTTATAGCACAGAAATGTAATGGAGTGATCATCATAGTTGGAATGACTGAATAAATTATGATTTATGAATATAAAAGAATATTATTAGGACATAAAATAAAAAAAGAAATAGTTCCAGTGAGATCTGGGAAGACTTATATGAACTATTTCAAAGTGAAGTGAGAAGAACCAGGAGAACACTTCATTCTGTGAATATAAAAATGAAACAAAACAAACAAACAAAAACAAATTGAAAGATGTAAGAACTCTTGCCAATGACATGATGGGCCATAATTTTATAGAAATGATGATGCATGCTACCTTCTGTCAGAGAGATGATATATTCAAGATGCATAATAAGAGGCATAATTGGTGTAAAATGCCCAACATGGGAAGCTTTTAAAAAAAAATCTTTTTGCTCCAGAGTTGTTACAAGGATTTTTTTTCTTTTTAAAAGAGAAATAGGAAGGAAATGAGATAGTGATATAATGAGCCAAAAAAAGAAAGAAATCTAGACAAGAAAAAAGAAAGGAAGACAGGAAAAAATAAGGAAATGGAAAAAAGAGAAAAGAAATAATTTGTTTTTTAATTTTAGAGGGGAAGGCAGGCCAGAATGAAATACAAATAAGTAGACTGACAAGTATTGAATTTTTTCATATTTTTCATAGTCTTAAAAAGAAAAGCAAGCTCTATATAATAGGTATCCAGTTTCATATATAATCTTTTTCTGTTCTACTCTGCATATGCAAATATTTATTTTATTTGGTGTTAAATTCAGAATTAAGAAATAAATAATGCTGAATGAGACAAATCATATATATTAAGAAGAGGAAAAAGTAGTCTTGATTTTCAAGAAAAAAGAGGAGTGGCTTTTAGAAAAAGGGGTTTTTAGGTAATATAAAAACAAAAAAAATAATTAAAATTATTTTAAAGATAAACTCTTTCCAATTGCTCACAGATTATCTCTTCAACCACATGTTTCTCATCTTCCTTACCCTTTCAGGAGAGTTATCTTATTCAATGAAAAATTTTTAAAACAAAGGAAGAAGAGAAAAGTAGTTAGAATATTCTGATCAATGCATCCAAAAAAAAAAAAAAAAACTGAAAATCATGGCAATGTTCCTTGAATGTTTGTTAACTTCTTACCTTGGCAAAAATATTTAGAAGATTTGACCTGTGTGAGACTAAACAAAAAAACTCATGCAAGACTAATCTCTCTCTCTCTTTTTTTTTTTTTGAGCTTACTAGTTTCTTTCATGAGAATGCCATAGAAATACTATGCATGGATTTCAGCAAAATATTTGACAGAACTGTTAATAGTATCCTTGTGCATAAAATAGAATGATCTGAACTAGATCATTCTACAGTTAACTGGGCTTGGAACTTGTTGAATGAGAGGAACCAAAGAATACCAAGTAGTAATTGATACATTAATGTCAACTCTTTGGGACATCTCTAATATCCCACAAACCTGTCCTTGACTCTGTGCTGTTTGATATTTTAATCATTGGCTTTGATGAAGGGAGAGATGGCATGCTTATAAAGTTCACAGATGGCACAAGGCTGGCAGGGATAGCTAATATGATTGATGATATAGTAGAGATCCAAAAATGGTCTAAACAGAGTAAAATGTTGGGCCAAATCTTAGAAGATGAAATTATTGTGATGAATGTTGAATCCTGAATTTTTTGTATTTTCTTTTAAAGTTAAATGTACAACAGAGGTGACATGGATAGATAAATATTTAAGTAAAGCAATTTTATTTTATTCTAGTGCAATGGGTGGAAGCTACAAAGAGTCAGATTTAAGCATAATATATAGAGAAGCTTCCTAAAATTTAGAGTTGTCCAATAGTGAAATGAATTGGCTCTTGACTTAATGACTTTTCCATGATTGAAATTCTTCAGGCAGAGTGTGTAAATGTTTTAGAGAAAAGTGTTGGGTAAGATGATGTCTGAAATCCCTTCAACTCAGAAATCACATGTATTTATCTGGTAGCAACTTGAAGCCAAAATCGAAGGAAAGGTAAGGTTTAAGGATATTAAAAAGTAAAAAGAAAAGAATTTCAGATGTGGAAATGTCCAGGGGTATGTTAGTGGACACAAAGTTAATCAGTTTGGATGGAGTAAAGTGTTTGTATAGGAAAGTCATTAGGAAGGACAGATAGGAGTCACATTCTAATGAATACCAAATATCAGAAACAGGAGTTTGAACTCATTCCTATGAGCAAATGAAGCCACTGAAGGTTTCTAGTCAGGAGAGTGAGATTTGCCAAGGGGTGAATGGAGAGGATTACTTTGGAAATGGTGTTCAGGATACATTAAAGGTTCAAGAAAGAGAGAACTTTAAGAGACAGAATGATTTAGTGGAAAGAGTGCTGATTTTGGATCCAACTCTAGCTCTGATATTTGATTCCTTTTTGTTCTTGGACTTGCTACCTTTGGCTTTTAGTACATTAACTCTCTGTACCTGTAAAATGAAGAATTGGACTATGATTTTTAATGCTTTTTTTAAAGCTCTTAATATCAAATCTATCACTAATTAGGCTATGGCAGCAATCCAAGTATGACATAATTAGAATGGGGCCAATCCTAAACTAGAAATGGCTGCAAGACAGTATGAATATCTTGATACTTTACTGGATATAGGGAGAGAAGAAAGAGGAGTAAACACTAGTTCTGACTTGATAACTGAGAGAATGATATTACTTCTAGCAGAAAAAGAAAGGAGGGAAAGAAGTTGATTTTTAGAAAGGTGATTGCTTTGGGACTTGTTGAATTTGAGATCAGTGGGAATTACATATGTAAATGTGCAGCTAACAATGAGAAGTGTGTAGTGAAGTGGACTAAAGAATTCCAAGCTAGCCAATGAGATTTATGTGTTATTTCACCAAAAGTGTTATTTCACAAACATGGCTGATATCTCTAAAGAATATACTGTTATATAGTTTTGTTGTTTGTCCTTCATTTTAAAAGATAATCAATGACATCACTAAGCTGATGTCTTGATTTACATGTGAATTGGATTTATCACACAAAGTCATAAGCCGCATTCTCTTGAGTCATTGGAGTCCAGTGGCAAGACAAAATATCCTTGAATGCATTGGCCTTTTACAATCAAGTTCTTTCTCAGATGTCAGTATGTCTGAGCCCCTTGTCAATGGCTAGGGTCTGGGTAAGAATTGAGACAAAAGTTTACCTTCACAACAATATCACTCTGGAAGGAAAAGAATCTCAGCTTATCCAACCAAATCTGACCTCTAGCTATCAAAACCTAAACAATGAGGAATAGAGGTCTGGTTTGGGGCTTACTTACATTAGTAGATAAATGAATTCTTTTTGAATTCCACTTCCCTATGAAATCACCTTATATTCTATTCTATTCTCTCTCTCTCTCTCTCTCTTTATACACACACACACACACATATATGTGTGTGTGTGTGTGTGTGCGCATGTGTCTATATGCCTTACCTTTAAGGTAAATGCCTCTTTACAGTTTGTTTAAATATTCTTAGAGCCTACCATAGTGCTTGATACATAACTATTACTTAATTTTTGTTGCTTGATTGCCAATTCCAGATAATGATAATCATTGTCTACTGATTTCCATATCAATCTCATTTTTTTTCCAGGGAATTCAAGGAATTCCTAACTGTTTTCCTTCTTTAATACCCTTGTCTTTATATGAAGGACAGAGAGAAATCTTCAAACTGATGGGAAAGAGGTGGGCCTGAATGGGACTGCTTGGATGAAGAATTTCTCAGTATTAAATCACATGATCCCTGTTCTCAGAGCTGGGACCCTGGGGAGGTCTCATCTTCTGGAACTCCTTCAGGCTGACAAGAGGCATATAGCTAGTCCTACCCAAAGGGGTCCAGACTGAAGAGAGGAGATGAGTGAGTTGTAGGCAGCAGCAGCAGTGTCTGGTGCTGAACATCAGAATCAGGTCTCAGATTATTTCAGGTTGACCAAGCGGTTGAAATTTCATGGCTGAAAGTCTGGAAAAAGCAACTCTCACAAGTATATTAAAATGCAAGGACTAAATATGAATAATAATAATAATAAAAGAATAAACAAAAGTAGAGTTAATATAGAGGTTACTAGGGACAGTAACTAGGAAACCCACCCCAAAAAAGGCTGGGGGCAGGGATGAGGCTATCATAAATGCCTCTCATCCAAATAGCTTTCCTAGAATAGATACCAAAGAATGTTTTTTTGTTTTCCCCAAATTCTTGCTTTCCTCAAGGGAATAGCTACAATTGATAGAACATGGGCCCTTCCATGAGTATGATCTCTCCCATAAAAATCCCAGAGTCTTACAAGGGAAGGTTTTTACCCAATTAGTTAACAAAACCGAACGCAGTAGAAGTCCTTTCAAGGGCACATGTGTAGGCTCTTTTCAGAATTTACTTGCCTGGGAGCTATATAAGGGAATGCAGGAGTTAGGGAATTAAAATTGCCATGGTCAGGGGAAAACAATCAGCAACAGGGGCAGCTGATCTGTAAGCCTGCTTCCCTTCACCTGGAGTGAATTCCTCTTCATTAAAAAACAATAGAAACCTCTCTAGATTCATGGATAGCTGGCAGTAATCATTTTCTCTGCATATTTAATGGAGAATTGTTTGGGTGTCAAAAATTCTTTTTTTCCATATAGCCCCCCATGATCATGCAAAACATGAAAACAGCATTTGAGGTCAGTATAGTTAGAATTGAGGTTCCAGAGACTCCAAGGATCTAGCCCTGCTTTCCTTCAGCATAGAGTGTAAAAGACTCTAGGCAGATTAGTTTAACTTTTAGTTCCTAAAAAAAACCTTAAACTAATCAGGGCATGATAAGATTGTCTGCTTTCTCTTAATGTACAAAAGAGAAAGTGGGAATGGCCCCCAAAACTCTGCGAAGTAGGACTTTAGATAAAGAAAGTCTAGCCCCAGGGAGTAAAAGACTTAAAAAATATAATAGCAGCAACCAGAAAGTGCTCCAGGGCTGGGCTACAAATTAAAATATCCATATACTTGTATTGTGTTTTATATCTTCCATTGACCACTTGCTCTGAATATAGACATTTGCTGTAAGAGAAAAAAAAACCAGGAACATGATTTACTTAAAGCAGTTTTACTTCAGGTAACTGTCCTGATTTTTAACAATCCCAGACTTAGCCAGACTCAGGAATAATCAGGTTGGTTTTCATTGTAAAAGACCACCACTTGGAAATTGAGTCAGGATTCTACCTTCAGCAGAGGCCAAGATCATCCTTCTAATTCATTCCCAGATACTAACTTCCCGTTGTAACAACTTCTTCTGAGTAGCTTATGGCATATTCCTTTCAGATGGTAGAGCACTGGTTTGATGATCTATCCAGACAGTCATACCTGAATTTAAAACTCCAAATAAATATCAGCTGCAGTTGCAAATATTTTATCTCCTACAGCAATTATCATTAATCAAAGCTTCAGATGAATCTGGCTCTCAAGAATCACAGTAAGAGATTCATCCTAGAAAGTTCACAGCTTATACTTATCTTTCATATCTAAGTAGATGGTTCTAAGCCCAATATTACACAAATCATTTTGCTTTAAAAATACCCAATATATAGAAAAATTATAAATTGCATATTGTCCATAGCAGAAACATTTTCAAAGGGGCAAAAGCAAAAACTATTATTCTCAGAGTCCCTTTAAATAATGGTACAATTTTAAGATGACTCGATACAATCAACTAAACCATAAAAATATCCTATTTCCACATAAAATAATCTTTCACATTTAACATTAATAATCTCTTCCTTTAAAAATTTTAAACTTTTTAAAAAAAAATTTAATAGCCTTTAATTTACAGGTTATATGTATGGGTAACTTTACAGCATTAACAATTGCCAAAGCTCTTGTTCCAATTTTTCACCTCTTACCCCCGCCCCCCTCCCCCAGATGGCAGGATGACCAGTAGATGTTAAATATATTAAAATATAAAATTTTAAACTTTTGAAAATAATCCTATCAAATTATCAGATCAGATTAAAATTCTATTCTAGTTTTTTTTTTTATCATATTCCTTAAACAAGGAGACCATTATGCACTTAAAATAAACATTAATTTGCTGAAGACAGATGGGATACCTTAGTAGAAATAAATTACTTTTACAGTTCCAACAAACCTCTTAGAGCAGCTATAGACTTGAAGAATAAAAATAAAACATTTAGTTATTAACACCATGCAAATGTAGGCTGTTTCTTATAAGCAATTAATGTTTAAATCAGCAAGTTGCTGCACCACACTTAATGGGGAAAGGGGGATTAGATTATCACCTGGCAAGGTCCTTTCCATGTGGCCACCCTTCCCCCACTCCACATGGCATTTTTCCCAACTCCACCATGTTTCCTGACCCCCACATCTCACAGCTAAACTTTTTAGGATGCCAAATCTTCCAGGATCCAATCTGCCAGCTAAAGACAAGCCCCAACCACATGGTGTATCTCCTTTCACAATGCAAATTCCCTAGGGGCTTGTGCTTTTTTGTTCCCTATTTCTGGCAAGCCATTTTCCTCTCTTTTTACCTCTTCTCACATCATCTCTTCCTGTCCTATCTCTCTCTCCTCCCGGTGCCTATGTGCTCAAACCTTCTCCAACATACTTGAAACACACTCCCAAACCAATAACCCTTCTAACTAGATGCTCCATTTAAACTATTAATTGCTCCCTTGTCATTAAATCACTTAAAAAAAACTTTAAACTTTAAGATTTGCAATTAAATCATTTTGAACCAAATTTCATAAAACTTATATTCAGCAAAGCTGACAAATTTTAAAGCATAATTCATAATTTACAAATTACCTAATACTTCTAAAAAGCAATATACTATCTAAGTAAGGAGAAACAAACACGACTTCCCCTAAGGTAAGCTACTGGCATTTTGTTTTAATATCCTATATTTTAATTTAAAATCCAATCAAAAACAGCTTAAAATTTCCAATAATATAAAAAAAATGCTATCATATTTCAAAAAAATGAATTTCACTAAACAGCATAGTTTCTTTTTCTCCCTCTGGCACCATATGGTCCTGCTGCAGTCAGGGAATGAGGAAGAAAAAGAAAGAAACTACGATTTTCACTCTCTCTTCATTCTCTGCACAATCCTCCCCAATTTAATTAAATTGCTTTGGAATTTTGATATGACCAACTGCCAAATTCCCCACGTTTTCTCCAACTTTGGCCAAAGTTCTAGCTCACAGAGCTAACGTGACAAGGACATTCTGTACAGACACAAACAGAAAAAAATTACATGGAAGAGACCATCCCTTCCCCACTTTCCCACATACAACAGAATTACCCAAGTGCATTTTTCCCCCATTTGCTCCAAGGACTTGAGTAGGACTGCCCCCTCTTAGAGCATCCAACCTCACCCCTGGTTTCCAACAAATACACAGCTGACACCCTCAGAGTGGCTTGACGAACCAGGGTCAGAAGGAGTTGCCTACCTTCCTAGTCAACCACAGAGTGCCTCCTCTAGTGCCGTTAACAGAACTCCTTACTCTGGCCCTCACTCCTTAATCTAGATCATCCAAAGCTTGATGATCCCAGGGCCCACACAACCCCAAGGGCACATTAACAGATAGTGCCTCTTATGGATACAGTATGCTTAAGTAACCTATCTCTCTCTTACCTGGGCTTCATCTTTGAAGACTTGTGTGCCTTCTGTTTGTATCTAAGTGTCTCCTCTCCTTAGGCCCATTCTTCACAGAGAAGGAGGCTGAGAGTCTGATCTCAAGTTCAGTTGAAGAACCCACCCTGGCACCTATTTTGAATCGGGATTCCATTCATCTTTCTAGGAAGCCAGATCCCGGATGAGCCCCCATAAACTGAGATGGGTCTCGTGCAAGGCCTCCTTTGCCAATTAACTAATCAGAGACATCTTCAGGTACAAAGAGAGAACATTTATTTAATCCCTGCAGGGGGAGGCCTAGACACACCTGGGAGCCATCTCAAGTCTGCCATGAGCTCCTGGAACCTGGCCAACTTCCGGCTTGTCCAGGGTTTAAAAGCAAAAAGCCTGAGCCTTCTCATTGGGTAGACTAAAAGGACATAACCATCCTTGACCAATGGTCACCAATGTTGGCTGCCTCCCACAGGTCACGTCACTTCCTGCAACTTCCTGTATCCCAGGGTTCAAAGTTCATCTTTCCAGAGATCATATAACCTCCCCAGGGTCCCAGCTCTGGAAACAGGGATCATGTGACTCAATACTGAGAAATACTTCATCCAATCAATTTCATTAATGGAGTTGGGACATGGAGTATCTTTTATATAGAATAGCAAGGGGATTAGTATCAGTGAATAATAGAGTGTATGGACAGGGGGAGATATAAGGTATAAGGAGACTGAAAAAATTGGAAGGAGCTATGTTTCAATACTCAAATAATTGCCAATTGCTACCAAGAGGGTAAATAAATCCAAGAGCCGCAGGAGTACTAGTGTCTCCACAGGCCACTAGTCCTGCTTCCATCCTGCTTCTTATAAATATCATCCTTGGGGAACATGTATTCCCCTATAATATGACTTGGCAATGGATTCTGCAGATGTTGTATATCCAGCCTCTTTAAAAGTTATAGCTACTGAAAATAGGGGAAAGAAAGTTTGACATTGTCAAATAGTTTTACATCAGAAACTGATAGAGTTTTATCAATAGAAATAACTTTAAAGAAGATATATTATAATGTGCTTTGCAGCTGCACCCTCTGGGAACCATTCATTTGATCTGAAGCTGCAGCTCCTTTATGTGTTGTCTCCTTCATTAGCACATGAGTTCCCCCAGAGCAGAAACCATCTCTGCTTTCTATTTGTACCCCTACTGCTTATCAAGGTTCTTTGCACATAGTAAATGTTTAATAAATGTCTCAATTATTCATTCTTTTATTCTGTTAACCATTTCAATGCCAGATTGTCTTTTACATTCAAATCATTTTTTTCCACTTATCCTATCAGTTACAAACACCAGCTCATTTTGTATAAATCCTTGTGATCCAACTAGATTAAGAGCCAGAACACACACCCAATCAAGTTCTCTCAATCTAAGTGAAAGAAGCCTCTTAGAATGGGTGTTACTTTTCTCTTTTGTGTGTGTGAGGCAATTGAGATTAAGTGATTTGTCTAAGGTCATACTACTTATGCTACTAAGTGTCTGAAGCTAGATTTGAATTTAGGTCCTCCTGACTTTAGGGATGGTGGTCTATTCACTGTGCCATCTAGTTACCCCACATCTTAAGACAAGTTTTAAGCAAGTCATTTTGGAAGAATTGGAGATTTATTCTGCTGCTGTTCTACCATGGATGTAAAAGCCAAGGAGCAGCAGTCAATGCTGTCCATACCTAAGCATGGGAGGAAGAGGCTGGCAGGAGGAACAGCCAATACGGCAGAGCAGTCTTTCTTTCTTCGCCCCTGAATAGGCTTCCTATTTGGCTGTATGATGTTCCTATTTAGAATAGAGGGTAGCACACATACATACCTACCATCACCTCTCCAATAGGATCCTGGAAAGGTCTTTGTGAAGGCCATAAAATGGTCCACAGGGTCACTCCTTTGGCTTCCTTTTCATACCAAGTCTTGAGAGTAGCCTCCATCCTTGAACTGTGCATGTTTGAAGCTCAGAGGACAATCCTGCTATTCAGGTGGTCCCCATACCTATTCTGCTGGTGTTTCAGCTCCAGGCCATTGCTCTGAATTTCCCCCAAATACTCCAGCAGGTCCACATTGTCAATGGGGGAAGAATCTACTTTCTGGAAGTTTGGGACTATCTTTACACTACCCTCAGTCTGCATGAATTCTGGATTGGGCATATTGTGCAGTTTATAGGACAGGAGCTGGAAGGCATTTCTCTGAAGGAGAAAGTTGGCAAGATTATATAGGGCTTTGATCAGGTAGGGGTTGTTCTTCACATTCAGCAGCTGTAGGGGCAACTGTTTGAAAATTAATTATAAAATCAATTAGACAAGCTTGTCTATCTACTTCAATGAGGTGATCTCCCGATCACCAAATTTCTGGATGAGGTCATGGGTATGGTGGTATTTTGGGGCAAGGAAGTAGAGTACTTTGGTGACTGGGTTGTGGCATTAGGACTGGTAGAGGCAACTAAATAAGCTCTACCTCTCTAAAATCAGTCTTTCAGCTGATTTATTAGTTGGACGAGTTTTGTGACTGTCAATAAGATATGTGTTGAGGATGTGAACCATTTTTAAGGCAAATTTGAGACCTGCTAAGAGAAGATACTTTCAGCTTGCAACAGTAAATACAGCTGCCTGATGAGGAAAGCCCTGTGAATCTCCAGAAGTTAATAGTCACTGCTGAACCTTTAGTAAGATGATCATGACATTATAAAATTATTAATTCATGGTCAGTTAGAAAAGTTAGTCTTTGCTACCAGGGGACACAGTGCTGGTTTTGCCAGAGATGGACAGGAGATTACAGAGGTTAACCAATAAGTTGGGGATAAGAAAGAAGTAAGGATCTTCTCTTGGACCTAGAGGGGATGATTCAATTTATGCCAAAATCTTCAACTTCCTCAGGATAACCTTATTCAATTCCAAAGGTCTAAAGTAGAGGGGGAAACATTGTGTGTGTACTGGAACATGTTCCAAGGAGTCTTGATAGACTTGGTAGACTTGGTAGACTTGGTAGAGCCATTTAGGACATCAATCTTGGTCATTATCTCAAAGGTATATTTATGGAAGTTTAGTACTTACATGATCTTATCAATGTTCAATATCATTGGTAACCCTTTAGCACTAGTTGGAGTGGAAACATTGAGGTTGGAATCACAAAAGGCACATAAACAGCCACTGATAGATATTTCTGACTTGGCTAAGGCCTAGTTTAGTCTAGACTCTGAATGGCTCAGGGACTGGGGTCTTGGTTAATCTGACATTGTGTCTATAATTTGCTGTTTCACCCAATCATTCTTTAAGATGAGATTATTTAGATTCCAATTACTTTTTGATCTATTTATACCTAACTTTTTGTTGAATGTAGTTTTTATTGCATTGTGATCTGAAAAGAAAGCATTTACTATTTCTGCCTTCCTGCATTTAATTTTGATGTCTTTATGTCCTAATATATGGCCAATTTTTTGTGTAGGTTCCATGAACTGCTGAGAAGAAAGTATACTCCTTTCTGTCACCATTCAGTTTTCTCCAGAGATCTATCATACCTAATTTTTCTAATATTCTATTTACCTCTTTAATTTCTTTCTTATTTGTTTTGTGATTTGATTTATCTAAATCTGAGAGTGCAAGATTGAGATCTCCCACTATTATAGGTTTGTTGTCTATTTCTTCTCACAACTCTCTTAACTTCTCCTTTAGGAAGTTAGATGCTATACCACTTTGTGCATATATGTTTAATACTGATATTGCTTCATTGTCTATAATACCCTTTAGCAAGATATAGTTTCTTTCCTTATCTCTTTTAATTAGATCAATTTTTGCTTTTGCTTGATGTGAGATAAGGATGGCTACCCCTGCTTTTTTGACTTTACCTGAAGCATAATAGATTCTGCTCCAGCCTTTTACCTTTACTCTGTATGTAGCTCCCTGTTTTAAATGTGTTTCCTATAAACAACATATTGTAGAGTTCTGACTTTTGATCCACTATCTGCCTCCTCTTTATGGGAGAGTTCATCCCATTCACATTTACGGTTAAAATTACTAATTCTGTATTTCCTGCCATCCTAATATCCCCAGATTATGCTTTTCTTTTTCTTGCCCTCCTTCCCTCTTCCCTAGTATTAAACTTATTGGTCCCACTCGTGGCACACAGCTCTTTAGTATCCCTCCCTCCTCCCTATGAATCCCTTCCCCTTTCTTGTATCCTTCCCTTATTACTCTTTTTCCTTTTCCCTTTTCCTCTCCCACTTTTTAATGAGGTGAGAGAAGATTCTCTGTAAAACAAATGTCAATTATTTCCTCTTTGAGCCAACTCTGATGAGAGTAGGATTCACCCAATGTTCCTCCCCTTCTCTAAGTTCCCTCAGATATGAGAGGTTTCCTCTGCCTCATCATCACATGTAACTTCCCTCTTTTTATTTCCCCCTTTCCCTTTTTTTGACACTATCCCCATTCCATTTCTACTTCCCTTTTTTATGTTATCTCAGTAAAATCAAATTATCCATGTGTTTTTTATGTATATCCACAATAGAAATACAGTTCTCAAGAGTTCTTTTTATCTTTTTCTACTTCTCTTGAGTCCTGTTGTTGGAGATCAAATTTTTTGTTTAAGTCTGGTTTTTTCCTTAGAAACAGATGGAATTACTCTGTTTTATTAAATGTCCATCTTCTTCCATGGAAAAAAAATGCTCAGCTTAGCTGGGTAGTTTATTCTTGGCTGAATTCCAAGTTCTATTGACTTTTGGAATATCAGATTCCAGGCCCTTTGATCCTTTAATGTTGAGGCAGCAAGATCTTGTGTGACCCTTATTGTGGCACTTCGGTATTTGAACTGTTTTTTCCTGCCTGCTTGTAAAATTTTTTCTTTAGTCTGAAAATTCTGAAGTTTGGACACAATATTTCTCAGAGTCTTTATTTTGAGTCTTTTTCAGAAGGTGTTCAATGGATTCTTTCAATGCCTATTTTACCTTCCAGTTCTATTGCTTCTGGGCAGTTCTCTTTGATGATTTTCTGTAAAATAGGATCTAGGCTCTTTTTTTCATTTTTGGAAAGTCCAATGATCCTCAGGTTATCTCTCCTAGATCTATTTTACAAGTCTGTTGTTTTTCCAAGTAAATATTTGACATTTTTTTCTAATCTTTCTTTTTTTTTTTTTTGGTTTTGTTTGACTGATTCTTCATGTCTCAATGAATCAGTCATTTCTATTTGTTCAGTTCTGATTTTTAGTGAGTTATTTCCTTTCTTTCTTTCTTTCTTTCTTTCTTTCTTTCTTTCTTTCTTTCTTTCTTTCTTTCTTTCTTTCTTTCTTTCTTTCTTTTTATTGACAGAACCCATGCCAGGATAATTTTTTTACAACATTATCCCTTGCACTCAATTCTGTTCCGATTTTCCCTCCCACCCTCCACCCCCTCCCCTAGATGGCAAGCAGTCCTATATATGTTGAATATGTCATAATATATCCTAGATACAATATATGTGTGGAGAACCAAACAGTTTTCTTGTTACACAGGGAGAATTGGATTCAGAAGGTAAAAATAACCTGGGAAGAAAAATAAAAAATGCAAACAGTTTACATTCATTTCCCAGTGTTTTTTTCTTTGGGTGTAGCTGTTTCTGTCCATCATTGATCAATTAAAACTGAGTTAGGTCTCTTTGTCAAAGAAATCCACTTCCATCAGAATACATCCTCATACAGTATCGTTGCTGAGGTATATAGTGATCTCTTGGTTCTGCTCATTTCACTTAACATCAGTTCATGTAAGTCTCTCCAAGCCTCTCTGTATTCATCCTGCTGGTCATTTCTTACAGAACAATAATATTTCATAGCATTCATATACCACAATTTACCCAACCATTCTCCAATTGATGGGCATCCATTCATTTTCCAGTTTCTAGCCACTACAAAGAGGGCTGCCACAAACATTTTGGCACATACAGGTCCCTTTCCCTTCTTTAGTATCTCCTTGGGGTATAAGCCCAGTAGTAGCACTGCTGGGTCAAAGGGTATGTAGTTTGATAACTTTTTGGGTATAGTTCCAAATTGCTCTCCAGAATGGTTGGATTGGTTCACAACTCCACCAACAATGTATCAGTGTCCCAGTTTTCCCGCATCCCCTCCAAGAATCATCATTATTTTTTCTTGTCATCTTAGCCAATCTGACAGGTGTGTAGTGGTATCTCAGAGTTGTCTTAATTTGCATTTCTCTTATTAAAAATGATTTGGAACACTCTTTCATATGAGTGGTAATAGTTTCAATTTCATCATCTGAAAATTGTCTGTTCATATCTTTTGACCATTTTTCAATTGAAGAATGGCTTGGTTTTTTATAAATTAGAGTCAGTTCTCTATATATTTTGGAAATGAGGCCTTTATCAGAACCTTTAACTGTGAAGATATTTTCCCAGTTTGTTGCTTCCCTTCTAATCTTGTTTGCATTAGTTTTGTTTGTACAGAAGTTTTTTAATTTGATGTAATTAAAATTTTCTATTTTGTGATCAATAATGGTCTCTAGTTTGTCTTTGGTCACAAATTTCTTCCTCCTCCACAAGTCTGAGAGATAAACTATCCTATGTTCCTCCAATTTATTTATAATCTCATTCTTTATGTCTAAATCATGGACCCATTTTGATCTTATCTTGGTATATGGTGTTTAGTGTGGGCCCATGCCTAATTTCTGCCATACTAATTTCCAGTTATCCCAGCAGTTTTTGTCAAATAATGAATTCTTATCCCCAAAATTAGGATCTTTGGGTTTGTCAAATACTAGATTGCTATAGTTGACTATTCTGTCTTGTGAACCTAACCTGTTCCAGATCAACTAATCTATTTCTTAGCCAATATCAAATGGTTTTGGTGACTGCTGCTTTATACTATAGTTTTAGATCAGGTACAGCTAGGCCACCTTCATTTTATTTTTTTTTTTCATTAATTCTTTTGAGATTCTTGACCTTTTATTATTCCATATGAATTTTGTTGTTATTTTTCTAGATCATTAAAATATTTTCTTGGAAGTCTGATTGGTATAGCACTAAATAAATAGATTAGTTTAGGGAGTATTGTCATCTTTATTATATTCACTCGGCTTATCCAAGAGCACTTAATATTTTTCCAATTATTTAAGTCTGACTTTATTTGTGTGGAAAGTTTTTTGTAATTTTGCTCATATAATTCCTGACTTTCCTTTGGTAGATAGATTCCCAAATATTTTATGCTGTTGACAGTTATTTTGAATGGAATTTCTCTTTGTATCTCTTGCTGTTGGATTTTGTTGGTGATGTATAAAATGCTGAGGATTTATGGGGATTTATTTTGTATCCTGCAACTTTGCTAAAGTTATGAATTATTTCTAACAGCTTTTTAGTAGAATCTCTGGGGTTCTCTAAGTATACCATCATATCATCTGCAAAGAGTGATAGTTTGGTTTCCTCATTGCCTACTCTTAATTCCTTTAATCTCTTTCTCGACTCTTATTGCTGAGGCTAGCGTTTCTAATACAATATTGAATAATAATGGTGATAGTGGGCAACCTTGCTTCACTCCAGATCTTACTGGGAAAGGTTCCAGTTTTTCCCCATTGCATATGATGCTTACTGACGGTTTTAAATATATGCTCCTGACTATTTTAAGAAAAAGTCCATTTATTCCTATACTCTCAAGTGTTTTTATTAGGAATGGATGTTGGATTTTATCAAATGCTTTTTCTGCATCTATTGAGATGATCATATGGTTTTTGTTAGTTTGGTTATTGATATAGTCAATTATGCTAATAGTTTTCCTAATATTGAACCAGCCCTGCATTCCTGGTATAAATCCTACTTGGTCATAGTGTATTATCCTGGGGATGATTTTCTGTAATCTTTTTGCTAATATTTTATTTAAGATTTTAGCATCAATATTCATTAGGGAGATTGGTCTATAATTTTCTTTCTCTGTTTTCAGCCTACCTGGTTTAGATAACAGTACCATGTCTGTGTTGTAAAAGGAGTTTGGTAGGACCCCTTCATTCCCTATGTTTTCAAATAGTTTATATAGCATTAGAGTTAATTATTCTTTAAATGTTTGGTAGAATTCACATGTAAATCCATCTGGTCCTGGGGATTTTTTCTTAGGGAGTTGGTTAATAGCTTGTTCTATTTCTTTTCTAATATGGGACTGTTTAGGATATTTACTTCTTCCTCTGTTAATCTGGGCAAGCTATATTTTTGAAGGTATTCTTCCATTTCATTTAAGTTGTTGATTTTATTGCCATAAAGTTGGGCAAAGTAATTCCTAATTATTGCTCTAATTTCCTCTTCGTTACTGGCGAGTTCTCTCTTTTCATTTTTAAGACTAACAATTTTATTTTCCTCTTTCCTTTTTTTAATCAGATTTACTAAAGGTTTGTCTATTTTGTTGTTTTTTTCATAGAACCAACTCTTAGTTTTATTAATTAATTCAATAGTTTTTTACTTTCAGTTTTATTGATCTCTCCTTTTATTTTTAGAATTTCAAGTTTATTGTTTTACTGGGGGTTTTTAATTTGTTCCTTTTCTAGCATTTTTAATTGCAAGCCCAATTTGTTGACCTTCTCTTTCTCTATTTTATGCAAGTAGGCCTCTAGAGATATGAAATTTCCCCTTATTACCTCTTTGGCTGCATCCCACACATTTTGGTATGATGTCTCATTATTGTTGTTTTCTTGGGTGAAGTTATTAATTATGTCTATGATTTGCTGTTTCACCCAATCATTCTTTAGTATGAGATTATTTAGTTTCCAATTATTTTTTGGTCTACTTTCCCTGGCTTTTTGTTGAGTGCAATTTTTATTGCATTGTGGTCTGAAAAGGATGCATTTACTATTTCTGCCTTACTGCATTTGAGTTTGAGGTTTTTATGTCCTAATATATGGTCTATTTTTGTATAGGTTCCATGAACGGCTGAAAAGAAAGTGTACTCCTTTCTGTCTCCATTTCGTTTTCTCCAGAGATCTATCATATCTAACTTTTCTAGTATTTTATTTACCTCTTTGACTTCTTTCTTATTTATTTTGTGGTCTGATTTATCTAATTCTGAAAGTACAAAGTTGAGATCTCCCACTATTATAGTTTTGCTGTCTATTTCTTCTTGCAGCTCTCTTAATTTCTCTTTTAAGAATTTAGATGCTACACCACTTGGTGCATATATGTTTAATATTGATATTGCTTCATTATCTATGTTACCCTACAAAAAAAAAGGTTTTTAATAGTCTCTTCTAGGAGAGCCTTTTGTATTGGGGACCAATAATTGTCTGGAGACTGTCTGCTTTAATCTCTTCAGGGTTGAAAAGAGAAAAAGTTCTATTTCTGTATAGAATCTATCAATCGTCCTTTTGATTTTTTTTAACTCTTTTTGTTAAAGCCTGTAGGGTCTGCCTTCAGAGCCAGGAGGTTACCAGCTTCTTTTGCAGAACAGTGAAAGGTATATGGACGGGTAGCTGTCCTGCTAACTGGCTACAAAAAGCAATGTGGTACTGGAGTGCTCTGGGTAAGAGTTCCCCACCTGGAAGTAACTCAGGCCTGAGGGCTGTGCTGGGAAAGTGCCCTGTAAAGAACCCCTGCTGTGTGAGATAATGACTGCCCTGGGGCTATACACTGAGTGGTGAGAGTTTCACTATCCCACACCAAAGCCCACCCTTGGGCTGTGGGTATTAGCAGTTGGGCAGTGAATGGATTTGCAGGTCCCAGAACTGTCTCTGCCCCGGGAAGCACAGTCTGCTAGGGAAGTTCTGTTGCCCCGGGCCGAGCCCCCCACTGTGCAGATTAGAGGCTGCCCAGGCTGTGCTCCCCCTGCTGTGCAGATTTATAATTGCCCCCGCAAAAGCCCCAAACTGCAGGATGTGGCTGCAGGGCTGTGTTACAGTCTGCCTGAGTCACTTCTGGGTTTGAGTAGTTACAGCCAGATCTTGTTAGGTTCTGTCATTTTTTAGAGTACCCTCTGTTTTAGGCTTTAATGTCTCTGCCATTTTACTGCTTTGTAATCATGGCAGAACAGTTAGCCTATAGCAGAGTTGTCTCTATAATTTTTATAGCCACAGAGATCACCCCTGCCCCTGGTCTGCTCAGGACGGTAGTCTCTTGCTGCCTGTGCTAGTCTGTTCCTGGCCCCTCAGGACAAACCTTTCCTGGCGATCTTCCAGACTGACTTCGACTAGTAAGTTGTAGTGCTTCTGATCTTCATGAATTTAAGCAGTGAAGAGCTATTTTTGAAGCTGAATTAAATAGTTGGCTATGAGGGAAATGAGAGGAGCTTAGAAAGTCACATGTGCCTTCTCTACCATCTTGGCTCTGCCCCTCACAACTTTTTTCTGATCAAAACTATTATAAGGACAACTTAGTTATTCAACTCACAGGGCTTGAATGTACTGATAACTTACATGACATAGCTGCTAGATTAAGTGTAAACATCCAAGCTTCAATGATCTTTATGGTTAGCTCATGCCAACAACTAGCTCTGGTACAGAAACAGAGAGATCAATAAGTGACAAGAGAACTACAACTTTTAGACTAGTCAGCAGGTCAAATTAAGATGTTAGAAGTAAACCTGAAGAGTTACATAGAGTGACCTTCTTACTGTTCTTCACATATCTTTAGTTTCTGTGCCTTTGTACTGGATGATTACCATGCCCAACTTCCTCTTCAATTCATCTTCCTTTAAGACTCAGCTCAAGCTTCTTTTTCTATTAAAAACACTTTCCTGTCTCCATAGCCCTCCCAACTAAAAATGCCTATTCCCATCTATATCATATTTATTTTGTATTTGTTCTATACATATTTCTCTGACAATGCAATTTTAATGAAAGAAGAAACTATTTAAAATTTCAGTCTGTATATTACTTGTGCCTAATTAAGCCTAATAGAGGCTTAATAAACAATTGTTGACTGATTAACATTTATCTAGTTCAAACTACTAATTTTGTAGGTAAAGAAACTGCATTCTAAAAGTGTGATGGGAAGTCACCAAAAACAATATAATGATGAAATAACAGAGCCAAGTCTTGACCCTTCTTCAAGAGCTAACTATTTTTTAAGCATATATCTGACCTCACAAAATAGATTCTGAATAAATTGTAAGGATTTTTCACATCCCTAGCACAATATTCAGTAAGTTCCAGCAAACATAAGGAGGCTCTGTAATCAAGTTTCTTTCTATGGACAATTTCTTGAAATCTTATGATTTGGGTATATGGTAGATCAAAGCCTGGAAGTTTTTATTAAGATTCCATACAGGATTTGAGCCTAACAGAATATCAATTACATTTTTTTCTGTGTGTGTTGTTTTTCATTTACATGAACTGTTCACATTTTTTGTTAAGACTAAAAGATTTTTGAGAGACTGAGGGAAGAAAAGACTCACATTGGTACTCTATATTTCTTTGTAGAGATGACTAAATTATTATCATTATTTATTTTGGTGGGAAAAGGGCACAATCCATGTAGTCAAACAGAAATTATAAGAACTTTCTAAACTTAAATAAAATAGAATTTTTGGAGAGAGATTTCCATCATGTAGTCAAGAGGAAATAAATGAATAATACGATTAGCATTGAAGGTATTTTTCCCTGGCTCTTGTTCAGTTGTCTCTTACTAGATATGGTTTGCTCATAGTTTCTCCTAGGACTAAAACATTGTTAGCCTGCTGTTATTATAGGAAGACTTTCTAGTTTCTGTACCTTACCAAATTGGATCTGAGAGGGTAAGCAGAACAAGTTGTTTACTTTTTAAACTTTTTCCTTACAAACAGAAATGGGTAAAATAAAGTCTTTGTAGATCATGTCTTTTTTATTTCATACCTAGTCTTTCATCACATACTATTAATGACTTTTTTTGACATCTCAAAATCTACATTTATAAGACAATTAATCTTATCATATTCTTCCCTTAAAGCTTATTCCCAATTTTCCTATTATTATTATTGGAGTTAATATCAAACAGGATTTCCAGCCTTTCTCCTACTCTTTGTGTCACTCACCAATCCATTGGGAAATCATTTTGTTTCTATCTTCACAGCATCTCTCTTTCAGGCAATCTGGTTATGTGTGGTTGTTTTTTGTTTAGGAGATTTTTGGGGATGCTTCTACTGCTATAATTGTAAATCTTCTCTCTACCCTTATGACTTTTCCCTAGGTGTTTTGAAATGAACACCTAATTGTGCCTCAGATTTCCACTCCAAACTATCTTCTACTCAACTGCTAAAGTATCTTTCCTAAAGATCAGATTTGTTCACATCATTATTCCTACTCAATAAATTTCAATTTCTCCCTATTATTGAGCATCAAATATCAAGTCTTCTGTTTAGCATTTAAAATTTTTCATAATCTGGTCCGATCTACCCTTCCAATTTTTACCCTACATGCTTCATTCCCCTCCAGGCACACTGTAATCTAGTAATCTAAATTTATTTGTTGTTCCTCAAAGATGCCACTCCTCCTATATCTATAGTTTTGTGCTGAGTATTCAGGGGTCCTCAAACTTTTTAAATAGGGGGCCAGTTCACTGTCCCTCACACTCTTGGAGGGCCAGACTATAGTAAAAACAAAAATTTTGTTTTGTGGGCCTTTAAATAAAGAAACTTCATATCCCTGGGTGAGGGGGATAATCATCCTCAGCTGCCGCATCTGGACCGCGGGCCCTAGTTTGAGGACCCCTGATATAGATTGTTGTCTCTCTTCACTTCTGAATCTTAATTTCCTCTGAAGATTCAGCTTAAATCTCTTTCAGGAAATCCCTGAACTCCCCTTCCCCTTAATATTATTTTCCATTTTGTGTGTGTGTGTGTGTGTGTGTGTGTGTGTGTGTACCTTGCATATTACCTAATTAATATGGTGTAATGTCCTCATTAGAAACTGAGCTTTGTAAGGATAAAGACTGTTTTTGTTTTTCTTTATATCTTATATATTAGCATACTGCTTAGACTACAGTGAGTATTCCATAAATCCTTGTTGATTTCCACTTAGGTAGCTTAGTTGTGTGATTTTCCTTTTGATCCTCAACTCTACCTGGTCTTTGCTTAGATATGTGAGGGTTGCTTGGGACATTTGAAGTTTAAGACACTTAGCTTAAGGTAAAAAGATATGCTTTTTAGTCCAGGGGCAAATTGGTACCTGGCTAGATAGCTTTTTCTATTATTTTAGTAATTTATAAAAAAAAAAAAAGCTATTAATCTCAGTATAAAATACTATCACACATATAGCTTCTGGAACCCCTAATTAGGGGAATCCCTTTGTATGCATGTATAGAACTCTGACCTTATTAAATTCTGTGTGTTTCTAGTTAATTATTTTGGAATCTTTCATTTTGTTCTGCTTGTCATGGAATGACATAAAGTCAAATGTAGAAGTATTTCTTATGTTGTCAAAATCAATAAATATCTTTGTGTGAGTATACATATATATATATGTATACTCACAAAAGAATCCATATATGTATATTCGCACAAATTATACATATATATATGTATACTCACATAAAGTGTACATATATATGTATATTCATGTAAAGTATACATATATGTATATGTCTACTCACACAAAGGTATTTATTGATTTTGACAACATAACAAATACTTCTACAATTGACCACAATGACTTTGTGACACAGAAGAAAGCTTCTATAAGTACCTATAAATAGTAAGAAAAGTCATATAAAAATATCTTCTAGAAGCAAGTCCTAAATAGAGAAAATTAGAGGGTGGAAACAAAACTTTTCTGAATTTTTACTTAGTTCATAAAGCGTTATAATTGACAAAGTAGATCTTAATTCTGTGTTACATTGAGTAGAAATGTGGTAGTCAAAAACAATTTGCCATATTTAGTTCTTTGTATCAGAGCTTATGCTTTAAGATGCTTCTGAGGACGTAATCATCAAAATGTTGTCACTCCTTTTAGAAGAATACTTTCCTCTTGACTCCATCTTCTTTGCTTGGTCTACTTCATCTTCTTCTTTCCCTCTGTTTTATATTTCTTCTTAAGTCTGTTGCAGAGTACTTCAAAAGGTTCTGTCTAGCTTAAAATATCATAATCCTCAGTTAACACTGATGACAAACAAGGCAATAGTAAACTATCATTTTTCTTGTCACCCTTCAGTGGTTTCTTTTTTCTCTCTCCAGAACAAAAAAGCACAAGCTTTTCAGATTGGCATTTAAAGCCTTCCACAATCAGACTTTTCCACACTAAATCACTTCAGTCCCTTTCAGACATTATAATCAAATCGGCCTCAGCCATTCTATTTCCTTTTATCTTTGAATTGACTAGTTGCATTGCTAGAATGTTCTCCTACATTTTCTTTGCCTCTTAGAATCCAAAGTTCCTTTGACTCAGGTGCCACTTTCTACAGGGAAGATTTTTTAGATACTTCTAGTTGTTAGTACTTTTTCTATCCTTAAATTATCTAGCATATACTTATACGTGGAAATAGTGTACTTCACTCTTACTGCTTGCCTGTACAGTATAAAGTACTTAAAGACAAAAACTTTATTTTTTTTAATCTTTAGTAATTTAATCATGTCCTTACTTATAGCTGCATAATAAATGCTTATTGAGCAAGAGTGGAAACCACCTTTAGGACTGCAGAATTCAGGGGCACTTAGAATTAGTATATCTTCCTTAGGTCTTTCTTATAAAAGAAAGCTTTTATATTTTTCTCAAAAGAGGAAAGCTGTGAGACCTGGAAGTAGCTTTTAAAAATAACTTCTCATTCCAATAAGCTACTGGAAAAAGTAACTAAAAATATCTAGATGGTAATGGGTTCATGAACAACTAGTTGCATTAAGTTTATGGGAAACAAATCATCCCAACTTTGATGGCTTCTTGTGATGGAATTACAAAATGTATGAATGAAAGTTATGCCTCAGAAGTAATAAATAGTCATGGGATTTTAATAAAACATTACATCAGTCTTGGGAAATATTACCTGAAAAATTAATTTAAATTGTCTTGGTGATGAAGTGTCAAATTGGTTCAGAAATGAATAGTGTTTCATGAATTGAAAACCATCAGAAGGAGCATAAATAAATTTTAAGGTTGATGGCTTTGCTTTGAATTTGTGGGAGCTGTCCAGCAATGGATCAGTTAGACCTGATTTGATAGATTTTCATTAGTGTTCAAATAAGATATTATACACTATTGTAGTCAAATTAACAAATAAACTAAATTAGGTACTGGTTTGCCATAATAACTATGAAAAATGGATTATCTTAGTGGCCAGAAACTGGAAACTGAATGGATGCCCATCATTTGGAGAATGGCTGAATAAATTGTGGTACATGAATGTTATGGAATATTATTGTTCTGTAAGAAATGACCAGCAGGATGATTTCAGAAAGACCTGCAGAGACTTACATGAGCTGATGCTGAGTGAAACGAGCAGGGCCAGGAGAT
The DNA here is from genome assembly GCF_902635505.1 of Sarcophilus harrisii. Classification (NCBI taxonomy): domain Eukaryota; kingdom Metazoa; phylum Chordata; class Mammalia; order Dasyuromorphia; family Dasyuridae; genus Sarcophilus; species Sarcophilus harrisii. The sequence goes on along the minus strand of NC_045429.1, from coordinate 168,257,026 downwards.
CCTTATACACTTCAACAACAATACTATATGATGATCAATTCTGATGGACCTGGCCATCCTCAGCAATGAGATGAATCAAATCAGTTCCAATGAAGCTGTAATGAACTGAACCAGCTACACCCAGCAAAAGAACTCTAAGAGATGACTAAGAGCCATTACATTGAATTCCAAATCCCTATATTTTTGCCTGCCTGCATTTTGGATTTCCTTCACAGGGTAATTGTACAATATTTCATAGTCCAATTCTTTTTGTACAGCAAAATAACTGGCCATGTATACTTATTGTGTATCTAATTTATACTCTAATATATTTAACATCTACTGGTCATCCTGCCATGTAGGAGAGAGGGTGGGGGGAAGGAGGGGAAAAATTGGAACAAAAGGTTTGGCAGTTGTCAATGTTGTAAAATTACCCATACATATAACTTGTAAATAAAAAGCTATGAAATAAAAAAAAGGAAAAAAAAATTGATTATCTAATAAATTTATCCTTACTTGGATTTTATTTTCTTCTTTTGCCTACTTCAAAAAATATGTTATAAAATAGTAGTTTCTTTTTGCATTTTTTTAATGTTAATGATTTTTTTTGCACCTTTTTCTTCTGTGTTTAATCACCATCACTTTCTCTTGGGCTCCATAGCTTATTATTCCTGCCTTAATTTTTTTTTAGGTTAGTCTTCATTTTCCTTTCAATTGTCACAGTCAAATAACTCTTCTGCTCTATCTCCACCCACTACCATGTCAAAATGGGTTCTTGATCAAATCTTATATCAGCCTATTGACTTGTCTTCTAAAGACAGTCTATCCTAATCAAATATCAGCACCAATAAGGCCAATAAGCAATGTATTATTGCTTTCCAGGGTACGTATATAATGGGATGAAACTCTGAAAAGGTGCACTGGAATCAGACAACCAATTAAGGCTAATTACCTATTGGACAATACTCTATTAGTATATGCTTGGAAAACTGCCCTTCTCACTATTCTGTGCTGGCTGAATCTTTTGGTGTATACAGATAATTGAAGGTGGGATTAGGGGATGGAGTAAGATAAGCCAGAGTCACTTTGGAGGAGAATGAGGAGAAGGTAGGTTAGTAGGTGGAGAGTTTGTAGCAGTTTCATCCATCTCCTTTACTTCTTCCCCTAAAGACCAAGGACTTTTGCTGATCCTGACTCTGGCTGATCCTGAGGTCAACAGGGAGCTAACCTGGATGTTACATTTGGTGCCCAACGTGTTTACCAGGGACCCTAATTTCACTGAAGAAGTCCCCAGTGTTTTAATAGACAAACAGGGAACTTACTTTGTTAAGGGCTAAACTAGTAACCTTTTCTAGCTGAAATGGGGCAAATATTAGGAAAAGATTCTTCACTATCCCCAGCCCCGCCCCCACCCCCACCCCCACCCCAAGGGGGTGCTATAGAAAGCATACTTAAGTTGATCAAGGGACAAGGCTTATTTGTAACTTGGGAGCAGATCGGTGGACTGTTGTGTACATTAGAATGCATGCCCCCTTGGTTCTTAAAGGAAGAAGATATAGGGGCAGATAATTGGAACCTAGTAGGAGATCAACAATGTGAATACTACAATGATAAAGGTCCTGATTCAATTTCCAAGGAAACATTCTATATATACAACATAATACAATTGGCCTTAAAGAATCCTGCAAGTTATTAAAAAAAGAAAAGTTTTAAGAACAGCCAGATGAGGAAGTGTGAGGAAAAAGAGGAAGACAAAGGAAAGATTAATGGCAATATCACCAGAGGGAATGAGGACTTAAGTTGAAGAGTATGGTGATTCTCTCTCTCAAAGGCAGCTTCAACTTCACCTATGGAGCAGGTCCTTGACATGCCCCCATCAACTTCATCTTCCGGGGTGGAGGGAGGAGGAGTAGTGGGAGGGGCAGTAATACCACCAGCACTCCACCCCCCCCCCCCAATCACCCCCTCCTATGACTAGATTACAAAAGGCACTTCTTAAAACCTTAAAACAGAAGAAGGGCAGAATAGAAATGTATCCTGTGATTCAACAGTTTAACTCTTTAGGTCAAGAAAGTAGAAGATACGTTCCTTTTGATTTAGAAATCCTCAAAGACCTGAAAAAGGCTTGCACTCTTTATGGGGCTACATCATCTTATGTTAAGATGTTGTTATAGAATTTGGCTTATGAAGTCTCAGCTCCTAGGGACTGGAAATCTATAGCAAGGACATGCTTAGAACCTGGACAAAACTTGTTGTGGCTTTCTGAATATAGTGAGCTCTGTAGGATACAAGCCCAATGAAATAGTCAAAGTGGAGTTAATACTCCAATCACCTATGAACAACTAACAGGTGTAAGTTCTTATGCAGACATTTCAGTACAGATTAATTACCCCATAGCAGCATATGAGCAAATTGCTGCTGCTGCTAACAAAGCATGGTGTTTTATACACAGTGAAAAGGATAAGGGAGAAGCCTTCACAAAAATAGCACAAGGCGCCAAATGAACCCTTTGCTGACTTTGTGGGATATTTGCAGACAACTATCATACGAACTATTGCTGAAAATGCAACAGAAATTATGATAAGGCAACTTGCTAAAGAAAATGCTAATGAGGTTTGTAGAAGAATTATACTAGGACTTCACAAGGATATTCCTTTGGAGGAGATCATAAGACACTGTGCCACAGTGGGTACAAACATCTTTTATAGCCAGGCTATGATGCAGACTTCCCAAGATCTGATCATGGGAAGACAGGGTCCCTTCTGGTAAGGGACTTCTAGAGAGACACATCAATGCTTTCAGTGTGGTAAAGTAGGGCATCTGAAAGCTCAATGTTGGTATAGAGGCAGAGTGAGAAAGCAGGGTGGGAGAACAAGACCCCAAACCCCATGTCCAAAATGCAACAGAGGCTTCCATTGGGCATCAGAATGTAGGCTGATTCAGGAAAACGGGATGGGGGGCCCAGCCCCAGGGCCCAAAACAAAAAATACTTGGGGCATTTTGGCAGCTGATGCTACACCCAGAGAGCCTTTAGAAGTTCAATACCCAGACATAACCAATCAGCCAGGAAGCAGTCTGATGGGAGAAAGGGATTACACAATCAATCAGCCAGGAAGGAACCTGATGGGAGAAAGGGATTACAACTGGGGAGAATAGAGTTGTATGCAGCTGGGACAGCTGAGATACCCCCTGGAGAGGTGAATCTGTTCCTCTCCAGCCTATGGATCCCTTGCCTCCAGGCACAGTAGGCTTGACCATCTCACCTCCTGAGAGTATTTACAAAACAGTGTTCATCCATATACTGATGTAGGAAACTGGGGAATGTGTAGATAATATCCCAGTCACTAATACGGTAGACAATGTGTGACTTATCAACCAGGAGAAGTAGTAGCATCAGGTTTACTGATACAGACTTCTAATAAGCAATCTGGTCATAGTCACCCAGATTCTGACTCCAAGCAACAAAATTCAGGAATATACTGGACAGCAGCTATGACAGCTGACCAACCTATATTCACTATCTGTATAAATGGCATACCATTAGAAGAACTGGTAGATACAGGTGCAGATCGTACAGTCATTAGAGGTGCCAACTGGCCCAGTCACTGGCCAAAGTTTGAAGCAAACATCATCATGCCTGGTGTAGGAGGATCAATAACAGCTGAAGTTAGTGCTACCCCTATGAGATGGACTTTTGAAGGTGAAGCAGGAGTTTTTACTCCTTTTATAGTTAAAAAAAAATCCCCATCAGTCTGTGGGGAAGAGACATTTTACAACAATTAGGATTACACATGAGTACTTTGATTTTTTAGGCAGGGCTGCTGTTGAAGGCCTGCCAACACTTTCATCTGTTCCTATCCAATGCAAAACTGATACATCAGTGTGGATAGAACAGTGGCCCTTAGCTAGCGATAAAATTCAGGCCTTATTAGATTTAATACAGGAGCAATTGACCAAGGACACTTACAACCTTCTCTAAGTCCTTGGAATTCCCCAGTATTTGTTGTAAGAGAAAAATCTGGAAAATGGAGGATGTTGACTGATTTTAAAAAGGTAAATGAACAGATGGAAACTATGGGAACTCTTCAGCCTGGACTTCATCTCCTACTCAATTGCCTAGAGAATAACCTCTTTCGGTTATAAAAAAAAAAAGCCCAGTTTTATAAAAGCCCAGTAGAAACACTGCTGGATCAAAGGGTATGTACATTTTCATAACTTTTTGAGCATGGTTCCAAATTGCTCTCCAGAATAGTTGTATCCATTCATAGTTTCACCAACAATATATTGGTGTCCCACTTTTTCAACATCCCCTCTAACATTTGTCATTATCTTTTCCTATCATCTTAGTCAATCTGAGATCTACCCTCATTTCTAAAATATATAAAGCACTGTGTCAATTTTGTAAAAATACAAGTCATTCCCCAGTTGATAAATGGTCAAAGGATATGAACTGACAATTTTGAGATGACGAAATTAAAGCCATCTTTAGTCATATGAAAAAAAAATGTTCTAAATCACTGTTTACTAGGGAAATGCATTGCAAAATATTTCTACCATTCTGGAGAGAAATTTAGAACTGTGCCCAAATGTCTGTAAAATTGTGCATATCTTTTGATCCAGCAGGGCCTCTGAGTCTGCATCCCCAAGAATTCATAAAAAAAGGGAAAAGGACCCACATATGCAAAAGTGTTTGTAGCAGAACTCTTTTTGTAGTGACAAAGAATTGGAAAATAAGTAAATGCCAATAAGTTGGGGAATGACTGAATAAGTTATGATATATGAAAGCAATGAATTTTATTGTTCTATAAAAATGATGAACAAGCTGATTTTTAGAAAGATCTGGAAAGATTTACATGAATTAATGCTGAGTAAATCAAGCAGACCCAGGATAACATTATACATAGCAACAGCAAGATTGTGCAATGATCAACAATGATGGACTTGCTTTAAACTCAGAAAAACTTTGGATGAAAAATATCATCTGCATCTAGAGAGAGGATTGTGGAGATTGAAAGTAAATCAACACATCCTATATTCACTTTTAAAACTTTTTCTTCTGTTTCATTCTTGCTCATGATTTTCCCTTGGGTTCTGATTTTTCTATCCCAACATGATTCATAAGAAAATATGCACAAGACTGAATATACATATATATATCCAAAAAAGTTTCTATGTGTAATTGGAGAAAATAAAAAATAAAAACAAAGAAATGGCAGACCATTCCAGTGTGTTTTCCAAGAAAATTCTAAATGGGGCCACAAAGAGTCAGATATGAATGAAAAATGGATTGGACTAGTTAATGTAGTGAAGAATGTAGTATGATACAAAGGTTCTACCTATCTGGTTTTAGCCAAGTCTTATCTGTAGCATAAAAATTATATGACTTCTGATGTCTGTTCCATTCCCTGATCTATAAGCCTCTAAACCAGTGAAGTCCTTCAAACTCTGAAATTCATTGGTTGTCTCTTAGAATATACTGTTTTAGACACTTGTTAGCTGTGTCACCCTGAGCAAGTCATTTAACTCTGCTTGCCTCAGGTTCCTCATTCATAAATGAGCTGGAGAAGGAAATGACAAACCATTTCAATATCTTTGCCAAAAAACTCACCAAGGGGTTGTGAAGAGTTGAAAATGACTGAAAAAAGATTTTTAAAGATTCACCAAATAAAATTCACAAAGGGAAGGAACTGCAATTAAGAGGGGTTGAAGAAGACTTCCTGAAGAAGGTCAGAGGGTTGTTTTTTTTTTTTTTTTTTTTTTTTTTTTTTTTTTTGTTTGTTTGTTTTTGAGCCTTAAAGGAAGTCAGGGAGATCAGTAGTTTGAATGGAGGAGGGAGAGTGTTTCAGCTGTGGGAGCAGATGCCAATATAAATAATAAATATATAAAATATATATTTCTCATATATATATATATATATATATATATATATAACATATATATAAAAGAAATGTTGCAAAAGAGAAATCAGCTGGCTTTTGTAACCAATTTCATATGGGAGGTGAAATACTAAAGAATGCAGGATGGTTTCTTAAGTTGCATTCCTGAGAGACTAGGGGTATGATGTTGCCCTTTTTAGTGATATTGAAGATCTAGGGGATAGGGATTTGGGGAAAATATAATGAGTTCTTTTAAGGACATATTGAATTTAAAATATCTACTATAATTACTGTTTGAGGTGTTTGAAAAGCAGTTGGAGAAGTAAGAGTGTAGATTTGAGAATCATCAATATAGAGATGATAATTAAATCTATGGGAGCTGATGAAATAGCCAAGTAAAATATTGTAGAGAGAAATTAGAAGTAAGGCCAGGACAGAACCACGAGGGATACCTACAGCCAGAGGGCCTGATCTAGAAGAAAATCTAGCATAGGAGAAAGAAAAGGAGTGGTTAGATTGATAGGAAGCAAAGTAAAATAGAGTTATTGTCCTGAAAATCTTGAAAAAAAGAGTATTAAGAAGAGATTGATCAACAATGTTAAAGGCTGCAGAGAGGTCGACGAAAATGAAGATTGAGAAAAGGTAATTACATTTGCTAACAAAGAGATCATTAATAACTTGAATGGAGCATAAAAACCATGAAATCCCTATGAATTAATAATTCAAATAAAACATCTGTTACAAAGGTAATCTTGAAAATCAGCATTTTTCCATCATGAGTTTTACAATCGGAGAGATCAGGATTTAATATGCAGTTTATTGATCAGACAGAAAATGTATTTTTTTAATAATTCTGTGAGTACTCTCCCTAACTTACAAAAAGAAACTCGACAAAACAGTTGCCAAAAATATATAAAACTTCCCAACAATTTAGTTTGGACTACATTAACTGAAAGTATAAAATATAGGAAAATTTCTCTCATTTTTCCCAAATTTGTTGGCAAATCTTCATATACAAAATACCTTGTTTTATAAGCTTCATCTCAAATTGAATTAGAATTTAAATGATTAAATACTTTATTAGAGAAGCTTCATTCCTAATAATAATTATGTAAAAGAACTCCATGTGAAATTTTAGGAATCTGTTAAAATCCTGAAAGTTTTAAAGACATGAATGAATTGAAATACCACAGCTTGAAGGATGATTTGATATTTGGTAGAACTAGGGCAGTTTTATTTTATTTACATATCAAATGTCAGATTTCTACTAAACTTTCTCCATGAGAAAAATTTACTAAGAGGATTTCTAAAATAGCTCATGTTAGAAAAAGGAGAATTCAGAATGAATTACATTTTTCACTTATCACCTAACCTAGATTCTTGCTTGGAATTTAGAAAATTAGTAGGCAATTCTATTTCATTTTCCCATCAATAAAATAGTAATAATAATAATAAAACTATGTAACTACCTACAGAGTATCATATGATCATAGATTTAGAGTTAGTCCATTGCAAAGATTAATTAATACTTTGAAGATGAAAAACATTTTATAGCAATTTATAATTAAAGGTAAATAGTTTATGACACATGATAAACACCAGTACTCCTAACTTGAAAAAAATAGTTCATTTGTGTTTAAATTACTAAATCTCTACATTAATTGACATTCTCTCTCTCTCTCTCTCTCTCTCTCTCTCTCTCTCTCTCTCTCAATCTACCTACCTCCCTACCTCCCTATCTATCTATATCCCTGCATTGATTCCTAGCAATGAACTAAATAGAACAGTTACTAGAACAGGTATCAAAGGCTAATTTCAAGGAATTCAGTAAGAACAAACTGTTTATGTTTTATATGTGGAAATGTCAACCCAAAATAAGATCAAAATGGATACATAGTTTGGGCATAAAGGATGATTCCATAAACAAATTAGGAGAACAAGGGCTAATTTACCTATCACATCTTTGGAGAAGGGAGGGATTTATGACCAAAGAAAAACTAGAGAACATTATGAAAAAGGACAATGAACAACTTTGATTATATTAAAAAGTTTTTTTTGCAGAACAACTAACAGAAACAAGATTAAGAGGGAAGTACAAAGCTGGGAAAAATCTTTACAGACAGTGTTTCTGATAGTGGTCTCATTTCTAAAATACATAGAAAAACTATGTCAAATTTATAAGAATACAAGGCATTTCCCAATTGATAAATAGTCAAAGAATATGAACAGACAGTTTTCAGATGATGAAATTAAAGCCATTTAGAGTTATTTGGAAAAATGCTCTAAATAGCTATTGATTAGAAAAGTGCAAAAAAAAATGAGGTACTATCTCATACCTCTCAGATTGATTAAGATGAAGAAAAAGATAGTGATTAATCTTGGAGGGGATGTGGGGAAACTAGGATACTAATGCATTGTTGTTGGAATTGTGAAATGATTCAACCATTTTGGAAAGCAATCTGGAACTATGCCCAAAAAGCTATTAAACTTTGCATACCCTTTGACTCAGAAGTGCCATTACTGGATCTATATCTCAAGGAAATAATAAAGGAGGGAAAAGGACCCACATGTGCAAAAATGTTTGTAGTAGTTCTATAGTAGCAAAGAATTGGAAAATGAGTGGTGTCCATCTATTGGAGAATGGCTAAACAAGCTATGGTACATGAAGGTAATGGGATATTATTGTTCTATAAAAAATGAAAAACAAGTTGATTATATAAAACCTTGAAAAGATTTATATGAACTGATGCCAAGTGACACAAGCAGAACTAGGAATACATTGTACACAATAACAGCAAGAGTGTGCCATGATCAATTATGAAAAGCTTGGTTCTTCTCAGTGATCCAAAGCAATCCCAATAGACTTTAGACAGAAGTCATCTCCATTCAGAAAAAGATCTAAGGAGACTGAATGCAAACCAACACATACTAAGTTCATTTATTTTTTCTGTTTTTTTTCTCTCCCATGGTTTTCCTTTTTGCTGGGATTTTTATCTCCCAACATGATTCATAAAGTAATATGTATTACAAACAAATGAACTTACTACAATGAAACAAACAAAAAAGGAAATATAAGTTGTATTCCTAAAATTGACATTAGTAATTGAGTAGTCCCGAAAAAAGATTGGAGCAGAGCTGAGTATGATCAGATTATAAAAATCAAAACCATCTAGGAAAAGGTGAAAATGGTAATTATGTTATATGAATGAGATGCAGAAGAAGAACCAACACAGAGGCATTAGATGGGGGAAGAGGACTGGTAATTCTGAAAACCTATTCACATTGGAAATGGGTTAAATAGGGAGCAATACACAGACACACAGACACACATACACCCCAAGAAGGATATAATACCCCTCCAGAATCCATAAAGAAATAAGGGAGGAAGGAAAAGGTAAGATGGGTTATAAAAGGATGTTGGGATGAGTTGTATGTATTAATGAGAATAGGATAAATAGGGAAGGAAAGGGTGGATGGAGGAAGAAGATAAGGGAGGGAATCTATGGACAGGAGTACGTTAAATAATAGCTTGCTATTATTAGCAAGTTAAGGGGTAGAACTAAAGTAGAAGCATTAGCAAAGATAGAAAATAAGAGATATATACAAACACAATAACAATGATAGAGAATAGAATTTATTAGAAACAAAAGTAGGGGCAGAAATTACTGATCTGAGACAAAGTCAAACTTAAAGATTCAATCACGTGAGAAATCTACATTATGTGTTAATCATATTGATACTGTTTTAGGTGAATATCTATGTATGTGTATATGCCTATGTGTTTGTTTGTATGTAATTGTATGGTTGGTTGAAGAGGACCAAAATTACATCATTATTTTAGAATAGAATTACAATGTATTAGATTGTGTCTGATCAGACCAATATAAGCTTGAAATGTTCTGCCACAGGTCAGTCACAAAGAGTGTCTATGCACATTTGAGGTGGCTTCTATAACTGTATATCTCACATTTCTCCTGAATTAATTCAATTCTGCTTAGCTCATAGAGCCCAGAACCTTTCCTTTTTTATATTATAGCTTTTTTATTGACAGAACATATGCATGGGTAATTTTTCAACATTGACCTTTGCAAAAAATTCTGTTCAACTTTTCCCTTCCTTCCCTCTACCCCCTTCCCTAGATGGCAGGCAGTCTCATACATATTAAACATGGTAAAGTATATCTTAAATATAATATATGTGTACATATTTATACAATTCTCTTGTTGCACAAGAAAAATCAGATTTAGAAAGGGAAAAATAACCTGGGAAGAAAAATAAAAATGCAAGGAGTCCACACTCATTTTCCAGTGTTCTTTGATTGGGTGTAGCTGGTTCTGTAAATCACCGATGAACTGAAACTGATTTGGATCCTCTCATTGCTGAAGATATCCACTTCCATCAAAATTGATCCTCATACAGTATTGTTGTTGAAGTGTATAATAATCTTCTGGTTCTGCTCATTTCACTTAGCATCAGTCATATGAGTCTCTCCCAGCCTCTCTGTATTCATCCTATTGGTCATTTCTTACAGAACAATAATATTCTGTAACATTCATATAGCATAATTTACTCAGCCAATCTTTAATTGATGGGCATCCATTCAATTTCCAGTTTCTAGCCACTAGGCTGCCACAAACATTTTGGCACATACAGGTCCCTTTCCCTTCTTTAATATCTCTTTGGGATATAAGCCCAGTAGTAACACTGCTGGATCAAAAGGTATGCACAGTTTGATAACTTTTTTGAGCATAGTTCCAAATTGCTCTCCAGAATGGTTGGATCCAATCACAACTCCATCAACATTACATCAGTGTCCCAAACAGAACCTTTTCTGATAAGGGTATACCATACTGGGCAGTCCTGTGCTGGTCTCTCCTATATCATTCAATTAATTCTAAAGTTCTTAAGAGAGACCTGGAGAGTGTCCTTATATTACTTTTTTTTCTGACCACTTTGTGAGTATCTGTCCTATGTGAGTTCTCCATAAAGTAATCTTCTTGGCAAGCATATTTTTGGCACATTTGAATAATGTGGTCAGACCAATGGAGTTGGGCTCTCTGCAGTAGAGTTTGAATGTGTGGTAGTTGCGTTTGAGAAAGGACCTCAATGTCTGGTATCTTATCCTGCCAGGTGATTTTCAGAGTCTTCAAAAACCATTCATATGAAAGTAATTCAGTTTCATGGCATGACACTAATGTACTGTCCATGTTTCACAGGCATACAACAACAAGACCAGAACAATGACTCTGTAGACGTTCAGTTGGATAGTCAGTTAAATAACTCTCTCTTGTCATATTCCTCCTAAATAGACTGATCCTACACTTGGAAAAAAGGTCATCTACCTGAGAACAAGTATAGTTTCAGAAGGAAACCAGGAGGTTATTTACTGTGTGACACCTGCAGGAGAAATGCCAAGAGAAGAACAGAGGTTTGTATACATTTGTAGATCTGACCAAGGCCTCTGATATTGTTAGTCAGGGAAAATTATATAAAAAATCAAAGTCAGTTTCTGCATTGATGATAAATTCTTCAAATTGAAAAGGCTACAAGCCAGTGGAGGGAGTGTTGGTGAATGATTTTTTGTTTATATATGATTGTTCACTCAGTATAGCCTCTGAAGCTGAGATGCAACAAAGTATGGATTGATTCTTATCTCCTTGTGCTAATTTTGGCCTGACAATTAACACCAAGAAACATGGACATTCTATCAGCTAGCACTACGTCATCCTTATGTGGAACCATTGATTACAGCAAATGGAGAATTTTTGAATGCTGTGGATAACTTCACTTAACTTTTTTCAGTCTACTTTCCAGAAATAACCACATTGATAATGAGAATGACACATACATTGCCAGATCTACTTCAATGTTGGGAGTCTCTAAAGGAAAATATGGGAGAAGTGTATGTATGTGTGTATTTAGATATATGTATATATAAATATTTAAATATATCTATCTATATACACATAAATATATATGTGCTTAACTGTAGCCTGTTTGGGGGAAGTAGGAAGGCATGAAAGGGGGACAAAAAGAATATAATGAAAAGTGCACAGCAGAAAACAAAAGAAAACCTATAAGGAGGTCAAGACAAGCTGGATAGTTATAAATATAATGTCTTTTATTATTAACTAAGCTTTCTTGAAATGGAAATTTATTGTTACATATTTTGAATTCTCACTGGTGTTCTGCTGGGCACATGACAATTATTATTATTTTTTTAAATCCTTTTCCTCTCTTGTTTTCTCTTGTTTTAAATAAATACATTTGAAAAAATAGGAAAAGGCAAGGTCTCTCACTGTACCCAGGGCTATCTCTGGTCATCTTGATTTATATATATGATGTCATGGCATCACTTCCCTGATGTCATGGTTCTATTCAAGAACCAAGGGCAAACAACAGATCTTGCCTCCTAGTCCTTTTTCTTCTTCTTTTCTGCCTATCTTTTTTTTTAAATTTTTTGTTGTTTTCTTTTTTTTTCTGGTTATACATGTGCATTAAATTTTTTATGAATCATGTTGGAAGAGAAAAATCAAAAGGGAAAAACCATGAGAAGAAAAAAAAAGAATAAAAAGAAAAAATATTAATATAGCATAAGTTGATTTACATTCAGTGCTCATAGTTCTTTTTCTGGATGCAGATGGCATTTTCTACTCAAAGTTTATTGGAATTGCCTTGGATCATTGAACTGCTAAGAAGAACCAAATCTTTCATAGTTGATTATTGTATAATCTTGCTGTTACTGTGTACATTGTATTACTAATTCTCCTTGTTTCCCTCAGTATCAGTTCATGTAAATATTTCCAGGCTTTTGTAAAATCAGCTTGTTCATCATTTTTATCAGATCAATAAAATTTGATTACTTTCATATGCCATAACTTATTAAGCCATTGATGGACATCTAGTCATTTTCCAATTCTTTGCCACCACAAAAAGAGTTAGAATAAATATTTTTGCACATGTGGGTCCTTTTCTTTCCTTTATAATTTCTTTGGGATAGTTATCAAAAAGTATGCACAGTTTTATTGCCCTTTGTGCATAGTTCCAAATTGCTCTCCAAAATGGCTGGAACATTTCACAATTCTACCAATAATGCATCAGTGTCTCAGTTTTTTTCAAATCCCCTTGAACATTTATCGTTCTTTTTCTGTCATCTTAGCCAATTTGAGAGGTGTGAGGTGGTATCTCAGAGTTGTTTTAATTTACATTTCTCTAATCAATAATGATTTAAAGTATTTTTGTATGATTATAGATTAATTTCATCATCTGAAAAATTTCTGTTTATATCCTTTGACTATTAATCCATGGATTAATGACATATTCTTATAAATTTGACATAGTTCTTTATGTATTTTAGAACTGAGGCCTTTATCAGAAACACTGATATATGAAATTTTTTACCAACCATTTCTGCTATGGAATCCATAAAGTCTGATTTCACAATCTTATTTTTGATTTAAATCATTCAGATACCACCTGTTGTGGTTACTTATTTTCCTGGGAACCCAGAGATTCCCCTGGCTCATCAGATGTTGATTAATTTTCCTTTATTCTATAAAATTATTTATAGATATCTGAAATCATTTAGCTGATTTAGAGGCAATACTCTTTTGTCATTAATATATTCCCTATTGGTTTAACTGTTCACACTCAAGACCTTTAGCTGATTTTTTTCCCTTCTTATGTGTTTGATAACTGGTTTCTTTTCCCCTTATTTTTCTTTATTGTAAACTTTCTTATTTCTTTGCTTTTTGTGAAGGTTTTCCTGGAGATTAGACCTTAAAGCAAGTTCAGCCTCCTCATATAGTTAGCAATTCACATTTCACCAATCTCTGAATCCAAGTAGCATTTTTATGGATAGAACTAATCACAGCTGGATTTTTGAGTCTTTACTTCATGCTTAGTGGGGTTCTACATAGAAACACATATGTGTGTCCTACCACAGATCCCTTTGTTCCTAAGTTCTCTGCCTGAGCTATATAGTGGTACAGAATTTTCTACTCTGTCATCTTAGCTAGGACAAGCTTTACCCTTTTTAATTTTGTATATTAATGAAAGAAGGGGGAGTACAGTTAGGATCTGTTGCAAACTTGTAGATTGGCTTGTATAGTTCTACCTCAATATAATAGGATGGTGAGATAGCATTTCAGAAAATAAAGATTCATCTTCTCTGCTGATACCTCATATTTAGTTTTTTTTTCCTTAAGAAAGGCTCTGTTTATTTATAGTGATCTTTTTTATGTTAAACATGTATAATATAGCTCATATTTTAAGAAAATATATCTACTAGTCTGGAAAAATGAAAAACCTAAATTTTAAAAAGCTGAAATTGGTATATGTTTGTATATAATTCCTGTTTTGGAGAGATTTAAGAGGTTGTGCTGCTTGGAGAAGATGTGTAGCTCTCCATCTTCTTTGCCATGTAACCTGGAATTTGGAACTCAAAATAAAAAAAAAAGCTTTAAAATATTGTTTATAATAGGGAAAATACTATTCAAAAATTATTAGCAAGTTTTCTTATGATCTGAGAAGTGGCATCAGAGTTTAAAATGAATTCAATAAGGTATTATCAATATTTTGATTTGGTCACAGAATGACAATTTAGATCTAGACTAGTTCTTTACTTTTGAAACTCTGATAATGATCACAGGAGGCAATAGAATCTAGTACTTCTTGTTCCAAACCATATGCCCTTTTATTATAAACTTAACGGCTCATCTTCAGTAGCTACCAGTTTTTGTATATGAGGTAGTCTCAAGACATGGAGCTTCTACATGATTATCTAAATATTTATAAGTTGAGTAGAGGTTAGACAGAAATTTGGGGTCTTTGATACTGGAAGATGACCAGGGTGAAAAATTTATTTGGGAATGTTCTATAGATAATGATAAGAGGACTGATATTGAGATAGAGAGGTACTTTAGTTATCATCAATATTCAAATCATAACTGGAATTATGATTGAATCATATCTTGAAAAATGGAGAAAAATAATGCAAAACATAATCCAGAGGAGTAAGAAGAAATTCAGCAAGCATTTCTAAACACTTAGTTACTGTTTTCAAAGTATTATGTTAAACATTGGGGAGACAGATTTAATATGACAGTACTGGATATCAAGGAGTTTATCATTTAGTGAGATTATACAATGTTTGCAAATAATAAATCATAAAATGTAATATAGAAAGGGGAATGAGTCAGACAAGGTGCTGTAAAGCTATGTGAGGAAGCCGAGATCATATTTATCTAGGTGAGATCAGAAAAGTTTTTATGCAGGAAATAGCATATGAACTGAGCCTTAAAGAGAGGGGTAAAGAAGAGAGATGTGACAGGATTTGGGTTTAAATCCTTGCTCTGGTGTGACATGAATTTAGGCAAGGTCTCTTCAGGAGAGAGAAAGAACTTTGGGAGTAAGATGTTATGAGAAATAGAAGGAAATAATCATTTATAGTGGCTACTACATCCTAGACACTGTACCTACTATGCCACTGTTTTACAAATATTATTTCATGCAAACATCAAACAAACTTTTGAGATAGGTGCTAATATTAAGCCCATTTTTCAGTTAAGGAAACTCAGTCAATCAAACGCAAAGTGACTGCTCAAATCTGTTAAGTGTTTGGGGTCACATTTGAACTCAGGTTTCTTTGACTCCTAGATCTAATCTAGGAAAATGGTCACTTGCTCCTCTGAGCCTGGAGAGAAGAGGAAGAAAAAAGGTGAAGACATGAAAAGATTTTTAAGTATGAAAGAAGGCTCATGAGTGATGACAGGCATATTTTTAATCCTCTCACAAAACACAATTTCAGGTCATTCGTTGAGGTAAACAGTGGTGAGCAAGTTAGGAGCTTAAGGAAAAACAAGCAAAAGAAATAGGCAGCCTAGAAGTAATGTAGCAATAGAGAGGCATTATGGTATAGGGGATAGAACATTGTATTTAGAGTCAAGAAAACCTAGGTTCAGGTCTTGTCTTAGATACTAATTACATGATCTGTAGCAAATTGTTCAACCTTTCATTTCCTCTCTTTTTTTTCCATCTGTAAGATTGGATCATTAAACTAGGTAATCTCACAAATTGCTTTGTGCTCTAAATTTAGGACATGGATAGTAGAATGAGTGCTGCATTTAGAAACAGAGACTTTGCCTATGTCACTTCCTATCTGTGTAAACTTGGGTAAATCACCTTAACTGTATGCCCTTAGTTCCCATATTTGTAAAATTATAGGTTTGAACTAGATGATTTTAAAGATACATTTAAGTTCTAAGTCTATGCTCTTTTTGCATTGAGTAAAACAATTAGGTAGAGGAATAGAAATTCAAGATCAGAGAAGGGTCTTCCAAGCGTTAGGTTACAGCATTGAAGGAAACAGAGAAGCTGAGGAGACACAGAAACAATACCTGTGGATTTGTTTAGCACTAACCGTGGACTAATTAGACAATAAGCATGAGAATGCAGGGCATAAGATAGGTAACCAAATATTGCTACAGTATTAATGACCATTAATTATATAGATGTTTTGGTCTTCTGCCTAAGTGATAACCTTATGTTGTTCTAAGTAACTGGAAAACTTAGAATGAACAAGTATGTGCAAGCAAGACAATCTGGTCATTTTGTGGGCAGGTGGGAGGGTTAGCACCTACTTAGATAACACTGGTACAATGGAGATAGACAGGTGTTTAGAGAATCTTGGCATGCATTCTATTGTAGATCTCAAATTGGAAATAAAGGCTGTGTGTGTATATGTGTATACCGTTTTGTCTATAAAGTAATAACTTCCCACACAAACCTTTTTTTAAGTTAGGTATATGCATATCCTTGAAGGGAAAAGAAGTTTGGTCTCAACAAGAAGAAAACAGTAGCAAATGCTTTTGTGTTCTAAAATTCAACTGTCACAGAGTTGTTGTTTTCAAAAGTTTGAATATCATTTTGTATTTTAATAAATACAGTAAGCAGTCCTTCTCTGGAATTATATCCATTTAAATGTATTCTGCTACAAGTAGTGCTTAAATATTTTTTAAACTTGGCAGATCACTTATGCAAACTACTAAAACAACATATAAATGTCTCCATGAAAGCATAGTTAATTAAATTAATATCACTTTATAATACTATATAGAACTTTGAGACTTTATATGTATGTGTCTGTCTATTCATCTTTTTTTTTTTTTAGAAGAGCCCTTTTATTTCATTGGAGTAGGGAACTTTCCATGAGGAAACTACCTCTACTAAGGAAGATTTGCACCCAGAACTTTAGAGTCTAAGAGAGTTGCTTAGAGGGCTTAACTTGTCTGCCCAGGTCTATATAGCCAGCAAATGTTAGTGACAAGACTTGAATCTAGCACTTCTTAAATCAAATCTATTATTGCTCATCCTACCATACTTGGCAGTATAAAGAAAGTATTTATTTACCCAGTATTTGAAAGATCCTTTTTTAAAGCATAATTTGATAAGAATATAGTGTGTATGATTTAGTTTAATAAGAACTAAACTATTTAGATAAAATTTAGCTTTCAGTATATTTTTTAGCACTAGGATTTTTTTTTTTATTATTTTTAGTATCCATTCCAAGACAACTGAGAAATGTAAGGAATATAATGGAGGAAGAAAAATGTTGTGATAGGATTAAAAAAAGCATCTTAGTAAGAAAACCTAATGGGTTTAGAGTTATTTCTTGAATCAACTAAGTCAACAAATTTTTATTCAATAGCACAAACTAACTTCTTTCTCATTACCTTGAAGACACATAGAATGAAATATAATAAATACCATACTTGTGTGTTTACTTATCCAGAATGTTCTCCACACAAAAAGTAATGATACCCTTTCATTGACATCATCCAAGTGATAATCTTTTTTGTCTCTGTCATTGGAGTAATAATAACCTTTCAACCACATCAAGACAGTATTTCTTTCTTTTTTCTCCATAATGCATACAAATAAAGGCTATATATATATGTGTGTGTGTGTATATATATATATTTTAAGATTGTTATTTAAATAGGTTCCCAGATACCAGAAAAAAAGTTTTCTTACTCATTTGTATTGAAACGTCTCTCTCTGTATTTCTCTATCTCTTTCTCTTTCTGTATGTATGTGTGTATATATATATATATATATTCATCTATCTATCCATATCTATATAAATAGATGTAGATAGATAGATATTTTTGGCTCTGTTAAGAAAATAAATTTTCCAAATCTTTAAATTGCCACCTTAAACTTATCTACAAGGTGCAGGTGATTTCACATTTAAAGATAAAAATTAGACAACAAATTTGGCTCTATTTGCCAATGCTGATGATTTAGATCTTTGACCCAAAGAGTAGGTTTCAAAGCATGGTTTGTCCAAAGTTCCATCATCAGATAAATGTTATATTTATGTAGGACAAATACCAAAATTCTAATCCTATATTTACATGTATGTTCTCCCAAATAATTCAATAGGCTGAGATGAAAATTCTTATAATGAAAATGAATAATTTTTGTCTTTCAAATAATTTATTTAATTGGTTAACCTAAAAGATTTAATATAATAAGCCAAACTATTATTTCTAGAGTCTTCCAACTACATTGCTTCTAATTTAGGAGAAAAGACATGTCAGAGGAGCATCTAGGTGGAGCAGTGGATAGAGTACCAGCTCTGAAGTCAGGAGGACCTGAGTTCAAATTTGGTCTTAGACACAAGACTTCTTAACTGTGTGACCCTGGGCAAGTCACTTAACCCCAATTGCATCAGGAAAAAAAAAAGACATGTCAGAGCTTTCTGGAGGTTGTTGCTTGCTCAAACAGTCAGGAGGGCCAATTGGGACTCGAACAGTCATCAGTAGGGTGAATAAACTGGAGGAAAACACATAGAAGATGATGAAAAAATCTTAAAAGCAAGAGAGATCTTTTTAGGTGAAATCCTTTGTTAAGAACTACGCTACCACCTCACCTCATGATGTTCTGTATTTCTGAAAGTATGAAAAAAAAAAAGAAAGAAAGAAAAAATAAAACAAGTTAGAAAGGAAGGTCTTTGTAAAGAAGCCTAAGTTGCCCAGTATTGGCTAGAGTAGAGGCTCTCTATCACCTCTAGATTATGGTATAAAATCCTTAATTTGTCTTTTCAAGTCCTTTATAACCTGTCTCCAATACTATCTTTCTAGTCTTCTACATTATTCTCCTCCACCCTAAAATTCTGCAGTCCATTTGCTCTGCCTCCCAGCATTTTCACTGGTTATCTTAGATGCCTGGGATATTGTCTCTTTGCACATCTGCCTCTTATCTTCCCCAGCTTTTCTGTCCTAGCTAAGTCCTAGCTAAAACCTAATATTCTGTGAGGTTTTTCCCAGTCCCCCTTAATGCTACACCCCTCTTTCTATTAATTGTCTCCGATTTATTTTACATAGATCTTGTTTGTAAAGAGTACATTTCATGTTATCTTACTCATTTGACTGTTAGCTCCTTGGAAATAGGGATTGTCTTTTGCCTTTCTGTGAATCCTCAAAGCACAGTGCTCAACACAGTAGATACTTATTAAATGCTTATTGATTGACTGATCACTTTCTTCACAGAATCATAGGATGACAGAGTTAGTGAAACAGAATTAACAGCAGCCATCTATTGCAACTCATATTAGAAAGGAATGCTGGTATAACATGCTTGACATAGAGTCGGCCAGCTTTTGCTTGAAAACCTCCAAGAAGGGGAACTCTTCTTCACCTCTCTAGGAAGGCCATACCACTTTTGAGAAGGTCTAATTGTTAGCAAAATAAGGTCCTGATGACCCAAAACCTAAAATTTTCTGTGTCACTTCCTCCCATTGCTTTTCTGCCTCTGTCCCTCAAGTGAAACAAAACTAGTCTATTTTCTCTTCTAGTCTTTTGGATATTCAAAAACATCTCTCTCTCCTTTTCCTCCTACATTCTCTTTTCTTTCCTAAACAAGTACCGCCCCTAAAACTTATACTCTTGGAACATGGATTCCAGTCCCTTCTAAAGAGTAGAATCAGGTGAGTCTAGACACAATTTGAAGAAGTTGAATGGAATCCAAGGGTAACAGTAGGACAACAATTCCATGTATATATATTTATACTTATAAAAAAGGAGTACAAGAGGAGCCATGAGAAATTCTAGGCCTTGGCTCATGGTGACCACCATAATACCTAATTTAGGAAAAGCCTCTTTGTAGCTGGCACCAGGAATTATCTTCATACGTGGCTCTGATTTTGACAAACTGCCTGTATTTATTTTCTTCATACAGTCAAGGGATTAGATTTTGCCCAGCTAGCAGTAGAGCCCTGTGGCCAAGATAGTAAGAAATAGGCCACTGTAACCACTGTGAAGAAGAGCATATGGCAGAACAAATATTCCCTAAGGAGTGAGAATGAAAGAATGGGATGGGGGGAGAGATAAAAGAAGGACAATATAAACCTTGAGGCTCAATATTTATTAAGAACCATATTTTCAGGTCTGTTTCCCCTTAGCATCCCCACTTTCTAATTGCACAGTGGGGAGAGCAGATTCTTCTGCAACTTGGATAAATCAGAGTTGTATGAAGCATATGCATCTGAGGGCAATAAATTACATTTCCGTCAGCAGAGACTCCACATGGGAGATGAAGTCATGAAGAATCAGGTAAATTATCCAAACAGTTTCCTCCTTAATATTTAATGCTGAAGTGATTAAAACATTGTTAAAAAAAACTTCAAGTCAATAAGTAATTTTGCTTATGGTATAATTTTTGTAAAAATCAAAACTAAAACAAAATTATTCTGTTGTCGTTGGTAGGAATTTGGATCCAGGAAAATGGAATTTGATCCATTTATTTGTTTGATTGTTCATAAAACTAGGAAGCTTAGAGTTGATGTACTTGTTCGGACTAAAAATTGCATAGTGGTTATAGTTAATAACTTTGTAAAAGCAAAACATCAGTGGAGGAATGCTGGAGGGCATGCCATTATAAAATGATTATTTGCTAGCTAATAGATTAGATTACAAAGATCAGAAAAATACTATTTCCCCCCTGAAGAAAGTGTACATAAAGTCCACAGTTTTTGTTTTTTTCTGTTTTTAATCCAATATCATTGCCTCCATTTTTGTTTTATGATACAATTATCTGTCCAGGTAGAGGATGAAGCTGAAAAGGGAACATTGAGCTGAGGTGATGTCTTATTTAAAAAATACCCATGTCTCAAATTTAAAATTTTGTATAGCTAATAAATAATACTAATGTACAGAAATCTACTGTTTTCTATTAATGTGTATCAAGTTCCTCAAAGCCTAACCTGAAGAAAAATTTCTTGTTAGTTCAGAAGTGAACATAAGAACATTGTGGGAAAGGAAGGAAAATTCAAAGTACCACATTAAGTCTATTTTGAATGAATCCATTAGTTTTAGGGGAATAGACAAAATAATGTTAATACTCAAGTTTGAGTCTAAATAAATCCAAAAGGTCATTGGGAAAGTTTTAAAAGTTCACATATACTTTTCCTTTCTGTTATTATTATTGTTACTACTACCACCATTTTCTACCACAACCACCATTACTACAATGAAGACAACTATCACTATATTTATAACTATGACTACTACTACTACAAATACAAGAACAAGAACAAGAACAACAACAACAACAACAACTACTACTACTACTACTACTACTACTCCTACTACTCCTACTACTACTGCTACTACTCCTACTACTACTGCTGCTACTATTACTGCTGCTACTTCTTCTTCTCTTCCTCCTACTACTTGGAGGGGAACACAACAGGTTTGTTTGTTTTTGGCAGAAATACCAAAATGGCAAAGGGTAGGCTTGCTCTTAGACTGACAAGATTTGGAAAATACATGGTTTGGAAGGGAAGCCATTGTTAGCAAGTCACATAGTTTTTTTAAGGCCTAATATATGGGGCGGGGGGAATTTGAGATAGGAATATGTGTTACAACCCAGGTTTGAACTACTTTATTTACTTATTTTTCCCCATCATTGTGTATGTTTTCATCAGGTACTTGTGTTTTTTCAACAACTTTCCATTACCTAGATATTTCCATTAATTAGAAATATGTTAACTATTTTCAATAATACACTAGTTTATGTGCAATATAATTTCTTAAGCACCTACTATGTGATAGGCATTATATGCTAAGTGATGTAAATTTCAGAAGAAATTTGTCAAAGATTTTACAAGTTAATGGGAGAAGATAGCACACAAAAGTATTATACATGTACAAGTACATGCCCTATACACTAGGGCTACGTAGATCGAGGTCACCATGTTCCATGGAATTCAAAACAAGCAGGTCTTTAATGCAACAAGCAGGGTTACTTGGAAGTAATATGGTCCCTGCTCTGTATAAAGGAAAGCTTTGGGAGAAATTTAGTGTACCTTTCTCCAGCCTTTCAATCAGAAGGGAGAGGAGATTGAGGAAGATAGAAAGATATTGAGTATCCAAAGCTGAATTAACAATCTGATAATAAGAGTTCATGTGAAGAAAAGAATATAAAGAGGCAAAAGGGCAATGCTTCTCCCCCACCTTAATAAGAGATTGAAAAAATAGAGGAAAATAGTAGGTTATTGGGTCTTTGGACTTCCATAATAGATATGACTGGCAGACAAAAGTCTAAAACTGGCCTGTCTTTCCACAAGAAAGTCATAGCTTTTAGTTACAAAGAGAAGGTGGTCCAACTGTGTTCTACTCTGGTCAGGGCACATGTGAAATATTGTATTTTCCTAACCACAGTTTAGTAAGATCTTTGTTGATATGGACAGCATTCAGAAGAGGGAGAACAGATTCATTTCTGTTTAAGTACCCCTTTATTGTTACTAAGGGAACACACTTGTGAAAGCCATATTATTTTGGATTAAAAAGGATTTTAGGGATTTTGTCTTTGTAGCAGTTTATCTCAGGCTGAGGTAATTTGTTAGAGTAGGATTTCAGAAAGTAAAACAAGAAGGCAGATTGGAGATATTTCTGCTTAAAGAAGGGGGAAAAAAAAGGATGTGAGAAATACAAAATTATCTCAGTATTAAGACTTTATTTTTCCTATATAAATGCAAAGATTTCCTAAAATAATTTAAAACAATTTAGCATTTAAGATTTAAAGAATTTAAAGAATTAAAAAGGGGGACAATATTTGCATTGTCTGGAAATAGTTTTCTGTGTAAGAATAGTGGACATCTTTTTTCAGTGGTTATAAGAAGACCATGAGAGACATAGGACAACCATATTTAAGCAAAAGGTACAGCAAAATGTGCTCCAATAAGAAGAGAATTTTGAGAATAGAAAATATATGCTTAAATAGTTCCATTTCAGAAAAAGAAATAGAACAAGCTATTAATCAACTCCCTAAAAAAAAATCCCCAGGACCAGATGGATTTACATGTGAATTCTATCAAACATTCAAAGAACAATTAGCCCCAATGATTTATAAACTATTTGAAAAAATAGGGAATGAAGGAGTCCTACCAAATTCCTTTTATGACACAGACATGGTACTGATACCTAAACCAGGTAGGTTGAAAACAGAGAAAGAAAATTATAGACCAATCTCCCTAATGAATATTGATGCTAAAATTTTAAATAAGATATTAGCAAAAAGACTACCGAAAATCATCCCCAGGATAATACACCACAATCAAGTAGAATTTATACCAGGAATGCAGGGCTGGTTCAATATTAGGAAAACTATCAGTATAAGTGGCCACATTAATAACCAAATTAACAAAAACCATATGATCATCTCAATAGATGCAGAAAAAGCATTTGATAAAATCCAACATCCATTCCTATTAAAAACACGTAAGAGAAGAGGAATAAATAGACTTTTCCTTAAAATAATCAGTAGCATCTATTTAAAACCATCAGTAAGCATCATATGTAATGGGGACAAACTGCAACCATTCCCAATAAGATCAGGAGTGAAACAAGGTTGCCCACTATCACCGTTACTATTTAATATTGTATTAGAAACGCTAGCTTTGGCAATAAGAGTTGAGAAAGAGATTAAAGGAATAAGAATAGGCAATGAGGAAACCAAATTATCACTCTTTGCTGATGATATGACGGTATACTTAGAGAACCCCAGAGACTCTACTAAAAAGTTATTAGAAGTAATCCACAACATTATCAAAGTTGCTGGTTATAAAATAAACCCACACAAGTTATCAGCATTCTTATATATCACTAACAGAATCCAACAGTTAGAGTTACAACGAGAAATTCCATTTAAAGTAACTACTGATTGTATAAAATATTTAGGAATCTATCTGCCAAGGGAAAATCAGAAACTTTATGAGCAAAACTACAAAACACTGTCCACACAAATCAAGTCTGATCAAACCAACTGGAAAAATATTAAATGCTCTTGGATTGGGCAAGCAAATATAATAAAGATGACAATACTACCTAAACTAATCTATTTATTTAGCGCTATACCAATCAGAGTCCCCAAAAACTATTTTGATGACCTAGAAAAAACAACAACATAGTTCATATGGAAAAACAAAAGGTCAAGAATTTCAAGGGAATTAATGGAAAAAAAATCAAATGAAGGTGGCCTAGCTGTACCAGATCTAAAATTATATTATAAAGCAGTGGTTATTAAAACCATCTGGTATTGACTAAGAAATAGACTAGGTGATCAATGGAATAGGTTAGGTTCAAAGGACAAAACAGCCAATAACTTTAATTATCTAGTATTTGACAAACCCCAAAACCCCAGTTTTTGGGATAAGAATGCATTATTTGACAAAAATTGTTGGGAAAATTGGAAATTAGTATGGCAGAAACTAGGCATTGACCCACACTTAACATCGTACACAAAGATAAGGTCAAAATAGGTTCATGATCTAGGCATAAAGAATGAGATTATAAACAAATTGGAAGAGCATAGGATAGTTTACCTCTCAGACCTGTGGAAGAGGAAGGAATTTATGACCAAAGAAGAACTAGAGATCACTATTGACTACAAAATAGAAAATTTTGATTATATCAAATTGAAAAGTTTTTGTACAAACAAAACTAATGCAGGCAAGATTAGAAGGGAAACAATAAACTGGGAAAACATTTTTACAGTCAAAGGTTCTGATAAAGGCCTCATTTCCAAAATATATAGAGAATTGACTCTAATTTATAAGAAATCAAGCCATTCTCCAATTGATAAATGGTCAAAGGATATGAACAGACAATTCTCAGATGAAGAAATTAAAACTATTTCTAGCCATATGAAAATATGTTCCAAATCATTATTAATCAGAGAAATGCAAATTAAGACAACTCTGAAATACCACTACACACCTGTCAGATTGGCTAGAATGACAGGGAAAGATAATGCAGAATGTTGGAGGGGATGTGGGAAAACAGGGACACTGATACATTGTTGGTGGAATTGTGAACACATCCAGCCATTCTGGAGAGCAATTTGGAACTATGCTCAAAAGTTATCAAACTGTGCATACCCTTTGATCCAGCAGTGTTTCTACTGGGCTTATACCCCAAAGAGATACTAAAGAAGGGAAAGGGACCTGTATGTGCCAAAATGTTTGTGGCAGCCCTGTTTGTAGTGGCTAGAAGCTGGAAAATGAATGGATGCCCATCAATTGGAGAATGGTTGAGTAAATTGTGGTATATGAATGTTATGGATTAGTATTGTTCTGTAAGAAATGACCAGCAGGATGAATACAGAGGGTATTGGCGAGACTTTCATGAACTGATGCTGAGTGAAATGAGCAGAACCAGGAGATCATTATATACCTCAACAACGATACTGTATGAAGATGTATTCTGATGGAAGTGGATTTTTTCGACAAAGAGAAGTCTAACTCAGTTTCAATTGATCAAGGATGGACAGAACCAGCTACACCCAAAGAAAGAACACTAGGAAATGAATATAAACTGCTTACATTTTTGTTTTTTCTCCTGGGTTATTTATACTTTCTGAATCCAATTCTCCCTGAGCAACAAGAGAACTGTTTTGGTTCTGCACACATATATTGTATCTAAGATATACTGTAATCTCTTTAACATGTATAGGACTGCTTGCCATCTGGGGGAGGAGGGGAGGAAAGGAGGGGAAAAATTGGAACAGAAGTGAGTGCAAGGGATAATATTTTAAAAAATTACCCTGGCATGGGCTCTGGCAATAAAAAGTTATTAAAAAATAATAATAAATAAATAAACAAATCATAAAAAAAAGAGAATAGAAAATATAATTGATAGAAAGCCTGACTCACCAGAAGAAGAATATAACACTACTGGAATTAGCACTCAAATTACTCTAAGATAATACTTCTATCTTCACCAGTCTTGGTTCTTTCCCTCCCTTCTTTCCTTTCCTCTTTCCTCCTTCCTTCATCCCTTTGTTCCTTTCTTTTTCCCTTTCTTCCTTTCCTTCCTTTCTCCTGTCCTTTTGCCCTTCCTTTACTTTATCATTCTATCTCTATCTCTCTCTCTATTTTTTCTCAAAGAAAATCTTCTACATTTGTTTTGTCTCAATTTCTGTTGATTTTCCTCTCTTTTATAGTCTTTGGAATCTGTCTTCTAACTCATCTCTCAACTGAAATTACTTTCTATAGCTATCAAAGATCTCCTAATTGCCAAATTGAAAGAACTTTTCAAAATCTTTCTCTTTCTCCAGCTCTTGGTATTATTTGTTGTTTTTCAGGAATCTTTCTACCTAGATACTCTTCCTGCTTTTTTTTGTTTTAGAACACAGATGGTCATGCCATCCCTGACTTCTCAGGAAAGGAGGTGAAAGCACTAAAAAGGAGATGATCACACCCTTCTTGACATCTCAGGGAGGGAGATGAAAAGCATCCAAGGGAAGTGGGGGTTGCTAGCGGGTTTCTGGGCTGAAGGGTCTTATTATGCACAAACCTATCAGCATGGAAGGTATTACACAAACACATAGCAATAACACAGAGGCTATTAGTAATGACTCTCCCCTCAGTCAATGCAGGCTTGATGTGGTGTAACAAACATGAATTAGTTATAAAAGATTGCCAGAATGATTCCAGCAGATTTTGAAGTCCTGTAACAGTCTTATCACTTCTCAAAGAATCCAATGATTCCTGAGAGTTTTCAAGTCCAACAACAATTTTATGTCTCAGAGAATTCAATGATTCCTGTTTTGAATCCAACAAATTTGAAGTCCAGCAATTTTCAATGTCCATGAGTCAAATGCCATAACTGCCATGCTCTTTCAATGGTGAGCACAATCAGCAACAGAACCATGTGATATTTCTTGGGTCTTCTCCTTCATTTCAAGGGTCTGCTCCATCTCTGTGCGATGAACAAGAGAAATATGGCTTGTTGGCACCCATCTGATTCCTTCTCCATCTGTAGAGATGCAAGCAAACCCTCTCCCCCAAACAGTTAGCCTATCTGGTCCCTTCCATTCACCACTTTATGGGTCTCTCCACATCACCTAGTGATTATCTAAAGATAGTGGAGCTGCTCTTACTGGACATTGCCCTTCTGGTGGGTTATAAAACCTGTCTGCTGGAGCCAGTGCATCTTTGTCAAAAATCAAGAAGTTAATAGTATAAAGGGTTAGATTTAGAAGTTCTCTAGGGTTACCTGTGGCTCCCCCTTTTTTTGTTTTTGGAGGAGCATCTTAATGTCTCTGTTTCTCCTCTCTACTACTGCTTGTCCTTGAGGATTAAAAGGTATGCCAGCGATGTGTAAAATCTTATACTGTGCACAAAAGTGTGCAAAATGTTTAGAAGTATACGCAGGACCATTGTCTGTTCTTATTGCTTGTGGCGTACCCATAACGGCAAATGCTTGTATGAGGAATTCAGTGACCACTCGGGCTGTCTCTTTTGCTGCTGGTATTGCAAAAGTGAATCCTGAAAAGGTGTCTACCACAACATGGATGAAAGACAGACGACCAAAAGATTTAAAATGGGTCACATCCATTTGCCAGATTTCATTGGGTCTCAAACCATGAGGGTTCTTCCCTAGAGGCAGTGTAGGAGTGTGGAAAGAAAGGCAAGCCATACAGGCTTTTATTATGCTCCTACCTTCCTCTCTCATTATTCCAAATTGTAAATGTAAAGCTTGAGTAGCCTGATGATATTTAGAATGAGATTCCTGGGCTTCTTGGAATAAAGGAGTATTGACAAACATAGTTAGAAGGCTATCTGCCTTTGGATTACCATCAAAAATGGGACCTGGAAGTCCACTATAAGAGTGGACATGCAAAATATAAATCTTAGCTGGATGCTTTCTCACTTGCTCTTGAAATTTCTTAAAGAGCTGACATATATTGGAGGCTATGGATTTTATTTGGGCTGTGGCAATTCTTTGTACCACACCTACTGAATAGGCCAAATCAGATATTATATTTATATTTCCTGAATAATAAGTAAGAGCTAGAATGGTCGTATACAATTCATTCTGCTGAGTGGACTGAAAAGGAATTCTGAGTACTCTTTATATAGTTAAGTCATGAGACTATACAGCGCAAATATTATTTTTGGATGCATCTGTAAAGATAGTTGGTGCTTTAAGAGGAACTTTAGAAACTTTTTCTGCGAGAATCCATCACCAATTATGTAATAGTCTGGTTATCTTTAATGGAGACCAATGTATAAAATTTAGAGCCATGGCTAATAAAATTTGCCACTCTGGAATGGTCTCACAGCACACATTAATTTGTGTATTAGTATAAAAGGTTTATATCTTGTCAGGTCTTGTCCCAGATAATTGTACTGCTCGTTTAATGGCCTTTAATTAAATTCTAGTCACAAGCACTGAGTAAGCAGTAAGGTTTTGTTCTAGTGGTGCTGGGAGGTTCATCCACTCTATCACACTGTCTTCTTGATGAAGGACTGCTGTGGATGCCTCTTGTGTAGCAAAAACTGATATTTCCAAGGGTTTTTGAGTGATTCTTTCAACCACATTGGATAAAGCCAGTTCAACTTCTCTCAAAGCCTCTTGAGTTTCTTTTGTAAGCTGGGGTGGTGAATTTAAAGCACTGTCTCCTCTTAAAATATCATATAATGGTTGCAATTGATAGGTAGTCAAGCCTAACACTGGTTGCATCCATTGGATATCTCCTATCAATTTCTGAAAATCATTTAAGGTGTTTAGCTTCTCTGTTGTTAAGGACAGTTTTTGTACTGTGAGCACCTTAGGGTATACTTCATATCCTAGATATGGAAAAGGAGCATGCCTTTGAATTTTTTCTGGAGCTATGTACAATTTGTAATTCCTTAGTGTTTCTATGGTCTTTTGTAGACATGCTTCTAACATTTGCTCCTCAGGTGCACATCCCAATATATCATCCATATAATGTAATAGCATAAATTTTGGAAATGCTTTTCTTACTAGAGCAACAGCAGCAGCAACATATATTTGACACAGAGTAAGGCTGTTTTTCATTCCCTGTGGCAAAACTGACCATTCCTATCTTTTATAAGGCTCAGCTAAGTTAATGCTGGGCACTGAAAAGGCAAATCTTTTCATATCCTCCTTATCCAGAGGGATAGAATAGAAACAATCCTTAATATCTATAACCCAAAGAGGCCACTCTCTAGGCAATTGACTAGGAGATGGAAGTCCAGGCTGAAGCGTTCCCATAGTTTCCCTCTGTTCATTCACCTTTCTTAAATCAGTCAACATCCTCCATTTTCCAGATTTCTTTTTTACAATAAATACTGGGGAATTCCAAGGACTTAGAGAAGACTGTAAGTGTCCTTGGTCAAGTTGCTCCTGTATTATATCTAATAAGGCCTGAATTTTATCGCTAGCTAAGGGCCACTGTTCTATCCACACTGGTGTATCAGTTTTCCATTGGATAGGAACAGGTGAAAGTGTTGGCAGGCTTTCAACAGCAGCCCTGTTTAAAATAAATGAAGTACTCATTTTTAACCCTAATTGCTATAAAATGTCTCTTCCCCACAGATTGAGGGGGAGTTTTTCAACTATAAAAGGAGTAAAAACTCCTGTTTTGCCTTCAAAAATCCATCTCATAGGGGCAGCACTAACTTCAGCTGCTATTGATCCTCCTACGCCAGACATGTAGGTGTCTGCTTTAATCTTTGGCCAATGACTGGGCCATTTGGCACCTCTAATGACTGTACGATCTGCACCTATGTCTACCAATCCTTCTAATGGTAGGTCATTTATATAGATCGTGAGCATAGGCTGGTCAGCAGTTACAGCTGCTGTCCAATATATTCCTGGATTTTGTGGTCTGGAGTCAGAATCTGGGTGACTATCACCAGGTTGCTTATTAGGATTCTGTATGAGTAAACCTGATGCTACTACTTCTCCCGGGTGATAAGTCACACATTGTCTGCCTGTATTGGTGACTGGGATATTATTTACACATTCCTCAGTTTCCCACATCAGTGTGTGGATGGTCACTGTTTTGTATGTACTCTCAGGAGGTGAAATGTTGAAGCCTACTGTGCCTGGAGGCAAGGGATGCATAGGCTGGAGACAAACAGATTTCACCTCTCCAGGGGGTATCTCAGTTGTCCCAGCTGCATACAACTCTATTCTCCCCGATTGTAATCCCTTTTCTCCCATCAGGTTGCTTCCTGGCTGATTGATTGTGTAATCCCTTTTTCCCATCAAATTGCTTCCTGAGTTATTGGTCAGGTCTGTGTACTGGATTTCTAAGCACTCTCTGGGTGCACCATTGGCTGCCATCATGCCCCAAGTGTTTTTTGCCTGTGGCCTTGGGGCTGGGCCCCATATCCTGTTTCCCTGAATCTGTCTACATTCTGAAGCCCAATGGAAGCCTCTGTTGCATTTTGGACATGGGGTATTGGGTCTTGTTCTTCCACCTTGTTTTCTCATTCTGTCTCTATACCAACACTGAGCCTTCAGATGCCCTACTTTACCACACTGAAAGCATTGACGAGTTTCTCTGCAAGTCCCTTGCTAGAAGGGGCCCTATCTTCCCATGTTGGGATCTTGGGAAGTCTGCATCATAGCCTGGCTATAAAAGGCATTTGTGACCACTGTGGCACAGTGTCTTATGAGCTCCTCTAAAGGAGCATCCTTGCACAGTCGTAGTATAATTCTTCTGCAAACCTCATTATAATTTTCCTTAACAAGTTGCCTTATCAAAATGTCTGTTACTGCATTTTCACCATTAGTTCTTGTGATAGCTGTCTGCAAACATCCCACAAAGTCAGCAAGTGTTCATTTGGCCCTTGTGTTATTTTTGTGAAGGCCTCACTCTTGTTAACTTTATTGTGAAGAGGAGCCCAGGCTTTGATAGCATTAGCAGCAATTTGCTTATATGCTGCTATGGAATAATTAATCTGTACTGTGATGTCTGCATAGGAACCTACACCTGTTAGTAGGTCACAGGTGATTGCAGTATGAACTACACTTTGACTATTTTGTTGGGCTTGTATCCAACAGAGCTCACTATATTCAGAAAGCTACAACAAGTTTTGTCCAGATTCTAGGCATACCCTTACTATAGATTTCCAGTCATTAGGGTTTAAGATTTCAAAAGCCAAATTCTGTAATAACATCTTAACAGAAGCTGATGTAGCCCCATAAAGAGTGCAAGCCTTTTTCAGGTCTTTGAGGATTTTATATCAAAAAGAGCATATTTTCTTCTTTCTTGAGCTGAAGAGTTAAACTGTCAAATCACAGGAAAAATGTGAGGTTGGAGCTCAGTTACATCTCTCCCTTCCACTTTGGCTTTAATTAGTCCCTTTTGAAATCTAGTCATAGGAGTGGTTGGATGCTGGGGAGAGGTGCTGGTGCTGTCACTGGCCCTCCCCCTCCCCCCCCCACGACCCCTTTTCCCTCTATCCAGGAGAGTGGAGTTGACAGAGGAGAGTCAATTACCTGCTCCTTAGGTGGGGCTGAAGCTGCCTCTTGGGATGAAAACTCACCACACCCTTGAGCCTTGCTTAAGTCTCCATGCCCTGTGAGTTTATGGTCATTAATCTGTTCATTGTCTTCCACTTTTATCTCAGGCTTCCTAGCCTGGCTATTCCTAGAGCTTTTTTTTTTTTTTTTTTTTTTTTTAATAAATCATAGGATTTTTTAAGGCCAATTGTATTATATTGTATACATAAAATGCCTTGATGGAAATTGAATGAGGGCCTTTTTTATTGTAATATGCTGAGAGCTATTGCCCAATTAATGTCCAATTATCTGGAGAGATTTGCTCTTCCTCCAATAACCAAGGGGAGGTGCATTCTAATGTCCCCAGAAGTCTAGCTATCTGTTCCCAAGTTATAAGTAGTCCTTGTCCTTCTATCAGCTTAAGCATGCTTTCTATAGCCCCACTCCAGGGTGGGAGTGGAGAGATGGGGGTGGGGATGGAGAATCTTTAGCTAGCATCTGTCCCATTTCAGCCAAAAAAGGTTACTAGTTTAGTCTTTAAGAAAATAAGTTCCCTGTTTGTCTATTGCAATACTCACCTAAGTTCCTGGTCACTGGAGACTTCTTCAGTGAAAGTAGGGTCCTTGGTTCCCACGCTTGGACCCCAAGTTGGGTGCCAATTGTGATGACCACGTTAAATTCAGCCGGAGTCAGGAATTCAGATTAAGGGAAAATCTTCTATCTTTATTCTCTGTGGAGGGGACGGGGGATTAGCAATGTGAGCAGCCATGACAGGAACCCAGCCAGCAGTCTCTCTCTGACTCTCTTCCTGCCCCTCTGCCTCCACCCACCAAAATTGTTCCTACGTCATTTCCTATACAACACATTGGGACTTGCACAAAGAGTGGGCAGGGGCCATTCTTTCTCCAAGCATATATATTAATAGAGTATGGTCCAATTACTATTTAGCCTCACACTCTTGGAACCTCAGTGCATCAACTTGAGCTTCAACCCATTACATATTGACCCTTCTCTTGGTTTTCTCATCTTTTTGACTATTCTTTTGTCTATTTAGCTATTTTATCACTCATTGTCTTTCCTTTTAACTATGCAAGGGTCTGTTTTTTTTTTTTTGTTTGTTTGTTTGTTTGTTTTATCTCTACATTTTCTCACTTAGTGGTATCATCATCTTACTTGGATTCCATGACCATATCTTTAAACAATATTTTTATCCAACCCTAATCTCTTTCTTGAGCTCAGGTCCTGTATCATAAATTGCTCATTAGACATTTCAAAATGGATGTCTCAAGCATCTCAAACTAAATGCAAGTTACACAAAACTCATTATCTTTGATTCCCTGTCCTCATTAGTGTTTCTTCCTGAATTTTCTTGTGACTTCCAAAGGTAAAATCATTCTTCCATTCATACAAGTTTGCAAGAAGTCATCCTTGCCTCAGTGGTTCAAATTTTATATATTGAGTTCATTCCAATTTTTATATTTTTGTGTCCAGAATATCCCTCAAATATAATGCTATATTTTTATAACTTTCACTTTAGTTTAAATTCGCATAATGTCTCTTCTGGACTATTACAACAGCCTTCTAATTTGGCTTTCTTTCCAACTATACTTGCCAATCCATACATCACACAATTCCAATGTGATTTTCCTAAAGTGAAGACCTGAACAGAATTCTCCCCTACTTTGTAAACTTTCATGGCTCCAAAATACCTTTAGAATCAAATATGGTATTTTGCTTGGCATTTCAAGCTTTTTTTTTTTTTTTTTTAAACAATCTATTCCTCAACCTTTTATTCCATTAACTTTATGGTTCAGTTAAACTATTCTTCTTGTAATTTTTCACACATAGTACTTTATCTCCTTTCTTTGTGCCTGCTCCCTGGCTGTCTCTCATGATTAGAATGATTTTCTCCTTTTTGGTCTCTTAATCACCTTGGTTTCTTTCATGACTCAGCTCATGTCAAATTTGATAGGAGGTTCTTCATATTCATAGTCTATCCCATCCCCCACTGATGCCAGTTCTTTCTCCTCAAATCTTACATTGCATTTATTTTGAGTATGTTTTGTATATAATATATAAATAAATATGTAACAAATATGTAATATACATATATGTAGATCTAACATATAAATATAATAACTTTAATATGTGTATATTATATATGCATATAGATAGATATAATGTAATTTCTGACTTAAATAATTTTTATTTTGTCTTTGAATACATGGATCTCATCAAAATGACTGGGTACTTAATTAATGATTGCTTGCTTATTTATCTTTATTCATTTTTAAATCTTTGTTTTTTTCCTTTCCCCCTCTCTCTTTTCTTTTCAAAAGTATTTTCCTCCTTTTCTCTTTTACTCTTTCTTGCTTCCCCCTTTCTTTTCCTATTCCTTTCCCTTCCTTATTCAATTTGATTTCTTAATTAGCATTGTTTCCTATTTTGTCCATTATCACTTCCCTTTCTTTTCCATTTGCTTTCCTTTCTTTTCGCTATTCCTTTCCTTTTTTTCCCCCCTCTCTTCCATTATCTTCACTTCTCTTTTGGTGATGGCATCAAAAGAAGATGGGCAATATAGACTAGATGTGTATTTTCATTAGTATGGAGATCTCTGGATGAGAAAACTGCATCTGCCAATATAGGTCTCTAAAACTTCTAGTCTTAAAGTGGCTGAGTGTACTGGGAGGTGAAGTGACTTCTCAGAGTAATACAGCCAATATGTGTCTGAGATTGGCATTCAATTCAAGTCTTTCTGGCTCTCAGCCTAGTGTACTATTCACAATGCCAAGCTTCATCTCTCCCTCAGAACAAAGAGATTGCAAATAAATAACTTAGGTAATCCATATTTTATTCACATGATGGATAAGATTTCAATCTTCCTCCTTAACAGGTAAAGCATCATTGTTCTTTTAAATTTTACCTCCCAAATTAATCTGGCAGTGTCATCCTCATATTCAAGTTACTTCTCCTCCTTTTTGCTGCATCAATCTTCCCTTTATGTCTTCCATTCTCAATGAAGGAAAGTAGCAGTGATTACCTCAGTGCCAACTCTGCCTTAATGACTCTTCTTCCATCTCAACATCTTATCATCCTGAAAATTGAGGAGTGAGTAATTCAGGCCAACTTGTTGCTATATCTCTGTGTTTTTGCTTGGGGAGCAATCTATAGTGATGGCATTTAACAAATAGAGGCAATAAAGTTTCAAGAGAGGGAAAGACAGGACTTTGAGATATCCACTACTCCCCTTTCTTTAGTTTCTCCTTGATTATAAATGTCTACTTTCTGAACACTGCCTGCTTTCTGTCATGGTCTCCTTGAGTGTCAATGAGATTAAATGATGCAGGGAGTCACTTTTGCCCTCGTTTCATTTCTTCTGTCACAAAAAACAATATGACTTTGGCTGAAGCATTTCCCCTTGTCAACAGAACCGCTGACCTTGACCTCAGTGAAGGGAATTTTTCCGCTCAGTAAATAGCAGGATGGTGGGTAAGTCTATCGGTTCAGCTTCTCCTGCCAAGCATTTCGCCCTGGTCCTAATGCTAAGGACTGGGCATTATTTGTCATCTGCAATGGAGGGTTGATCTTGTGTTTACTATTATTTTTAATTTGGTTAGTTCTGTTTGTTCACTCAAGAAGTACTTGTAATTTTTAAGTAATTTTTAAATTTTAGTAATTTTTTTTTTTAACTAATTTTTAAAAATGTCTTTGTGATTTCTGCTCCCCATATAAGCCAAGAATATAAATTAGGCAGTAAGCAATATGACACTTGAAAGATTTGAAGCAGTTTAATAATGTCTTAAATAATATATATGTATCAACATAGAATACACTTATGTGTAATAACTGCTTTAATTCATTTACTCTATTGGACTCTTCAGAAAATTTATGAGAGCTTGGTGGTTTTTCCCAATTCAGTTTTTTTAGGCCAACACTAGGGGTCACCCTTCTTTATTTAAAGATTTTGGTTGTTGTCCAGCAGCCACTGACAGTTCACCAATTTCAGGAGAGAGTAAGCATTTTTGCAAAGAGGAGAAAAATATTTTTGGCTGAAAGAGTGCTAAAAACTATTCCTTGAATTTTTTTTTCCCTAGCTGTGTCCTGGAAATTGTGTTCTGAAAAGACTTCTATAAGAGTGGTACATTTTGCTGAGCTAGTTAGAATACTGGAGTGTCAAAATTAACATTGATAGATTTTGTTTAAAGCACTGTTTTAAACAGAATTAATTGCACTAATGTAGTGATAATGATGTTTATAAAAATAAAGTGATGTAATAATTTTGAATTTCTCCCTCAAAAATTAATTTAGCTATTTAGTTTATATGTAATGTTCTCTCAACAAAAATGAAAACAAATCCAAATAGCAAAATATTTTAAGAAGATGAAATAGGAGGATATAAATCATTAAGGAAATTCAAGCTTGAAATCTTGACTTTCATTATTTATAAAGGAAATAGATAAGAAAATGATGACTAATTCTATTAACTCTGTGACAAAGGTCAGATCATTTGACATGACTGGTCTTCTCCATAAAAAGACAGAGTTGAATTAGATGATCTGCAATATTCCTTCCAATTTAAATATGTACTCTTTTAGTGAAATAAACCAACTAATTCTGTATGTACATGTTCTCACTAGATCTTTAATTTTACATTAGCATAAATTGAAAATTTTATTTTCAAATTACTCATGACAAGACTAATCAACAATGCACACAGTAGATGTTGAGCTGAGTGAGAGAGACAAATATCATTTCCTGACTAAGTCTAGATAGATCTTTCTGGTTTTAATAAGTCTATTTATTTCTCAATCCAATATATTTTTTGTCAGAGATGTAAAGAGCATTGCTAATATCTCTGTCTTAATAAAAAGTCTGCTATTTTCCTATTAATAGTTATTTTAAAATAATTTTATTTTTCAATTAAAATTAAAATCTACTTTTGCTTTTTTCCATTCTTCTCACATACTGAAATAGAATGAAAAGCAAAACTCTTATGATAAATATATATATATATAATGTATAAAATCAAGAAAAATAAATATTCCAAATGGACAAATAAAAAAAAATAATGTATGATATGCACCTCTGCCTATCATATCACTGTAAGGAAGGAGGTCAGAGATAATAAATCTTCTTAAATTGTGATTTGTCATTGCATTGTTCAGGGTTCTTACATCTGTCAAAGTTGTTTGTCTTTAAAATGTTATATAAATAATTTTACTGATTCTTTTAATTTTACTTAGCATCACTAAATATATACTCTTTATATTTCTCTGAAACCTTGAGTCATTATTTCATATAGTACAATTTTACATGTAAAATGTAAATTTTTTTATGGTATTTTGGTCTGCAAATGATGTATGAACTATTTCTGTCTTTATATGTTGCTTTGTATCTAATATATACGTATATATTTATGCATATATGTATACACACATCTCTCTATCTCTATCTCTATCTATCTGCCTTAATGCATGGACATTTTCATAAAAGTTCCATATGATACAGAGAAATATTTATATTCTTCTGTAGTTTCATTGAGAAGATGTCATAATTATATTAACTCTAGTCTCTCAATAAATTTATTCAGTTTCATATTTACCCTCTTCTTTGTCTTTCTTTTA
Organism: Sarcophilus harrisii; assembly: GCF_902635505.1. Lineage (NCBI taxonomy): Eukaryota > Metazoa > Chordata > Mammalia > Dasyuromorphia > Dasyuridae > Sarcophilus > Sarcophilus harrisii. The sequence continues at coordinate 168,219,739 of NC_045429.1, read as the reverse complement.
GATTTTTTTCAAACTTCAGAGAGGGATTTTAAAGTCTCCCATCACTATTATGTTATTGTGTATGTCTTGTAGCTCAAGTAACTTTTACTTTATGAATTTAGATTTTGACATTTGAAGTGTATAGTTTTTTCTTTTCTTTTCTTTTTTCTTTTTTCTTTTCTTTTTTTTTTTACTGATATTGGATTATTATCTATGCTTACTTTCAACATGATTTAATTTTCTTTTCACATCTTTTTTTAACATTTATTTTTATTCAGAGACGACCTACAAATTCTTTCAATTGTTACTTTATTTCTCAATTGAAGAATGACTTTTATTCTTATAAATTAGATTCAGTTCTATATACATTTGAAAAATAAGGCCTTTATCAGAGGTACTTGCTGTAAAGATTTCCCCCAAGCTTTCTGATTTTCTTTTAATTTTTTTGTATTAGTTTTTTTTTGGTATAGAAGCTTTTTATTTTAATACAACTAGCATTATCTATTTTACATTTTATAATGCCTGTAACTCACTTAACTTCTTAAAAAAATAGATCTTGTATCATATGTTTAGTATTGATATTGATTCATTGTCTATGGTGTCTTTTTTAGCAAGATGTCATTATTTATCTCTTTTAATTGAGTCTATTTTTACTTTTACCTTATCTAAGATCAAGATTTCTACTTCACCTGAAGAATAATAGATTCTGCTCCAGATCCTTATCTTTACACTCTATGTGTCTTTTCTGCTTCAGGTATATTTCTTGTAAAGAACTTATTGGAGGATTCTGCTTTTTGATCCACTCCACCATCTGCTTCCATTTTATAGGCAAGTTCATCTCATTAACATTTACAGTTATGATTGCGTGTATTTCCCTGTGTATTTCCCTCCATCCTATTTTTTCTTCCTCTTTGTCTTTTCTCTCATTTCATCCTTTCCCTCCTCATCAGTATTTTGCTTCTGTCTACTAACTCCTTTGATCTGCCCTTCCTTCTGTCAGACTCCCACACCTCTTTACTTAATTTTCCCTCCTGCTTCCCTTTTGAGTAAAAAATAGATTTCTATTTTCAAATGAATGTGTATATTATTCCCTCTTTGAGCCAGAATTAATGAGAGTAAGGTTTAAGTAATGCCAATCACCCACCTTCAAATCTTCCCTTTCACTGTAGTAGGCCTTTTGCACCTCTTTATGTGAAATAACTTACCACATTATATCTTTCCCTTCTTTCTGCATCAAATGTACCACTCTTTCTCATCCTTTTTATTTTTTATATCATTCTCTCAAATTCACCTTATTTGCATAACCTCTGTCTATGTGTATTCCCTCTACCTATACAATTAATGATGAATTTTTAAAGAATTACAAGAATTATCTTCCCATGTTGGGATGTAAACTATTGAATCCCTTATCTTTTCCTTCCCCTACATGTTTATGTTTCTCTTGGGACTTGATATTGGAGATAAAATTTTTGGTGTAATTCTAGCCTTATGAAAGTTTGAAATCCTTCTATTTCATCAAATAGTTATTTTCCTCTTTGATGCATTATACTTAATTCTGATGGGTCCATGATTCTTGGTTGTAGTCCTAGTTCCCGTACCTTCCAGAATATCATACTCTATGAATTCTGATCTTTTAATGTTGTATCTGTTAAGTGCTGTATAATCCTGTTTGTGACTTCCCAATATTTGAATTGTTTTTTTCCCGGCCATTTGCGGTATTTTTTCCTAAACCTGATAGTTCTGAAATTTGTCTGTAATATTCCTTGAAGTTTTTATTTTGGAATCTCTTTCCTAAGGTAACTGATGAATTCTTTCAATGCCTATTCTATCTTCTGGGTCCAGGACATAAAGAAAGTTTTCTTTGATAATTTCTTGAAAGATGTTCATTTTCTCCTTTTGACAATGGATTTTTGGTAGTCTAGTGATTCGGATATTGTCTTTCCTGGAGGTATTTTCCAAGTCAGTTATTTTCCCCATGAAATGTTTTACATTTTCTTTTATTTTTTCATTCTTTTGAAATGGTCTGATGGATTTGTGATGTCTCAGAGTCATCAGCTTTCACATACTCAATTCTAACTCTTAAGTTGTTTTCCTCAATTAACTTTTGTACTTTCTTTTCCATTTGGCCAATTATACACTTTAAGGATTTGTTTTCATCAGTGGATTTTTGTATCTCCTTTTCCATTTGTCTAACATTACTTTTTAACCAGTTGTTTTTCATTCTTTTCTTTTCTCTTTCTTTCTTTCTTTCTTTCTTTCTTTCTTTCTTTCTTTCTTTCTTTCTTTCTTTCTTTCTTTCTTTCTTTCTTCTGAGGCAAAGTGACTTGCCAGGGTTACACAACTAGTAAGTGTTAAATGTCTGAGGCAAGATTTGAACTCAGGTCCTCCTGACTTCATGGATGGTACCAGTTGTTCTTTTTCCAAACTACTGAATTTTTTTTTTCCTATAGTTCTCTTGCATCACTGTCATTTCTTTTCCCATTTTTTTCTTCTGTCTCTCATGTTTTTTTAAGTTCCTTTCAGAGTTCTGCAGTGCCTTGAGACCACTTTGTGTTTTTCTTTGGTAAAAGAAACTTAGAGGTGTTTTGACATTGTTGTCCTCATGAATTTGTGTCTTGATCTTCCTTGTCATTATAATTACTTTCTATGGTCAGATTCTTTTGCTATTCTTGTTTGCTCATCTTTTTTAGCCTTTTTATTTTCTTTTAAATTTGAGCTCTCTTCCTGTGTTGTAAAGGGCCCTGTCTCAGACTTTCTTTGCCAGGGGATACAAGTGCTGGTTGTTTAGCTGGTACTGTTCCAATGTTGCCCTGAGTTCACAGGGGATCCTCATGTGGTACTCACTAAGGATTTTGTGTGTTGGTGGTTGACTCTCATGAAGACTATACGGGTCTGGCAGTTTACTTGCTGCTGAGCTAGAATTGTAGTGGTGGTGTAGCATATGCTGAGGCCAGTAGAATATTTCTGCATTTCCCCAGAGATACACTGAAATGTATGCTAGTCTGGTCACTGGTGGTTCTTTGTTTAAAGTTACATTGAAGGAAACAGTAGGGCTGGTACTAGTGGTTGTCTGTTTGCTTAGGCACCCATAGGAGTGGTGTCAACCTGTGTACTTGGGGCTATGATGAAGCATGTAGACATCTGGCCTTTGAAGGTTGCCTGTTTGCCAGGGGGCTATTCTGAAGCATGTGTGATTATAGAGCTGGAGTCTATCTGGCCTGGAAATGCTGAGGTAAGAGATAAGGGTGGGGTTCTTGTGTTGGCATTTGTCTGCTTTGCAACATTGGGGTTCATTGCCACCTCTACTAAGGTGGGGCTTGCTATTGGTTTGATTCCAGTTCCCCTTTTATAGATCGAGACAGATCTTTTGATCTTCCAATTTTTTTGGCTCAAAGATTGTTTCACCTCGACTTTTTGCTGGTTGTTTGGAGGTGAAAATGGGAGAGTTACAGCGATTTACTGCTTACTCTACCAGTAATCCTCCAACATGTTGATTTTATTTTAGAGGGGTCTGCAAGGTACTGGGGATCATGTCTACTCTTCTATCTTTTTGGACATATAACTCAGAAGTCTCTCTGTGAAAACTTATCTAGAAATGCCTTCCAATTTCTCATAATACTTAGATCCAATAGTAACATTTTTTATTCACATTACTTTTGGGGGGATAGAAAAAGAGTGTTTTTGGTGACAAAAGTTTATAATCAAAATTCCTGATATTTCACTTTTTTTGTGTGACTTTGGGTATAATATATGCATATATTTAGAACTAGAAGGAACTTTAGTGAATATGTCAAACTTCCTCATCTTATAGATAAGAAAATAGAATCAAAAAGCAGTTAAATGACTTGCCTTCAGTCATACAGCTAGTAAGTGTTTGAGAGAGAATTTGAACTCAACTTTTTCTGATTCTGAGTCCAGCTCTTTTCCCATTTTGACTCTTACCTGTCTGATGTTATAGCATTTGGTATTCCTAGGCCATCCCCATCTAAGGATTAACTACTTCCCATTTTGCTTAGCTTTTAGGATCAGATGAAAACAGGCTTGTTCAAGGTGGGGTGGTAACCTTTGACACCTGTCCACCTAAGTGTAATCTTATTAAGTTTGCACTTATTTATATAGTGCTTTAAAGTGTTTGAAGTACTTTATGTATGTTATTTTATTTGAATGTGGAGTAAATGCTATTATTATTCTCATTTTACAGTTTAGATAACTGACACAGGTACAAGTCTAAGTAACTTGTCCAAGGTCACATGACTAGTAAGTATCTGAAGATGAATTTGAATTTATATCTTCTTGACTTCTAATCTAACACTATCAACTCCATCAATGGGAGAATCAACATATACAACTTAATTCTTTTTCTTCTCATCTGCTAATCATGAAGCCAATAATATCATAGATCAAATGATAGAATATTTTCTAGTCAATTCCATTTCTCTTCTAGAGAAGCTTGGGGAATCTATTTTTTTATTTAAAAAGAATTTTTTCTAGTTTACATAGGTCTCCAAAATTATTTGTTATTTTTTGAAAGTAATGAATAAACTTTTGGTGTATAGTGTCTATTATAAAGTCAGTGTAACCTCCTTTAAAGAATCATTCCTCTCACCCAGATATCCTTGCTAAATATCTGTTAGCATCCTCTCCATTCTTTAATGAGATTCCATTGTCTCTTATTTTATAAGATCATTAAATCTTTCGATACTAAATGGAGAAAATCTGTTACCAAAATACTAAGGGAAACCCACTTATCGAATTCTTACTAGTCCTGAGAATGCTTTTAATCAATTCTTGAAGGGAAGCTCCATCTTTGTAGCAAAGTAGTTTGAGGTTTGTTTTATTTTTCTTTTTCCTACTCTGCTCCTTATCAGATTTTGCCTAAGTTCGTAAGTTCGTAAATTATGGGCTCAAAGGAGGAAACCTATTGAATGGTTTAACATCCTACTCAAATACAAACTGTGAGAGAGAAATTAGTCAGAGATGAGCAAATGCAAATGACAAAAAGGATGACTTCAGATCTGCAGTAAAGGTTACTCACACCCACATAATCCAGGAAACCTGTAAAAGGCTGAAGCTTTATTCTTTATCCAATAGACAGTGCTAGAAGATTGCAACAGCTTTAAATGTATATTATTTCATGGTTTCTATTTTAGTCTCTACAACATACAGTCACACTGATCTAAGTTGAGAATCAAAGTAGTTTTTAAATCAAAATTAGTTTTATTCTGAAAAGTGAACTAAGATTTATAACCCCAAATTGATGGATGGCTTTTACATTTTTCTGGTTTAATTTATAATTTTTTACCCAAAGAAAAATTATTGGTTATATAATGTAGCATTATTATAATTGTACAAGTTAAGTTAAATACCTTATAGAGTCACACAGTCATTTTGTTAAGGAATGGATTAAAATGGGAAATTCATATATCTATCTAATGAATAGGTTCCCAAACTAGTCTAAGCAGTCAATCTGAACATTTTAAAACTACCTACTATGTGTTAGCTTCTGTTCTAAGCACTGGGAATACATAAGTATTCAGTAGTTCATTTTCAAGTAAACAATCAGTCCTACTTCCCACAAGCAATACATTTTGGGAGGATCTGGTAAAAACACTGGGTAGTTAATTATTTACTACCTGCAAATGCCAATGTGTAACATTTTATGCATATAATTATGCAAAAGAAGAGAAAACCCTTTAATATTTTTGGTTCCATGGTTGAAAAACAGTTTTTAATAAATACCCTTCCCCTTAAAAGTTGTGCTGCAGTGCCTCAATTTGGCATGCTGTGACCTTGGTTTTCAAAGTCAATGCTGGTGGAAAATAAGTTCTGACAGATTGTATCAGACTAGAAAGATTTGGATTAAGGGCCTGATGATAGACCTTCAGCCAAGAACCAACTGAGTTAATGTGGAACAGCTTATCACTGGAAAGATGCTTGCCAGGAGATGAATATTTTTTAACCAAAAACTCATAAATACTCTAACAAGTGAATGGTATAGAGTTTCCATAAACAGAGGAAGTATCTGTGCCAGTGAACTCACAAATCTTGGGAAGCACTGAAGTGTAAGTATACAGTATTGAAAATAATAGTTTCACCTTTAATTTATTTTCTTGAAGAATTTAAACATGGGAGCAAGCTAGTTGCTGTAGTGAATAGAGCACCAAGCCCTGAAGTCAGGAAGATCTGAATTCAAATCTGACCTCAGACATTTAACACTTCCTGGTTGTGTGACCTTAGGCAAGTCACTTTATCCCAATTGCCTCAACAAAAAAATTTAAAAAAAAATAAAAGAATTTAAGGCTGATAATCTCTCAAAAGCTTTGCTATGGTTCCTCATTTCTTACTGACTCTGGCTTTGCACACCCTGCATCCCATGCCTGTTCTCCTCTGCAGTCTGTTTTCATCTTTAGACAGTTAGGTAGCACAGTAGGCAGAATGTTGTGCCTGGAATTAGGAAGATCTGACTTCAAATGCAACTCTGACACTAACTGTATGACCTTGGGCAAGGGATTTAACTGTTCTCTGCTTTAGTTTCCTCAAATGTGAACTGAAAATAATATCATTTATGCCTTAGGGTAGGGTAATTAGGAGGAATAGATGAAATAATATTTGAAAAGTGTTTAGTGTAGTGCCTGATACATAATAGATACATACATAATACACTTAATAACTGTATATTTTCTTCCTCTCTTTCCTTTCTTTATCTCTTGGAATCCTGTCTTCTCTTAAAACCAAGAGACTTTTCTCACAAGAAGCTTTTTATTGACTTCCTAATATCTCGTAATTATTTTGTATATATTTTATTTTTACTTAACTGTCTACATATTTTTCCCCCCCTAGCTCTGATGTAAGCCCTTTGAGGACAGGACTTATTTCACTTTTGTATTCATCTTCCTAGCATCTAGCATAGGCTGTGTTTAATAAATACTTGATGGTTGATTACTAGTAATGAATTAAAAAAGATCCAAGAAGAGCACCATTGCCTCCTATTGAACAGCTGTAAATACATGATTTATAGCATAAACAAAGATGCTCATACAAAAAAAAAAAAACAACACCATTTTTTTGTAAAGATAGGGAATAGACTACTCTTGAGGGTGTTTGTGTGTATATATATATATATATATATATATATATATATATATATTTGTGTGTGTATGTGTGTATGTATTGAAGAATAGGGAGGCTGAAATGTACATGGAACAGATTTTTCTGTATGATAGCATTCGAGAAAACATCCATTTGGGGAGCATGAATCCTCAGAAATCATTAATTTATATTAATTTACTTATGTTTAGAAATAAAAACAGCAAATCATTTATTTTGGAATGGAAGAAGATGAAAGAACCAGTTATTATTAATGATTCTTTAGACAAAACACTTCTTCAGAAAATTTTTGTGAATTTATCTTTATGACTAAGAAATTTTCAGTTTTGCTAGAGCTAGCAAGTATAGCACTAATGATTTTTAACTTCATATTTTGTGTGTGTGTGTGTGTGTGTGTGTGTATGTGTGTCCTGCCATGATTTTCATATTTCAGTTTACAAGTTACATGAATTTCAGTTATTTCAGGTGTGCTAAAACAACAATAATAACAACCAGCCACAATCTATCTACATGGCAATATCAATCTAATAATCATGCCTCTGCTCAGTCACCTGAAGACTTATTACACAAAGATCCTAGAACCTCAAAGAAGAAAAAAAGACACAAAGGAAAAAAAAAAAAGAACTTTGTTTATTTTTCACCTTGGGGGTAGCTGATCATAGGTCAAGCAGTGACCCAGAGTCCTGGGTCCTTTCTGTGGTTGTTAAAAGTCTTTAAAGCTGGTGAAGTTCTCTAAGTCACTCTGTTGGGTAGACTTTTTCTGTTCTTTGATTTAACTTGTGGTTGCACATGTGCTCCTTACTCAAAAGCAATTTAAGAGATAAACAGGTTTTCATTTGCAGATACAGTCAAAGAATAGAAACATGTTTCCTTGGATACTTCAAAAGTTTAAAACCATTATTAATGTACTGTTCTCATTTAAAAGTATCTTTTTCTTCCAAGGGAAGGGGGACAAAGAAAATTTTGTTGCCATTTATGCCAGAAAAAGTATAAGATAAACTTTTAAAATACCTTAATCTTAAATTTCATGCCTTCCCAAGGAATTACCTACCATTATTAACTAAAGGGAATGATCCACGTCAAATGAGATGATACAAGTAAAATGATTTTCAATGTTTTTTTCATTCATCATTATTATAAGAGCTTCATTCTATTTTTCATGTTTATTAATATAGATAGAAAATAACACTTAAATAATAGTCGAATGTTGAAGGATATACAATGTATTATTATTTCTTTTAGAAGAGAGATATACCACTGGGCCATTCCCTTTCCGACATACTATTTTTGCCAGTAAATAATATTTTGGATTATTTAGAACTAGATTTTATGGAGTCAAAATTAACTTCTTTTCAATTCAACAGTTTTAGTTTCACTCAATATAAAATTCATTCAGTTCTTTTCTTATTAAATATTCTATCTCATGGTACTATAGAAATGAATCACAACAGCAGTTGGGAAAATTGTGCTGTGCTTTCCATCACTCCCTCTCCCCCTATAACATGAAGAGAAGAAGTAAGGGGTCTCTGGTACTCTCCAGCTAAAATGAGTGCTGAATGCCCATGATGTGATAATGCATCCATTAGAACACTCCAACTGTGTCATTAAGGAAAACACTATTTTATTTTTCAACTTTGCCACCTCTAATTCCCCTCCCCAAAACAGAACACAGCCTAATTGTCGCTTACTTTTGGTTGCTATTGTGATTTCTTGTAAAGCAATTTACCACTAGACTGAATTTCTTATATGTAGTAAGACCAAGTCTTGGGTTTCAAAAGATTAGACTTGAAAAGAGACAGGTACAGAATGTTATGCATTTTCTTTTGAGAATTACCGTGTATGGATTTTAAATTCTCTTTTCTGTTTTTTAAAAATAGTAAAATATGTATATGATGCAATGGAACAAAGGATGATGGATTGAGATTCATATGAATTGGGTTCAAATCCTGGATTTGAAAGACTTTAATATTTTACTAGCTGGGTTACTTTGAGTAAATTACTTAATTTATTTTAGCATTAAGTCCTCAGATTTGTTGGTATGTGGATGACTTGTAAAGACCTTCCTTGGTCTAGATTTATGATCCTTAGAACTACTTTCAGATTGAAATTCAACTTTTGTTTGTTAACCTATGAAATGTGTATTATAAACTCTCCAGTTTGGAAAATCTTAGGATAATTTAAGGAAACTGATGTTGAGAAGTCATTTGTCCCGTATCACACAAGTAGCAAGTAACAGCCAGAATTCTAACCTGGGTTCTCATATTCCAAATCCATAGTGTTTTGCATAGTTTTGTAAACTAACTTTTAAATGTTCCAATAATAATATTAATGATAATGACATTTATATGATGATTTAATATTTGTAAAATACTTTAAAATATCTCATTTACCATTATGACAACCCTAGTTGCTATGATTATCCCCATTTTACATGACAGAAGCCAAGCAGATGGAATGAAAGCAACTTGTCCAGAACAACATAGCAAGTAATTTTCTGAAGCCATACTTGAATTCGGATATTCCAGACTCCAGATCTAGTGTTCTATTCACTGTGACACCCAGATGCCTCAATTTTAGAATCCATCCTTATCTCAGAATGGGATAAAAATACTAGAGAAGATACTTTATAATTTAATCATGCTAATACTGAAGTATTTTCTCTTTTGATTTATTCTACTTTTTGCATCTTATTTTGCCTTTTGATTATCCCTGAAATGATGTGCTTGAGTTAGATGATTCCTAAGGGACCTTCAACTCTGAAAAATTTTGATTTGAAAAAAAAAAAACTTTTTGAAAGTCAACTGACAAAATGACAGAATAGCATTTTTTCCTTTGATGGGGGATAGGGATATGTATGGACCTATTATTCTTTTTTCAAGATTAAAATAAATTGCATAGATGGGAAAGTGTTGAGTTTTTAAAACTACTTTGTCTACTCAAAGTGACTTCATTTCTCAATGTTCTTTATATACCAGGTGTCTTAAATTATAGAAACTATAAAAATCTACAAATAAGAAAGAACATATCATTAATTATAATGTTAGTTTTTCTTTGAACTAACTTAGTCATTCTGAAGTCATCATCATTGCAAAGGGATATGAATTATATATTTTTCTCCATTTTGTTCCAAAATATCTTTTTTTCAAAGCAACAGAAAATGTATTGCTTTCTCTCTCTCTTTTTTGCTAAATGATGCAAAGCATGGTTTCAAATTGGGAAAATAACATTTAGCAATTTTGAAAGTTGTACCTTATTTCCCCCTTACCCTCCATAATCTGCTGTTTTTCTCCAAGTTTCAACATGATACACAAATTGAAAAACAAATCAGATATCAGAGAAGTGTTTAGCATTGTTGTCGGAATCACTCAAGGTCATACACAGCTGCTTTCTGAATCTTTCTCTCCCAATTATGAAAACGTGACTGGTGATTTGTTTTTGGTCTCTTAACCTTGATTTCCTTGTTAGCCCCTGAATTTTTCATGCCAAAGAATTGAAAAGTATGTCAGTAACAAATTAATTGACTGTCTTCTAAGCTGAGACCAAACTAGAAACCTTTAGGTAATAAGAAATTATTAGAACTTGAATAAAATAGAGAAGGGTAAAAGAAACAAAGATTAATGTAAATGTCTGAACAGAGAGTTATTCAGAGGGTAGTGGTAACAATCCAGCAAGATTCCCAAGGAGCCCTCTCAGTATTTCACATCTGTTGAGGTTAGAAGTCCAGGTGCTGCAGACATCTGGGAAAGAAGAGTGTCATAGGTTCAGAAGATCTTCCAAATGACTCCAGTTTAACCGAATTCATGTACTCTTGAACAATGGTTAGGCAGCTACCTTAGCACCTATGAAACATAGGTTGATCACCCTAAAAAGAGTGGCACAGAAGTGAAAAAAAAATTCTGTATCAGGAAAGACATTTTGAAAAGAGTAATTTCTATGCTCTCCTTACTAAGTGGTAGAGAATTTTACTTCCTTACTAAGCAGATGGTAGTACAGAGATCATGATTTAGTGACTTTTAGTCTCTACATTTTATTTAGGTCTATTGCAGCTGCCAAATAGAATAAAGCATCTTCAGGGACTTCAGGGTATTGCTTAGACTTTGTAAGGTTCAGATGCTGGCAGGGTAAAATCTGTAATTTTAATCCCCTTTCTTACTTAGAGGAGGAGATCAGCAGGATGAAAAGACACTACTTACTAGAAGCAAGAATATATTCATGGGGATAAAATGCATAAAAACTCTTAGAATATGTAAGAGAAATTCTTTCTGATGAAGAGGAGTAACTTTAAAATCTGGTTCTGAATATTCTGATCCCTCTAATTGATATACCTAAAACTGGATAATTTCTCTTCCCTCCTGATTTCCCTATTTTTCTTACCATTTCAATCACTCCCCCCATCACAAAGACTAAAAAACAAGATGGTGTCTTCTTTCTCTTTCCCTCTTCTGTTCTTCCCTTCCTCCACACTCCCTACACATAATGCAAAGCCTGGCTTTGACAGTACTTGTAAGACCTTGGCAAGTCACTACTTGGAATGATCTCTGAACTTCAGTTTTGTAAACTGTAAATTTATAAAATTTGTAAAACAAACAAACAAACAAACAAACAACCTATTTACAAGGTAGTTGCAAATGTATGAGAAGAATCTCCTTGACACCTTTCTCACTGACACATTCAATTTTTGTTGTTCAGTCTTTTCAACTGTGACATACTTTTCATGACCCCATTTGGAGTTGTTTCAGCAAAGATACTGGAATGGTTTGCTATTTCTTTCTCCAGTTCATTTTATACATGAAGAAACTGAGGTAAACAGGGTTAAGTGAATTGCCTAGAGTCACAAAGCTATTAAGTGCTTTGAAGCTAAATTTGGACTCAGTTCTTTCTGATTCCAGGCCCAGTGTACTAGCCATTGTTCCACCCAGTATTCTATTCACTGTGCCACCCAGCTTCTCTGACACATTCAACAAACAGTTTTCTTTCAATTTTTCTTACTCAGAGAAATTTCTGTTCTTCTAATGCACTCAATTCTCCTGCACTGGTAGACTTATGACTTAATGCCATGTTGTCTTCCAAATACCTGATATGATTAAGCTTTTTCCCTCTTGTCCAATGAAAACAGAGTATCTACTTATCAGATACCAATAATTAGTAATTGTAGAATCTATATGCCAACATAATCCTAGGTGAATCCCCCTCAAACTTCATCAACAGATCATGCTTGCTCCCAGAATCTGACTTGTACCAAACCTGAGTGTGGCTTATAATGGCTTTTTGAACAGCAGTGATAGAAAAGATATGAGTTATGATGAGATCTTGGGAATTGTATGAAAATTAAGTGCAATTCAATAACTTTTAGAATTATGTGGGAAAGACTATCTCTTGAATCTATTATTCATGCTTCAAAATTTGCTGTTAGTAAGACAAGATAACATTGTGGAAAGACTGAAAAAAAATGACAATTAAAATCACAAGAAGTGTTATGATGATAAAAATGAGTAAAATATCTTTATTTCAATGATGGGAAATGGTAAAAAGAAAAAAAAACTTTCATAGAAAATACATAGATATTAAATATGTTATGTGATAATTTTCAGTGTTTGCCTCTCAGTGTTTATTTTAGGAGAGATCTTATTAACTATCTGTGTTCTGTATTCAGAAATGTCTTATATCCTGCCAGGAGTTCTTAACCTGGGGTCCATGCAACTTATTTGTATTTGTTTAGCATTTTAATATAAATGGTTTCATTGTAATTCTATGTATTTTGCTTTGCACTTTAAAACACATTATTCTGAGGAGTTCATGGTCTTTATTATCCTGTCAGAGGGATCCATAACACAAAAAAAAAAGTTTAAAAAAGGTTTTATCTAGACTAATGTCATTAAAACAATCATCAAGTATTTATTAAGCACCTAAAATGTATTGGGTATGGTGCTAGGTGCTGGGAATATAAAACCAAAAGCAAAATAGAATTTGTCCTCATTTTTGCATTCTAGGAGAAGGACAGGAACAACACACACATGTAAACATCAAATACATTCAAAATGAATATGACATATTTTTAGTGGGGAGCATTCACAACTAGGTGGAATAGAAAAGGTGACATGTATGAGAAAGTACTTGAGCTTCCCCTCGAAAGAAGCCAATGATTCAGAGAGGTGAATGTGAGGTGTGAGGGAACATTCTAGGTATAGAGGATGTAGAAATAAAGATGATGTGCTTTATGTGAGAATTTTGTATTTTTACTATGTATCTACAGAGGTCAGTAGAATTTTAAAAATATTTAAAGAAATAATAATTATGAAAAGAAAAAAAAAGACCAAAAATAATTGATTAGGAAAAACCCTTATCTCCTTGTTTTCATTTGAACTTTATGATTTGTGTTGATTAACTGACTGAAATGATCATTTTTATTGAATAAATGCATAATCCACACTATTGTTCCTCTTTTACTCTTTCTCCTGGGCTGTACACAGGTTCTTGCTTTAATATATATTTACTCTTTAACTGATCTTGGAGAGACTTGCCCAATACTAGGTTTTATAACTGTATATCTTCACTATGTGCTTATAGGGAACACACCTGGAATCTTACTGAATTAATTACATTGAAATGACTTAAGACAGGAAGATCTTGATTATTTTTATGTTATTCCAAAAAAAAAAATAAAGAATTTTTAAGATTAGAATGTTACTAACCAGCTATCTAGTTCAATAATGATTTTCATTCACATCTTCCCTAGAAACAATAGTGTTAGACTATAAATACTAATTTTTAAAGATCTAAATATTCCAAAAATAGTACTCTTTAAATTTGCAGGTTTGATTTGTCTTCTGTTCAAGTAGTTTCCTTATTTTACATCATAATTCAATACTTTAAAAATTAATTACAGAATATATATAGTAATATCATTAGCAGTTTCATGTATAATATATATGTATGTATGTTTATCCTATTAAATATAAATTAAATGTCTAATCATATTACAGAGACAAGATGTTTAATATTACAGTATCACTTTCTTATTTATTGGCATGTGGAATATTTAAAACAGTTCTATTAAACCAAGTGTTTTTTTTTTATTTATATCACAGAGTGAAATGAAATAACAAGTTGGAAAATGTTCAGTTTTGATGTACTAAACTTACATCTTCTTTTAGTGATATAATTTGGACTTAATGAAAACTTCCCACTACTTATCCATCTTTCAATATTCTTATTAAACAAGTGTTTATGAATTCTATGCAGAAAGCACTAAATTGATTCACTTGAGGGTTGCTTTTTTATGAAAGTTATCATATCATTTGACATATTACTAGCACCTTAAAAAAAGTTTTTTTTTTTTAAATTTGTTAAATACTGATGAGAATACCTATCAGATTTGACAGAAAGAGCTTCATTTCATCAAATGGCACATTTTCATTGTAACTTATTTTGCATTTGATTTATTACATGAAAAATTTCCTTGTTGAGCTAGTAGCTAATAGATTGTTTTTACTTTAAAGAAATCATTACAACAATGGAAATGCTGATTTTCTGATTTGTTTGATTTAGGAATTCTATTTGGATTTGTCAATTGAGTTTGTCCATAGCAGAAGCAAATATTCTCAGCATATCTATGCTATGTCTGATTTTGTCTTTAGGGCCCATCCTAGGCAAAATTATATATAATGATGAAGAGGGGGGAAAGGAGAAGGATATCACTGCTCCTATTGATGATAATGTTCTTATATTTTGTTCCCTCCCCATTTTTCCCAATCCCTACTCTAGCCAGTATGTGTCATGGGAGGAGACAACATAAATTCAGTGGAGTGGCAACCAGAGTAGTGTATAGCAAGAATTTTATGTGCCCTAATATTACTACTTTAGCTTTGAAAACCTATCAGGAACCCCAAAGTGCTGGCAAATTGACCCTACTAATTGCTTCTGTATTTTGATCACTAAGATATGATGTTTAGAGGTCAAAGACATCAATAGGATTGCATATGGTTGAAGATTTATCCTACTCAACATTATTGTGATAGTGAGATTGACAGATGACAGCAGAGTAACAAGCATTCCTTTGTATTTTGAAAACCATAAAAAAGGCAAGATATATCATGAAGGAAGGAAAGAAAGAAAGGAAAGAAGAAAAGAAGAGAGAGAAGGAGGAAGGAAGGAAAAAAGAAGAAAGCAAATAGAAAGAAAGGGAAGAGGAGAAGAGAAGGAGGAAGAAAAGAGGAATGGAGAAGAGATATAGAGAAGGAAGAATGGCAGTATCAGAAATGACAGTCAGAAATCAGAAATAACAATACCTAAGTTGCTTAAAATGCTTCAGGGTATATGGCACTAACCCCTGAAGAAGAAATTAAAAAAAACAAAACAAAACAGGATTGTACATGAATTTAAATATACACATGATTTTTTTTTTTTTATCAATGGTCTGTGCTTGGCCTTCTTTTCCCTATTCTCTCTAAACTCTCTCACTTAGTGATTTCATTAGCCCCTAAGGATTCAATTATCATCTCAGTACAGATAATATTCGGATTTATTTATTCAGCTATAACCTCTCCTGAGCTCCAATCTCACATTATCAACTGCCAGTTAGACATCTTGAATTGGATGTTCTGCATGTGTTTCAAACTCAATATGTTCAAAATAGAACTCATTATCTTTCCCTAACTCTTCTCTCTGAAAAACTTTCCTATTACTAGTGAGGGCTTCACTATCCTCACAGTCATGAAGGTCACACCTTGAAAATTGTGTCATCTTTAGCTTCTCCCTTGTACTCAGCTCACATATCTAATCTGTTGTATATTCTTGTCATTTCTACTTTGCAACATCTCTTATTTATGGCACCTTCTCTTTATTCAACTAGTCACCACCCTGGTACAGTCTCTGCTTGAGACCTGTCTTAATTCTAGTTGGTCCTTCATTTAACTGTCAAAATGATCTTTTTAAAGAACAGGGCTGACCATGTTATTCCTTAGCTAAATACATCCTAGTGTCTATGTTACTTCTAGGAACAAATCAAAACCATGGGTTTGGCTTCTAAAACCTTTTATAACTCAGCCCTTTCTTACCTTTTAAGCCTTTTTATACTTTATCCTGAGTACTCCACCAACCAGCGATATTGACTCTCTTAAGGCCCCTCTGACATGACATATCATTGCATCATTTATTGCCTTTTCACTAGATGTTTACCATGTCTGGAATAATCTCCCTTTTCCTCTACCTTCTGGCTTCCGTAGCTCCTTCAAGATATTTCACATCCCATTTTCTGCATGTTTATCTTGTATAACCTGTATGCACATAGTTGTTTGTGTGTTGCTTTTTCATGAATATGTAAGCTCCTTGAGATTTGACCCTGCATTTTTTGTCTTTCTTTCTCTTAATAATGCTTATCACAGTGCCTGTCACATGATAAATGCTTAATAAATGCGTGTTGATGTTGTTGTTGTGCATTAGAACTCTATCATATCATTGTACCTGACAACAACAAAATTATGATGATCAATTCTGATGGATGTGGCTCTTTTCAACAATGAGATGATTAAGGCCAGTTCCAATGATCTTGTGATGAAGAGAGCCATCTATACTCAGAGAGAGGATTATAGAAACAGTATGGATCACACTATAGCATTTTCACTTCTTATTGTTGTTAGTTTGCATTTTATTTTTTGTCATTTTTTTTACCTTTTTCATTTAATTTTTCTTGTGCAGCAAAATAATTGTATACATACGCATGCATATATTGGATTTAACATATATATTTTACCATGTTTAATATATATTGGGTTACTTGCCATCTAGTGGAGGGGATGTGAGGAAGGGGAGAAAATGGGAACACAAGGTTTTGCAAGGGTCAATGTTGAAAATTTATCTATGCATATGTTTTGAAAATAAAAATCTTTAATTAAAAAATAATATTATGGTTAAAAAAGAACTCTACTGTAATAAATTGAAAATAATTTTTACTGGTTGAAGTGTGTCCTATCACTTTGTCAATAATGATATCCTTAGCTTTCATTCTTACAGTAATGCATTAAGAACTAATGCAGGCAATGGTAAGAAACAATTTCATCTTTATTATTTTTTATTACAGCTTTTTATTGACAGAACATATGCATAGATAATTTTTGCAACATTGTCCCTTGCACTCACTTCTGTTCCAATTTTTCCCTTCCTTCCCTCCATCCTCTCCTCTAGATGGCAGGCAGTCCCACACATGTTAAAGTATATCTTAGATACAATATATGTGTGCAGATCCATACAGTTCTCTTGTTGCACAAGAAAAAAAATGGATTCAGAAGGTAATAATAATCCAGGAAGAAAAACAAAAATGCAAACAGTTTACATTAATTTCCCAGTGTTCCTTCTCTGGGTGTAGCTGATTCTGTCCACCATTGATCAATTGGAACTGAATTGGATCTTCTCTTTATCAAAGATATCCACTTCCATCAGAATACATCCTCATACAATATTGTTGTTGAGGTGTATAATGATCTCCTGGTTCTGTTCATTTCACTTAGCATCAGTTCATGTAAGTCTCTCCAAGCCTCTCTGTATTCATCTTGCTGGTCATTTCTTACAGAAGGATAATATTCCATAACATTCATATACTACAATCTACCCAATCATTCTCCAATTGATGAACATTTATTCAATTTCCAGTTTCTAATCACTACAAAAAGGGCTGCCACAAACATTTTGGTACATACACTTCCCTTTCCATTCTTTAATATCTCTTTGGGCTATAAGTCCAGTAGTAATGCTGCTGGATAAAAGGGTATGCACAGTTTGATAACTTTTTGAGCATAATTCCAAATTGCTCTCCAGAATGGCTGGATGTGTTCACAACTCCACCAACAATGCATCAGTGCCCCAGTTTTCCCGCATCCCCTCCAACATGTGTCACTGTCTTTTCCTGTCATCTTAGGCAATCTGACTGGTGTGTAGTAGTATCTTAAATTTTCTAATCTTGTTTACATTAGTTTTGTTTGTACAAAAGCTTTTTAATTTGATTTATTTGATTTAATTTGATATTTTTTATTTTTTATTTATTTGATATTTGATATAATCAAATTTTCTATTTTGTGATCAGTAATGATCTCTAGTTCTTCTTTGGTCATAAATTCTTTCCTCCTCCACAAGTCTGAGAGGTAAATTATCCTATGTTCTTTTAATTTATTTATAATCTCATTCTATATGCCTAGATCATGAATCCATTTTGATCGTATCTTGGTGTATAGTGTAAAGTGTGGGTTCATGTCTAGTTTCTGCCATATTAATTTCCAGTTTCCCCAGCAGTTTTTGTCAAATAGGGAATTCTTATCCCAAAAATTGGGATCTTTGGGTTTGTCAAACACTAGATTGCTATAGTTATTGACTATTTTGTGCTGTGAACCTAACCTATTCCACTGATCTACTAGTCTATTTCTTAGCCAATACCAAATGGTTTTGGTGCCCACTGCTTTATAATATAGTTTTAGATCAGGTATAGCTAGCCCACCTTCATTTGATTTTTTTTAAATTCCCTTGAAATTCTTGACCTTTTGAAACAATTTCATCTTTAAAGCTGAATTAGCTGACAAAAGAAATGAAATCCATGAATTGCTAAAAATCTTTAGAGGAAAAAAATTGAAAAATTTGAGATCATTGAAAGGCTTTACTTCATAATGATATATAACTAATGAGTAATTAATAATGAAATTGATACAAAATAATACTGATTACTCAGATGATTTTGAAGAGGGGATGGTTATACTTAGACTAGAATTTTGATAAATATTTTTGAGCTTGTCATTATGAATCCACACAACAGAACTGCTACACCAAAAGAGAATAATTAAAAATATTGACATTTGATACAGCCATCATACATGAATATATTCTTCAAAAATGTCACAGAAAATGTAAAAATGCTTCAGGATTAACATAACACTGTACAATGTAACATAACAGCATGACAGTGTTTATAGTGATTGTTTCTATAGTAAGCCCCATAAGAAGAATGGAATTATTGAGATTCAATCATAAGGAATTTTCTTTCCATGCCATGAACAATTTGAGAAAGCTATTGAACACTTATGGAAAGACATGTGATGATAATATCAAAATATGCTAATATGGCTCATAAAATTTTAGAACATCAAATAACTCAATTAAGTACAACAAAAACAATAAAAACATAGACAAATCCATAAAACAAAGTAAATTCCCTTAATCAATAATTGAAAGCAAAAAATAAAAAGTTAAGGAAAGACTAAGTGTCTATAACCCCCTCTCCCCCCACATACATATCCAACCCTAGGAAAACAACATCTTAAACATTAATCATAACCTCCATTACAGTGCTTGAGAAGTTAAAATATCACAACATACATACAGACAGACACAGAGAGAAAGGGGGAAGACACACACACTTACACAGAGAGAGGCAGACACAGAGAGAAAAAGAAAGATTCTTTTTTATTTTTTAATTCATTGAATGGAGGAGGGAAATAGAGTAGACTTCTATATTTACAGGATTATATACATAAGAGAAAGAGAAAGAAAGACATACACACGTGCACACAGGCAAAGAAACAGAGAGAGAGAGACAGACACAGAAAGAGGAGGCATCCCTAAAGGATAAGCATGTGGAAAAAGCCTGTTCATTTAAATGATAATAGGTAGTCCAACATAATGAAAATTTAAGTTGAATTAAACATGAAATAAAAAGCTAGATCTTTGGGATAAAAAAAGACAAAAAATGAATTAATCCCTGACTGTAGGAACTTACATAATATTGGCAGGAATAAGGGGCATGGGTAAGTGCTATTCCTATGAGATAGTGACATATGTTGGTTACTCATACTAATACTCATACTCAACTCATCCAACAAGAATTGGGTTATGAAAGGGTAGAGAGAGTAAGAAGTGCCTTAGCAATTGAGCAGAATGGATTATAGAAAGCTGGACCTGAACTTAGGAAGATCTGAACTCAAATCCTTCCTATACATATTAGCTCTGTGACCAAGACAATTAACCTTGCTAGTTTCCTCAATTATAAACACTAATAACAATAATAAACACCTCCACTGCAAGGTTTTAAGCTTCAAGTGAGTCAATATATGTAAAACATTTTGGAAATCTTAAAATTAGAGTATTATCCATTAGGATTTGGATAGATCTTAGGCAGTAGCTCTTGAGCTGAGTCTTGAAAGAAACTGGATATTCAGTGAGGTGGACCTGAGAAGGGAATGTATTTATAGAGATGGAAGGCAACCTATGTAAAGAGAAAGATAGAAAATGAACTGGTAGGTATGAGGAAGAGAAGGTAGCTCAAGTTGTCTGGAATATGCAACAAGCCTGAAAAGATAAGCTGGTCCCATATTGTACTTGATTTTAAATGTTTCCCACCTTAAGGAGTAGTTTGTATTTTGTCCCAAAGTCAGTGTGGACCTACTGGAATTTCTTAAGGATGGGAGTGACAGGCTTAAACCTGTTTTAGGAATATTAACTTTGTAGTTGTGTAGAGGGGATGGAATAGATTTAAAAATCCTAACAGAAAACAATTGAAATACCAACAAAGAGGTGATGAAAGGCTGAATTATGTTACTGGTGGCTCTGTGAATGGAGAGAATGAGATATATGGGAGCCATACTGTAGAGGGAAAATGAAAAATACTTCACAATTGATTAGTTATGAGGAGTAAGGGAAAGAAAGAATCAGAGATGGCTGATATTGTGAACTTGAGTAACCAGAAGAATTGTGATGGCCTAAGCTGAAATGGAAAAGTGATATAAAGGGAAGAGTTTTGAAGAGAAAATAATTAATTCTTTTTTTGGCTAGGTTAAACTTAAGATCCCCAAATCTTTTCAGCTGAAAATGTCCAACAGGTAATAAGTGATATAAGCTTGGAATTCAGGATACAGATTAACCTGGATATATATAGATCTGGGAGTTATTGTACAGAGGTGGTAACTACTCTCACAGGAGAGGATGAGACCACTGAGAGAGATTATAGAAAGAGAAGAAGGTACAGGAAAGAGCTCTAGGGGATATCCAAATGGGGGGAGAGGGGGAGCATGATGGAAAAAATGAACTAGCAGAGGAAATGAGATGGAGTAGTTAAGACAGATATGAGGGAGATAAAAGTATCATGAAAACTAAAGGAGGTAAGTATGTTCTGCAGGTGATAGCTAGCATCAGACACTAAAAATAACTATGATAATGATAATTTATGTAATGCTTTAAAGTTTGTAAAGCAATATGCACATATGCACACACAAATATTTATACTTACATATTTATTTGTATATTATACATAAATGCATAATTTGGTCTTCACAACAATGCTGTAAATAGATGAGAAAAAGACATCAGATTTAGAAATGAAAAGATCATTGATTATCTTGGAAGTACAATTTCACTTGAGTGATGGAGTCAAATGCTCAATGTAAAGAAATTAAAAATGAATAAGGGAAGTGTAGGCAAAGAATGCAAACATTTTTTTTCTAGGATGTTGACTGTGAAATTGAGATATCATTTTTCTTTCTGGTTAAAAGGGTGGGAGATACTTTACAAAATTCATTAAAACAGATTTGTAAATAGTTTTTAAAACTAACTTTTGGTTTCCCCATATTATAGAGTCAATTTTTCTTTTTTCTTTTTATTTAATAGCCTTTATATGTATGGGTAACTTTACAGCATTAACAATTGCCAAACCTCTTGTTCCAGTTTTTCACCTTTTACTCCCCACCCCCTCCCCCAGATGGCAGGATGACCAGTAGATGTTAAATATATTAAAATATAAATTAGATACACAATAAGTATACATGACCAAACTGTTATTTTGCTGTACAAAAAGAATCAGACTCTGAAATATTGTACAATTAGCTTGTGAAGGAAATCAAAAATGCAGGTGGGCATAAACATAGGGATTGGGAATTCAATGTAATGGTTTTTAGTCATCTCCCAGAGTTCTTTCTCTGGGTGTAGCTGGTTTAGTTCATTACTGCTCCATTGGAAATGATTTGGTTGATCATAGAGTCAATTTTTTAACTAACTTAACAACCATTTCTGACTCCACATCACTGTCAACATTTTTAAAAGAAATGCACTATCAGATATTACAGAGCAAGCACTGGTCCCACAAAATAAAATGGAGATTAGTTGCTATTAATGAATTTTTTAAAAAAATTCATCATCAGCTGCCTTAAAAATTGACTACCCAGACCAAGTCTTTTTTGTACTTAGGGCCATTGTTTATCCCTTTATTTACAAGGTTAAATTAAAGAGTCAGTCCTAGGAGGAAATGTTATTAGGAGAAGAGCTAGATGGGAAGAGAAGAGATTTAATAACTATTTTCAAGTACATAAAGGGAAATGTTATGCATATTGATAAGTAGGTACTCTGTTTTCATAGGACAAGAGGGAAAGAATTTAAATCATAGCAGAAGCAATTTGGGTCAGTTTAGACATTAGGAAAAACTTCTTAACTGAAGTGAGTTATCAAGGGAAGTAGTTAGAGATTCCTTTGGTATATATTTTATTTTTAGAGCAATGTTGACAGGTATCTGTCTGGGGAAGTACGCTCAAGTTCCAGTGCAAGCAAGTGGATGGATTAGATGAGTTCATATGTTCTGAAGAAAGACATGGATCATTTAAAAGTGCAACATCTTTTTTAAAAAATAACCCTAGCAGTAGAAGGGACCTTAGGGAATCACTCAGGTCAACTCCCTTGTTTTAAAAACACAGCCCCAAAAGTGTAAGTGGCTCATAGAAGGTCAAATAGCTATCTAGTGGGAGAATTTGCACAAGAAACCTGATTTCTTCAGTTCTAGTCAGGTGTTCTTCCTGCTATTCCATGCCTAGTTTTCTGTTCAATCTCATTCACAGAATTATCTTCTGATGTTGCCTTAACTTATTTTTCAACTTATTTTCAACTTATATTCAACTTATTTTTCATGTAAATTATTATTCTTATTGATATAGAGATGGTTTTAAGTTGGTAACATTAAGTTCAGGCCATGTTTTGGATACATGTTTTGTGATATGGAGTAAGTCACTTAAGTTCTCAGAAATTGAAAAAAAAAACTCTCTAAGACAGAGCTGCAGAGCTAGTACTGATCAATTTTGACAGTTTTCTCATTGAAAATTTCCTAGATGAAAAAATTATCATATTTATACAGTCTTCTAAAGTTCATAATGTGCTTTCCTT
Organism: Sarcophilus harrisii; assembly: GCF_902635505.1. NCBI lineage: Eukaryota > Metazoa > Chordata > Mammalia > Dasyuromorphia > Dasyuridae > Sarcophilus > Sarcophilus harrisii. Next base: position 168,196,474 of record NC_045429.1, on the reverse strand, counting down.
ACAATATGTTTATAAGGGAGATAACGTGTTATTCCCATTTTACAGCTGAAGAAACTGGAGCTCAGAGAAGTTATCACAAGCGGAATGTCTCTTTGTATTGAAATATAAAATGGAAGTCTTTGCTAAAGGTACCGAAGTGAAGGTTTTATGACATACTGTACTAGAATGCCCCCTATTGGACTAAAGGATGTACTATTTTGAAACAAATTCATATACATACACACATATTAAATGAGCAGGTAATTGATTTAAAAAAAAAATCATTAAAAGATGCCTTTAAATAGCAAGATGTCCAGGAACATTTGAAATATGGTTCAGTTGACATGCAACAGTTAAGGAAAATATCTTGCATGGGAAAAAGTCACACCCATAATCCATGGAGATGTCTATGTATTCAGAACAGTAAGAATTTGACTTTATATGTAGCACAGTGCTTAATGTATATTCTACCATTTCACCCTCACTACAACCCTGTGACGTAGGTGCTACTATTATCCCCATTTTACAGAGGAGGAAACTGAGGCTGAGAGCAGTTAAAGTCATTACCCTGGTCACACATCCAGTAAGTCTTGGAGGCAGGATTTGAACTCAGGTTTTCAATTTCAGTTGTCTTAGGAAGATCCTGAAGATTGCTTGGAAAGATGAGGTTTTGGACACTAAATCTTTTCTGCAGATGGATTACAAAGCATTCTAACTTTACTGCAAAGAATGCAACTCTGAAAGACTGTGCAACATTGTTTGAATGCCAAATGTTTATGTAGTTATTATTTAGTAAATAAAACATAATTGATTGATGGTTAGTTAGTGAAACACTTGTTGACCAAGTTAGTGGTTAAAGCTTTTCTCACTTATTAAATGACATTTGTAATCATCATCAGCAGCAGAGTTGTTTTCATTGGTAATGATAGCGGGATACATCTTCTTTAAGGAGAGTCTTCAGGGTTGTATTTGGCTCTACTAAGTCAAATGCTTTTTAAAATTAATATACAATGAATTCATTGGGTCCTTTTATTCTCTGCAATTTTCAGTCAGCTGCATAACTGTAGATGTGATCTGCAATAGAAAATCATTTGTAAAAGCCTTCCTATTCCCTTCTTATATTTTCATCACAGATAACTGTGATACCTGGGTAGTTCATTCTAATAAAGATTTTATAAATGAGAGAGAAGGCATAGGAGTTGTCATTGATGTCTTCTTGCTTATTTTTTTTGGGTTGTCTTGGTAGCATAGCTGTGATTTTATTTGAGTTCTTTTTTATCTTCTGATTTGTTGAGAACTGATCCCTCGGTGCTTTGAAAATTGAGTTACCTCCTACATGGATTTTTTTTTTTGCAGAGAAAAACTTCACTCTTACTATCTTTCTCTTCTTTCATTCCATTTCTCCTTCCTCATATAGCAAATCAGAGACTGAAGTGTTAGACTTCAAATGTGATGTTCCCAGGTTCATCAATTATGTGAATAGTTTATGATAAATCTGTTCCATTTTTTCACAGATAAAATTATGCCCTGAATGTTTATTAGGCATTTTAGTGCTAGATTAGACATAGTGCTAAAGAGACAAAAAAAAAAAAAAAAAAAGAAAATAAGATGGCTCTTACTCTCAAGGACTTTGTATTCTAAAAGGAGAAAACAAAATATAAAACAGAGCTAGAAAGAGGTAAGGAGAAGAAAAAGGAACTACATTTCCTGGGCTCCTCAAACGACAATCTCAGGCAGGGATTTATCAATCAGCAAGAAGGCCCTAGAATGAAGTCATCCATTGGTGGACAAGGCAGCTCTTGAAGAGATGGAGCAGAATAACGTCTGTGATGCTCAAGACAAAAAATTGTATAAGACTTATTAGACTATTGATAATAATGCCTTCCCCCCTCTCTCTTTCTATTATATATATGTATAGCACTTGTCACATAGTAAATTTATATATATATATATATATATATATATATATATATATAAATTTACTATGTGCCAAGTGCTAAATTTAGATATATATATGTATATATATATATATAAATTTACTATGTGCCAAGTGCTATGCCACATTCTTTACATGTATTATCTAATTTAATGCTCGCAACAATTCTGTGAGATAAATATTACTATCTCCATTTTACAGGTGGGGAAACTGAGGCAAATAATTTGTTTAGGGTAGAAGTCCTCAAACTTTTTAAATAGGGGGCCAGTTCACTGTCCCTCAGACTGTTGGAGGGCTGGACTATAGTAAAAATATAAACTTTGTTTTGTGGGCTTTTAAATAAAGAAACTTCATAGCCCTGGGTGAGGGGGATAAAAGTCCTCAGCTGCTGCATCTGGCCACGGGCTGTAGTTTGAGGGCCCCTGGTTTAGAGTAACACAGCTAGGTCGGATTTGAACTCAGGTCTACTTAGCTCTAGGCTTGGCACTCTATTCAGTGTACCATCTAGCTACAAGATTATATGAGACTTTTTTGACAGCTGTAATAATAAAATGTCAACAATCAACTTTTTTTTTTATTAGAGAACTCCAGTGGAATGAAAAAGTATAATGAGAAAATTCAATCAGCATGAAGAGAAGGAAAGGAAGAAAGATCATGGCACCATTAATTTAGAACAAAAGAGACCCTAGAGGTTATCATGTCCAGCACACAGATGAGAAACTGATGCTCAGAGAGGTTAGGGACTTGACCAAGATCACACAGTTAGGAAGTGCCTGAGAAAAGATTTTACTCCAGGTCTTTCTGATATCAAATCCAGAATTCTTCCCATATTCTATGCTGCCTTTAAGGGGAAGAAGGAGAAGAATGGAATCAGTACGATAAAAGAAGACTCTGTATATCTGTCAAGGTGAGGATGATTTAAAACGTTAATAAAGAAAGTATGAGCCAGTGGAAAACAGGCCCCTTCACAGACTTTTCTAGTGAGGAAAAAGGAAACAATTAGGAGTAATTTGAAGGAACTTGACTCTGAAGATACAAGAATAAAATGCTACTATAAATTGCTTGTTGGATCAGCTCTCTAGGCAGCTCCTTTTCTCTGTTCATTTCAGTAGGCAAGGTTCTGTCCCTTACACTCTCAGTATCTACTACTTTCACCTTCCAGAGGTCTTCTATTTAAGCTCTGTCTCTTTCCCTTTGATGTTCAAAATTTTATCTCATTTGTTACATGTGAAACAATTTTTATTCTCAGGCTCCTTTACTGTCTTCAATAAGCTTCTCTTTTCAGCTGCTTTATTCAGATAATGCTCATATACCCTGGATGTTGTATCTTCCTTTATCCAAGAGCTTGGCCTACTGGATTCCAGAAGAGGCACATTAAAGTGTTGGGGTGTCACTTCTCTACTTATACCTTGTGTGCCCACCCTTTATGTACCTCACTTTCATTTCAGAAGTCAAGTGTCTTAGATCTATTTAGCTATAGTATGGGGAATAGCTTTTATAAAGATAGATTTTCTTCAAAGATACAACAAGCAATATTTTCCCCAATATCTCCAGAGCAGTTTCTTGGGGATACCTCAGTCTTTGGAGGGGGACTATGATCAAAGCATAGCTAAATTCCTTCATAGAATTAGTCCATTAAGTCCATGTTCAGATATCAAAAGGTGAATCATGCTGTTGAGCCTGGTCCTAACATTTCCAAAGATAGTTCCTCTTTCCTCAAAGTTATGATGCTGAACTGGCTATAAAACATGGACTAGATTCTGATTCCTAGATTCTTCTGGCTAATTTTTCCACCAATATGAAGATGTTGTTGTTCAGTTGTGTTTAACTCTTTGATTACCCATTTATGGCTTTCTTGGCAAAGATATTGAAGTGATTGGCCATCTTCTTCTTCAGCTCATTTTTTAGGTGAGGAAACTAAAAGAACAAGGTTAAATGACTTGTCTAGGACCACATAGGTAATAAGATTTATTCTGAGGAATATGAGTCTTCCTGAGTCCAGGCTTTTCACTGAACCATCAACTGCTTCTAAGTTTCAACTCCTTGAAATTTGAATGGAAAAGAATAAAAGACCAATGTCTAGGACCTATTTCTTGGGGGACTATGTGGCCTCCAATGGGAACATAGACTCTTATAGCATGGTCTCTCACCAAATACCTGAGCAGAGTCAGTGAATGAAGACAAATGAGCAAATAAGGCAAAGATGAATGCAGTACTTTTTTGAATATTTCAGAAGCTAATTGAAGAAATTGTCAATCACCATGTAATCAGTAGCTTGGAATTGGTTATGGAATGTCTTCACAGGATCTTGTCTTTCTGAGACAATTTCCATATATGTCATCATGATTCTCTTGGAAGACAATTTCTCACTGTTCTCACAAAGAGAGGTTGTATTAGCAGAGCCTTTTAACTTCAGAACTCACAGGCTACAAGCCTGGGGTTAAATCTTAGTATCCATCTAGTTTTATACTACCTAGACCTAAGGGGAAGGGTCATTTCTTAAAAATTACTTAGTCACAAAACCAACAGAAACAAGATTAAAAGAGAAATACAAAGTTGGAGAAAACATTTTCAACCAGTATATCTGATAAAGATCTCATTTCTAAAATATATAAAAAACTAATATATATAAAGAATATATAAAATGTATAATTATAAAGAGTACAAGTCATTCCCCAATTGATAGTCAAAGGATATAAACAGACAATTTTCATATGATGAAATTAAAGCCATCTATAGTTATATGAAAAAATGCTCTAAATCGCTATTGATTAGAAAAATGCAAATTAAAACAACAGGGAGGTATCACCACACACATCTCAGTTAAGATGACAGGAAAAGATAATGATAAATAATGATATGGGAAACCTGGGACACTAATACAATGTCGGTGGAGTTGTGAAATGATCCAACAATTCTGGAGAGCAAGCCCAAAGGGCTATAAAATAGTGTATACCATTTGACTCAGAAGAGTCATTATTAGGTCTGTATCCCAAGGAAATCATAAAGAGGGGAAAAGGACCCACATGCATAAAAGTGTTTGTAGCAGCTCTTTTTGTGGTAATAAAGAATTGGAAAATGAGCAGATGCTTATCAATTGGGAAACTTGTTCAGACAAATTGTGGTACATGAAGGTAATGGAATATTACTGTTCTATAAAAATGATGAATAAGCTGCTTATAGAAAACACAAAATGATGCCAAGTGAAACAAGCAGAAGCAGGAATACATTGTACAAAATAACAGCAAGAATGTGTGATGATCAACCGTGAAGGACTTGGTTGTTCCCAATAGTTCAGTGATCCAAAGCAATACCAATAGACTTGGACAGAAAATGCCATCTGCATCCAGAAAAAGAACTAAGGAGATTGAATGTAAATACCCACAGGATATGTTTCCTTCTTTTTTTATTTTTTTTAAATTTCTACCATAGTTTTTCCCATTTGCTTTGATTTTTCTCATCCAACATGATTCATAAAGCAATGTCTTAAAAATAAATATACTATAATAAAAAAAAAACATCATTTATCTACCTTTTTTACCTACCAGATATCTTTAAGTTGTACTTAAAGGAAATCTGTTTAGTCACTATTATGAGACAATTTAACTCATAATCACAGTTGGATATTGACTAAAAGAGCTATTCAGGTAGTTGTTATAAGTCACAGGGATGTAAGATATGTTCAGAGAAGACCTCATCTCCAATGTCAGGGCTGTCAACTCTTTTCAGGGCTGCATTTCATTTTTGAAGTCTACCTGATTCCTAACTTTCACCTGTGGCTCCAAGAAGCTATTATAGCATGCATAACAGTCTTTAGGCACATGGGCTAAAGCAGCTTGAGGGGAATTGAAGAGTCTCAAAACCATTGGTGAGTTAGGGGGGTTTATTCCAAATAAATGAAAATTTCCCCTCATGGAATGGGCAGATAAGAATAATTTGTTTCAATGGCCATGAAGGCAGATGCATGGAATGCTGTGAGGCTCTTAGAAATTGGATAGACATTGAAGATACCAAAGTCATCCATCACAGCTCAAGCAAGCACCAATCATCTTGACTCTGTCTTGCCACTGTGTAATACTCTTCTCTAAAATATAATATTCTCTTGTTGGGATGTTCTTGGGATCTCTGGAGGCAGCTTTCATTTCAATTCAGTAATCACCCCAAATGCAGCCAGGTATTAAAGTCCAAATCCTTTATTGTCTCTTTCCAAGTCTTGTCTCCTTTTCTGTGGCCTGGTTAGCTTTCTTAGAGGCCTTCTGTGGTCTTGGTTCTGAGACCTTGAGCTCTAGCCGCCTGCTCTGGCTTCTGAATCTCCAGCATCCAGCCACAACAAAGGTGGAAGATGGAATGAATCTGTCTCTACCTCTGAGAGCTTCTAGTTTACTTATCCTCTCTAGCCCTGAGAGCTTCTAGCTTATATGCCCCATACTGAGTATAAACCAATCATTATATCACTAGGAAACCATTATTTGTTGTAAAATTAAATCAATGCTGAACTAGATTTAGCCACTGTCTCCTCAATTCCACTTGGTACCTTGTTTCAAGTTCTGGCCCATAACATCTCCTTGTGGGATTAAATCAATCATTGTGAACCATGCTAAATTAGGTAACTATTGTCTCTATCAATTCCACTGACTTAGTACCTTGTAAGAATCCTTTGTTTCAAGTTCAGAGTTCTGGCTCATAACACCATTGGATTTTGATGACTCTTGAAGAAAAAGTGAGGTCAACGACGTGTAATTTTGTTTCACTTAAATTCAATTTATGCATGAATCAAAAGATATCCCATACCATTTCCTACCTATCTCAGAGTCATGTAGTAACAGGCAAACAATGAAGCAGCAGGTGTGGAAACATCAGGATCTGTGCTCACAATTCTGCACACAGGTAACCCAGATCATAAGTCATCTCACTGGAAGCAGCAGTAGAATTCAGAAGCCCCCTGGCTGCCTCAATAGCTTTTTAAGGATCATAGTGTCACCTCCTGGTATGAGGAAGAGGATAGAAAAGGTTCCCTAAAAATTATCTGCTTATTCAACCTTGACCTGATTACTGTGGCAGGCAGAGATACTACCTTGTGGTCAAAACAAACAAAAATGATTTCAATCATCATTGCTACATGGAATGTATTCACACCTATAGACAACACAAAATCCAGTAATTCTGAAAGATTAACAGCTCTTGTGATAGGACTCAGCAGGTATTATATCTAAATAGCAGTTCTGATTGAAACAAGCCTAGCAAATGAGGCAAGTTTGCTGAAGTTGGAGCTGAATATACATTTTTTCTGGAGTGTCCATAATGAAGCTGGTATAAGATTTTCAATAAAAAAAACTAATCTAATCAACAAGTTTGTATGCCTACCAAAAGGAGTAAGTTACAGGCTCATGACAAAGAGATTTCCACTTGCAGGAAAATTTCATGTCACCATCATCAGTTCTTATGCTCCCATCATGATGAACTCTGATAAAGTCAAAGAAAAATTGTATGAAGACCTGGAGACTGTTTTCATCAATGCATCAAAAGAGGACTGGTTTATTATTCTGAGTGGCTTTAAATACTAGAGTAGGCTCAGATTAGCAGACATAGCAGGGTGTATTTGGGAGGAATGGATTTGGAAACAGCAATAATTACTTACTACTGAAGATTTGTGCATCTCATGATCTTCTTATCACCAGCACTGTCTTCTGTTTATGTAAATGCAATAAAACTTTGTGCAGGAAACATTGGCATTTAATAGACTACAAGATTGTAAGAAGAGCTAGACATTATGTGAGAAAGACAAGGCAATATGAGGCACAGAATGCTGGACTCATAATAGAGTTATCCTCTCCAAGCTAAATATTTACATTCAACAAAAGTGGTAATGACAAGCCAAAATGATTACCAAAAGAATTTATGTCAACAGATTAGAGTGCTTTTATGAGAGGAAACAATTCATTGCTAACTTGAAAAGAAAGTTGAGCCAACACATAGTTGGCAAGAATGGAGCATTAAAAAGAATGGGCAGTTTTCATTGATTTGGTATACAGCACTGAATTTGCTTATCTAGGCCAGAATACACACAAAAATTAAATAAGACTATTTTGACCAAAATGATGGGAAAATTCAGAAGCTGATAAATGAAAAATGAGAACTCCACTTCATCCATCTCTAAGAAGGCAGCATTTAATTCCATCAAAAAGTAAAGTTTAGAGAGATGCAGGATTCTTGGCTTAATAGGAATGCAGGTGAAATTCAGTTTATGCTGATGTTAATAATCCAAAGCATTTTTAATGCCCTGATGACCCACTTATGGGCCAAAGACCTATGGTGCATCTCAGCTATTCAGGGCTGATGGAGCCATATTGATTAGTGATTAGAATATTGTTGGAATACATGGGAGTTTTGGAATACTCAGGAGCCACTTGACAGTGGCTGCTAGAGATCCAACCCAGATCTGCAGAAAGGATCTCCTTGTGTGAGAGGATGATACAAGGAGACTGAGAGGCAGTTGTTCTCTGACCTCTCTGAGTGAGAGGCTGTTGCATTGTCTGACCTCTCTCCTCTTCCTTCTGCTTCCAATTTATTTCATTCCCCGTACACAACACCTGCGTCAGCAAAGGATGCCCTGCAACTCCTTCAGATGTTATGATCCACAGCTGTGGAGGCTCTCGGAAAATTGACCTGTCCCTTAACAGAATATGATCCTAGAAAAATGGGCTAGACACTTCCATAACATTCTCAACAGTCATCAATCAATGCCGAAATCATTGATCATTTACCTCATGTTCAAGGCAGTCCCTGCTTAGTTGAACTTCCAACTAAAGAAGTTTTGAATGTCATTAGGCTCCTTTCATATGATTTAACAACTGATGGTGATTCTATTCCAGCTCAGGTTTATAAGGTAGGGGATTCACTGCTCACACAAAAGCTGGCTTAAACTTTTCAGGTTATATGTCAAGAGGAAGTTGTACCCGAGGAGTTTAATTTCTCTTGTCCATCTCTATAAAGGTAAAGGGAATAGATTGTCCTGTGACAGTCTAGGGTGAGGGAAGGAGGTATCTCTCTCTCTCAGTCATTCCTAACAAGATTTTTGCCAGAGTCCTCTTTAATAGGCTGCTCCTTAACCTGGAAGATGGTCATCTACCTGAGAGCTTCAGATAGGGCCAAGGAATAGTTGATATGGTGTTTGTTGCCTGCAACTTCAGGAGAAATGCCAGGAGCGCAAGAGAGGTCTACATACATTTGAGGATCTCACCAAGTTCTTTGATACTGTCAATTGAAAAGGCTTATGAAAAATTATGTCAAGATTTGGTTGTCTAGAGAAGCTTATCACCATTGTAGGTCAATTTCATGATAGCATGCTTGCCCGGATTCTAGATAATGGATAAGGCAGTTGCATTTCCTCAGCCACCAATGGAGTGAAACAAAGCTATGTGTTGGTTCCCATACTTTTAACCATGTTGTCAAACTCTTTTTAAGAAGATAAGCATAGGTGGATCAGTGGATAGAGCATCAGGAGGACCTGAGCTCAAATCTAGTCTCAGATGCTTAAGACTTCCTAGCTGTGTGACCCTAGGCAAGTCACTTAAGCCCAATTGCCTCAGGAAAAAAAAAAAGATGGACACAGAATCAATTAATGATAAATTCTTCAAGCTTGGAAAGGTTACAAGATAAGAGTAAAGTAGGAGTGTTGATGTATGATATTTATTTGCAAATGATTATGTACTCATTGTAGCTTCTGAAACTGAGTTACAACAAAATATAGGTTAATTTTCTGTTGCTAATGTTTGACCTAACAATTAACACCAAACTAACAAACACAGGTATTCCATCAGCCAGCCCCACATTATCTATATGTAAATATTGTGGATAAACTTTCACTTACCTTGGCAATATATTTTCTAAAGATATATATATATATATATATATATATATATTGATACATGCATTGTCAGAGCTACCTTAATGTTTGGGAGGTTCTGAAGGAAAATGTGGGAGAAAAAAATATTAGACTGACTACCAATTGAACTTCTACAGAGCCACTGTACTGACCTCATTGCTGTATGCCTGTAAAATCTGGTCAGTATTATGCCATGAAACTGAATTGCTTTTGATAAAAATTTCGTTTGAATTATCTCAGAAAGATTCTGAACATTACTTGGAAGGATAAAATATCAGACACTAAGGTCCTCTTTCGAACTAAATTGCCAAACATTCAAACAACTACAGAGAAGGCAATTCTATTGGACTAGTCATGTTGTTTGAATGTCAAACATGCCCTTTACAAAAAGACTTTCTTATGGAGAACTTACACAGGTCAAGTGTTCATATCATGATCAGAAAAAGCAATACAAAGACATTCTCAAAATCATTCTTAAGAACGTTGGAATTGTTTGTGTGACACAGAAGACCCTGGCACAGAACCACCCAGAATAGTATGTGTTCATCAGAGAAGGTATTGTGCTCTATGAACAAATCAGAATTAAAGTAACTCAAAAGAAACACCGCAGGTAGAAATTTAGAGAATCCACCCCAAGTGTTCATATGAAACATCTGTGCCTGAGCTGTATAGAGCATTCTGAACTTGCATTGTTCTGATCAACCATAGATACGTTATAGCCTGATTATAACACAATATCATTTTGTCCTTCTTTGAGAAGAAAGGACAACAATCATTCTGAAGTGGGATTTGTTCTCAGGCTTTTCTGACTCTAGTTTCAACTCTAGAAATAATAGACTCCCCCATGATTTTAAGATATCCCAAGTGCCCCCCAAATTTTCTAATCTAAAATGATGTCCATTAGTCAGCAAACTACAAAATATGAGCACTGTTATATAGCTGTTTGTCCCCGTCAAAAAGGAAGAAATCACTGATTTCATTATGGGATCACAATTCAGTGTATCTTTAAAAAAAAATCAATTTTCACTTGATGTTGCTTTTCTTACTTAATTAACAGTAAATCTCAATCAGTGTAAAAAAGGTAGGGATATTTCTATAATAATATGTCAACAGAAGGAGGTAAGTGTAATATAAGAAAAATAACTAGAGAAGATTAGTGATATTTTTGATATAGGAAGAAATAATTATTTGAGAAAACACAATTAGACACCCTTAAAAGGAAATTTTTATCTCACAATATGTGTAAAAAGAAGTTAGAAAAGTTTGCAAGAGAGGTTAAATATTTCTGAAAAAGATTTTTTAAATTGCATATCTATTGATTTCATATATCCAGGATAACTCAATTATTATAAGAGAAGATCTTTTTAAAAAATATACTGGAGCCTACACATGCCTACCATGTATTGCTCTATTGCCTTTGGCTGAACCTAATGTTTAATTCTTTGGAAACTGGAGTATTCCATTTTTTTTGCAGACAAATAAAATCACTGGAAAATATTAGTTTTAAAATGATGGCCTTTCCTTTCATGGAAAAAGTTGGGGATCGTTAGAAGCATTACACATTTTCCCAAATGCAATCTTCTTTTCAATTCTGGACCCAGGTTATTGTCTATAGGGCCTGTTCAACATGAATGTACTGATGGATCAGCTCTATTGATTATCTGTCTAATTATATTAGTCTGAACAAGAGTAGGCTACTGGATATTGCCAAAGAATTGTGGTATTGGAGATATCAACAGTATGTATGTCACAAAAAGGAGGCTCTACTGGTCATGCCCTGGAAAGCTCCCATGCTCCATTAGTGTTCTTTGAATGTTAAGATATCTAGAATTATATGAACTTTAGGTGGTTAAGCATAATCATATGGGATGAGAAGGATAGAGAATTTATACTTTGTATTGTTGCAAAGAATATATATCACACATTTATGAGATCACACTCCATCAAAGTATCATATTTTTAATGCCACTCCGGAGATAATCTTTTTTTGAAGTTTGTGGAATAACAAGAAAATGATTATACAATAGTTAATTTAGCATAATTTGCTGCTATAATGATAGCCTTGAGCATGTACTATTGAAGACTGTCTATTTTTCCATGTAGGTTACATTCATGTCTGATTGGATTGTCTAATGAGACTGAAAGGGAGGCAAGAACATATATCTTTGAAATTTCACCTATTCCTCTTCAGGGAGCTGTGATTCTTGCTTGGCAAGAGCCAGAAACAGACACCATACCTGATCATTTTGCACTCTTCAGAAAAGGGATACTTGGATAGAATTATATAGGTGTGATAGCTTCATTTTTGCTCATCTAAAATTTGTATTTGAAATTGACTAATTTTTAAAATACTTATTATAGAAAATATCATTAGAAGTAGCAAAAGATGAAAAAGTTGACTTCTCTGAATAAAAAAACCCAGAAATTAGAAGAGTTATGCTGATCAAAATATATAGGCATATCTAGGAGATACTTTGGATTAATTCTAGACTACTTCAATAAAGTACATATTCTAATAAAATTAGTCACATCATTTTTTTTTTGTTTTCTAGTATATTATGTTTATAATATACTGCAATGTTTTAAGTGTCAATTGTATTTTAAAAAAATATGCACAGCTTTTTTAGTAAATCATAATCTTTTTTCTGGTAAAGGGTTTTGCCTACATGTTAATGGCTGCTGAATGATCAGGGTAGTGGTTGCCTAAAGATTGGGGTAATTATGGTAATTTCTTAAAATAAGACAACAGTGAATTTTGCCAAATTGATTGAGTCTTCCTTTCATTTGAACATTCATAGACTATTGTAAGGTTATGACTTGGTTTTATTTCAATATTGTTGTATCTTGGATAATAAGGAGGCCAGCAGTGAGGGAGAAAGATGGGGGAGCACTAGCCAGTGGAGCAGTCCTAACACATCCAGCATTTATGAATTAAGTTCATTGTCATATAAAAATGCAGTTGATGGCACCCTGAAATAATTACAAAAATGACATCAAGGATCACTGATCACAGACAACCATAACAGATATGATAATAATGAAAAAGTTTGAATTATTACAAGAATTACCAAAATATAACACAAATAGATATGGTGTGAACATATACTGCTAGAAAAATGGGACCAATAGACCTTATTCTTGCAGGTTTGCTACAGACCTTTAATTTGTGGGGGGAAAACTCTCCCTCTCCCCCCATTATACTATCTGCAAAGCTCAATAAAGTAAAGCACAATAAAATTAGATATGTCTGTACAAGACAATATAGAGTGAATGAACTTTCCCACTGGGAGTAAGATATCTTAGCTCAATGAAGAAAGTTCTTGAACTTTTCCAAGGGGAAATTCTCCAAAGGCTCTAGAGAGAAAAGCTGAAAATCAGAGATATGTTAGGGTGTTGTTTTCTCCTGCATGTCTGCTTCCAAAGTTAGTTATTTTCCTCTCTGGATTTCTCTAAGGATCTTGGACCAAATGTATCCTCAAAGCAGGAAGAAATAGAAAGGATTTTTTTCCTCCCAAACTCTGCATTTAACTATCTCATTCAGCTATAGGAGTTGGGGGATGAATATTAATTTTCTTCACCAGTAAGAAAAGTCTTATACAAATACAACAAGGGCAAATCTTCAGTTATACTACATATTAGACTTTTGAGAATCTATCTCATTTTTATATTGACATTTCTTGATTTTTTAAGGGACGAGATACGACAAACTCAGTTTCAAACAATCTCCTGTCCAGTTTTTATCCAAATTATACAAAGTAATCAAAATTGAAATTTCTACCTTCAAAAATTATTTACAGTTAAGCAATCAAATCACAAAGATGTCATTTTAAAATGATGTCTTCTTCTGCTTGTGTTTCCTAATTTCAGAATCTTGATTACTATAGGAAAGAGATATTTAGCCTGCTAAGCGGAAACTTTCTTTTCTATTTTGAATCCTTCACTTTGCCTGTGATTCAGTTTTGACCTCAAGGAAATCAGTTAACTGCTCTCTGCTTCAATCTAACCATAAGTAAGGTAAAATTAATATTTAGTACTAGTTAGGTAACTTGGAGGGTAGAATTAATGAAATGCATCTTTAAGAGTTTTTGGAGAAGCATAAAATACTTCCCCCTCTATAAATCCCAAGTATTGCCATAGCTATAAAAACATATTATCATATATATATATATATATATTTATATATATATAGTATATACATACATATAATATAGTATATATTGGATTTATAGTATATATTGGGTCAGTGTGACATAAGAGTTACAAGTTCAGCCTTGGCATAAGGAATAGCTGATTTTAAGTCCTGCCTCTCACCCATAGGATGATAATCTAGATACAGAACTTTCTAAACTTTTCCCACTTGTGATCCCTTTTTCACCCAAGAAATTTTAATGTGACCTTGTGTATATAGATATATAAAATAAGTATCAAACCAGACATTTGCTGACAATAAATAATAATTTTGTGATATCTCTGACATTCAGTTACAAGACTTCATATGGAGTCACAAATCACAGTTTAAGAAGCTGGGATCTATAGTTTAAAGTGACCTTTAAGGACATCTAGTCCAATTCTCTTATTTTAAATATCAGAACATTGAGACCTAGGGAGGATAAGTCATTTCCAAAGTCATAGAGATAAAAGCATCATGTACTAATCATAACCATGAACAAATCACTTAACCTTTCAGTGGCCCAATCAACTCTTTACAACTACAAGCCAGGAACAAATTTGCATTGGTGAAGAAAATTTCCATATCAAGATTAATATCCCCCAATTAGATGTGAAATTTTTAACATTAATTTTTTTAAAATTTAGTTCCATTTTCTCTTTGTCATTCCTGCTTCTTCCCCTCTATCTTCTTTGAGAAGGCAAGCAATTTGATATTGCTTATACATGTGAAGTTAGCAAAATGTATTTGCATATTAGTTATAATGCAAAGGAATACACAGACAACTCCTTCCTGTCCCAAATAAAGAATGTCAAAAATATACTTCAATATTCATTCAGAAGTTATCATCAATTCTCTCTCTGGAGATAGATAGCATTTTTCATCATAGGTCCTTTGGAACTGTTTGGATCACTATCTTGATAAGAGTAGCTAAATCTTTTACAGTTGATTATCAATGTAATATTGCTGTTATTATGTATGCTGTTCCTTTGGTTCATCCACTTATGAATTCATATAAGGCTTCCTAGATTTTTTTCTGAAATCATACTGCACATCATTTCTTAAAGCACAATAGTATTCTATTCCAATTATATTCAATTTATTAAGCCATGCCTTAATTGATAGGCATCCCTTCAATTTGCAATTCTTTGCCACCACAGAGTTGCTATCTATATCTATATATCTCTCTCTCTATATATATATATTTGTCAATATAGTTCCTTTCCTGTTTAACTTGATTTCTTTGATGTAAAAGCTTAACAGGGGTATTGCTGGGTTAAAAAGTATAAAAGGTTTATAGCCTTTTGGTTGTAGTTCCAAATTATTATCACAATTCCATCAAGAGGACATTGATGTTTAATTCCCACCACCCCATATATTCCTTCCAGCAAATCATTTTTCTTTTTTGTTATGTTACTCATATAATAGATATGACATGTTACCTCAGAGTTGTTTAAATTTGCACTTCTCTAAACAGTAGTGATTTAGAATGGTTTTCCTCATGTAACTATTAATAGCTTTAATTTATTTGTCTAAAATTTTTATTTCTATCCTTTGACCATTTATCAACTGAGGAATGCTCTTCTTTTCTTTTTTTTTTTAATTTTCTTTTTACCAAATTCAGGGGTTTCCTATGTTTTTGAGAAATTACCCTTTAATCAGAAAAAAAAAACTTTGTGTAAAATTTTTCTCCAGTTTCCTGTTTTTCTTCTAATTTTGTATGCATTAATTTTGTTTGTGCAAAAGCTTTTTAATGTCATGTAATCAGAATTATCCATTTGATTTCCATGATCCTCTCTATCTCTTGTTTGGTCATAAACTCTTTATATATACACTGATCTAGGTATAGTTTTTCATGTTCCTCTAATTTACTATGATATAATCTTTTATATCTAAATAATGTATCAAGTTTATCCTTGTCTTGATGAATGGTATGAAATGTTGGTCTCTGCATAGTTTTTCCAAAATTGAGTTCCAGTTTTCCCAGAAATTTTTTTTTCATCATATAGTTGAGTTCTTATCCCCAAAGCTTATATCTTTGAGTTTGTCCAACACTAGATTACTATGCTAATTTACTATTGTATTTTGCAAATCTAATCTTTCCAACTGACTCACACTCCATTTCTTAGTCAATACCAGATTGATTTGATGATTACTGCTTTGTAATATAATTTGAAATATGTCATCGCTAGACCACCTTCCTTTTATTTAAACATTGATTCATTTGATATTCTTGACCATTTGTTCTTCCATATGAATTTTATTATTTGTTCTAGTTCTATGAAATAATTATTTGGTAGTTTGATCAGTATGACATTGAATAATGAAATGATTTAGGTAAAATTGTCATTTGGCTCAACTAGCTATGAGCAATAGATATTTCTCTAATTATTTACATCTATCTTTATATAAAAAAAATATTTTGTAATTGTGTTCAAGCAGTCCCGGGTTTGTCTTGGCAGGTTGACTTCCAAGTATTTTATATTGTCTGTAACTATTGTAAATAAAATTTCTCCTTCTATTTCCTCCTGCTGGGATTTATTTATAGTTTATAGAAATGGTGATGATCTATATGAGTTTATTTATATCCTACAACTTTGCTAAAATTGTTTCAGTTCATTTTTTATTTGATTCCTTGGGGATTTCTAAATATAAAATCATATCATCTGTGAAGAGTGATACATTTGTTTTCTCATTGCCTGTTTTTTAGTCCTTCAATTTCTTTTTCTTGTCTTATTACTGTACCTAGAATTCTAATATGATAATTAACAACAATGGGAATAATGGATATTCTTGCTTCACTTCTAATTTTTTTTGGGAAGGAATCAAATGTATCTCTGTTACAGATAATGCTTTCTTTTAGTTTTAGATAGATACTACTTAACATTTTAAGAAAGGCTTCATTGATTCCCATGCTCTCTAGTGTTGTTATCGAAGTTGTTCTTTTAATAGGAACAAGTGCTATAATTTGTCAAAAGCTTTTTTCTGTATCTATTGATATGATCATGTGATTTTTGTTCATTTTGTTGTTCATGTGGGCCTTATGCTTATAGTTTTTCTAGAGATGAACCAGCCCTGCATTCCTATTATATGTCTAACCTAATCAAAGTGTGTGATTTTTTGTAATATATTACTCTAAACTACAAATTAGTATTTTACTGAAATTTTTTTTGCAGCAATATTTATTAAGGAAATAGACCAATAGTTTTCTTTCTTTCTTTTTTTTTTTCTATCACTGCTTTAGGTATGGAAATTCTAACCTTGTTTTCAAAAGAGACCCAGAGAAGTTGAATGACTTGTCCAAGACCAGATAGATAGAAAGTGGGAGAATTGGCATTTGAACTCTGTTTTTTTTAACTCTAAATCCAAGCCTCTTTCTACAATTTCATATCATTGGCTATTCACTATTATTAATGAATTAGTTATACACATCAACTTAATGTATATGTGAAATAATTTTGCTAAACAAGTGAGGATTAGAATGCCTCATCTTTCCTTGCTTATTTAATGATTCCTCTGTCCTTTCTCTTTTCTACTATTATTCTAACTAAACTGAAGTTTAAGGACATAAAAAGCAGAACTGGGATTCAAACCTATATCTTCTGATTGGAAATCTAGGGTATAGACACTGTATTAAGTACTAGCAATACAAATATAAAAGTAGTCTTTACATTCAAGGGGCTTACATTCTAATGAGGCGCACAAAATGTGAATAATTAAGTACATTATGTACATACACATATGTATATATACATGTATATTTACTTAGACAATTATATATATATATATATATATATATATATATATATATATAGAGAGAGAGAGAGAGAGAGAGAGAGAGAGAGAGAGAAGAAAAAATAATCTGAAGAGAGAAGACATTACTGATTTGGATGAGAGCAGGAAAGATGTCTTGCAAAATGGAATTTTGGCTAAGTCAAGGAAGTCAGGGAAACAAATGGATAGAAGTGAAGGGTGGGTAAAACTTTCTAGGTGTGGAGAATAGGCAGTGCAAAACTAGAAAGAACATTAAAGGTCATTTATTGCTACCTCTTAATTTTACATGAAGAAACTAAGATCAAGAAAGATGAATGGAATTTTCCAACATCATAAATGTAGTAGGATTGTCATTAAAAATGGTTTCATTCATATGTCATCCATTAAAAAGTATCCAAGTCCTCCAGAAAATGAGATTTTTTCCCCATATATCAGAGGCAAAATAGGGAATCATAGGGAGTTGATGAAAATCTTACTGGAAAAATAAAGTTTAAAAGAAACACCAAATTTTAGCATCCTTCCATCCCACTACCTTCAAATGCCATTTTCATTAGAAAAACTTTGTAACCTTTGCAGTTACCAACGTTGACCACTAGATGGCAAATATAGGTCAATTAGGCCAAATGGTAAATGAAGTTTCATTTTGAAGTTTTAGAAGATTAGCAGAAACAGATATGAACTTAAATTAAAGCAGCAAGAAGGTGAATGTCGGTATTCCTTAGTCTTTATTGGATGAGGAAATTGACAAGTATGGAGAAGTGGGAAACAGGGATCTCTTTACTAAGGTCGAGATTGAACATAGTCTTCAACTGTAATCTTTTTGAGGGCAAGAAGCAAGTCTGTCAAATAAATTAGTACAGTGTTTGGTAAAGATACTGAAAAGATGCTCAATATGGGAAGTGATTCTATATAAATGTAATTTCTTTCTTTCTCAGCTATTTTGTCAACTCTGTACTGACTTGTTTATGGGTTGGACAGGAAGGCATTATTCCTAAATTCAAGGGTTCTACATTCCTGAAATTATAGATGAAGAACATTTGACAGTAAGCTTGCCTTTAATAGTCAGCCTGTGGATAAAATTAAATCAAAGCAAAGGCATTTTAGAGTACAGTTAATATTAAGATCAGTAACTATAAAACACTACCTTTATAAACCTGGGGCACACTCTCCCCAAAACTGTACAATATATATACAGACTGGATGTAGAGTATATTGGTGGTGGTGTTTAGTAATACATATGACCGAAACAACTTTTGTCTTTGACATTTCAGGGTCCCATTATCTTTCTCCTTCTAGAAGAATCTCCATTCTTCTTCCTCATTTATTGCCCAGTACCATCTCTTTTCTAAGATCCTCAGATTCATTGTACTTGCTCATCTCTACAATTCAACTCTCAACTAAAAGATTTAGTTTTCTTTTGAATCCATCATTACTTCTATTTTACTCTGCCAATGATTGTACTCCCAGAAACTCCTTCCTTTCCCTTGCTTCTCTCTGTATGTCTCTTTTTCTCTTTTTCCTGTTGCACGCTATGTCTTTGACTGGGCAGGTTGTCCCATCATAAAGTATTATGACAAACTGAGATTTTCTTCTACTCTCTCCCCTCTCTGTTAGCAATGTAGGGAGAACAATCCATAAAGCTGTTTCCTTTCAAGAATATCTCTTACTTCTTTAAACATCTATCTAGTTTAAGTTAACTCTTTAAAGGCTACAAAGAACATGATCAGTCGTCAGCCAACCAATACTAAGTTCCCCTTCCAATTCTAAAAAGTAAACCTTTTCATACTTAAAGAGGTGTAAAATTTTTTAACTTTGTTGAAAATATTAGCACCTAATATTAGTTAATTAATATTCATCTAATTTTATTGTTATTACCTTTTATGATACCTTTACTTTTTGAAATTGTACTGATTGAGCTGCAGTGAGGAACTAATACTTTTTTTTCCATCCTCAGCCCAATTAAATACAGACTAATTGTACTTTTCCCCAAATTTCAGGTGACTTTGTAAAAACTACTGTACCAAGGACTATGCTGAAAGTAAAAAACATAGTCTCATTAAAGTATTTAAAATCTATATTCTCATTGACTTTCCAATTAAATCATAATCAGACAAATTTAATTAGACATCAATGTAATTTGACAAGTATTTATTAAATACTTAATGTATTCAAATAAAGGAGGCACTAGAGTAGATAGAGAAGTGATCTAGAAAAAAAGAATATCTGGGTCATTACTTCACATAGCCCCCAAGCAACTCTTTTAGGCTCTAAGTTTCAATTAGAGAATGTTGGTGTTAGAGCTAAAAGATACCCTAGGGGTCATAATATTTTACCTGCTTTCTTTTACTAGAGAGGAAGCTGGAGCCTATTGAGCTTAAATGTCTCAAACAAGGCCACATAACTAGTAAATAAGAAAGATAGAATTGGAACCCAAATCTGTAAACTAAAAAATTAGGCCCTCTTTAACTATATTTTGATTTCTCCAGCATTGCAGGAAGAATGGGGAAAAGTCTTGACTTTTATAGTATTTAAACATTAAAATTTACTACTGATATTGTATAATCTTTTTACCAAAGTATTTTAAAATCTGATAGATAACCCTCTGGCTTAGAAAGAACTTGGATGGCTGTAGAGAACTGAATTATTTGAACTCTCAAAATGTCTTAAGATATGAAATTTAATAATTTATGATTGTCACACAATTGGGGCTCAAATATTATAGAAGCTGGTTTAAAAATGAAACACATTATCAAGGAAGTTCCAAGAATAACTGAGTTTAAGAATAAGCGAGTTAGAAAGGGCTGAGGGACATTTGTGTTTAATTTTCATTATCCTTTTAAAATAATTCCAAGAAGCTCAACATTCATTCAGTGCTATTAAATATACTTTAACTTACATTATGATTTCCAATAGGATTTGACTATTGTTATATCACCGTGTGCAATATGAATTTTAGTAGAGCATCTCCTTAGTCTCTTTTCTTTTGATAATTGACTACCACATGATGAGCTATGATAGAAAGAAAATGTGGTTAAAAAATGTTCAGATTTTCTTCAGCTATAGTTTTGAGTATGTCATCTCTTCCACAACTTTTCTGTTTCTATTCATTAATGCCCACAAATAGTAGTTGAGTCTTATGAAGCAGGATAATGAGTAAGTATATCAGGCTTCATGGCTATTAGCTTTCAAAGACCTCAGAGTTGAAAGCAGCATGATGGTGATCCAAACTGACCTTTGATCCCCTGCTCTGCAAACCTTTTTCTCACTGACTTGTCAGTTTGCATCCAGGCCCTCATCAAGGAATCGTGATGTAGTAGTGGATAGAAAGTTGGCCTTGGAATGAGGAAGATCTGGGTACAACTCTTTCCAATTACACAAAGTGGCAATGTGATTCTGGGCAAATCTCTTTGCTTTTCAGTACTGCCAGGCAGTTCTCTATCAATTAAGCATTTATTAGTACCTATAAGATGCCAAGTACCATGCTAGGTATTGGACATAAAAAGGCAAATGGAGCCATTTTCAAGAAGCTTACATTTTAATAGAGAAGCAGTATATATATAAGCAAAATATAGGTATATATTTACTCAAACATTGTTTAGTTTTTGTCAGTTATGTCTGACTCTTCTTGAAAATTTTTGAGGTTTTCTTGGCAAAAGTATTGGCAAGGTTTTCCTTTCTCTTCTTCAGCACATTTTACAGATGAGGAACTGAGGTAAACAGAGTATGGGCAAGTCGATGTCATGCCAAAAGTAAATGTCTGAGGAATTCTACCTACTCATCTTCACTCTCTGATGTCATATGACTAGCCTATCTTTTTATTTTCTACTACAGTTTTTTGATGACATCTTTATTCCTTATCTTTGGAATTCCTTTTTGGTTACCTGTTGAAAATTGCTAATACTGATTCAGTTGCCCTCTTTGTTATGCTAATATTTAGTTCTTCAAAGGTAGTGGTGTTTTCAGGTATTATTACCATACATACAGTGGTAAAATTTTATATTGAAAAGATGGACTTTCCCCTATTACAGAATGTTCCAGTTCAATGCTTTGTAATTTCTTGAAGTCAATACATATCCCTGTTCTCTTTTTTAAATTCTGGCCCCAGCTCTTCGCTCATCATTGACTTTTGAGGGAATACATATTTTGTAATGGTATAGCTGAGACAAAAGATATGCACAATTTAATGAAAATTTGGATTTGGTTCCAAATTACGTTCCAGAATGTCTGAATCAGTTTATAACTCCTCTAATAAGTAGTAATAGATCTGTTTTCCTGCAACAATGCTCATTTTTTTAGACATTTTTGTCAATATTATGGGTGTATCATGGAAACAAGGTCATTTTAATTTGCATTGTGTAATTATTAATGAATTGGAACATTTTTCAAAATATTCTTTATAATTTGCATTTTTCTCTTGAGAACTTTCAGCTCATATTCTTTGAACATTTATCTATTGAGAACTAGATTTTGTTCTTATATATTTGAAATAATTCTATATATGGACATCCATATATATATATATATATATATATATACACACACATAAATATATATTGGATATCCTAGTTTTGTAATTTGTAGTTATCTACTTCCTTTCTAATCTTAACTGCATCAATACTTTGTGTGCAAAAATTTTCACTTACATGATCAATTTTTTCTTTTTTATATTCTAGCATCTTCTCTAATATTTGATCATGAAATCTCCTATCCTCAATATTATAGATATTTCCTTCCTTGCATCTTAATTTGTTTGTAATATAATTTTTAATATCTAGGTTATTGCATTTATTTGGAATTTGAGTATATAGTGTAACATGTTGGTTTAAACCCAATTTCTATCAAACTGCTTTCTAATTTTCCCAGTTCTTTTCCAGTTGTGAAGTTTTTGGTTTATCAAACCCTATGTTCCCATGCTTGCTTCTATATGTTGGATAATTAATCTGTTTCACTCATCAATTTCTAATTTTTTAGACCAGTACCAAGCAATTTTGAGGATTAATATTTTGTATTCTAATGTGATCTGGTACTGTTAAGCCCCTTTTCTCTCTACTCTCTCCCACCCCCCATTTTCCCCCTTGCATCAAGGACTGTTCAGAACTATGGTTTTGTGTAATGTCCAATCTTAGCCTTTGCTTTTCTGATATTTCTAGTAAATCCCCTTTCAGTACTGTCTCTTTAAAACCTATTTATAGTATTTCAATATTAAAAAGGTTTGTATTTTTATCATCATAGATACTACATACTAAGATACATATCACAGCTCCTCTATGGCTTGGTTGACAATTTTTGAGGATTATGTCTCATAATTCCTGAATCCATTTCCTGTGGTGCATTAGGCAATGAGCCTTTTTAAATCTGGTAGGCTAGCCCTCAGCAGGCTGGACCCATATTCAAAGTATCTACAATAGCTTCTGCTAGAACTTTATCTCTGCTGGCATTCATTTCAAGAACTTAGTCACCTCCATGTATGCATAAGGATGCATCAGAGAAAGACTTTAGCCTAAATAACTTAACTCAACTTTAATTAATTACAGGTTTAGGGATGAATGTGATGGAAGGGAACAGGCTATGTGTCTTAAAGAAAAAAGGGAATTAGAGGAAATAACAATAAAACAATAATTCATGGGCTTTACAAGAGATGACTTGGTACAGGTGGCAATACTTAGAAATCAGAATTAGAAATTCAAACCAAGTTTGAATCCTTCCTCTGATGTTCATTAAATTGCTTTGCAAGTCTTAAAGCACAGTATGAATATAATCTGTTATTATCTTTTTTAGGTCATCTTGGGGTGAATCAGTTCCCATATGAAGAAATACACTGAGCATTTAAGAACAAGAGCAATTTAAGTGCAAAGTAATATTAATAGTTTCCTACCAAGGCTGTTAAGTAGAGTGTTTTAAGTTGAAGATGCAGAGAGAACTTAGAGACTTGGGATTTTGACTGAACTTTACTACGGTAGAAGATTTCTTTTGAAGAGCCAGCACTTATTGAAAATATTGAGCTGAACTAACTAAATAAAACAGGAATATCAATAAAGAGTAGGAACTCAAAGCTGAATGTAATAAGATGTTATAAAGCAATCTTGAAAAATTCAAATATGTATGCCACCCTAGTAATAAAGTTTGAAGAAGGCAATATAAATATTAACAGCTAAATGTGAAAGTGGGAGGCATTCATGAAAGGGGCCACATAGTCTAGTTGATTTTAAAAAAGATTCATTATACTATTTATGAATAAATATTTTGATCTTCAGATCTAAAAAAAAATGAAGTTAGCATCCTTGCTCTGAATTATGATGACCTAAAATTCATAACTATGATTTCTACTTATAAAAGGCTTTATATAATTTTAATGTACTCATACATTCTTAATTAGGTAATGCATGCAATAGTTTCAATTCAAAATAAGAAAAGAAGACAGAAGCAAGTTAATTCCAGGTCACAAATTGATTATTAATTTAAAACAATGAGTCAGAAACAGAGCTAGATTTTTTCCTTTCCCACTGTTTCTCCCTTCTATTTTGCTTTCAAATATGCTCAAAAATTCTACAATTCTAGACTTACTGCATTCTACTTGCCTAGTGGGTACCTGAGGGGCAGGCAAAGCCAGAGCACAGGTTTCCTAGATGGGAGGTTAGGGGGTGTTTCTCTTATCTTGGAAAATAAAACCTCCACTTCATGCTGTTTGCCCTCCAGCTATTATCACAATTCTTGCCTTCTTTCACAGCCAAACTTTAAGTACTAGTAGCTTACACCTGATACTCCAACTTTCATACTGCTTATTTTCTTTTCAACATCCTAAAATGTAACTTCTATCCAATCACTGTACTGGATCTATTCTTTCAGAAGTAATAAATGACCTTTCAATCACCCAATTCGTGATCTTGTCTTTAGTTGTCATTTTCTTTTAATTTATTCAATTTAATTTTTTTTTAGATTTGAAATAAAAATATTTATTTTTATATATTTTTGTAAGGCATACCACTTTCTTCTCACACAACCATGTGAAGCAGGTAGTTATCAATAAAGACATTAAGCCTCAGAGAGGAAAAGTGGTGTCCAGGGTCACAGAATGTGATTTGGACACAGGACTTTCTCCTTTCTGTCTTACTTTCTTCAAGCATTAATAACTTTGGCCATAATAAAACCATCTCTTCTTTGGGCCTACATGACAATCCTTTATCCTATATTGCTCTTCCTGAAATTTTCTCTTCCTTTATTGGCCCCACATTTTCCTCTCATTTCCTGAGTTTTCCTGAATGTTTATGTAATAGGCCCTCAAAATAGTCACATATTTTCATTTTTTCATATAATCTTTCTGTGAATGACTCTCAAATCTATATCTACATTTTTGCTTCTGACCTTAAGCTCTCTTTTTGTTTTCTAACCTCTTGCTAGACATTTCTATTACAATACTTTCCTATCTTTGTAAATTTAAAAACTATAAAATCACATGCAGCATTTCTTACCTACCTTCCCCTTCCTATTTTCATTATTTTTGACATTGATAACATTATCTTTTATCTTTGATTTTAGTTGCACATTAGCCTTCCAAGAAGTAGAACTCAGAGGCCCCTTCCATTTCCACCTTATGGTCTACTTGCCGCTTATTCTTACTTGTAGTACAGAGCCTTTGGATGGACATAGATGCTCATATGAGTAGGATTAAGTAATTATTATATATTCCATAAAATGAAGGTCTTCCTCTATATCTTTAAGATAATTTGGCCTTTCTGTCCTCTGTTAATTGTTTCCTATTTTTCTATTTATCATATTAGTTCCTATTTAGTTTGTTCATACATATGTGTTTGCTTGTTATCTCCTCCAGCAGAAAGTGTTTCACTTTGCTATTTGTATCTCCAAAAGTTAATATGATTTGGTACAGAGAAGGAACCTAAATGCTGTTAAAATAACTTTGAATTGGTTTCCTTAATTCAGTAGTTTTATATTTGTCTCTATATATTCCTGTCATTGATTAATAAGTATTTATTGAGTACTGAGGCACTGTGATAAATATTGGCAATCCAAAAAGAGGCAAAAGACTCCCCGATTTCAAGGAACTCACAATCTAATGGGAGAAATAGTAAGCAAACACACATGTACTACATATATTATATATAGGATAAAGATCAAATAATCAACAGAGGAAAGATACTAGAATTGGAAAAAGTTGCAAGTAAAAGATATGATTTTAATTAGAATTTAAAGGAAGCCAAGGAAGTTAGTAAGAAGAGATGCATTGGGAAAGCATTACTGGCAGAACAGACAGACAAAGACAATTCCCAGAATTGAGAGAGAGAATGCCTTGTTTGTAGAACACTGTCCAATATCACTGAATCAAAGAGTACCAAATAGAAAATAAAGTACAAGAAGAATAGGAAGGTAAGAGGGGCCTAGGTTATGAAGTGCTTCAAATTCCAAAAAGGGTATTTTGTATTTGATTCTTCAGATAACAGTGGAGTATGAGTTGGGTTGTAAAATGATCAGATCTGCACTTTAGGAAAATCATTTTAGTAGGGCTAAATGGAAGGTGGATTGGAGAGGAGCAGCAATGGAAGTGGGTAGATTTAGTAGAAACCTATTGTAATAGTCTAAGCATGAGGTGCCACCAGAGTGGTCGAAATGTTAATGAAGAGAGGGGGTATATTTGAAAGTTGTCCCAAAGGCAAAATTGACAACCTTGGCTTCAGATTGAATAGAGAGGTGGGAGGTGAGAGAGAATGAGTGGAGTATGATGCCTTTGTTATGAGCCAGAGGGATTAGGAAGGTGATGTTGCTCTGTACAGTAATATGGGAGGTGTGTGTGTGTGTGTGTGTGTGTGTGTGTGTGTGTAGTTTTAAAGGAAAATATAATGAATTTTGGATATCTTGAGTTTAAGATGCCTTTGGACATCCAGTATGATATGTCTGACAGGCAAGTGGAAAAGGAAGACTGGAGGTAAGCAGAAAAGTTAGGTCACAAAAGGTAGCATTAAGAATTGTTAACAGATGGTAATGAAATCCTTCGGAGCTTATGAAATCAAGCTTGTTATGAAATTAACAAGTGAAATAGTATAAAGGAGAAAGAGAAGAGAGCCCAAGTCGCAACTCTGAGGAAAACATATGTTAAGAGCATGTAATTTGGATGAGAATTCAGCAAAGGAGATTGAGAGGAAGAAGAAAGAGTAAAAACAGGAGATTATTATCTCAAAAGCCTAGAGATTCCTGGACTTTTAGCTGTCCTTATGTGGAAATGGGGACATTTAGATGTCCCCCATCCATCAACTGGGAGGACTAAAATGAAGTTTGAGAATGACCTTGCAATTTTTTTGTCAAACAGGGTGCATCAACTATTTTAAAATCTTTATTCAGTTTGAACTTAAATACAAAGAGACCCCAATAAAAAGAATATTTCCCTGTAGATAGCACCACATAAAAATGATGTTCTAATTCACCCAATTTTGTTTTTTGAAAAAACTATGTAATAAATAACACACATAATTTTCAAAAATTCCCTGCTTTTCTTTGCTGCCTTCTAAGTTTTCTTTTGTTCTTGGCTGTTTACTTTTTCCTTCTTCTCCTTCTTTCCCATTTCATTCTACAGAAGGCTTCCATTAGACACATATTCAAACACACACATATATATATATATATATACATATATTGTGTGTGTGTGACACACACTCCATTCTATACATATTTCTATTTATATTTTTTTTCTCTGGTGATAGATAGCATTTTCCTTCATAGGTCCTTTGCAGTTGATTTGATACTTAAAATGATTTAGTTGTTCAAAATTGCTCTCAGAACAATTCTATTTTTACTGTGTACAATGTTCTTTTGATTATGCTCATTTTACTCTTCTTTATTCCATGCAAGTCTTCTTATTTTCCCCCTAAAATCAGCTCTCATCATTTCTTATAAGACAGTGATATTTCATCACAATCATAAATACTTGTTTAACCATTTCCTAATTGACAAGCATCCTTTCAATATCCAGTTCTTTGCCACCATAACAAGAGCTGTTATATATACTTCAGAACATGCAAGTTCTTTTCCTTTTCCCCAATCACGTTGGGAAACAAATCTAATAGTGGTATTCTGAGTCAAAGGGCATACATAATCATAACTTTTGGGGAATAATTACATATTATTCTGCAAAATGGGTTGGTTCAGTTTACAATTCTACCAACAGTTTAGTAGTGTCACAGTTTTTCTATACCCTCTTCATTTGCCACTTTCTCTTTGTCTCATTTTAGTAAATATAAATAAAAGATGTTATCTCAAAGTTATTTTAAATTGCATTTCTCTAATCAATAGTGATTTAGGACATTTTTTCATATGACTATATATAATTTTGATTTCTTCATTGAAAAACTGCTTGTTCATATCCATTGGCCATTTGTCAATTGGGGAATGACTGTATTCTTATAAATTGGAAAATTATCTATATATTTAAGGTATGAGACCTTTATCTGAGAAACTACATATAAACATTTTCTCTCAATTTTCTATTGTCTTTCCAATCTTGGCTAAGTGTTTAGAATCTTTAAAAAAAACATTGTTCACTTTTATTCCTCTTCCTGTTGGGGACTGAAGATCAGAGCACTTGGGCTCCCAGTAACCTTCTGAGTTATATCCTTCCCTTTATAGTTTCCATGGCTTTTTCTCAATGCATTGGGTCTTTCCTTATCCAAGTAAAAATCTACAATAAAGACCTATTGCTTTATTTTTTATTATCCAGTCTAATTCTTTTATGAAACTTTATTTAAATCTGCACAAACTGAAAATCATTTGAATTTAGATTTATATAATCTGTCATTCATTAACCAACATAGGACAGGCCTGAAGAATTTTTATCTTTCATGGTGTTTCAGTTTTATGGGGACTTTTCTTTTGTCTAGAACAGAAATTCTTAACCTGGTTTTTGTGATGGTGTTTTAAAAAATATTCTGATAAATGCATTTAAAATATATATTTTTAATAATCCTATGAATTTAACTTAACTCCTCACTATAACACACTATGGCGAACCACCATACACACCCATCTCTTTCTGTTCCTAAGTTGCTAGTGGTTTTCCCTATATTATCTTCTCTCTATTCTGTATATATCTTGCATGCACATATCTATTTTAAAGTTGTAATTCCCATTGGAATGTGAAATCTTTGAAGACTACCAATTATTTCAGCCTTTATCTGTATCCTAGATACTTAGAACAATGCCTGATGCATAGTAAGCAACTAAGAAGTATTTGTTAATGACTGACTGGTTATAGCAAGGCAGCTTGTTTATATAGAAACATTTGTGTCTTCAGGACCAGAAGATGTTGTATGTCTGTTGTGTTCCATCTAAATCTCATTGTTAGGGATTTTCTAGAAAGAAGCTAAGAATAACTTGTAGTGTACGTGGTTATCTAGATGAATGAATAAGTTTTGCTTCTCTCTATATTCACTTTTAGCTATTAACTTGCATCTAACTCCTTGGCTCCAGTTTTCTGATCACATGGTCTGAATCTCCCTTAGCACCTATTTAAATTTTCCTCTGTCTTCCTTCCTGTTGGAGCCTTTTTATATCTAGGGTTATACTTTATATTGAAGTGAACTATGGTAGATTGACCACTAGTTCAGAATGCAAACTTTTGGAAGCACAGTCTTACAACTAGAAGGGACATAGAGATCCCCTAGTCCACAGATATCAAATTCAGCTTGCATTCTTTCTGAGTATGACACCAATGATCTCAATCTATTTTTTAATTTTTTTCCAGGAGATTAAAATGACACCCTTAAAGGTCATACATGTAACAAGTAGCAAAGTATGGATTTGAACCATGGTCCTTATGAAAATGAGGTTTAGAAATCCATGGACTCTAAATCTTGCATTTTCCCCCATTATACTATACTACCACTTAATATCTTGTGAGTTTTCAAAGATTTCAATTGTTATATGTCTCTTATCAGAAAGCACTTAGTTGAAACTGCAAGATATTCTCCCTCTCCCTTTCCCTCTTCCCACTTCCTCTGTTTCTCTCTGCCCTGATGTAGTTCTCTCCCTCTCCCTCCCTTTATTCCCAGGCACAGAATCTTTTACTGAAAACCCCTGGCCACAGGTTTGTTTATTGTTCCTCCCAGGTGAAAAATGTTTGGATTTGGCTGTATTTAGAATAGGCTTTTTCAGCTTTTGCCTAGAAGCTTCCAGGATTCTCAAAGACTTTATGACCAAGTAATGGAGTTAGCTGGGGTCCTGGTCTAAACCAAACTGTGCCTGCATCTTCAATTCTATGAATTCCCCCAATAATCAAAATAACTGACATGCTAGAATTTGCCCTATAATGGATCTTCATCTTGGGTGTGTGTGTGTGTGTGTGTGTGTGTGTGTGTGTGTGTGTATGTTCTGGACTATTAGGAACATTGTATCAGAGTTTTTTAAACAGTTTCTTATATTCTTTACCTAAAGACCTATAGCTAGGTCCCAAGTCAATTCACCTGGAGCTGAGATTAATACTCAAAATGCTCCAAATAGTTTCACAGCATCTTGACTCATAACTGCTCTTGATGGTGGTGTGGAAATGTTGGAGTTAACTTAAACTGCTCTAGTTCCACTAGCATCTTGACCACAAAAGCCTGAAACCATGAATAGAAGCCTATAGAAGCAATTAATTTTTTCATCATGTGGGAAAGCAATCTTTTAGCCAAGTCCAAAGTCAGACAGAAGAAGCAGAATGGCTTGGAGCAAAATCACCCAAGGAACACATGGCATAAGGTAACCTCTATTTCTAGTTCATGCTTTGCTCTCCCTGAGAGGAGAAGAGAGCTATCCCAGATCAGAGAGTGTAGAGGAAAGCCAGAACCAGAAGGTCTCCTGTTTTATTGTGCTGAACAGCCTCAAGCTTAATTCTGATGGTGAATAGTAATTAATTAAAAAAATTATGTTTTAAGTATCAGCAAACTAGGTCTTAAGTGTTGGCAAGCTCTTGCCAATAGCCTCCAGCAGCAGGAATGCAAGTAAATGAAGAAACAATAAAAACCTGTAAGGCTGAATGCTTCAAGAAAGTTTTTGATTACTAATACCCAAGATGAATGAGTAACATTTGCCCTTGCTTATGAGATTGTGTTGTGTTGTGTATGCATGTTACCTTTATTTTGGTCATTGCCAGTAACCTCAGGAGCTGAGAAGCCCATAGATTTGGACATGGGAAACTAAGTAAGGGCAATTACTTGTGATGCAAGGTCAGCAAAAAAGTCATTTGTAAAGTTTTTTTTTGATTCTTACTTTAAATTATTTCATGCTTATAAACTTTCTTTTTATTCATACAAACCATTATCTTAGTTGTCACACCACTTCTCACCTGGACTATTGTAATAATCTCCTAAATAGTCTCCTAATCTCCATTCACTCCCTTCTCCAATCAGCTATTCACATAGTTGCTAAAAAGATATTGTTAATTCTGGGAGCTGTTTGTGAAATTTCTTTTCTCAAAAAGTTTTCCTGTGACTCTCTTTAACTTCAAAGATAAAAACAACTCTATTTGGTCTGTTAAACCCTTCACAATTTGGCTCTAGGTTACCTTTCCAAGCTTTTTGCTCATCATTCTCCTTCACACAATACATTTTAGTCAAAGTGGTTTGCTGTTGTTTCCTGTTCATGATATTTTTGTTTTTGCACATGTTGCTTCCTTTTTTTTGTCTCAAAAAATCTTTATCTTTATTCATAGCTTACCAATTCACACAGGAAGCTTACCCTGATCTCTCCAAATGCTAGTGCTCAACTTCAGAAATTGTTGTGGTGAGGTGGTTATTATCATTTGTCTTTGAGGAGGACCAAAATAAAATCACCATTGGTCAAGTTATGGTCTGTCTGACTGTGGCTAATTGGAATAATACAAGTTTAGAATAGTTTACCACAGTGTACAAATAATCCATGTGGATAATTGGGATGGGTTCTCTAATTTTGTGCATCTCATGTTTCTTTTG
This sequence comes from Sarcophilus harrisii, assembly GCF_902635505.1. Classification (NCBI taxonomy): domain Eukaryota; kingdom Metazoa; phylum Chordata; class Mammalia; order Dasyuromorphia; family Dasyuridae; genus Sarcophilus; species Sarcophilus harrisii. The sequence goes on along the minus strand of NC_045429.1, from coordinate 168,164,780 downwards.
AGTTACTTCAATTCCATTTTGCTCAGAGTACAGCACTTTGTCTGAGGATATGCCATGCTGGTGCCTTCTATGTTCTTCCCCAATTCGGTAGTTCTTAGTACAGACTTTGAGAGCTCCTTGCATTACTTTTTTTTTTTTCTGACCACCTTTTGAGGACTTGCCCTGTGTGAGTTCCGCATAAAATAGTCTTTTTGGCAAGGACTTGTTTAACATTTGAACAATGCGGCCAACCCAAAAGAGTTGTGTTCTCTGCAGTAGTTTGAATGCTTGTTAATTTACTTCAAGAAAGGACCTATCTTATCTTGCCAGGTGATCTTCAGAATCTTCCTAAGACAATTCAAATAGATGCTCTTCTCTCCCTCACTTTCCTTTAGAGTTTCCCACATCACATTGATATGTGTTAACACCTGGGGACACTCCTCTCCCCAAGAATAACTACCCAAGATTCAAGGTACTCTTTGGGTACAAAATATTTAAATCAGTAGTTCAGAAGCCCTAACTAGCATAGATGGTTGTTGCTGTTCATCCTTTGTTATTGAAGAAGACCAATGACCTAGGGAGAATGACTTTTTGACCTGAAAATGAATTGGATTTGAATGTGGCCGGCTGCAGCAATTCATCAATCTTACTCTCTCCTCCAGAGTCATCTGAGTTCTGTGGAAAGACATAGATCAAGACAACTGATCCAGATGTAGGGGAAGACCTTGGGATGATAGGCTATAGACAAATTGGGAACTCTCTTATTTTTCTCCTATATACATGGGTCTTTTACCTCCAGGTGGCAATATTCATATTATAGAGCTATCACTGTGTTGACTATTATTTTTGTTTGGGACCTGAGACTATCAATGTAGAGAGCTCATGTTAGTAAATTTATTCTATTAATACAGACTGGCATATCGTCTACCAATTTTCACCTCAGAATTGCCTGATAAGCTAAAGGATTAATCAGTTTGCCTAGGATCACACAGCCAGTACTCTATCTCATATTGTCATTATAACATTCATTTATGGAAAATCACATCCCAAGCACCAAATAATTAGTTTGCAAAGACATCATTAAAACCAAACCTGTTCTTAAGTTCCTTTATTAGGGAGGGTGCTTAGAGTAGTTAGTGGATAGAGCACTAGACTTGAAATCAGGGGGACCCAACTTGAAATCTGGCCTTAGGTAGCCATTAGTTATGTAACCATGAGGAAGTAAGTTAACCTGTGTCACCTCTTTATCTCATCTTCCTTCTTTATCTATCTCAAAACAGACCAATTCAATACTCTACCAATGAGACTTTAGCATGTCCTTCTTTTCATAACTCTTCTGCCAATGACTATTCCAAGCTTTTGTCACTTTCCTAAATTCTCATCATGCAAATTATTTTGAGCCAAAACAAAAGGAAAGTTAAGGATGCAGCAGTTTTTCTCAACTAGTTGGTCCACAGTATTATGTTTCCAGAGTCTATATACAAGCTTGATTTTTTATGCCCACAGCATTTTTAACTCCTTTTGAGTTTTACTCAGCTTGATGTCCACAGCCCACAAAGTCTTTCTCAATAGAAAGGCCAAGGTTTCCATTTGGCTTACAGAACTAAAATTACCATTAAGCAATTTTCCCTTGTTAGTGAAATACCAACGGCATTTTGACTTCCTTCAAATTTCAGTTAAAGTCTTACTTTCTGCAAAAACCCTTCTTGGTCTCCTTGATACTAGAGATTTTCTTCTATTGATTATTTCCAATTGATCCTATTGTTATTTTCTTTGTAACTATATTTTCATATCACCTTTTTGCATTCCACTAAGATCCATGAAAGCAGTAATCATCCTTTGCCTTTCATCATTCCCCCAGGATTTAGCATACAGCAGGCACTTAATAAATACTAGTTGATTGAATGACTGAAATACTAGTGGGAGCAAATTCCATGAACAGTATCAAAAGGGAAACTTGGGGGGGGAGCAAATTGGTACTAAAATAGAGGTACACAGAATATATAAGGATAGTTATTTGACACAGTGGATAGAGCATTAAACTTGGAATCAGGAAGTCATTTTTATGAATTGAAAACGAGCCACAGATGCTTACTGGCTCATGGTCACTTAATTTTATTGGCCTCAGTTTCTCATCTGCAAAATGAGCTAGAGAAGAATATAATAAACCATGCCAGGATCTTTTGTCAAGACAACCCCAAAATGGGATCATGAAGCATTGAACACAACTAAAATGACAATAACAACAGCAAAAACAATACAGAATGCAAAGGACTTAGAAAGAGAGAGAACACAGTTTAATAATTTGATTTTGGGTCATTCTTCACAACTGAAACATTTGACTTGGCCCTGAAAGTGAAATTTACAATGATCATATAGAATGTCTGATTTTGAATGGATTCTTATTCTCTTTGACCCCACAAACAAGCTCCATGAACTACAACATACCTGATGAGGTATCATTTTGACTGTGACCAATGAATTCTGGTGTTTGTAACTCTTTTTCTTAGAAAAATTTTGATCCTAGGATTGTGGTGTTCTTGTTCTTTAAAATAATGTGGTGTTCTCTCTGGGAGCAGGTTTCTCGGGGAGATTTTCTGGAGGCAGCCTTAGTTTCAGTTCAGATCAATAATTACCCCAAATGCAGCCAGGTGCTAAAAATTCAGATCTTTTATTGTCTCCAATATAGCCCTGTTAGTTTTCTTAGAGGCCAATCTTTCTGCTTGGTTCCAAGAGCTCTTGCAGCTTTGTCCTTTGCTTCTGCCTCTGCTTTCTTCAGCCTCTAGTCAGCACCAAGGTGAAAGATGCAATGAATCTCTCTTGCCTCTGAGAGAGGGCTTCTGGCTCTCAATCTCCCAGAGTACTGAATCTGGTTGTGCCTCCGAGAGAGTGCTTCTCCTCAACTGAACTGACGCTCCCTTCTCCAATCTAATTCAGTTGAACTCTTCTCTCAGTGTTATCAGCTCAACTCCCCAAGAGAGCCTCTGTTTCTTATATAGGATCTCTTCTGAGAGAGAGGGATTATGGGTTTCTCCCAGAGTTTTTTGGCCCTGAGACTTCTTGGTCTCTGAGAGCTTCAAGGGAGGTGTGAATTCGGATATCTCATACTAAACCCTGAAATCTCCCAAATGTGTGAACTCCAATGAGTACTTAAATACTTCTTGCTTATAAAGGTGTGAACACAAGCATTGTTTCCATCAGTTGTACTTAGTACCTTGTTTCAAGTTCTGGCTCATAACATCTCCTTGTAAGATCAAATCAATCATACTGAACCATGCTAAATTAGATAATTATTGTCTCTATCAACTCCAATGACTTAACAATTTGTAAAGATTCCAACATCTCCCCTTTTCTTTTGATTTGGATATGAAAAGATTTGCCTTTTCATAGGATATTAAAAGACAGTGCGGCAGTAAAGAGTTCTGAATCTTGGCATTTACTCTTGCATTTACCTATATAGTTTTATGACCTTGAGCAGGGCTATTTAGCCTCTCTTGGTTCCTGTGTCCTTATCTGTAACATGAAGGCTTTGGATTAGATATTCTGTTGAGGTTTTTCCTTGCTGTTCAATTCTATTAACCTAAAGGTATTTGGGGAGGGGGGGAAGAAATGGTGGCTGTTGGCTTGACTCTTATGATTCAGGTGATAATGATACAGAAGATGTTGCAATTTGATAGGGAGATGAATGATTCATTTTTCTGTACCTAATTATGTATAAACTTTTCTCACATCACATTACCTCATTGTTCAAGTTGATCTGGGCACTTGCAAAATTGATGATTTTGTCTGCCTGAAGGATAACTAAAACAACAGATGGAATAAAATGCATGAAATTATTCTGAAAAAGAAATCATCACAGATGGGGGTTAGAAGGTAAGTCAGAAAGTTAGACTAGGACATAGGCAATTCATAGATTTTTATCTTCAACAAAGAAATAAAAGAATTGGCTATTGTAATGCAGCAAATAAGAAATTGCTTCTCAATTTAAATAGGTTGTAGCAAAGAAGTCTTTTTCTTTTACTCTTAATATAATTAATTTCATTTGGAAAATAAACTGTGGCTACTCATATATTAATTTGATTCTATTCAATTCAATCTCTACTGATCAATCACCCATTCTGGGTTATGCACTGTGGTAGATTCTAGACATATAAAGATGAGTTGTGACACAATCCTTGAAATTCAAGAAACTAATAATGTACATGAGGGCATGTTCATAAATGACCATAAATCCAATTTAAAAATGATTACATACATGTGACAGGTTACAGAAGCCTGAAAGATTCAAGAATGTAGGTAACTTCTGATTGGTGGGAATAAGGAAGAGCAAATGTTGCCTGAGCTAAGCCTTAGGGGTAAGAAGTTATAAAGAATGAAAAAAATGTATTGGGCAATGACATGGAAGAAGGAGAAGCTAAGATGACCTTTAAGTGTAGCGCACTATCTAGTATGGCTACCATGAAAAGGGAAGTGCTAGAGTATACGTTTCAAAAGGCAGGTTGAAGTTGTTTTGAAGGGTCTGTAATAGTAAAGCAGAAGAGTTGATTTTTTTTGTCAGCAATGGAGAACCAATGAAGTTTTTTTTGAGCAGAAGAATGACAGGTTAGACATATATCTTATCTTATAAAAGAGAAAAATAATATTTAGGAAGTAGAATTATACTTCCTTGACACTCTCATGTTTTTCCTCCTGCATCTCCAATTAATCTTCAAGGAGCCTCTTAATTTGTTGCACTTTTTATGTACTAAGTATCAGGGTTCCCTTAGGCTCTGACTTCAATAGAACTTTTAACTATATGTGGGTAACTGTTTTTGCTCCTAATAATTGAAATAAGGCTTTTTAACTTTTCTCACTCGTAACTTCTTTTTGTCTTATAAATTTTTATGTGATCCTAGGTATATAAAGTAGATATACAAATCAAATATTTACTGATACTAAATCATAACTTCAAAAGCCCCACATTCACTTATGGGATACCATATGGGGTTACAAACCACAGTTAAAGAAACTGGAATATAAATTATCAAAGAGACATTGTTATTACTTGGAGGAGTAGAAAGTTTATAAAATTCTGTGGATGTGTGGGGTGGAAGAAGAGACCAAGAAGTCTTCTTTGAGTACAACTGATGGAGGGGGTAGGATGCTATTGGTAACTTAGTATTTTATCACATTTTCTCCATTCTTTTATTTTTATATCATATTCATCCCCATTTGGCCTTTTTAAGCTTCCAAAGCTTATAGTTGAACTAAGATATTTGAGATACTTTGTATATTTCAACCTAACAATAAAAAAAGGGAAATGCTAACTAACAAATTAGTCAGATGAGTCTAATAGCATGAGCAATGTTCCATGACCTTTATCTCTCAATTTTACAAAGAAGGAAGGGAGACTCACTAGAAGTAGGAATTATATTTTTCTTTGTAATTGAATTCCAGTCACTTAGCACATAGTTGGTGTTTAACAAATATGTGTTGATTGATTCTCCCTTGCTTTCTAGGGCTAAATTTAATCATTATAATCATATAGCTTTTAGATTTTAAAAAATTCTGACCATTTATAGTGTAGTAGTAATTGTATATAATATAGCTTTCTTTCACTTTGTAACACTTAATACTGCTTTCCATACAAACATTTTTCCTCCAGTTGTTGGCTTCCCTTCTACTTTGATGTTAGCTTGCCCAAATTGATTTAAAAATAAAAGAAATCCCTCTTACAAACATGTAGTGAAAAAACCAAATTTCTTTTCATTGACTATACTGAAAAAAATCTCTGCACTATGAATTCTTTATTTCCTATTAGAATATGGGTAGCATATTTTACCATGAGTCTTTGGGAATAAGTTAGTCATTGTGCCGATGAGTATTTCAAATTTATTTATTTTTGCAACATTCTTATTGTATAAATTATTCTCCTGGTTTTGCTTACTTTACTCTGAATCAATTCATAATGATTCTTCTCAGGCTTCTCTGGAATCATCCCTTTCATAGTTTCTTAAAACACTGCCATATTAATGCATATTTATAACTTGTTTAGGCAACCCCAATTTATGGATAACCTCTCAGATTTAAAATCTTTGCCACAACAAAAAGAGCTAAAATATTTTCTATACCCTTAGTTTATTTTTTCTTAGAATTAACCCTTCCCTTAATTTATTCAAGTCTCTTATTCATCTTTTCCATTCTCCCTTTTCCTTTCTTTTTTTTCTATTGAGTGAAATATATTTCTATATCACCCTTTGAACACATGAATGTACATGTACATATTTTTCTCTCCATTGACTGGTTCAAATGAGAGTGATATTCAAGTTGCTCCTGCTTTTTCTTCTCTGCCTTTATTTTTTAAAGATGATCAAGGCAAAATGAAATGATTTCATAGCATTCTAATTAGAATATCTCTGTGACCTCTGATTATGATAGAATTCAGAAAAGACATATCTATCATCTCCCCTTGTTAGAACATAATCAGTTTAATCCTTATTTAGTCCCTTATGATTGTTCAGTTTTTTATACTTCTCTAGACTCTTAATTTTGCATTTCAAAGTTCCTATGCAGCTTTAGTCTTTTCATGAAGAACAGTTGAAAGTCCTGTATTTTATTAAAATTCATTTATTTTTCTGTATGTTACCCTCAGTTTTGCTGGATAAATTATTCTTTTTTACATCATCACATTAAAGTCAAATTAAACCTATACTGCAAGTATACTCCTTCAAACTGCTCTGACAAAGGTACAATTCTCAAGAATTATATGCATCATCTGTCCATGGTGATGTAAATATTTTAACTTTTATAAAATCTAGGTTTTTTTTTCCTTCCCTTTTTACCTTTTTATGCTTTTCTTGAATTTTATATCTGAAGATCAAATTTTCTGTTCGTCTCTGGTCTTTTCACCAAAAATGATGGAAAACACTCAATTTCATTGAATGCCCATTTTTTCCCCTGAAAGATAATGCTTAGTTTTGTTGGGTAATTGTTTCTTTGTTGTACTCCAAACTCCTTTGCCTTCCAAAATATCATGTGGCGGGTCCTTTGATCTTTTAAAGTAGAAGTAGTCCTGGCTAATCCTGATTATGGATCCTTTATATTTGAATTTTTTTTCCAGTTGCTTGCAGCATTTTCTCCTTGATCTGATAATTTTTGAATTTAGCTACAATATTCTGTGGAGTTATCATTTTGGGGTGTCTTTCAGGAGATGATCAGTGAACTCTTTCCATGACTATTTTGCCTTCTGGTTCTAGAATATCAAGGCAATTTTCCTTGATTTCCTGAAAGATATTGTCTGGGCTCTCTTTTTTTTTTTCATGATATCTTTTATATGTCCAGTAATTCTTAGATTGTCTCTCTTGGATCTTATTTTTAGGTCAGTTGTTTTAATGAAGTATTTTATATTTTCTTCTATTTTTTCATATTTTGGGTTTTTTTTTGACTGATTCTTGATGACTTGTCCAATTCTAATTTTTAATAATTGTTTTCTTCAGTTAGCTTTTTTTTTTTTTTACTTCCTTTTGCATTTGGCCAATTAAAGGACTTGATTTGTTCATTGGATTTTTTTTTCCATTTTATCAATTCTCTTTTTTAAGGAGTTGTTCTCTTTTTTTCTATTTTTCTATTTCTATTTTTCAAGGAGTTGTTTTCTTTTTCCATTTTGTCAAATCTATTTTTTTAAAAATGTGTTTTCTTCAGTCAATCCCTGTGTTTCTTTTTCCAAACTCTCCTTCAAAATTCTCATTTCTTTTCCTTGTTTTTCTTCTAACTCTCTTTTAAGATACTTCCTTTTCCCCCACCCCCCAGACAATTGGAGTTAAATGACTTGCCCAGGGTCACACAGCTAAGAAGTATTAAGTGTCCGAAACTAGATTTGAATTCAGGTCCTCTTGACTTCAGGACTGTTGCTCTATCCACTGCGCCACCTAGCTGCCAAATGTTACTTTTTGAACTTTTCCAAGAGAGCCTTTTAAATATGAGACCAGTTCATATCCCCCTTTGAGGCTTCACCTGGAGGTATTTTTTTTTGGTGTCCTCTTCTGAGTTTGTTTTCTGTTGTTCCTGTCTCTATAGTTGCTCTCTATGATCAAAGCTCTTTTTTTCCTTTTTTTGTTCATTTTTAAAAGTTGAGGACTGGTCCTAGGACACAAAGGAGATTGTCCTGAGCTTCCTCTATGAGGTAACAGGAGCTTCTCACTGCCTGTCCTGGGGCCAGTGGTGCTCCAAGCTTCCCTGTTACACTGGGTATGTCTCACCAAGTCCCTCCTGTTAGGATGAGGTTTACAGACTTGGTGTTTGCCTTCTGTATTTGTGCTGGCTCCCCATCACATTCTCCCTTGCCCAATTGTGACAGACTTTTCCTGAAGTCCTTCCAAGTTATCTTAGGCTGGAAAATTATTGCACTCTGAATATTTGTGAGTTCTGTAACTCTAAAATTTGCTCAGAGACTTGATCTAGTTTTGATTCTGAGGAAATCCAGGAAGAACTCAGGCAAAGTCCTGTCTACTGTCTGCCATGTTAGTTCCACCTAGGATAAATTATTCTTGATTGTGAGACTGTATGTGCTTACTCTTATGGAATATTGTATTCTATTCCTTTTTAGTGTGACTGGTGGGGGAAATCATGGTTTTTAGGGAGTCCAGTAATTCTTAAAAAAAAAAAAAAACTTCTTCTAGATCTGTTTTCTAGTTCAACAATTTTGATTTAGAGTACCTGACCTGGCCTTCTGTTTTTCAGCCTTTTGACTTGTTTCTATATTTTTTTGTTGTCCTATGGTTCATTGGCTTCAATTTGGGTCAGCCTATCTTTCAGGAAATTTGTTGCTTGATGCTTTGCTTTAAATCTACTCCCCACTTGCCTTGCTATTACTTAATCTACCCCACCCATGTCCCTCCCTTGTCTTCTTCCCTCATCTTTTGCTTCACCATCTGCTCACCCCTCCTTTCTAATTTCTTTATAGATTGTGGAGGGTGCTATACTGTTCATAGTATATATGTAGTGTTGCTTATTAACCCTTTCCCAATGTAGGGAATGACCATCTAATTCTTTCTATTCTATCCCAATGACTATCTATTCTTTCTCTGCACTTCATTTGTATAACATAATTACTATCTGTGCCTTAACTCTGCCCCAATCTTTCCTTAGAGTTGCTCTATTGTTGATGTCAATTTTAAACATATGGTATTTATTTCCCATTAAAATTTTTTTTTATCCATTTTGAGGTCCTTGAAATAATTCTTTGATATTGGCTCTTATATGTTAAATTTTCTATTAAGTTCTGCTTTGGTTGATAGAAAGTTCTGAAACTCTGCAAGTTTGTTGAATGTCCATTTTTCCTCATTCAATATTATAGATAGTTTTGCTGGATATTATATTTTGGCTGCAGGCCTAGTTCTTCTGATTGTTGGTAGATATGATTCTAGGACCTGCATTCTTTTATTATGACTTCTGCTAGGTCCTGTTGTGACTCCAGTGTATTTGAATTGTTTTTTTTTTCCTTGTTTCTTGCAAAATTTTCTCTTTGATCTGGGGGTTTCTAAATTTGGCAATAATGTTCCTATGTGTTTTCCACAAAGGATCTAATTGAGGTGGTGATCAGTGGATTTTTTTTTCTATTTCTACATTCCCCTCATGTTCTATCATTCCAGGATGATTTTGTTGGATTATTTCTTGCATTATTGTGTCAAGGTCATTTTTTTTGGTCACAACTTTTAGCAGTCCAATTATTCTAATATTTTCTTTTGTGGATCTATTCTCCAGATCTGTCATTTTTCTTATAAGTTGTTTCACATTCTGTTGTATTTTTTCATTCCTTATAATCTGTTTTTTTTATTTCTTGGTCACTCATAGATTTATTGCCTTTCCCTTGCCCTATTCTAATTTTCAAAGAGTTAGTTTCATCTTTAAGATTCTATATCCTGTTCTAGTTGGTAAACTTTTTTCATGGATTTTTTTTTTAGTTTTTTTCCTAAAAATCTCTCATTTGATTTTTAAATTCTTTTTTGAGTTCTTCTATACATTCCTTCTGTGTTGGTAGCTATTTTCCATTTTCCATTATCCTTTAGGATAGAAGCTTTTTTTTTTTTTTTTTACTTCAGTGAAGTAAACTGTGAAGTAAACATCTGAAGATGAATGCCAGTCTTGCCTGTTCCCATGGTATGTTTCTGTGATGGAGTTCTTTTTTCTTTGTCAATTCATTATTTAAATACAAGGTATTAGCATAAGCATCTCTAATCTAATTGGGTTGGTAAAATGATGCCTCTGGTTTCACCTCAGATCTCTCCTCTGACCAGGAACCCCAGACCTAGACCTCTGTCCTCTACCAAGTGCCTATAGCCAGCAGTATCCCTGTCCCACTGCCTCTGCACTCACTGGTGCTGTTTTCTCCTTCCCCAGAGCTGTGCTCTGCAGCACAGCTGGGCCTGGCGCTCCTAATCAGCCAAGATTCACTTAGTGCTCTAGGTGAAAGTTTCTGTAGTTCCTGCAGAGGCTCCAGCCACAAAACACTAGCCCCAGGGCTCCCTACTTGGTGTTTTTATGGAGTTACTTCAGAGGTGCTTGTATTTCACTCGGGTTAATCCCAGCTCTGTGTCTTTCTTTGGATCTTCTCTGGTTTTTCTTTTGATATTCTCGGGTTGTAAAGAGAGACCCCTGTTCTTTCCCAAGTCTTCTTGATTTTTCATCAGTCTATGTTTACCCTAAAATACAAATGTGTGTCCCACTTGTCATCAGGTATATGCTTCCTTATAAATTCAAATCTGGCCTCAGACACTTACTAACTGGATAAATCATCTAACCTTGTTTGGCTCATCTGTAAAATAAGCTAAAGAAAGTACTGGCAAATCACTCCAGTGCCTTTACTAAGAAAACCTCAGATGAGGTCATGAGGAATTGGACGTGACTGAAAAAATAACTGAAGTACTCTGTACATCTGCAGGAAATGTCTGGATTGTTATTGCTTTCTTGAAGGAACTAACAGATGTGTTATCCTAAGATTTGGGGCACATTTCAGCCTGGGGATCTATAGACTTTCAGTGTTCTCAAAACAATCTGATCCAGGAAAAAGTCTTATTACTGTCATAATACTAAGCAATAGATCCATGGATTTGTACCTTGGTGGAAATCCAGTAGATTTCTCTTAGTCTCAACAGCTATCAATAAGGTGGAAAGTTTCGTAAGTTCAGAAGGACCAAATTGTAGATCTTCTTTTCTTTTGGTTTGTGATTGTTGTCCTGGTTGTTTCATTGCTAAATTTAATGAGCTAGATGCTGGAAATGAGATCTTATCCTTCTCTTGGGGTTTGGACCACACAGCCATGTCTATTTCTGAACTTTCTTCTTACTCAGCAGTTTTGTTTTCCCCTGAAATACTATAGTAAGCACAAGTCCTCCTCCTCTTCAGTCCACCATGGAGCTATGATCCAGAGCTTTCTATTGGAACCTATTTCTGGATCCCATTCAAATTTAGGCCCAATTAGTGCTGAATTTAACCTGTCTTCTTTCTTGATTCACAGTCTCTCTTTGTGCTGAAATGCTTTGCAGAGTGGACTCCTGCCAGATACTTTCCCAAATGTCCAAAAACATTCCTGTCTGACTGTCTATGCTAACCTAAACCCAGAAAAAAAGAGTCACTAATTTTTTTTTCTTTTGAATTTCTCTCTCTCTCTCTCTCTCTCTCTCTCTCTCTCTCTCTCTCTCTCTCTGTTAGTTTAATACATTCTTTAGATTTGTTTGGAAATTTGAGTGGTGGTGGGAAGCTTGCTATACATCTTCCTATTCAGCCACTCTCCTGGTTTTCCATGCTACTTACAAAAATGTCCAAGTATTGCCTACAATGTAAAATCATCACTAGATCCTACTAAAAAATCACTAGATCTCAGCATATTGTCCTATACACTCTTCCTATTCTTGGCCAAATATCTAGAAAAATCTCTCTACATTTGCTGCTTCTACTTACTCACTTCTCATTCACTTTTTATGACATTGTACTCTGGGTTTCCATCTCTCAACCAAAACTATTCTATCCAAAATAACCAGTGATCTTTTAATTGATGTTTTTTTTTTCTTAGTACCCATATATCTGAATAATTTTACAGTATTTGACATTGTCGCTCATACTTTACTTTTGGATATTTTCTTTTTTCTGATTTTAATGACTACTTTTTCCAATTTTTTTTCCTACTTGTCTGAATCCCTGTCAGTTTCCTTTTCTGGCTCCTAATTGTGGCTGAGTCCATATATATATATATATATATATATATATATATATATATATGTGTGTGTGTGTGTGTGTGTGTGTGTATGTGTGTGTGTGTATGATATTTAATATCTGTACTTAATAAACACTGAAATAAAAAATATATTATATATGTATTTATATTGCTGAGACAATTGGGGTTAAGTGACTTGTTCAGAGTCACACAGCTCAAAAGTGTTAAGTGTCTGAGGTCAAATTTGAACTCAGGCCCTCCTGACTTCAAGGCTGGTACTCTATCCATTATGCCACCTAGCTGCCTTGAGTCCTAATATTTTTGTTGTAATTATTTTTCTATATTTTCTGACTTGATGATTTCATGTGTTCCTATGGATTTAAATATCATCTCTATAATTTTATGTAGATATTCTGCAGATTTATATATGTAGTCTCTTCTCTCTTTTATCTTACAGAATTTGACATGCAGTTCAAGCATTGTCTTCTACATGGAGCCTTGCATATTCTTCTTCTGCTGATGTTTTCCCTCCTTAAACTATCTTGCATTTATTTTGCATAGACTTTAATTATATATGTTGTCTCTCACTTGAAAACATAAACTTCTTGGGAGAATAGAGACTTTTTGCCTTTGTCTCTATAGTCTTAAAATTAAAAAGACAATAAAATTCTTGTCATGTACTTTAATAACATTCAAATGAGCAAAAGATACTGTATCCTAATCTCAGCAAACATATCATCTAAAGACTACTAAACTCTTAGATAAAAAAATGCTTTCATCATAATGGATTTTAAAAAACAGTCAGGAGACTTAATAAACAGAAGTTTTTTTTTCCTTTCTATAAGAATTTGAGATGCATTTGGGTTTCTTAGAATATGTAGGCTTTCAGTGCTTCCAAATTAAAATTAATAAATATAGCAATGATTTAATTAATACAGTTCAAGTGGTTAATGGTACTGTAATGCCTTTTGGGACTTTTTGTCTTTTTCCTTATACCATTTGTGTTCCCAAATCCCACTCTGTCCCCCACCCCCAAAAAAAATCTGAGGAAGAGATAAAGTTTTTGCTTATTTTGAAGAATTTCTTTTAGAATCAATAGGAAGACAGATTTTTCTTGTACTTCATGGAGGGAGAGAATAAGGCAGAAATTCATTTTAGTACTGGGAAAAAGAAGATTATTTTAAACCACCTGGTTCTCTAGCTCTTGCCAGGGAGGCCTCTTCTAGCCAGTTGGTGAGTTAAATGCAAAGTAAAACATAATTCCACTATATTCTGGGTAGCTGACACCTTTTAAGTTGGTATAACACATGCTATCTCTTTTACACTGAAAAGTTTGAAGTGAGGATTGAGAATAGGGATAATGACTTTTCATATTTGTGACCTGGAGTCCAACCAATAAAAGAATGCATGAATTTGTGTCATCCATTTCCATGTTCTCATGTTCTCACAATTCTGCCCCAAAGTAGTTCATTTTTCTTGGCCCAAATAGCTTTGAAATCCAGTTGGTTCCAATACCCCAAGTTCAACAGCAGGGCTTCTCCACCTGCTCCTCTTTTTCATTTCTGGTGCTGATGGTCCTGTTATTTCTCCAGACCTCTCTCCTACTGCCAGATATCTCCCAATTCTAGGTTGGCTTATTCATTCCTTTTGCTCCAGGAAAAGACCATCCACTCCTTACCAAGGCCAGCTGGCATGTTCCAGTCCCCTCCAGTATTCAAGGTCTATCTCTGTCCTAGTTTCATCTATCCCTTGGCTTCTATCCCCTAGAACACAAGGCTATCTAATGAAGCAAAGACAATTTGTCCTGACCACTGATGGAAAGCATTCTTGATTCGATTACAAGCTAGCCAGACAGAAAACATTTGATGATATTTAATCAAATTGAGAAATGTTACTTCCCATTGTTTAAATTCAGGCATTTTTTTATTCCTTGAGAGGTTGAACATTAAGGATAAAGGGCAAAATCATATTTTTCACTGCAGGTATGGGTCATTGGAAAGATGCTCTTACAAAGAGAGAGCTACAGGGCATAGCATTGTCTTTAATTGTTGATAAGAGCAATTTTTGAAGAGGTAACTGAAACATTTTTCATTTGAAGTGAAGAATCAGCATATTTGAGTTAAATAATTATGAGACATAACTGGCATGTCAATGAAGTTCTAAAACAATTTCTGTCTGTACTGTTCAGTGGAAATTTTTTTGTTAGAACTTAGGTTTACTCTTTCCCTTAAGGTATAGCTGAAACCATGATAGTGAGCAGCTTCCCAAAGTTAAGAATTAGTCTTCAGCTTTATGTAGGAATAGTGAAGATAAAATTTTACTGGTGTCTTAATGAGTGGTAGTAGAACCTCATTTTGCATAATGAAGAAGATTTAAGAGGTGTGTGTGTCTCTGTGTGTGTGTGTGTGTGTGTGTGTGTGTGTAACAGAAACAGAAAAGACGAGGAAGAGAGTGGAAAGAAAGAAAGAATGTGGGGATGAGGGACAGGGGAAAAAGGAAAGATAGGATGAGAAAAGAAGAAGAGGGAAGAGGGAATCGGAGCAAGGGAAGTGATGATGGAATGTGGTAAAGCAGGTAGATGGGAAAGAGGTGAGGAGGAAAGTAGCAGAGAAAGAGGAGAGAGAGTAAGAGGAAGAGAAGAGAGATGAAAAATAGCATATATAAGAAGATTTGGATGCTTGGAACCTTGTAAATGTATGAGAGATACTCGGTGTTAAAGTGAACTTGTTGCAAGATTTAGCCTTTCTTCTATGTTCTAGTTCCCTCCCTCCATCATGTAGTGAAACTACATAACAAGAAAGCCCACTGAGAGTCAATATTTGAATGCTAAGTTTCTAAGCTTTCTGTAATGTTTGCATGGAAAAAAACCAGTGTTCCTCATGGTACAAAGGGAACTAGAGCTTTGGGGCATGAGTGCCAAGAGTGTGACTGGGAATGAGAGGTTCCCAGCATGAAGCAGATGGGATTTTGGGTGAATAGAAAATAGGATAAAAACTTGGCAGTTCAGAGATGAGCTTCAGCACTTTGAGAGCAGTGTGTAAGCAATACGTGATAATTCTGTGGATTCTGTGCAACAGCTACCAGGAAAATTTTCATCTTACTGATAAATAAAGGATGTTTTCAACACTTCCAAAGCTCAGCTTGCTTTGCTTGTGAGATTTATTTATTAAGAATTACATTTTGCAAGGAACTATTTTGAGCCTTGGGGATGTAAATGTAAAACCCAACACAGATACTGGGGAAATATGACATGTACACAAAGTAAATAAATGTTATACAATGTGAGGTATAATGGGGGAAAAGGAGAAATCCAACAAAATGATCTAGGCCACCGTTCTTAATCTGAATTCCTCTTTCAGCTTTTAGGGAATCCAGGAAAGCTTTTTTGAAGAGAAGGCATTTGAGGTAGCTTTAGAGGAAAGTAAGGATTCTGAAGTCTAGAGATAAAGAGAATGTGCATTCCAGGCATAGGAAAATGCTACTTAAATGCAAAGATGGCAATTCCATTTCAGGGAACAGTTAATTATCTCATTTGGCTAAAATATAAGTGCAAAAAAGAGAGTTGTAAAGTAAAGCTTCAAGTCACATGAGAGTCTGATTGCAGAAGGCCATAAGTCTTAAGCTAAGCCTAGGAGTTGGCATTTTTTCTTATAGATAATGGGGAGCCAAAGAATGTTTTTAGGCAGGCTTCATGAAAATTATCTTGGTAGCTCTGTGAACCAAAGAGGGGAGAAATAGGGAAACAAGTTGCAAAACTACTATCATAGTCAGAACCTTAGTTTTTAAGGGCCTAAAATAGAATTTTTGGCTAAGGAAATAGAGTGAAGGGGGTGGATGTGAGAGACATTGAGGAGGTAACATACATGAGACTGGGGCAATTGGTTGGATAAAGGGAGAGTAGTGGATTGGGTAAAAGATGAGGAAAAAGAAGAATTTTAGACACTTGCATAGTCTGAGGTTTCTATGCTATATGCCTGTGAAATGTCATTAATAGACATATGAAAATAGTGATATGAAGCAATTTAAGGGAAAGTGTTAAATTTACTTTTAGACAAGTTGAATTTGAGTAGGAAAATCAAGTGGAAATGTCCAATAAGTAGTTGGTGATGCAGGGATAGAGTTCTGGGGAGAGATTATAGTGTTCTTTAAATGACTTATACAATAACAGTTTATATAGTATGTACAAAATGATTGTGGGATAGTGTGTGATGCACAATGGTCCTGACCCATATAACTGTGGATGACTTACTCTTTGTTCCTTTATTGTATGAATTTCTTGTGCTTTGCCTTCAGCACAAATTAAGTGTTGGTCAGTACTTAGAATTGGGCTATCTCTTCATTTGTGTTCCTTGGTAGATGAAATCCAATTTTGAAGTTTATAATGTATATGGATTATTGGAGACTGGTGATTCTTTGTCTCTAAGTTGTGTTGGCAGAATCACCAACAGGTAAGAAATTTGTGGTGAGATTTGGAAAACAAATCCTTGGGAAGGTGGATTTATTTAAAAGGTCACCTTTATCTGCTGAGCAGAAGTATAATAGGGTTACTGGCTGATCTTGACAAATAGTGCTTAAAAACCATCAAACCTATAAAAATTCAAGCAACATTTGTAGTAGTCTGAATGAAACTTGTGTTCCCTAGTCATCACTGTCTTGTCCTATTGCCATATCATTATGTTGAGAAATAGAAATGCATGCTGCCAGTAACAATAGGTAAATAAAATAATAAAAACGATTGTAAAGAGAGGGTAGAGATTGTTGAGGGAGGGAGAGTTTCAAGTTTTGGGATTTGTCATTGGTGCCAGATTTCCTATATATCCTCTGTTTTACTCTGTTTCAAAGTTCTTAGAAAAGCAGTGCCTTTGCATGCAAAATTTCCCTAACTGTACTGTATTATGCACTATTTTTTCCTTCCTTACATAATGTTTTTCTGCATCAATTTCAAGAGTTTATAAGCATATTATACAAGATAGTAGCCTAATCAACCATGATGTATAGAATACTTCTGAAAAGTGGGGAATGGCTAATGTGTCTAGTTTTTAGTAATATGTTAAAATTAAATCTCCCCATGGATTTCAGAACAAAGGTAACTATCATTTCCAATCTTCTTATAATGTAAGGAAGAAGAGCCCTTGGAATGTCTGCTGTGTAGGAAACTAGAACACTTATGTAAGGCATTAGCAGATTTAGTTCCTCTTTTCTCCATGATTGGATTGAGGGAAGACAATCTCTAATTTTTTGATTTGAGAAACAAACCTAGGGCTTCCACTCAGTCTTGCACAGAGACAGGAATATGAATTCAAGTGAGGCAGGGCTGTGGAAAGGCTGTCCTCCTGAGCTATCTGGATCTAGTGGCAAGATATAGATTAAGATGTCTGTAAATGGATCCAGGGATTATGCATATCATTTTTTCATGTACAAAGGTAACAATTTAACTTTGAGTCCCTTACAATTATTTTTCATTATTCATTTTAATCTTATAATTGAAAGGCAATTTTTCTATTTAATTCTTATATTTGCATCAAGGATGCTGTAAAGTCCTCTATTACATAAAATATCTATTTTCCTTCTTGAAGGATCATATTCAGTTTTGTTGGATAGGTGATTCTTGGTTGTGATATTAGCTCCTTTGTTTTTCGAGATTGCCATATTCTAAGTCCTCCATTCCTTTAATGTAGAAATTGCTAAATCTTGTGTGATCCTGGATGTGGTTCCATTATATTTGAATTACTTTAAGAAACCAGAAAAAAAATTTTTCTCTTTGAAAAGCTCTGAATTTGGCTGTAATATTACTTAGAGTTTTTATTTTGGGAATGATTTCAAAAAGTAATTGGTAGATTCTTTCATCTTGTATTTTGTCTTCTGGATGTAAGATAGGAGATCAGTTTTCCCTGATAATTTCTTTTCTTTTATTGTAGTAAATTTATTTGTTTTTAATACACAATGTTTTATGAATCAGATTGGGAGAAAAAAATTAGAGCCAAAGGGAAAAGTCATGGGAAAGATAAAAAAAATGAAAAAGAAGCTAACCTAGCATATGTTGATTTACATTCCATCTCCTTTTTTCTGGATGCAGATGTCATTTTCTGTCCAAATTTTATTGGGATTGCTTTGGATTACTGAACCGCTGAGAAGAACCAAGTCTTTTAGAGTTGATCATAACACATCCTTGCTGTTATTTCATACAATGTTTCTGCTTTTTTTGCTCAGAATCAGTTGTTTCCAGACCTTTCTATAATAAGCTTGTTCATTTTTTATAGAATAATAATATTCCATTATCTTCATGTACCACTGCTTCTTCAGTCAGGTCCCAATTGATGAGCATCCACTTCTTTTCCAACTCTTTGCTAGCACGAAAAAAGCTGCTACAAACATTTTTCCACATATGGGTCCTTTTCCCTCCTTTATGATTTCCTTGGGATACAGACCCAGTAATGATGCTGCTGGGTCAGTGGGTATGCGCAGTTTGATAGCCTTTTAGGCATATTTTCAGATTGCTCTCCAGAATAGCTAGATCATTTCAAAACTCCACCAACAATGCATTTCTGTCTCAATTTTCCCACATCCCCTCCAACATTTATCATTACCTTTTCCTATCATCTTAGCTAATCTAAGAGTTGTGAGGTGGTACCTCAGAATTGTTTTAATTTGCATTTTTGTAATCAATAGTGATTTAGAGCATTTTTTTCATTTAACTATATAACTTCATCATCTGATAATTGTCTGTTCATATCCTTTGGTCATTTATCAATTGGGGAATGGCTTATATTCTTATAAATTTGACACAGTTCTTTATAGATTTTAGAAATGAGACCTTTATCAGAACTACTGGCTGCAAAGATTTTTTCCCCCAGCTTTGTACATTCTTTTTAATCTTGTTTCTGTTGTTTTTTTTTTTTTTTTTTGCAAAATCTTTTTTTAGTTTAATGTAATCAAAGTTGTCCATTTTGCCTTTCATAATGTTTCTCTAGTTCTTCTTTGGTCATAATTACTTCCCTTTTCCAAACATCTGATAGGTGAATTATCTCTTGTTCTCCTAATCTGTTTATGGTATCATCCTTTATATAAAAATAATATATCCATTTTGACCTTATTTTAAGATAGGATGTGAGATATAGATCTATGATAGTTTTCTGACATGTTTTTCCAGCAATTATGAGCAAAAAAAGAAAATTTATAAGTCCAGCTACTCTCCATTAGAAATAATACTTGCTACAGGTTTTAGATAGATACTATTTAATAATTTGAGGAAAACTCGCTTTATTTCCGTTTTTCAGTTTTTTTTAAGGAAAGCATCCTGTATTTTGTCAAAAGCTTGTTCTGCATCTGTTGAGATTATTATATAATTTATGTTTGTTTTGTTATTGATATGGTCGATTATGGTAATAGTTTTCCTGATATTGAATTAGCCTTCCTGGTTTAAATTCTATCTGTTCATAATATGTTATGCTGCTAATAAATTGCTGTAATCTCTTTGCTAGCATCTTATTTAAATGTTTTGCATCAATATTCATTAGGGAAATTGGTCTGTAATTTTTCTTTCTCTGTTTTGGCCCTTCCTGGTTTAGGTATTAGTGTCATATTTGTGTCATATAAGGAATTTAGCAGTATTCCTCCTTTAGCTATTTTCCCAAATAGTTTACATAGAATTGGAATTGTTATTTAAATGTCTGGTAGAATTCACTTGGGAATCCATCTGTCCCCTGAGATTGTATTTTTTTTTTAGGGGGTTCATTAACTACTTGTTCAATTTTTTTTCTACAGTGGGATTATTTAAGTATTTTATTTGTTCTTCTGTTAACCTGGGAATTTTATATTTTTATAAATATTCATCCATTTTGGTTAGATTGTCAGATTTACTGCCATAGAGTTGGGCAAAATAGCTCCTAATTATTGCTTTAATTTCTTTTTCATTGATGGTAAGTTCACCCTTCTCATGTTTGATGTGGGTGATTTAGTTTGTTTCTTGCCTTTGTCTAATCAAATTAACCAAAGCTTTATTTTTTTTTTTAATAAAACTAACTGTTATTTTTGTCCATTAGTTCAATAATTTTTTTTTAATCTCTATTTTATTAATCTCTCTTTGGGTTGGTATTTTATTGGGGGTTTCTAATTTCTTCTTTTTCTAGTTTTTTTTTTTTTTAGTTGTATGCCTAATTCACTGATTTCCTCTTTTTCTAATTTATTTATATGGCTAGTTAGAGATATAAAATTTCCCCTAAGAATTGATTTGGCTGCATTCTATGGGTTTTGGTATGCTGTCTCGTATTGTCATTCTCTTGGATGAAATTATGTATTGTTTCTGAGATTTGTTGTTTGACCCACTCATTCTTTAGAATTAGATTATTTAACTTCCAGTTGGTTTTTAGTCTGTCTTTCCCTGGCACTTTATTGGATGTAATTTTTATTGCATTGTGATCTGAAAAGGAAGCATTTACTATTTCTGCTTTTTTTGCATTTGATTGTGAAAGTTGTTATGCCCTAATACATGATCAATTTTTGTTTAGGTGCCATGTATTCCTGAGAAAAAGGTGTATTCTTTTTCTTCCCTCTTCAGTTTTCTCCAGAGGTTTTCATTTCTAGGGTTTCTAGGATCCTATTAACCTCCCTAGTTCCTTTCTTGTTTATTTTGTGGTTAGATTTGTCTGATTTTGAAAGGGGAATGTTGAGGTTCCCCACTAGAATAGTTTTGCTATCTATTTCTTCCTGTAATTAGCTTAAAGTCTTCTCTAGGAATTTGCCTGCTCTGCCACTTGGTGCATACACATTTAGTATCACTGTTACATCATTATTTATTGAATTCTTGATCAAGATGTACTTTCCCTCCTTATCTCTATTAATAAGATCTATTTTTTACTTTTGCTTTATCTAAGCTCAGATTTGCCACATCTGCTTTTTTCTTTTTTTTATTTCTGATAAAGCATAATAAATTTTATTCCAGCATTTTACCTTTACTTTGTATGTATCTCCGTGTCAAGTATGTTTCTTATAAACAACATATTGTAGGATTCTGTTTTTTAATCCACTCTGCTATTTGCTTCCCTTTTATGGGAGAGTTCATCCCATTCACAGCTTTGATTACCAGCTCTGTTATTTTCCTCAATTCTATTTTCTCTCCTGCATATACTTTTATACTCTCTTTCCAACCTGTCAGTAGTCATGTGTGCTTTTTTCCCCCATCCCATCCACTACAGGTCAGCTGTTTTTCCAATGAAGTATTTCATATTTCTTCTATTTTTTTTTTATTCTTTTTAATTCGACCAAGTCTTGCTGACTTGCAAAGTCACTAGCTTCCACTAGCCTGTTCTACTTTTTAAGGTGCAATTTTCTTCAGTTAGTTTTTGCATTTCTTTTTCCATCTGGTTATTTCCACTGTTTGAGTTCTTTCCTTCAGATATTTTTTTTTCCAAACTGTTGACTCTCTCATGCATATCTCTCATTTCCTTTCTCATTTTTCTTCTACCTCTTTTACTTGCCTTTTAAAATCTTTTATGAGCATTTCTAAGAATCCTCTTTGGACTTGACTCCAATTCATACCACTCTGAGATTTTTCTGTGCACATTCTTTCTTTCTCAAAGTTTGTGTTTTGGTTAGCCTTGTCATCATAGGAGCTTTCAATGATCAAACTTCTTTTCTATTTGTTGCTCATTTTCTTTCCTTTTCTTTTGGTATTTCCTTTTTTTTTTTTTTTTTTTTTTTTACTTTTATGGCTGAGCTCTGCTCCTGGAATAAAGTGGGAAATACCACAAGGTTTCTGTGCATCTCTGAGCCTTGGATTTGAGTGCAGAGGCCCCTTGAGTTTGCAGAAGCAGCTTTGCTAGATCTGTTCAGGAAACAGCTTGGTTTCTCAGAGTTTGCCTTCTCAGCTGGGACTGGAAGCTGCCCAACTGATTTGCTCCTCTACTGAGCCAGTACTGAAGGTATTAGTTGCTGATTTGCTGTGATTAAGACCCTCTCATGGGCTTTCCCAGAGTCTGAACTGAGCTGAACACCCTTTTCACCCCAGTGAGATTGACATTCTTGAACTTTATTTGGTCTATATTAAGCTGGAGAGTGGGTTTCATTCCATCAGACACTGTTCAGTGGCTTGGTTTCATGTGGTTTTTGAGGGAAACTGGAAGGGCTTGAACACCTTCCTGACTTTACTCTGCCATCTTGGCTCTACCCTGGGAACCTTTCCTTGAAAATTTCTAGAAATATGATGTATTTTGTGGATGATGGTTTTCAGGAAGTCCAATAATTTATATATTTTCTCATTTTGATCTATTTTACATGTCAGTATTTTTATAAAATATTTCACGTTTTTTTGCTATCTTTTTCATTCCTTTGCTTGTCTTGTTTCTTGATATTTCATGGAATTATTTTTTACTTGTCCAATTCTCATGTTTGAAGAATTATTTTCTCCAGTGAGATTTTGTGCCTGTTTTTCCATTTGGCAAATTCTGCTTTTTAAGGAGTTTTTTCCCCCCATGAATTTTTCTACCTCTTTTTCCATTTGGCCTATTACTTTAAAAAAGAATTCCTTAGTTAATATTTGTGCCTATTTTACCATTTTGTCAGGTTTTCTTTTAAAAGAGTTATTTTTTTATTATAGCTTTTTATTTGCAAGATATATACATAGGTAATTTCTCAGCATTGACATTTACAAATCCTTTTGTTCCAACTTTTTTCCTCCTTCCCCCCAGCCCTTCCCCAAGATGGCAGGTTGACCAATACATGTTAAATATGTTAAAGTATAAGTTAAATACAATATATGTATGCATGTCCAAACAGTTAATTTGCTGTATAAAAAGAGTCAGACTTTGAAATAGTATACAATTAGCCCGTGAAGGAAATCAAAAATGCAGCCAGACATAAATAGAGGGATTGGGAATTCTATGTAGTGGTTAATAGTCATCTCCCAGAGTTCTTTCCCTGGGTGTAACTGATTCAGTTCATTACTGCTCTATTGGAACTGATTTGGTTCATTTTCATTGTTGAAGAGGGCTAAATCCATCAGAATTGATCATCATATAGTATTGTTGTTGAAGTATATAATGATCTTCTGGTCCTGCTCATTTCACTCAGCATCAGTTCATGTAAGTCTCTCCAGACCTTTCTGAAATCATCCTGCTGGTCATTTCTTACAGAACAATAATATTCCATAACATTCATATACCACAATTTATTCAGCCATTCTCCAATTGATGGGCATCCACTCAGTTTCCAGTTTCTGGCCACTACAAAGAAGGCTCCCACAAACATTCTTGAACATACAGGACCCTTTCCCTTCTTTAAAATCTCTTTGGGATATAAGCCCAGTAGTAACACTGCTGGGTCAAAGGGAATGCACAGTTTTATAGCTTTTTGAGCATAGTTCCAAGTTGCTCTCCAGAATGGCTGGATGGATTCACAATTCCATCAACAATGTATCAGTATCCCAGTTTTCCCACATCCCCTCCAGCATTCTACATTATCTTTCCATGTCATTCTAGCCAATCTGACAGGTGTGTAATGGTATGCCAGAGTTGTCTTCATTTGCATTTCTCTGATTAATAATGACTTGGAGCATATTTTCACATGGTTAGAAATAGTTTCAATTTCTTCATCTGAGAATTGTCTGTTCATATCCTTTGACCATTTATCAATTGGAGAATGGTTTGATTTCTTATAAATTAGAGTCAATTCTCTATATATTTTGGAAATGAGGCCTTTATCAGAACCTTTGACTGTAAAATATTTTCTCAGTTTATTGCTTCCCTTCTAATCTTGTCTGCATTAGTTTTCTTTGTACAAAAATTGCCAATTTGATACAATCATTTTTTTTTTCTATTTTGTGATCAATAATGATTTCTAGTTCTTTTTTGGTCATAAATTCCTTCTTCTTCCACAGGTCTGAGAGATAAATTATCCTATGCTCTTCCAATTTATTTATAATCTATCTCATTCTTTATGCCTAGGTCATGAACCCATTTTGACCTTATTTTGGCGTACAGTGTTAAGTGTGGGTCAATGCCTAGTTTCTGCCATAATAATTTCCAATTTTCCCAGCAGTTTTTGACAAACAGTGAATTCTTATCCCAAAAGCTAGGGTCTTTGGGTTTGTGAAACACTAGATTATTAAAGTTATTGACTATTTTGTCCTGTGAACCTAACCTATTCACCTATTCCATTGATCAACTAGTCTATTTCTTAGCCAATAGCAAATGGTTTTGGTAACTGCTGCTTTATAATATAGTTTTAGATCTGGTACAGCTTGGCCACCTTCATTTGATTTTCTTTTTTCATTAGTTCCCTTGGAAATCTTGACCTTTTGTTCTTCCTGATGAATTTTGTTGTTATTTTTTCTAGGTCATTAAAATATTTTTTTGGGAGTCTGATTGGCATAGTACTAAATAAATAGATTAGTTTAGGTAATATTGTCATCTTTATTATATTTGCTTGACCTATCCAGGAGCACTTAATATTTTTTTCCAATTGGTTAGATCTAACTTTATTTGTGTAGAAAGTGTTTTGTAGTTTTATAGTTCATGACTTTCCCTTGGTAGATAGATTCCCAAATATTTATACTATCAGCAGTTACTTTAAATGGAATTTCTCTTTGTAATTCTAACTTTTGGATTCTGTTAGTGATATATAAGAATGCTGATGATCTATGTGGGTTTATTTTGTATCCTGCAACTTTGCTAAAAGTGTGGATTATTTCTAATAACTTTTTTAAATCTAGGGATTTCTAATTCATCATATCATCTAAAAGAATGCTTTGGTTTCTCTTTTTAATTCCCTTTAATCTCTTTCTCAATTTTGTAAAGCTAGCATTTCTAATACAATATTAATAGTAATGGTGATAGTGGGCATTTTTTTCCCTCCTTATCTTTTTAGAATGGTTGATCCCGATTACATTTGATGCTTACGTGGTTTTAAATAGTCCTGTTTTTTTAAAGGAAAAGTCCAATTTTTTCTATACTCTCAAGTGTTTTTTAATAGGAATGGATGTTGGATTTTATCTAATGCTTTTTCTGAATCTATTGAGATAATCATATGGTTTTTGTTAATTTGGTTATTGATATAGTCAATTATGTTAATAGTTTTCCTAATATTGAACTAGCCCTGCATTCCTGGTATAAATCCTACTTGATCATGGTGTATTATCCTGGGGGTGATTTTCTGTATAGTCTTTTTGCTAAATTTTTTGTATCAATATTCATTAGAGGGATTGGTCTATAATTTTCTTTCTCTGTTTTCAACCTACCTGGTTTAGGTATCAATGCCATGTGTGTGTTATAAAAGGAATTAGGTAGGAGTGCTTCATTCCCTATTTTTTAAAATAATTTGTATAACATTGGAGTTAATTGTTCTTTAAATGTTTGGTAGAATTCACATGTAATACATCTGGTCCTGGGGATTTTTTCTTAGGGAGTTGATTAATAGCTTGTTGAAATATTTCTTTTTCTGAGATGGGACTATTTAAGCAATTTTCCTCCTCTGTTAATATGGGCAGCCTATATTTTTGAAGGTAGTCATCCATTTCACTTAGGTTATCCAATTTATTGACATAAAGTTGGGCAAAGTACCTCCTAATTATTTCCTCTTCATTGGTGGAAAGTTCCCCCTTTCCATTTTTAAGACTAACAATTTTATTTTCCTCTTTCCTTTTTCTAATTAGATATACCAAATGTTTGTCTATTTTATTGGTTTTTTCATAAAACCAACTCTTAAGTTTTATGTATTAATTCAATAGTTTTTACCTTCAATTTTATCAATTTCTCCTTTTAATTTTTGAATTTCAGTTTTAGTATTTGATTCAGCTTTTTCTAGCTTTTTAAAGTTGCAAGCCCAATTCCTTGATCTTCTCTTTCTCTATTTTGTTAAAGTAAGCCTCTAAAGATATAAAATTACCCCTTATTACCACTTTGGCAGCATCCCACAAATTTTGGTATGTTGTTTAATTGTTGTCATTCTCTTCAGTGAAATTATTAATTGTGTCTATGATTTGCTATTTTACCCATTCATTCTTTAGGATGAGATTATTTAGTTTCCAATTGCTTTTTGGTCTATCTACCCATAATTTTTTGTTGAATGCAGTTTTTATTGCATTGTGATCTGAAAAGAATGCATTTACTATTTCTGCCTTTCTGCATTTAATTTTGAGGTCTTTATGTCCTAATATATAGCCAATTTTTTATACATTCCATGAACGGCTGAGAAGAAAGTGTACTCTTTCTGTCACTTTCTGTCTCCATTCAATTTTCTCTGAAGATCTATCATACCTAATTTTTGTAATATTCTATTTACCTCTTTAATTTCTTTCTTATTTGTTTTGTGGTTTGATTTGTCTAATCCTGAGAGTGCAAGGTTGAGATCTCCCACTATTATAGTTTTGCTGTCCATTTCTTCTTGCAACTCTCTTAACTTCTCCTTTAGGAAATTAGATCTATACCACTTGGTGCATATATGTTTAGTATTGATATTTTTTCATTTTCTATGCTACCCTTTAGCAAGATATAGTTTCCTTCTTTATCTCTTTTAATTAGATCAATTTTTTGCTTTTGCTTGATCTGAGATCAGGATGGCTATCCCTGCTTTTCTGACTTCATCTGAAGCATAATAGATACTGTTCCAGTTACCTTTACTCTGTATGTATCTCCCTGCTTTAAATGTGTTTCCTATAAACAGCATACTGTAGTGTTCTGGCTTTTGATCCAGTCTGCTATCTGTCTCCTGCCATCTCATTATGCCCAGATTATACTTTTCTTTTTCTTGCCCACCCTTTCCTAGTATTAAACTTATGGGCACAACTTGCATCACATACCTCTCCCTCTTTAGGATTCCTCCCACCTCCTTTGAATCCCTTCCTCTTTCTTGTATCCTTCCTTTATTGCTCTTTTCCTTTTCCCTTTTCCTATCCCACTTTTTAATGAGGTGAGATAAGTTTCTCTGTAAACCAAATATTTCATTATTTTCTCTTTGAGCCAATTCTGATGAGAGTAAAATTCACACAATGTTCCTCCCCCTCTCTAAATTCCCTCAGATATGATAGGTTTCCTTAACCTTTTTGTGGGATATAGTTTCCCTCTTTTTATCTCATCTTTTCCTTTTTTTTCTGATATTATCCCCTTTCTACTTCTACTTCTCTTTTGTTATTATATCAGTAAAATCAAGTTATACATACACTCTTTATGTATGTCCATAACAGAAATACAGTTCTCAAGAGTTCTTTTTACCTTTGTCCTTTAGTTGGAAGTCAAATTTTTTGTTTAGCTCTAGTTTTTTCATTAGAAACAAATGGAATTCACCCGTTTCATTAATTTTCCATCTTCTTCTCTGGGAGAAAATGCTCAGCTTAGCCAGGTAGTTTATTCTTGGCTGCATTCCAAGCTCTTTTGCTTTTCAGAATATCAGATTCCAGGCCCTTTAATCCTTTAATGTAGAAGCAGCTAGATCCTGAGTGATCCTTATTGTGGCACCTCAGTATTTGACTTGTTTTTTTCTGGTTGATTGTAATATTTTTTCCTTAGTCTGATAGTTCTGAACTTTAGCCACAATATTCCTTGGAGTTTTTATTTTAGGGTGTCTTTCAGAAGGTGTTCAATGAATTCTTTCAATGTCTATTTTACCTTCTGATTGTATTACATCTGGGCACTTCTCTTTGATGATTTCCTGTGAATAGTGTCTAGGTTCTTTTTTTTCATCTTAATTTTCAGGAATTCCAATAATTCTGATTATCTTTCCTAGATCTATTTTTCAGGACTGTTGTTTTTTCCAAGTAGATATTTTACATCTTTTTCTATTTCTTCTTCTTCTTCTTCTTCTTCTTCTTTTTTTTTTTTTTTTGGGGGGGGGTTTTGCTTGATTCTGGATGTCTCAATGAATCATTCATTTCTATTTGTTCAGTTCTGATTTTTAATGAATTATTTTCTTCATTAGTTTTTTTTTTTACTTCTTTTTGTATATGTCCAATTGAGTTTTTAAATGAGTTGTTTTGCTCTTTGGAATTTTTTTTCCATTTCACTAATTTTTTTATTGAGTTATTTTCTTTTCCCAATTCACAAATCCTATTTTCCTGGGAGTTCTTTATCTTTTCCAATTCACAAATTATGTTTCCCTGGGAATTCTTTACCTTTTCCAATTCACATTTTAAAAAGTTGTTTTCTTTTTCCAATTTATCAGATTTTTCTTTTAGTGAGTTATATGCCTTTTCCATACTCTCTTGCAGAGTTTCTCTTTCCTTTCCACAGTTTTGTTCTAGCTCTCTTTTAAGATCTTTTATAATTTCCTCTAGGAGAACCTTGTGTGATGGGGACTAGATTACATCCCTTTTGGGGGTTTTATCTGGAGACTATCTGCTGTTAGTCTCTGTGGAGTTGAAGACCTACTCTCTTTCTGTATAAAAGCTATCCATTGTTAGTGTACACTTGGCTTTTTTACTCATTTTTTAAAAAAGCCCTTAGGGTCTGCCTTAAGGGCAAGGAGGTTACCAGCTTCTTCTGTAGAACAGGGATAGATATATGGACAGTAGCTGTCTTGCAAATGGACTGCAAGGAGTAGCCAAGCTGTGGAAGGGTCCTGGGAAAAACCCTACAGTGGAACTGTCTCTGCCTTGGGAAGCATGGCCATGCTCCAGAAGTTCTACTGCCCCAGGCAACTCCTCCTTCCCCCACATCCCCCTGAAGATTTGTGGCTGCCCTGGGCAATAGCCCCATGCTGCAGAATGCAGTTGCACAGCTGCGCTGTGGTCCATGATGAGTTACTTCTGGTGTTTGGTGGGTGTAGCAGTCCTGTTAAATTCTGGTGTTTTTTGGAGTACACTACCTTTGATGTTTATGTAACTTCTCTGTTGATCTACTGCTTTGCAACTAAAGCAGAGCATCCAACTTGTGGTAGAGTCCTCTCTGCAAATTCTCCACCCATGGAGACCACCACTGCCCTGCTCAGTGTGCTAGACTCTGTGTTCTGCCTCCCTGCCTGCACGGACCTGCTCCCACCAATCAGGACCAACCTTTACTGGTGATCTTCCAGATTATCTTTGGCTGGTTATTTGTTATACTCCCAATATTTGTGTAATTTACCTGTCAAGCACTATTTCTGAGGCTGAGTTTGGTAATTAGTAGTGAGGGTAGAAGAGGAGCTTCTCCACCATCTTGGCTCTGCCCCTAAAAAGAGTTATTTTGTGCAGTAATTTTTGTGCTTATATGACCAAATTGTTAAATCTCTTTTCATATATTTTTTTTTAGTATCACTCTCATTTCTTCACCCATTTTTTTCTTTACCATTTATCTTTTTCTTTAACTTCTCTAGGAATTTTTCTTGGGTTTGGGTCCAAATAGCCTTTTTCTTTGAAGCTGTGTGTGTGTGTGTGTGTGTGTGTGTGTGTGTGTGTAACTGTTATTACATGGTTGTTTTCTTCTGAGTTTGTTTTGGTCTTCCCTGCTACTGAAAGAGCTTTTATATGTTAAAATTCTTTTTTGGTTGTTTGTTTTTCTTGCTATTTCCTTCCTTTTCACCCTTTTTCTTGACTTTGAATTTTAAATTTGACTCTACTGATTTTGAAGTGGAAAGATACTGTCCTACATTTTGGACTTTTTTATGTGACTATTTTCAGAATAATTTGGGGAATTTTATTCTGGGAAAGTTATGGTCATTGTTCTGTTAGTCTGCACTTTGGTCTTTACTAAGAATGAACCCCAAATCCCTGTAGCTCTGTGCACAAGGACTCTTCTCTGCCTTGATGCTATGATAAGTGCCCCTTTTCCTTTGTGACTGACCACGAACATTCCTCTCCTTCCTGGAACTGTGACTTAGAACTTTATATGGGCAATAGCAATCAATGCCATTTATACCTAATGCCAACAAAGGTGCCCTTGTAATCTTTGTGAAAAATTGTCATCATGTCTGGACTGAGAGTTTTCAAAATCACGGCTGATGCTGCTTGCCTCATGACTGCAATTGCTGCACCTGCCCACGTTGGCTCTAGAGAGCTTCCCACTAGAGCTCCATCAAGATGTTCCAGACATGTCCTGTCTACCTCTTTAGTTTTATTAGACTGGAAAAATATCTCTCCCTATTTTTTATTGGCTCTGCTACTCCTAAATTCGATTTGAATCTTATTTAAAAGTTGCTTGGAGGGGGAGGTGGGAGAAATTAGCTGGATGGCTGCCCTTAATCTTTCATCTTGGTTTTCTTTGTGTTTGTTCTTTTTTGGTTTGGGGTGACAGAATAGCAGACTAGAATATGATCTTGTGAACTTTGAACATTTGGGAGAGTGAGCTGCCAAAGATTTGGGAGCTGAAATCCATGCCAAGTTTTGCTGAATTGGATGGTGATTGAGATCTAGAGCAATCTACTTGACCCATTATAGCAATGGGTCAAGACCAGTTAAGAAGCAATAACAGTGACTTATGAATCAGCTATATTCTGTGTTCAGAAGTGAAATTGGTGAGCCAAATACTTTGTAGCAATTGCTTTGAGATTAATTACAGCCATAATAGGGTCTTTATGGCAAGATCTTGGGAAATAAATGCTTATGATTTTGTTCTTAATATTTTCCCCAAGTATTATCCCTCTGTAAATTCAATTAATATTATTTGGTTAAATGATACTGAGGTGCCAGTAATTGATAATCCAAGAATATCATAACTATAAGCACCTCTTATGGATGACTGTCTTTTCACCTGGATTACTGCCTTGTTATGGCAGAGGGGTGTGTATCCTTCAATGAAATTATGAACTATACTGTGCAGGATTATTAAAGATGGACAGGTCATAGAGGAGAATTCAGACAAAGGATATTCCATTGGAGAACAAAATGGCAAACTTTTTCAACATCTTTTCTAAGAAAATCCCATGGACAATATTAAAGTGATAAAACATATGACATCAAAAGATGAGCCCATCAGAAACATACTACTGAGGAAGAATGGAGAATAAATGCAAGTAGCTCCCCCCCCAAAAAAAAAAAATGAAGCAGCTGGACCAAAGCTAAAGGAAGCTCAGTTGTGGAAGTTTCTAGTGGCAAAAGGAAAGTATGAGGCTGAAAAGATCAATACTACATAGAAACCTGAAATGTAGAGTCTATGAACCAAGATAATCTGGATGTGGTCAAACAGGAGACGGAATGTTTAAACATTGACATCTTAGGTATCAGTATATGGAACTCTACCCTAAGACTATAATGTAGATGATCATATTCTGTGTAAGTTTTAGTTTTGGAGCTTTGTGTGGGGCACTAGGAGGTTAAATTACTTGTTCAGGGTTATATAGTCATTTCATGTCTGAGGTATGACTGAAATCTAGGTCCTCATTGCTCCTAGGATAGCTCATGCTCACAGATGAATTTGGTTCTCAGAAGGCTCATGGATAGATTTTTAATCTTTCTCAGGTTCTAGGAGTACCCTTTAAAAGTTCAGGAATCTTGTTTTCTAATGCTTATATATATATATATATATATATATATATATATATATTTTTTTTTTTTTTTGGCCTCTGGACAATCCAATTAGAATAGTTTTTTTCCTCATTCTTATTTCTAAGCTTTCAGTTTTGATACATTTTACACAATAAAAATGGAAATAAAATTCACGTTTTATCCAGGTAGAACATTGGCTGTATATTCTAAGGGTTGTGCCCCACACAGTTCAATTGTATTTGTAAAAGGATTGCTTTGTACCTGGATGGAAACTTTTTATTCAGTTTGCATATGTAATTTATTACTTGGCCACAAGGGTGCACTAATATGTCCTCATAAACTTAAGATTCAAATTTTTAATTTGCTGTAGCTCATTTGTTCAGGGCAATAAGGAATTTCTGTTAGATTCACTTGGGAGTGCTCATACATGCAGAACTTCCTTACCTTAATAAAAATATTGTCAATAAAAATGGAGACTACTTTCCTCTCTAATCAAAGATGCAAAATGGGCTTCTTAAAAAAATATTTTATTATAATTTTTAAAAATCCAAAGATTAGGTCATGCATGAAATGTACTTAGTGAAGGATTTCTTATTTTATCAGTTCTATTTAGAAATAATTTTCCTCTTCAAGAGAGATCTTTAATTACATTAGAGGAATAGACTGGGGTTTATTCTAATTATGAACTAGTAAAACTGAAATACACTTTGTAAAACCATGGAGAGAGAAATCGGACACATGCCAATTCCTCATTACTAGGATGTTGAAGTAGAATTGGTCGTTGGTATATTAAAGTCTTACATAAATAGAAGGGTACTCCAATTACTGCATGCATCAGTGTGGGCTTTTCAAAGTGAGAAGACTAATTAGTTTTGTTGGTTTTAAAAATTCAGATGGGGTGACCACAACCTTAGTAAATTATGTCAGTGTAATTAGTAGAGCATCTTAATTCCATACCATCTCTTTTACCCATTTGACAAACCAATGCTTTTTTTTGTTTATGATGAAGATATTCAATTGTTGATGTGTAGATCTCATTTACTTTATTACCTTGGGAAATTAATTTAACCCCTTTGGGTTTTAGTTTCCTTAACTGTGAAGTTAGGAGCTTGGTTTGATGACCTCAAAGGTTCTATTTCTGACTTTGCTAAGCTATATATCCTTGGAGAAATCATTTAATTTAGCTAGGTTCCATTTTTTTTCTTTAGAATGAGGAAATTAGATTAGATAAATGAAGATCCCTTCTAGATATAACAAGAAATTATTTTAATAATACTTTGCATTTAAATAATGCTTTAGGGTTTGAACAATATTTACAGGGATTGAATTATATTTTGATTTGACAGGTTTATGATTTTATCAGCACAAAAAGCTTCCAATGAGGAGCTTTCTCTTTTTTGTACCATTTTGTATCTTCTTTAGGATTAGGGAGTTGAATGCAGGCACTGAGTGTTAAAGTCACTTGTCTTAGGACCTATAGTCCCTATCAAAGATAGGGCTTTAACCCAGGTCTTCTCTGATCCTGAGGAAGGTAGGTGGCATAGTGATTAAAGTACAAATCATGGAATCCAGAGGACCTGGGTTTGAATTCACAGACTCAATCTCAGTCAGTCTCAGTTTCCTCAAGTATAAAATAGGAATAAAAATAGTACCTACATTACAGAGTTATTGTGAGGACAAAATTTCTTTTAAAAAATAGCTTAGAACAATTCTTACATATAGTAAGTGCTTTATAAATTTTTTTTCACTTCTTTCCTCTGTGCCTGTTATGCTATAATGTATCACTTTCTTACATTGCTAGAAATGTCGTGAAATAGAGTTGAGAATGTTCTGTATAATAAAAATCACAAAATGTACTTTATTTTAAAATAAATTTTCCTAATTAAAGTAAAAATAATTTTAAATATTTTGAGTTTTAAATTCTCTTTCACCCTTCATCCCTACCCCTTCATTGAGAAGGCAAGCAATTTGATCTAGGTTACACATGCACAAATCATGCAAAACATATTTCCATATTAGTTATATTATAAAAGAAATTACAGATATACAATGTGTAATATTATATAGGCTTTCTTGAAATAGAACTATATTGCTTCATATTTCAAATCCTCTCTTATGCTCTGTTGTCATAGGCAATTTTTTTCCTATTTTATTTAAATTTAAAATAAGGAAATTAATCTTAAAATGGAGTTTTAAAATGTTTCAATCCTCATTTAGACCCTTCAGCTCTTCCTCTTGAGAGAGGACTTTCATCATAAGTCCTTTGAAATTGTCTTGATTCACTGTATTACTAAGAATACATTCACAGTTGATCATCCTATAATGTTGTTGCTGTTGTGTGCAATGTTTTCTTGGTTCTGTTCATTTCACTTTGCATCAGTTCATGTAAGTCCCTCCAAGTTTTTCTGAGAGAGTTATGCTTATCATTTCTTATAGTACAATAGTATTCCTTGACAATCATATACTGCAACTCGTTCAGCCATTCTCTGGTGAGCTTCTCCTTAACTTCCAATTTTTCGTCACTATAAAAAGAGCTGCTAAAAATATTTTTGTACATTTAGATCCTTTTCACTTTCATTTTTTGTCTCTGTGAGATGCAGAACTAGTAGTGGTATTGTTAGGTCAAAGGGTATTTATGCTTTTATAGCCCTTTGGAGATAGTTAATGGATTTTATTTTAACATTCATTTTTACATTAAATTTACAAACAAAACTGAAAAAAATTTGCAAAAAAAATTAAGAATTACATTCATAGATTGGTTCATATGTGAAAATGTACTTGATAATGAATTTTTCAATTTATTCAATCAACAAGAATTCTATAAGTACTTTTTTTTTAATTGAAGCTTTTTATTTCCAAAACATATGGCAAGGACAACTTTTAACACTGGCCCTTGCAAAACTTTGTATTCCAATCCCCTCCCCTTCCTTCAATCCTCTTCTTTAGATGACGAATAATCCAATAGATATTAAACGTGGCAAAAATATCCATAAATCAAATATAGGCATACATATTTATACAATTATCTTGCTGCATAAGAAAAAATTGATCAAAAAAGAAGAAAAATGAGAGAGAAAATAAAATTCAAGCAAACGATATCAAAAGTGAAAATGCTATGTTGTGATCCACACTTAGTTGCCACAGTCCTTTCTCTGGGTATAGATAGCTCTCATTATCACAAGATCATCTGGCCTGAACTAGCCTGAAACATCTCATTGCTGAGAAAAGCCATGTCCATCAGAATTGATCATCTATAATCTTGCTGTTGCTGTGTACAATGATCTCCTGGTTCTGTGCATTTCACTTAGTATCACTTCCTGTAAATCTCTGCAGGCCTGTCTGAAATCATCCTACTGTTTCTTATAGAACAATAATATTCTATAACATTCACATACTATAACTTATTCAGTCATTCTCCAACTGCACTTCTTTAGTATGCTCCAGGTACTGTGCATTATAAGTACAAAGTAGAAATCATTTCTATTTGCAGTGAACTGGTATTCTGAAGGGGAGCTAAGTATGTATAAAAGTGTATACAACATAAACATAAAATGAAGATAAATCCATTTACTGTGAAGTGGTTAAATACGAAGTAGTTTGGGAGAGAGGGCAACAACAGTTGGTGTGATAAGGAAAGTCTTCATTCAAAATATGGTTTCTGGATTGAATCTGAAAAAGAGGGAGATGAAATATCTTGATTGGGGAAAAGAAAGTAGTCCAGTTTACTAGATTATAGAGTGTGGATTATGGAATAATATCCAAGAAGGCTCTCTTATCCTGAGAAAAGTAGGTAGTATATTGGTTAGAGTGCAAATCATGGAATGCAGAGGACCTGAGTTTGAATTCATACTCAGACATTTAACTCCATTCAGCCTCAGTTTCCTGAACTACAAAATGGGGATAATAATAATTGGGACTAGGGAAAGTAGATAGATTGGGACTAGGTTAAATACTACTTTAAAATCTTAAAAAAAAAAAAAAATGAGTTTTTTTTTTTAAAGACAGCTTATTTGACGTGACAATAATCACATCAGGTAGATATTATAAATATCATATATAGCAACATGACCCAGTCTGATCTAGTCCTGGTGGGTCAATGTGGGAACAAGATTGTCTACTCCTTTTAAGGTTTAGTTCCAAAGGAATATGAGCCCATCAGCAAGCTTTCTACTTTGTTTCCACCTCCAAACCTTGTCACCTGGACTCTTGCCATCATCCTTACATCTTCTCTACTGAATTTTAGATTCTCTCCCTAGGATCACCCTTGGCTCTGATAAGGGAATTTTCATTTTTTTATTAGTCAGAAACAGGAGTCTGCTTTGCTTTTTCACCACCAACTGCAAACCTCATTATGCCTATTTCCCTTTAAATATTGTCTTCCCTCATTAAAATGTGAGATCTTAAAAGGATAGAACCTCTTTCTTTCTTGTATTTATTTCCCCATAGCATAGTGCTTGGAACATAGTAAGTGCTTAATAAACACCTTATCTCTTTATCTACTTACAATTTACAAATGAGGAAGTTGAGGCCTATAGAGAAAAAGGAGATTGATAAGGGCCCTATTACAAATAGCAAGACCAGTTGAATTTGCCACCTCTGGGGCTCTTTCCACTGGGCCACACTGCACTTCTTTTACTATATGTTGCATAAATGCAAGAAATGCCCTGAAATACGTACAGGACATACCATAAAAATAATCAATAAACTTTTAGTTTTTTATGCATAAAGAAGTTATTCAGTTTTATGCTATATTCTAAACAGGAGCCTTCTGGTTCCTGCCAGAAGTGCCAAAGTGATAGGCTCTGAATAAACCCTATTATAATGAGTAGCCCTTTCAATATGGTGGCATTCCAGTTCATTCCTTTTGGTTATTACAAATGCTTAGAAGGCTAATCAACGTAATGCTAGGAAATTTTAGTTATTTAGATGCAAAATGTAATCAATAAAAAGTCCAGATATTCTGATGTATTAGAATTGACTTCTGTTCTTCTCTGTAATCCATCTATCAATAATTCAATAATATGGTTGAGCAGGATATTTGTTTAATACTATGCAAGTGGCTGTGAGACATACAGATGAATGTGATAGCCCCTGCCTTCATGGAACTTATAATCCAGTTGGGGGTTCAAACATAAACAATATGAAATATAATATAATCACTTAGTATGTATTAGAGGCTAAGAGAAGCTTTCAGAGAAGGCTTCCTAAATGGCTATTAAGACTTAATTTCTCTAAGTTCTTTTGGTGATTGTATCATTTCTAATACATTGAATTATTACCTTTATGTAGATGACGACAATGATTGAATCTCTATTCCCAGTCTTCATTCTGAACTCCTGTCTCACATCATGGACTTTCTATTTTATATATATATATATATATTTCCCAGTGGAATGTCTTATAGGGGCAGGTAGATGGCCTAGTAGGTAGAGAGCTAGAT
Organism: Sarcophilus harrisii; assembly: GCF_902635505.1. Lineage (NCBI taxonomy): Eukaryota > Metazoa > Chordata > Mammalia > Dasyuromorphia > Dasyuridae > Sarcophilus > Sarcophilus harrisii. The sequence continues at coordinate 168,127,787 of NC_045429.1, read as the reverse complement.
GAAGAATCAGGAAGATATTGTTGTTTTTGTTGTTGTTTAGTCTTTTCGGTCATGTATGACTCTTTGTGACCCCATTTGAAGTTTTCTTGCAAAATTACTAGAGTAACTTTCCATTTTCTTCTCAAGCTCATTTTACAGATAAAGAAATTGAGGCAAACAGATTAAGTGACTTAGCTAGGATCAAACAACTAGAAGTGTCTGAAGCTGGAATTTAACTCAGGAAGATGATTTTTCGCTGACAGATATTCACTGTACCACCTAGCTGCCTTGTAGAGACAGGAAGAAATGTGTTCTAATCCAACTTTAGAAATTTACTTACCATGTGACCATGTGCGTGTAAGTCTAACTCTAATCTCTGTTTGCCTCAGTTTCCTCATTTGTAAAATGGGGATAATAATAAAACCTACATTGCAGAGTTGTTATGAGAATCAAATGAGATAATATGGAAAAGTACTTAGCACAAACACCTGACACATAGTTGCTATATAAAGTTAGCTATAATGATAGCAATGTATTTTAATATTTTTATAATTATTATGGTTACAAAATTTATTCATAATAATTTATTAGCAATAATTATGGTTATTAATATGGAATTAATCAATAATTATTGAAATTATGAAATTAATAATATACATTATACTGCAATACTGATTAAAAATGAATCATTAACATAATTTTATTGCTGTAATATGTTTTATTGCATCTCAACATTGCTATGTCCAAAACTAGAATTCATTATCTATCTTTCCAAACTCTCATATTTATACTTTTATTGAAGATGGAAATCTATCAACACCTGGCTTATCAAATGCAGAGTCTTCCTTGACTATTCCCTTTCCCTTTTCTTGACCTCTCTCCACCCAATTCCTATCTCCATGTCTTTGTATTGACTGTATCTCAATTCTGGAATACTTTCCCTCCTCACTTTCTTTACGTCTCACTATCCTTGGCTTTCTTTAAGACTCAACTAAAATACAATACTCTGTGGGTCTTTCCCAGTTGTCTTAGACATTCTGAGCTTTTTTCTTTTTTTTTTTTTTTTCTGAATTGGAACTCTGATTTTACTATAAGGAAGCCTCAGAGAGAAAAAAAAAATTCATTTTGCACTGACCCATTTTAGTCTTAAATTGTTTCCTGGGCCTTTGAAAGGTTAATTGACTTCCCATATTCTTGCAGTCAATATGTATCATTAGCAAGATTTGAACTCAGTTTTCTCTTATATCAAAATCAACACTGTTACCTACACTGCCTCTTTCCATTTATCATATAATATTGTATATTATGAGATGCATTCTATTTGTATCCCTAACACATTCTGGGCAACTTTTGTTCTGATTTTGCTTGTACAAAATAACAAATATGGAAATAAATTTTTTTTTTATTTAATAGCCTTTTATTTACAGGATATATACATGGGTAACTTTACAGCATTAACAATTGCCAAACCTCTTGTTCCAATTTTTCACCTCTTACCTCCCCACCCTCCCTAGATGGCAGGATGACCAGTAGATGTTAAATATATTAAGATATAACTTAGATACACAATAAGTATACATGACAAAACATTATTTTGCTGTACAAAAGAATCAGACTCTGAATTATTGTACAATTAGCTTGTGAAGGAAATCAAAATGCATGTGTGCATAAATATAGGGATTGGGAATTTAATGTAATGGTTTTTAGTCATCTCCCAGAGTTATTTTTCTGGGCATAGCTAGTTCAGTTCATTACTGCTCCATTAGAAATGATTTGGTTGATCTCGTTGCTGAGGATGGCCTGATCCATCAGAACTGGTCATCATCTAGTATTGTTGTTGAAGTATATAATGATCTCCTGGTCCTGCTCATTTCACTCAGCATCAGTTCGTGTAAGTCTCTCCAGGCCTTTCTGAAATCATCCTGTTGGTCATTTCTTACAGAACAGTAATATTCCATAATTTTCATATACCACAATTTATTCAGCCATTCTCCAACTGATGGACATCCATTCAGTTTCCAGTTTCTAGCCACTACAAAAAGGGCTGCCACAAACATTCGTGCACATACAGGTCCCTTTCCCTTCTTTATAATCTCTTTGGGATATAATCCCAGTAGTAACACTGCTGGATCAAAGGGTATGCACAGTTTGATAACTTTTTGAGCATAGTTCCAAACTACTCTATGGAAATAAATTTAAAAGGACTGAACATATTCAACATATATAAAATTGTTTCCTGCCTTGGAGAAGGGAGAGGCATGGGAAGGAGGGAGAAAAATCTGGAACAAATGTTCCAAAATGAATGTTGAAAAAAATTTTTTGTTAGTATTTGGAAAAATAAAATAATATTGAAAAACTAAAATTCCAAACTCCTTTTATAAAGAGTTCTGGGTAATTTGGTCATTGTTTGGGTCCTGACTGATTCAGATTTAATGTACATAGCAATCATTTCTGCTTAGGCCAGAAAACCCACAGGTCTTCCTCACCTTAATTCATACACTTATTTTTTAGATTTTTCTTTTTGGACTAGATAAAAGAGGAGATTCTTTGCCTCGATTGCTCCTAATCTTAAATGTGTGTGGCCTCAGCAAAACTGAGATCTGTTGAAAACCTTAACTTAAAAAGACCAAGGTCTCTCCTTGCATCCAGAGCCATCTCCAGTCATCTTGATCTATATCTTGCCACTGCACCCAGATGACGCTGGAGGGAAATTTGAGGCAGGTGATCTTATATAGTCCTCTCTCACTCCAGTCTAATTCACTTGCATGTAATGGTATCACCTCCCTGATGTGTCATGGTCTTCTTTCAGAACAAAGAACAAACAACAATTTAATAGAAAGTTTCTCCACTAGAAGATGCCTTCAGCTGTGAAATAATAGATTTTGCTTAAAAACCACCCCAAACTATTTTACTAGCATCTCTATTTCTTTTTTTTTTAAATTAAAGTTTTTTACTTATAAAACATATGCATGGGTAATTTTTTAACATTGACCCTTGGAAAGCCTTCTGTTCCAAATTATCCCCTCTTTCTCCTCACTCCCTCCCCTGGATGGTAAGTAGTCCAATACATGTTAAATATGTTAAAATATATGTTAAATCCAATATATGTATGCATAGTTATACAGTTGTCTTGCTGTACAAGAAAAATTGGATCAAGAAGGAAAAAAACTGAGAAAGAAAACAAAATGCAAACAAACAACAACAGAGAGAGTGAGAATGCTATGTTGTGGTCCACACTCAGTTCCCGAGGTTCTCTCTCTGGGTGTAGATGGTTCTCTTCATCACTGAACAATTGGAACTGGTTTGACTCATATTATTGTTGAAGAGAGCCATGTCCATCAGACTTGATCATCATATAGTCTTGTTGTTGCTGTGTACAATGATCTCCTGGTTCTGCTCACTTTACTTAGCATCAGTTCTTTAAGTCTCTCCAAGCCTCTATGAAATCATTCTGCTGATCATTTCTTATAGAACAATAATATTCAATAATATTCATATATCATAACTTATTCAGCCATTCTCCAACTGATAGACATCCATTCAGTTTCCAGTTCCTTGCCACTACAAAAAGGGCTGCCACAAACATTTTTTTCACATGTGGGTCCCTTTCCAGCCTTTAAGATCTCTTTGGGATATAATCCCAATAGTAACACTGCTAGGTCAAAGGGTATGCACAGTTTGATAACTTTTTGAGCATAGTTCCAAATTGCTCTCCAGAATGGTTGGATCCGTTCACAATTCTACCAACAATATATTAGGGTCCCAGTTTTCCTGCATCCCCTCTAACATTAGTCATTATCTTTTCCTGTCATCTTCGCCAATCTGAGAGGTGTATAGTAGTATCTCAGAGTTGTCTTAATTTGCATTTTTCTGATCAAGTGATTTGGAGCACCTTTTCATATGCCTATAAATAGTTTCGATTTCTTCATCTGAAAATTATCTGTTCGTATTCTTTGACCATTTATCAACTGGAGAATGGCTTGAATTCTTAGAAATTTGAGTCAATTCTTTGTATATTTTAGAAATGAGGCCTTTATCAGAACCTTTGAATATAAAAATGTTTCCCCAATTTATTGCTTCCCTTCTAATCTTGTCTGCATTAGTTTTGTTTGTACAAACACTTTTTGACTTAATATAATCAAAATTATCTCTTTTGTGACCAATAATGATCTCTGGTTCTTCTTTGGTCACAAATACCTTCCTCCTCCACAGATCTGAGAGATAAACTATCCTATGTTCTTCTAATTTGTTTATAATATCATTCTTTATGTCTAGATCATGAACTCATTTCAACCTTATTTTGGTATACATTGTTATGTATGGGTCAATGCCTACGTTCTGCCATACTGGCTTCCAATTTTCCCAGCAGGTTTTGTCAAATAGTGAATTCTTATCCCAAAAGCTGGAGTCTTTGCATTTGTCAAACACTAGATTGCTTTAGTCATTGGCTATTTTGTTCTGTGAATATAACCTATTCCACTGATTAACTGCTCTGGTTTTGATGACTGTTGCTTTATGATATAGTTTTAGATCTGGTACAGCTAGGCCACCTTCATTGAGCATCTCTATTTCTATTTGATTTGTTTGTGACCTTGTCTTATGGAAATTTTTTATCTTCTCGGTGACCAACAAAGTATCTACACATAGCAGATGTTTAATAAGTATTGAGCGAATTAATAGATAAGTACCAAGATATACTGCTTTCCATTTGATAAAATCCAACATTCATTCCTATTAAAAACACTTGAGAGTATAGGAATAAATGGACTTTTCCTTAAAATAATTAGTAGCATCTATTTAAAACCATCAGTA